>NC_091993.1:50509268-51207261 GCF_044704955.1 Pristiophorus japonicus
GGGGGGGGTGGGTTGTGTGTGTGTGTGTGGGGGGGGTGGGTTGTGTGTGTGTGTGTGTGGGGGGTGGTGGGTTGTGTGTGTGTGTGTGGGGGGTGGGTTGTGTGTGTGTGTGTGTGGGGGGGGGTGGGTTGTGTGTGTGTGTGTGTGGGGGGGTGGGTTGTGTGTGTGTGTGTGTGGGGGGGGTGGGTTGTGTGTGTGTGTGTGTGTGTGGGGGGGGTGGGTTGTGTGGTGTGTGTGTGGGGGGGTGGGTTGTGTGTGTGTGTGTGTGGGGGGGGTGGGTTGTGTGTGTGTGTGTGTGGGGGGGGGGTGGGTTGTGTGTGTGTGTGTGTGGGGGGGTGGGTTGTGTGTGGGTGTGTGTGTGGGGGGGGTGGGTTGTGTGTGGGGGGGGTGGGTTGTGTGTGGGGGGGGTGGGTTGTGTGTGGGGGGGGTGGGTTGTGTGTGGGGGGGGGTGGGTTGTGTGTGTGGGGGGGTGGGTTGTGTGTGGGGGGGTGGGTTGTGTGTGGGGGGGGTGGGTTGTGTGTGTGTGTGTGTGGGGGGTGGGTTGTGTGTGTGTGTGGGGGGGTGGGTTGTGTGTGTGTGTGGGAGGGGGGGTGGGTTGTGTGTGTGTGTGTGTGGGGGGGTGGGTTGTGTGTGTGGGGGGGTGGGTTGTGTGTGTGTGTGGGGGGGGTGGGTTTTGTGTGTGTGTGGGGGGGGTGGGTTTTGTGTGTGTGGGGGGTGGGTTGTGTGTGTGTGTGGGGGGTGGGTTGTGTGGGTTGTGTGTGTGTGTGGGGGGGGGTGGGTTGTGTGTGTGTGTGTGGGGGGGGTGGGTTGTGTGTGGGGGGGGTGGGTTGTGTGTGTGTGTGTGTGGGGGGGGTGGGTTGTGTGTGTGTGGGGGGGGTGGGTTGTGTGTGTGGGTGGGGTGGGTTGTGTGTGTGTGTGTGGGGGGGTGGGTTGTGTGTGTGGGTGGGGTTGGTTGTGTGTGTGGGTGGGGTTGGTTGTGTGTGTGGGTGGGGTGGGTTGTGTGTGTGTGGGGGGGGTGTGTTGTGTTGTGTGTGTGGGGGAGGTGTGTTGTGTTGTGTGTGTGGGGGGGGTGTGTTGTGTTGTGTGTGTGGGGGGGGTGTGTTGTGTTGTGTGTGTGGGGGGGGTGTGTTGTGTTGTGTGTGTGTGGGGGGGGTGGGTTGTGTGTGTGGGGGGGGTGGGTTGTGTGTGTGGGGGGGTGGGTTGTGTGTGTGGGGGGGTGGGTTGTGTGTGTGGGGGGGGTGGGTTGTGTGTGGGGGGGGTGGGTTGTGTGTGGGGGGGGTGGGTTGTGTGTGGGGGGGGTGGGTTGTGTGTGGGGGGGGTGGGTTGTGTGTGGGGGGGGTGGGTTGTGTGTGGGGGGGGTGGGTTGTGTGTGGGGGGGGTGGGTTGTGTGTGGGGGGGTGGGTTGTGTGTGGGGGGGTGGGTTGTGAGTGGGGGGGGTGGGTTGTGTGTGGGGGGGGGTGGGTTGTGTGTGTGGGGGGTGGGTTGTGTGTGTGGGGGGTGGGTTGTGTGTGTGTGGGGGGTGGGTTGTGTGTGTGTGGGGGGTGGGTTGTGTGTGTGGGGGGGGGTGGGTTGTGTGTGTGGGGGGGGGTGGGTTGTGTGTGTGGGGGGGGGTGGGTTGTGTGTGTGGGGGGGGGTGGGTTGTGTGTGTGGGGGGGGGTGGGTTGGTTGTGTGTGTGGGGGGGGGTGGGTTGTGTGTGTGGGGGGGGGTGGGTTGTGTGTGTGGGGGGGGGTGGGTTGTGTGTGTGGGGGGGGTGGGTTGTGTGTGGGGGGGGTGGGTTGTGTGTGGGGGGGGTTGGTTGTGTGTGGGGGGGGTTGGTTGTGTGTGGGGGGGTGGGTTGTGTGTGGGGGGGGTGGGTTGTGTGTGGGGGGGGTGGGTTGTGTGTGGGGGGGTGGGTTGTGTGTGGGGGGGGGGGGTTGTGTGTGGGGGGGGGGGGTTGTGTGGGGGGGTGGGGTGTGTGTGTGTGTGGGGGGGTGGGTTGTGTGTGTGTGTGTGTGTGGGGGGTGGGTTGTGTGTTTGTGTGGGGGGGTGGGTTGTGTGTGTGTGTGTGGGGGGGAGTTGTGTGGGGTTGTGTGTGGGGGAGTGGGTTGTGTGTGTGTGTGTGGGGGGGTGGGTTGTGTGTGTGTGGGGGGTGGGTTGTGTGTTTGTGTGGGGGGGTGGGTTGTGTGTGTGTGTGTGTGGGGGGGAGTTGTGTGGGGTTGTGTGTGGGGGGGGTGGGTTGTGTGTGGGGGGGGTGGGTTGTGTGTGTGGGGGGTGGGTTGTGTGTGTGGGGGGGGGTGGGTTGTGTGTGTGGGGGTGGGTGGGTTGTGTGTGTGGGGGGGTGGGTTGTGTGTGTGGGGGGGGTGGGTTGTGTGTGGGGGGGGTGGGTTGTGTGTGGGGGGGGGTGGGTTGTGTGTGGGGGGGGGTGGGTTGTGTGTGGGGGGGGTGGGTTGTGTGTGGGGGGGGTGGGTTGTGTGTGGGGGGGGGGGAGTTGTGTGGGGGGGTGGGGTGTGTGTGTGTGTGTGTGGGGGGGTGGGTTGTGTGTGTGTGTGTGTGGGGGGGTGGGTTGTGTGTGTGTGTGTGGGGGGGGTGGCTTGTGTGTGTGTGGGGGGTGGGTTGTGTGTTTGTGTGGGGGGGTGGGTTGTGTGTGTGTGTGTGTGGGGGGGAGTTGTGTGGGGTTGTGTGTGGGGGAGTGGGTTGTGTGCGTGGGGGTTGTGTGTGGCCGGGAGGGTAGAGGGGCGGTGCGTGTGAGCGCCGGGGTGTGTGTGTGTGGGGGGGTGGGTTGTGTGTGTGTGTGTGTGGGGGGGGGTTGTGTGGGGGGGGGGGTTGTGTGTGTGTGTGGGGGGGTGGGGGTTGTGTGTTTGTGTGGGGGGGTGGGTTGTGTGTTTGTGTGGGGGGGTGGGTTGTGTGTGTGTGTGTGTGGGGGGGAGTTGTGTGGGGTTGTGTGTGGGGGGGTGGGTTGTGTGCGTGGGGGTTGTGTGTGGCCGGGAGGATAGAGGGGCGGTGCGTGTGAGCGCCGGGGTGTGTGTGTGTGGGGGGGTGGGTTGTGTGTGTGTGTGGGGGGGGGGGTTGTGTGTGTGTGTCCGGGGGGGGGTTGTGTGTGTGTGTGGGGGGGTGGGGGGGTGTGTGTGTGTGTGTGTGTGTGTGTGTGTGTGGGCGGGCATCCCTCCCCCCCGCCTCCCCCGGGATTGTGAAGCTGAGGAACCTCCAGGCCATCGTTTTTCAGGAGGAGTGCACATAGCGCCACCAATCCTACAGCAATATAGAGAGGGACTAACACTGACAGTGCAGGAAATCTGAACCAAGACAAATTGACCGGGTTGTCTCGAGTGCAGCAAGGTGATGTTTTTGAAGCAACATGTTCATTCATAACATTGAGGTTCTGGTCTCGGCTTCTCTGTTGATGTTTTTCACCAGAGGTAACATGAGGAGAAATGTTATCCGGCGATTGATGATCGGAGTGCCGCCTGAAAGGGCGGTGGAAGTAGATTGAATAGTAACTTTCAAAAGGGAATTGGAAAACATTTACAGCACTGGGGAAAGAGCGAGGCAGTGGGACAAATTCACAGAGCGATACAGGCTCGATGGGCCGAATGGCCTCCTGCGCTGTCTGATTCTAAACTCTCAGCATGTCAGGCAGGCAGTGTCTGTGGGGAGAGAAGCAGAGTTCACGTGTTTCCAGCCTGTTTGCTGTACTCACATTTTCCACAGGCATCACGCCTCAAGTCATTGTAACATAACCTAATTCCATCATGACACACCGTCACATTCCTCCCGCCCCATGTCACGGTTAGTTTGAAGGACACACACACAGTGTGAGACGTATTGGTAACCCTCAAATCACACAACGCCATTTCAGGGAACAGAAGCTGAATGGCAGTGTCTCTCAGGAAGAATCCACTCTCACTGTTGGCGGGCGAATATTGCCTGTAAACCATGTGACATTGCAGTCGGTGGTTTTGTCAGTCAGGTGGCGACTCCCATCCCTGGCGGTAAATACATAGATCAGTTCCTTCAGGCCATGCAGTAATAGTGCTTCCAGCACAAAATGGGGAGTTTCTCCTTTGCTGCTCTGCTGATTTTGTTGATCCTATTTCTTGTGAAGGCCGACATATTGTGAAATGTCTCTAGTATTTGCTTGTTCCTGTCCGCCTTCATTTTGTGACCATTTCAGTCTTTCGTTTGGTCATTGGGGAATTATCCATTGCTGACGGTGATCCAAGTGGGATCTTTGCACCAATGAATGGACCTATTTTTCAGCTTGTTTCCTACATGGAAAGCAGAGCTTTTAAAGTTGGTTGCAAGTCAGTAAAGTGTGCACCCTGGCTGTAATGCTGTGTGTGTTGGCACTCTGCCCACATGCTTTGTGGGACACACTGAGTGCTGAGTTTCCTTTGGGTCAGGAAATTGTGTCACCGTTCTATCTGCTGCAGGCTAGGACTAACTTCCGACATGTCGATTCGCCCAATTCTACATTGTGTCTCTTGTACAGCGATTTAGGCAGTGCCCAGTGTTGCTGGTTTCCTGAGCTGCAACAGCCCAATGAGAAGTGATGACTGAGCAGCAGGTAGTTAGTCATTTGAATGATTGAGTGCCGCAAACTCTGCTACCTCTTGGAGTGCTCGATTAGGGCCATTGCATGCCCTCCTTTGTTACTTCCTAATCATCCCACAATCACCTTCCACTTCATAGCGCTGAATATTGAAGCTCAGGCCGCCCCTCTCGGTGCTGCTACAGCGTCCATACAGCACAATTATTCTATGCTCTATTACGTCTGTGTTCCTAAGGTTTGTGGAAAATGCAGAAGGGAGAAAAATTGCTTTCCTAACTTGAGGTGGACTTTCATTCTGTCAACGATGGGCGAGCGCCCCCATCCCCTCTCTCCTTGAGCCCAGACTCCGTTTCCTGCACCCACAAGAGGTGTAGTTAATATATTTTGCTGTAGCAATCCCCCCCAGGACAGTAAGTGTGGGGGAGCCGGGATGTGGAGGCGCTGCCCATCTCGACAGCAGAGTCGCTATCAAATAAAGGTACGCAGAGCCCCCCCCCCCGCGACGCCCGTCTCCCCCTTCCCCCGCGGCCCCTCGATGGTATGAGATGTGAATTGGCTAGGATAGACTGGCGAATGGTACTTAAAGGGTTGACGGTGGATAGGCAATTGCAGATATTTAAAGATCACATGGATGAACTTCAACAATTGTACATCCCTGTCTGGAGTTAAAATAAAACGGGCAAGGTGGCTCAACCGTGGCTAACAAGGGAATTTAAGGATAGTGTTAAATCCAAGGAAGAGGTATATAAATTGGCCAGAAAAAGCAGCAAACCTGAGGACTGGGACAAATTTAGAATTTAGCAGAGGAGGACAAAAGGTTTAATTAGGAGGGAGAAAATAGAGTACGAGAGGAAGCTTGCAGGGAACATAAAAACTGACTGCAAAAGCTTCGACAGATATGTGAAGAGAAAAAGATTAGTGAAGACAAACGTAGGTCCCTTGCAGTCAGATTCAGGTGAATTTATAATGGGGAACAAAGAAATGACAGACCAGTTGAACAAATACTTTGCTTCTGTCTTCACGAAGGAAGACACAAATAACCTTCCGGAAGTACTAGGGGACCGAGGGTCTAGTGAGAAGGAGGAACTGAAGGAAATCCTTATTAGGCGGGAAATTGTGTTCGGGAAATTGATGGGATTGAAGGCTGATAAATCCCCGGGGCCTGATAGTCTGCACTTCAGAATACTTAAGGAAGTGGCCCTAGAAATAGTGGATGCATTGGTGATCATTGTCCAACAGTCTATCGACTCTGGATCAGTTCCTATGGACTGGAGAGTAGCTAATGTAACACCACTTTTTAAAAAAGGAGGGAGAGAGAAAACGGATAATTATAGACCGGTTAGCGTGATATCAGTAGTGGGGAAAATGTTGGAATCAATTATTAAGGATGAAATAGCAGCGCATTTGGAAAGCAGTGACAGGATCGGTCCAAGTCAGCATGGATTTATGAAAGGGAAATCATGCTTGACAAATCTTCTAGAATTTTTTGAGGATGTAACTAGTAGAGTGGACAAGGGAGAACCACTGGATGTCGTGTATTTGGACTTTCAAAAGGCTTTTGACAAGGTCCCACACAAGAGATTGTTGTGCAAAATTAAAGCACATGGTATTGGAGGTAATGTACTGACGTGGATAGAGAACTGGCTGGCAGACAGGAAGCAGAGAGTCAGGATAAACGGGTCCTTTTCAGAATGGCAGGCAGTGACTAGTGGGGTGCTGCAGGGCTCAGTGCTGGGACCCCAGCTATTTACAATATACATCAATGATTTAGATAGGAACATAGGAATTAGGAACAGGAGTAGGCCATCCAGCCCCTCGAGCCTGCTCCGCCATTCAATAAGATCATGGCTGATCTGGTCGTGGACTCAGCTCCACTTACCCGCCCGCTCCCCATAACCCTTAATTCCCTTATTGCTTAAAAATCTATCTATCTTTGACTTGAAAATATTCAATGAGCTAGCCTCAACTGCTTCCTTGGGCAGAGAATTCCACAGATTCACAACCCTCTGGGAGAAGAAATTCTTTCTCAACTCGGTTTTAAATTGGCTCCTCCGTATTTTGAGGCTGTGCCCCCTAGTTCTAGTCTCCCCTACCAGTGGAAACAACCTCTCTGCCTCTATCTTGTCTATCCCTTTCATGATTTTAAATGTTTCTATAAGATCACCCCTCATCCTTCTGAACTCCAAGGAGTAAAGACCCAGTCTACTCAATCTATCATCATAAGGTAACCCCCTCATTTCTCAAATCAGCCTAGTGAATCGTCTCTGTACCCCTTCCAAAGCTAGTATATCCTTCCTTAAGTAAGGTGACCAAAACTGCACGCAGTACTCCAGGTGCGGCCTTACCAATACCTTATACAGTTGCAGCAACACCTCCCTGCTTTTGTACTCCATCCCTTTCGCAATGAAGGCCAACATTCCATTTGCCTTCCTGATTACCTGCTGCACCTGCAAACTAACCTTTTGGGATTCATGCACAAGGACACTCTCAACTTTGCCATCCTCGCCGGCCGTCCGGACACGCCATGGCGTACCATCTTGCCGTCCGGAGGAGGCGGGGGTCCCCGATGGAGGGCACTCTACGCAGGGGTCCTCCCACTATTCATCGGGGACTTGGCCTGGAGGGTGGTGCACGGAGCAGTGCCGTGCAACAAATTTTTAAGCCGGTTCACGGACTCCCAGGCCGCCTGCAATTTCTGCGGTCTGGAAGAGTCCGTGTTCCATGTTTTTATGGAATGCACAAGGTTGCAGCCCCTGTTTTATTATTTGAAGGGGCTTCTCCTGAATTTCTGGCTGCACTTCAGTCCCACTCTCCTGATCTTTGGGCACCCTGTGCGGAGGGGAGCGGGTAGGTCCGAAGGCCTCCTCGTAGGACTGCTCCTGGGCACGGCCAAGGGTGCCATCAGCCGGTCCAGGCAGCGGGCGGTCGAGGGGGTCGTTCAACCTGACTGCCTGCCTCTCTTCCGCTCTTGCATCCGGTCCAGGGTGTCCTTGGAGATGGAGCACGCGGTGTCCACCGGTACGCTCGCGGCCTTCCGCGAGAGGTGGGCACCGGAGGGACTGGAGTGCATCATCACGCCCGGCAACCAAATTTTAATTTGATTTTACGTTTTAAAGTTTAATTTGTTTTAATTGCCGGTGCTTTTAGTGTCTCCCTCCCCTTTTATAGGGGGCACTTGGAAAAATGTGATTTTAGCGCCCAAAAAAAAAAACCGAAAAAAAACCCACAAAAAAGGGAAAAAAAAAGGGGCCTTGAAAATGTCTGCTGTGTCATCCAGGGCGGGTGGCACGGTTTAATGTTTGTTTTTTTCAGGTAAACTCAAAAAGAGTTTCATGCACAAGGACCCCCAGGTCCCTCTGCACCACAGCATGTTGTAATTTCTCCCCATTCAAATAATATTCCCTTTTACTGTATTTTTTTTTTCCCAAGGTGGATGACCTCACACTTTCCGACATTGTATTCCATCTGCCAAACCTTAGCCCATTCCCTTAACCTATCCAAATCTCCTTGTAGCCTCTCTGAGTCCTCTACACAACCCGCTTTCCCACTAATCTTAGTGTCATCTGCAAATTTTGTTGCACTACACTCTATCCCCTCCTCTAGGTCATCTATGTATATTGTAAACAGTTGTGGTCCCAGCACTGATCCCTGTGGCACACCACTAACCACTGATTTCCAACCGGAAAAGGACCCATTTATCCCGACTCTCTGCTTTCTGTTTGCCAGCCAATTCTCTATCCATGCTAATACATTTCCTCTGACTCCGCGTACCTTTATCTTCTGCAGTAACCTTTTGTGTGGCACCTTATCGCATGCCTTTTGGAAATCTAAATACACCACATCCATCGGTACACCTCTATCCACCATGCTCGTTATATCCTCAAAGAATTCCAGTAAGTTAGTTAAACATGATTTCCCTTTCATGAATCCATGCTGCGTCTGCTTGATTGCACTATTCCTATCCAGATGTCCCGCTATTTCTTCCTTAATGATAGTTTCAAGCATTTTCCCCACTACAGATGTTAAACTAACCGGCCTATAGTTACCTGCCATTTGCCTTCCCCCTTTTTTAAACAGAGGCGTTACATTAGCTGCTCTCCAATCCGCTGGTACCTCCCCAGAGTCCAGAGAATTTTGGTAGATTATAACAAATACATCTGCTATAACTTCCGCCATCTCTTTTAATACCCTGGGATGCATTTCATCAGGACCAGGGGACTTGTCTACCTTCAATCCCATTAGTCTGTCCAGCACTACCTCCCTAGTGATAGTGATCATAGATGAGTGTAATATCTCCAAGTTTGCAGATGACACTAAGCTGGGTGGCGGTGTGAGCTATGTGGAGGATGCTAAGAGGCTGCAGGGTGACTTGGACAGGTTAAATGAGTGGGCAGATGCAGTATCATGTGGATAAATGTGAGGTGATCCACTTTGGTGGCAAAAACACTAAGGCAGGAGATTATCTGAATAGCGGCAGATTAGGAAAAGGGGAGGTGCAACGAGACCTGGGTGTCATGGTACATGAGTCATTGAAAGTTGGCATGCAGGTACAGCAGGCGGTGAAGAAGGCAAATGGTATGTTGGCCTTCATAGCTAGGGGATTTGAGTACAAGAGCAGGGAGGTCTTACTGCAGTTGTACAGGGCCTTGGTGAGGCCTCACCTGGAATATTGTGTTCAGTTTTGGTCTCCTAATCTGAGGAAGGACGTTCTTGCTATTGAGGGAGTGTAGCGAAGGTTCATCAGACTGATTCCCGGGATGGCTGGACTGACATATGAGGAGAGACTGGATCGACTGGGCCTTTATTCACTGGAGTTTAGAAGGATGAGAGGGGATCTCATAGAAACATATAAAATTCTGACGTGACTGGACAGGTTAGATGCAGGAAGAATGTTCCCAATGTTGGGGAAGTCCAGAACCAGGGGACACAGTCTAAGGATAAGAGGTAAGCTATCTAGGACTGAGATGAGGAGAAACTTCTTCACTCAGAGTTGTTAACCTGTGGAATTCTCTACCGCAGAGAGTTGTTGATGTCAGTTCATTGTATATATTCAAGAGGGAGTTCGATATCACCCATATGGCTAAAGGGATCAAGCGGTATGGAGAGAAAGCAGGAAAGGGGTACTGAGGTGAATGTATAAAACATTAGATCTTTCCTCATAGCTACAATTCTCCAGTCCAGGCAACATCCTCATAAATCTCCTCTGTACCCTCTCTAGTACAGTCACATTTTTCCTGTAATGTGGTGACCAGAACTGCATGCAGTACCCAAACTTTGGCCTAACTAATGTTTTATACAGTTCAAGCATAACCTCCCTGCTCTTGTAATGGCTCGGCTAATAAAGGCAAGTATTACGTATGCCTTCTTAATCACATTATCTACCTGGCCTGCTACCTTCAGGGATCTGTGGACCTGCACTCCAAGGTCCCTTTGTTCCTCTACACTTCTCAGTGTCCTACCATTTAAAGTGTGTTCCCTTGCCTTGTTAGCCTTCCCTAAATGCATTATCTCACACTTCTCCAGATTGAATTCCTACTAGGTAGTGCAGGAAATAAATGCATCAATTCTAGGGTTCATTGCTTTGACCAGTGTTGATATTGACAGATTAAGTGAATGGGTAAAACTGTGGCAGATGGAGTTCAATGTGAGGTCACCACTTTGGACTTGAGAAAGATAGATCAGGGTGTTTTCTAAATGGTGAGGAGCTAGGAACTGTGGACGAGCAGAGAGATTTAGGAGTTCATGTACAGAAATCACTGAAAGCTCGTGGACAAGTGCCAGGAAATGGCCATCTCCAACAAGCGAGAGTCTAACCACCTCCCCTTGATATTCATTACCATCGCTGAATCCCCCACCATCAACATCCTGGCGGAAACTTAACTAGACCAGCCACATAATACTGTGGCAACAAGTATTGTCAGAGCAGGTCAGAGGCTGAGTATGCTGTGGCGAGCGTCTCACTTCCTGACTCCCCAAAGCCTTTCCACCATCTACAAGGCACAAGTCAGGAGTGTAATGGAATACTCCCCACTTGCCTGGATGAGTGCAGCTGCAACAACACTCAAGAAGCTCAACACCATCCAGGACAAAGCAGGCCGCTTGATCGGCCCCCCATCCACCACCTTCAACATTCACTCCCTCCACCACCGGCGCACCGTGGCTGCAGTGTGTACCATCTACAAGATGCACTGCAGCAACTCGCCAAGGCTTCTTCGAAAGCACCTCCCAAACCTGCGACCTATACCCCCTAGAAGGACAAGGGCAGCAGGCGCATGGGAACACCACCACCTCCACGTTCCCCTCCAAGTCACACACCACCCTGACGTGGAAATATATCGGCCGTTTCTTCATCGTCGCTGGGTCAAAATCCTGGAACTCCCTCCCGAACAGCACTGTTGGGAGCACCTTCACCACATGGACTGCAGCGGTTCAAGAAGGCGGCTCACCACCACCTTCTTCAGAGCAATTTGGGATGGGCAATAAATGCCGGTTTTGCCAGCAACGCCCACATCCCGGGAACGAATATTAAACAAAAATAATTAAAAAGGCTGATGGAATGTTGGCCTTTACCTCAAGGATGCTGGAATACAGAGGGCGGAGTTATGTCCGAGCTGTACAGAGCTCGGGTCAGACCCCAACTGGACACTGCATTCAGTCCAAGCCCCGCCCCTCAGGAAGGGGGTCTTGGCCTCGGCGGGGGGCAGTGCAGATTCACCAGAATGATACCAGGGCTAAGTTAAATTATGATTACAGGTTGAATAGACTAGGCTTGTATTTCCTCGAATATAGAAGATTAAGGGGTCATTTAATCGAGGTGTTTAAGATGATCCAAGGATTTGATAGGGTAGCAAGAGAGAAACTATTCACTCTGGTGGGAGAGCCCAGAACGGGGAGTATAACCTTTAAATCAGAGCTAGGCCGTTCACAGGTGATGTCAAGAAGCACTTCTTCACACACTGGGTAGTGAGCTCTGCTTTACATAATGGACCCGACATTCCTGGGGTCGGACGGGGCTGTGTTCAGTTTGGGGGAGCAGGGGGGCGGAAAAGGAGGGGTGTGTCTGAGGCGGGGGCGTGGGGGGCTCTGTCCAGGCTGGGGTGGGGGTTGTGTTGGAGGGGGTCTATGTCCAGGGTGAGGGGGGGGGTAGGAGGGGGCTGTGTCGGGTGTGGTGGAGGGGTCTGTGTTTGGGGTGGGGGGGGGGTGAGGAGGGGTGTCTGAGGGGGCTGTGTCCAGGGTGGGGGGGGAGTGTGGGGGTGTGCTGTGGTCCGGGGTGGGTGGGGGTCGGAGGGGGCTGTGTCGGGTGTGGTGGAGGGGTCTGTGTTTGGGGTGGGGGGGGGTGAGGAGGGGTGTCTGAGGGGGCTGTGTCCAGGGTGGGGTGGGGGTGTGCTGTGGTCCGGGGTGGGTGGGAGTCGGAGGGGGCTGTGTCAGGTGTGGGGGGGGGGTGTTGCCAGTAGAAATTGGGCTCCCTGGAGGCACCCTCCTGCTGAGAGCTGGCATGGATTCGGTGGTCCTTGCTAAGGCCCCAAACAGGCTTCCCATTGAAGATAAATGTTCCCTGCTGGGGGTGGGGGGTGGGGGGAGGGCAGGAAATGGGGTCTCGGAGGTAGGTAGTGAACTAGCAGATGTGGACTGAGACTCGTGAACTGGAAATCAGGTTTAATTATGCACTAAGGAATATGAGGAGGAAAATCTGTAATGAGATCTGCACGAATGCCTGAAGTATGTGAGTTGAAATAACGGCGGACATTTGGCAACTGTGGTGTGATGACTAAATCCTGCAGATGGGAATGAATGGAATACAAATACCTGATCAAGACCAACATTTGCACTTGTGGCTTCCTCAACACGCTGAGCCCAGACGCAGTCATACACGGCAAACTCAACCCTAAACTACTTGCCGATTCCCAGTTTGTATTTGGCCAATTAAGATAACCTTCCTGTTTACATTCTCTTATCTCTTCAAATAGCGAGCTGTCCTCCTGATGCTGATCTGGCCTGCAGCAGACCCCAGAGTTAACATGGATTTGCAGCATTCCCCCGTTCCCACGGGGGTTTAGTGAAGGAGCTGGTGCAGCCCATTTGTCAGGGGCACTCGGAAGATAAATGGAATTGATCGTGTGGGAACGGGGGAATGCTGCAAATCCATGTTAACTCTGGGGTCTGCTGTAGGCCAGATCAGCATCAGGAGGACAGCTCGCTATTTCCTCGACGTCTGCAGCAACAGCGTACCCTGGATATCTTCTCTTCGGATCAATCGAAATCCTCACACCATCAAGGGTCGTGTAACACACCCAGCGATCCCATCCCTCCACACGCGTCTCTCTGCTGCAGTCAGAGCTCGATACGTTGTGCAAAGCGGCACCCACTGACCAGTGCCAACAGTTCAGCAATATCACGGTTCTCCGCTCCCTCCCGCGGTATTTGGGCACGGTTCCTCGCCCCCTCACCCCCTAGCCACGTACGGATTTGAAGCCATTTATTCCCAGTCTCCTATTCTCGTGTGGAGCATAAACAGCAGCATGGATCTGTCGGGCCATTGGCCTGCTTCGGTGCTGTAAATACTGTGTCATTTCATTCAGCTTGGGGGTGGGCTTTGGAGTCGGGAGGAGGCACTGGGCCCGGTGAAGAAGGGGCTTGTTGAGGCAGCGAGAGGGGGTAACAGACGGAGAGGGAAGGGGGTGAGCATTCTAACAGCACTAGCACAAAATTCAAAGGGACAGAGATTCAGGTGTAGTGAGCAGTGGGGGAGTTCCAGAGAGAAATGAAAGCGGAATTGTGCCATGGGGTGATGCACGTGGCTGGCTGAGTGAGGAAGTTGCAGTAATACAGTGAGCAGTTTGTGCGGTGTCAGATCGGGAGGGTGGGGGGGGGGGGGAGAGAGAGGGAGGGTGGGGTGGGGGGGGGGGAGAGGGAGGGTGGGTGGGGGGTGGGAGAGGGTGGGTGGGTGGGGGGGGGAGAGAGGGTGGGTGGGGGGGGAGAGGGAGGGTTGGGGTGTGTGGGAGAGGGAGGGGGGGTGTGGGAGAGGGAGGGGTGTGGGGGATGTGGGAGGGAGGGGGGGGCTGAGAGAGGGAGTGGGGGGGAGGGGGCTGTGAGAGGGAGGGAGGGTGTGGGAGGGGGATGTGGGGGGGAGGGAGCGAGGGAGGGGTGTGTGAGGGGGAGGGCGGGGGGTGTGTGAGGGGGCAGGGAGGGACTAGGGGAGGGGTGTCAGGTTGGTGGTGCAGGAGAGGGGCGGTGTGGGAGGGCGAGGGGGTGTGTGGGGGGGAGGGCTGGGGGGTGGTGTATAAGGGGGAGGGGGGGACGGGTGTGTGAGGGGGGGGACGGGGGTGTGAGAGGGAGGCCGGGGGGGGTGTGAGGGAGGCCGGGGGGGGTGTGAGAGGGCGGGGAGTGTGAGGGGGGGGGGGAAGAGGGGGGTTGGGGGGGAGTAGGGGAGGGGTGTCAGGTTGGTGGTGCGGGAGAGGGGCAGTGGGTGAGCGGGTGTGTGAGGGAGAGGGGCGGGGATGGATATGCTCGGGGAGCTGGAGAGGAGCCCGTGCTGGCCATCCACTTGGGAATAGAGGCCGGGAGGGCTCAGAGATGCTCGTGTTGGACAGCGGGTCCGAGCAGGACGGCCCTCGGTACCAACAGTGCATGCATGAGCAAAGTTAGCCGGGAAATGAGGAGCTCCTAGTTGCGGCAGATTCAATGGGTTTATAAAAAGCAAAATAAACTGCAGATGCTGGAAATGTGAACCAGGACGGAGAATGCTGGAAAAGGCAGCAGGTCAGGCAGTGTGTGGAGAGAGCAGAGTTCATGTTTCAGGACCGGACCCCTCATCGGATTGCAATAAGTTACAGATGAACAGCATTTAAAAAGGAACAAGGCAAAGAGACTGAGTGGTGGAGGACAGGGGGGAAGCATTTGATTCTGTTGCTTGTGTCTGTCAGTGTGTTTCCTCCCCCTTCATATTCATAGAAACTGACAGCACGGCAGGAGGCCATTTCAGCCCATCGTGTCCGCGCTGGCCGACCAAGAGCCTTTGTTCTCCTGCTTTCCCATGTTCCTAAAACACCCAGATGGCCCCGGCCCTGGCCGGACCCCGGAGTGCCTGCCCCGACCCCGGTGTAAAGGGTGTAATTGCGAGTGATGGTTAGAGAAATTAACCATCTAATCGACAGCTCGCATTGAAAGATGTGCCGGGAATCTCACTGAGAGGTGGAAAATACTAAATGGGAGACAGAAGCTGGGGACGGAAGAGCTGTCGGACTTTTTATAGGGCGAGAGAAGGGCAGGTTAAACAACACCGTCATCAATAACACGTGTTACACCTCCGGGGATCCCCCGCTGTACCTCCGGGGGAGGGGGGCACACGGGAGCGGAGGGGGAGAGAGGACAGAAGGGCACGGGGGAGAGGGATGGAGAGCAGCAGGTGAGAGGGACGAGGGTGCGGGGGAAAGGGATGGTGGGAGCACCGGTGAGCGGGGCGGGGGAGAGGGACTGGTACATGAACTGAGATGCTCCAATTCTTGCTTTGCAGGTATCTGACCTAAAATTTCAAATTAATGATGCCGAGGAAAAGGATTCGTGGCTCAGTGCCTTGAACGAAGCGATCAGGGAATCCAACAATAAAGAGTTTGATCAGGTGATTGTTTTCAATGTCAGTGTGCTGCGGTATCCTGACCAGTGAGTTTGGGCTGCAGCACCATCCTATATTCAGTTCTATGTACACCTGCCATATATCTTTTAAATGTTGATGAGAAGATCCACATCTTCCACAACCAAATTGTTGCTGGTAATCCAAAGCGAAGAATTGAGTGTGAAAGGATGTCCGATTGAGGTTGTTACAGACTCCATGTGTCACTGCAGCCACTGAGAGAGGTACATGACAACATCCCGTGTGACACCACACTGCTTGGCACAGCACCCTCTGATTCCAGCTTCACTCCCAGTTACATATAGTTCTTGCATCGATGTGACAATTGGGAGCCACTGTTTGGAACATAACATAAGAAATAGGAGCAGGAGTAGACCATACGGCCCCTCGAGTCTGCTCCACCATTTAATACAATCATGGCTGATCCGATCATGGACTTTGCTCCACTTCACTACCCGCTCCCCATAACCCTTGACTCTGTCTATCTCCACCTTAAATATATTCAATGACCCAGCCTCCACAGCTCTCTGGGGCAGAGAATTCCACAGATTTACAACTCTCTGGGAGAAGAAATTTCTCCTCGTCTCAGTTTTAAATGGGCGACCCCTTATTCTGAGACTATGTCCCCTAGTTCTAGTTTCCCTTATGAGTGAAAATATCCTCTCTGCATCTACCTTGTCGAGCCCCCTCATTATCTTATATGTTTCGATAAGATCACCTCTCATTCTTCTAAACTCCAATGAGTTTAGGCCCAACCCACTCAACCTTTCGTTAGTCAACCCCCTCATCTCCAGAATCAACCGAGTGAACCTTCTCTGAACAGCTTTCAATGCAAGTATATCCTTCCTTAAATACAGAGACCAAAATTGTATGCAGTACTCCAGGTGTGGCCTCACCAATACCCTGTACAGTTGTAGCAGGACTTCTCTGCTTTTATACTCCATCCCCCTTGCAATAAAGGCCAACATTCCATTTGCCTTCCTGATCACTTGCTGTACCTGCATACTAACTTTTTGTGTTTCATGTACAAGGACCCCCAGGTCCCTCTATACTGCAGCACTTTGCAATTTTTCCCCATTTAAATTATTATTTGCTTTTCTATTTTTTCTGCCAAAGTGGATAATCTCACATTTTCCCACATTATACTCAATCTGCCAAATGTTTGCCCACTCACTTAGCCTGTCTATATCCCTTTGAAGATTTTGTGTCCTCCTCACAATTTGCTTTCCCACCCACCTTTGTATCATCAGCAAACTTGGCTACATTACACTCGGTCCCTTGTGCAGTAACCTTTTATGTGGCACCTTATCGAATGCCTTCTGGAAATCCAAATACACCACATCCACTGGTGCCCCCTGCACGTTACATCCTCAAAGAATTCCAGCAAATTTATCAAACATGATTTCCCTTTCATAAAACCATGCTGACTCTGCTTGATTGAATTATGCTTTTTCAAATGTCGTGCTACTGCTTCCTTAATAATGGACTTGAGCATTTTCCCAACCACAGACGTTAGGCTAACTGGTCCATAGTTTCCTGCTTTTTGTCTGCTCCTTTTTTAAAGAGGGGCGTTACCTTTGCGGTTTTCCAATCTGCTGGGACCGCCCCAGAATCCAGCGAATTTTGTTAGATTGCAACCAATGCATCTACTATCTCTGCAGCCACTTCTTTTAAGACCTTAGGATGCAGGCCATCAGGTCCAGGGGACTTGTCTGCCTTTAGTCCCATTATTTTACCGAGTACTACTTCATTAGTGATAGCGATTGTATTAAGTTCCTCCCTCCCTATTAGCCCCTTGATTATCCATTATTGGGATGTTTTTAGTGTCTTCTACCGTGAAGACTGATACAAAATATTTTTTCAACTTCTCTGCCATTTCCCTGTTCTCCATAATTAATTCCCCAGTCTCATCCTCTAGGGAACCAACTTTTACTTTAGCAACTCTTTTCCTTTTTATGTGCCTGTAGAAACGCTTACTGTCTGTGAGTTAAAGTACAAAATGTGTGAAATGCAAAGGATGTCTGGTCCCTGTGGTGAGAGATGAAACAACAGGTTCCAGAATCAATCGTCGCAGGAAGCTGCTGCTCGGCAGCTGGTGGTAATGCCTTGATTGGAAAACCACCCCAATATTTTCAACACTGTGTATATGGACCCAAAAGTACGCTGATGGTGCAAGCACTGTGCAGGGTATCCTGCCTGGGCTGTCTGTGACCAGATTCTTGTGACCACAGGTAGATCAGACGTCACATCAGCTTGTTAGGAGTCTTCTGCCAACCCCCTGAATACTTTAACACGGTGTGAATTAACATGAGGTTCAGCTGTTAAGCAGTGTCTTTGTGCCTAGGTTACAGTGGATGAAAATAACTCTCTGGATCACTTGACACGTAACAGAGTAAAAGTGAATCACCCCCGGAGACCACCGACCAGGCACCATCGCAAAGAAGTAAGTCACTCAGTTAGAAGCTGCAAAATGAGAGACCTCCATGGGCCTGCTGTACTGAGATCTCACAAGGTTAACCAACAGCAAGGTACGTTAAAGGTTTATCTTTATATTCTAGGTAGTCACTGCTGCGTCTGGTGGAATGCAGAGACTAGAACTTGGAGGTCAGACTCTTATCATTGAAGACTCGACAAGCGAGGAGCAATCAAAGGACAAAGTTATTAACCTCACCAACAAGAAAAGGCCTGTCCTCATGCCCAAAATCAAACCCAGTAATGTAAAAGGCAATGATGGGTCAGAGCTATCGGTCAGTCAGAGCGAGGAGGGTGAGGAGTCTCTAGACAAGGTGGACGAAGAGTCAGTGATCAATGAGGCCAAGGAAACACCTACCAAGGAGGGTGAGGAGTCTCTGGTCAAGGAGGGCGAGGAGTCTCTGGTCAAGGAGGGCGAGGAGTCTCTGGTCAAGGAGGGTGAGGAGTCAGTGGATGAGGAGGGCGAGGAGTCAGTGGATGAGGGGGAAGATCTATCTTGTGCCACAGAAACTGTTTCCAATAGCCTGGAAAATGAAGGTGAATCTGATCTCCAAACAAAAGCATCTTCAGATGCAAATGAAATGGAGAAGCAGCCTACTGAAACAAACAGTTCCGTAAATAGATCAAATCTACCTAGAGTTAAATGTACTTCCTTGGGGGATATCTTATCAGAATCCAAGCAAAAAGTAATGAGGAAACAATTTGACACTTATTATGTTAACCTAAAGAATGAAAATGTGGAAAAAATGGAAGATGAAATAGCTTTGGAGTTAAAAGTCACCGAGGAACTTCTCCAACAAGTATCTGAGATCTGGAGTCCAGGGAATGTAGCAGGTGGTGAGCAGCATCCTCTGAGCAATGTCACACAAGCCAACTGGTCGACCAGGAGTGCTGCACATTTGCTAAATGAAGCCATGGCTAAATGGTCGGAGGCTGACAAAGTCTTGCAGGAACTTAAAGGTTTAAAGGAATTATGCACAAAATCCAAGACTCTCACCTTGGAGGAACGAGAGAGACGCAAAGATCTGTTAACTGTCTATAGAAGAAGTGTGCCTTAGCTTGATTGTGTAACGTACAGGAATGGCGATACAAACTGCGTGCTTGGTAAGTTGCAATCTAAGAATGTTGGACAAGGTGTTTTGTATTGTTACATTTATTTGGAGGAGGTTGTTTTTGGTGTTGAAAGTGTTTTGTACAGGTGGCTGAGATCCTTTAGAATGAAGGAGCAGATTTTTGAACATAAAGTGGTGCTGCATTGTTGAGCTGAGTTTGCGATGCCACGCTGGCTATCCCGCTCAGCCACCAGCTTGACCTCGAAGGAAATTCAAACATTTTGCACATGTTCAGTATTCACCTTTTAGCTAACAAGAGCTTCCAGAGATTTCCTGCTCCTGTCTTGCTTTGATTGTTATTTCCAAGCCTCTGGCTTTCTACACTGTTGTTTAGAGTAAGTGCCGGGCACGGAGAAGCCATACTGTGTACAGCAAGTACATGTTTCAATGGCCAGCTGGTACTGACGGTTGTTGCAGTAGGTTTCTGAAGGTGTTGTCCGTGCAGTGGTTAGTGGTTGTCTCACTGATCTTGTGAAGGAGACAAGCGACAATATCCAGTCCTGTCCACAATTAAAAGGAAACTAAGTGCGATGTTCTGTAATCATTGAAATGTGAATGTAGAATCGTTGATTTGTATTCTCCAGTCAGTATTTGAGTTGCCGCAAGTATTCACTGTGTTTAGATTAATTGCATTGTCCAAATACAACGTTTGTACTTCTGTGAACTCCAATTAAAATAATTTTTACTGCCAGTATTAATATTTATGCAAAAAACTAATGACTTTGCCTTAGTGTATACCCAGTGGAATGTTTTTATATATCCTGCCTATTAACTCTGGCTTATTGCTTTATTTATACTTTAACCATGTTTATATTTTTCTGTAATAAGGGAGTCATGCCATGGAATAGTATGAAGCACTTCACAATAAACGGCATTCTATTCACCTACAAAATCAACCTGTGTTTTTTTAATTGAACGCACTGATTTAAGAATTGTAATCACTTTAACGTGGCTCGGAACTGATGCAAATGATTAAGGCTTCGGTCATTTGGTTTTGGTTTTGTTCCCCTTCAAACATCTCCCTGTCCGCTATCCCTCTGGCCAGTGATGTTTGAATTGGTAGTTTAATGTCGGGTTATTCCTGGTTACAAATGTCTATAAACTAATTGTTGAAACGTATTTCCACAAGCTTGCATCCTCTGGGACAAAAAAACAAAGCTGTCCTTTCAACTTTTTGCTGAATTTTTCTGGGAGAGGATGTCACTTGCTATTATGAATTGGTCACTGGGCATCCCTTGCAGGTGTGCTGGACTCCAGGTACAGAGTAAAGCTCCTCGTACTCTGACTCAGTAATGTAGCTTATCCCCAAACTCTCAACCCACAACTGCACGAGTGTGAATGTTTCCACAAACCTTCCTCATCCCTCATGACCTAAATTCCTTCTGACCGTTTTCCTGTCTCACTGTCCGGCCCCTTGCCCTCACTCATCCTTCATATCAACAGCTCCATCCACGCCCACATCCGTGACTTTACCACATTCAAAGTCTCGCTAGTTCATTGTCTCCCTCACATCATACCACGAATAGTTCTACCCTCACCTGCTGCCTCACCAGTGCCCCTCTAACTCCGTTACTCCGTGCTAAATGGGATAGATTCAGAACAGATCTAGCAGCTCACAATTGGGCATCCATGAGGCGCTGTGGGCCATCAGCAGCAGAATTGTATTCCACCACAATCTGTAACCTCATGGCCCGGCATATCCCTCACTCTACCATTTCCATCAAGCCAGGGGACCAACTCTGGTTCAATGAGGAGTGCAGAAAAGCATGCCAGGAGCAGCACCAGGTGTACCTAAAAACGAGGTGCCAACCTGGGGAAGCTGCAACACAGGAAGCAGCGTGCTATAGACAGAGCTAAGCGATCCCACAATCAACGGATCAGATCAAAGCTCTGCAGTCCTGCTGCATCCAATCGTGAATAGTGATGGACCATTAAACAACTAACGGGAGGAGGAAGCTCCATGAATATCCCCATCCTCAGAGGGCGGAGCCCAGCACGTGAGTGTAAAAGACAAGGCTGAAGCGATTGGAACCATCTTCAGCCAGAAGTACCGAGTGGATGATCCATATCGGCCTCCTCCTGAGGTCCCCACCATTACAAAAGCCAGTCTTCAGTCAATTTGATTCACTCCACGTGATATCAAGACACGGCTGAGCGCACTGGATACAGCAAAGGCTATGGGCCCCGACAACATCCCGGCTGTCGTGCTGAAGACTTGTGCTCCAGAACTAGCCACGCCTCTAGCCAAGCTGTTCCAGTACAGCTACAACACTGGCATCTACCCGACAATGTGGTAAACTGCCAGGTATGTCCTGTCCACAAAAAGCAGGACAAATCCAATCCGGCCAATTACCGCCCCATCAGTCTACTCTCAATCATCAGCAAAGTGACGGAAAGTGACGTCGACAGTGCTATCAAGCGGCACTTACCAGGATAAAACACTAGTCAGGCTGCAGCTAGAGTACTGCGTGCAGTTCTGGCCACCACATGACAGGAAAGATGTGATTGCACTAGAGGGGGTACAGAGGAGATTTACGAGGATGTTGCCTGGACTGGAGAATTGTAGCTATGAGGAAAGATTGGATAGGCTGGGATTGTTTTTGGAACAGAGGAAGCTGAGGGGATACCTAATTGAATGCATAACATTATGAGGGGCCGAGAGGAAGTGGGCAGGAAGCACCTATTTCCCAGAGCAGAGGCGTCAATAACCAGGGGGAATAGATTTAAAGTAAATTAAACTATTTAAAATAAGATTTAGAGTGGATTTGAGGAAAGGAAATTTCACCCAGAGGGTGGTGGGGGTCTGGAACTCACTTCCTGAAAGGGTGGTAGAGGCTCCTAGCATTTAACAAGTACTTGGATATGCACCTGAAGTGCCATAACCTACAACAACAACTACTTGTATTTATATAGCGCCTTTAACGTAGTAAAACATCCCAAGGCGTTTCACAGTGTTTTAAGACAAAAATAAATTTGACTGAAGAAGAAATTATGGCAGACTTGGTCAAAGAGGTTGGTTTTAAGGAGCATCTTAAAGGAGGAGAGAGGTAGAGAGGCGGAGTGGTTTAGGGAGGGAGTTCCAGAGCTTGGGGCCCAGGCAGCTGAAAGCATGGCCACCAATAGTTGAGCGATTATAATCAGGGATGCTCAAAGAGGACAGAGTTTGAGGAGCGCAGGCACCTCGGGGGTGGGGGAGAGGGGGCGTTGTGAGTCTGAAGGAGATTAGAGATAAGGAGGGACTTGTAAACAAGGATGAGAATTTTGAAATCGAGGTGTTGCTAATCCGGGAGCCAATGTCGGTCGGCGAGCACGGGGTGATGTGTGAGTGGGACTTGGTGCGAGTTAGGTCACAGGCTGCTGAGATTCGGATGACCTCAAATTTACGTAGGGCAGAATGTGGGAGGCCAGCCAGGAGTGCATTGGAATAGTCCAGTCCAGAGGTAACGAAGGCATGGATTAGGGTTTAGCAGCAGATGAGCTGAGGCAGGGGCGGAGATGGGCGATGTTACAGAGGTACAAGCTACAGACCAAGAATTGGAAAGTGGGATTAGGCTGGATAGCTCTTTGTTGGCTGGCAGGGACACGATGGGTCAAATGGCGGCCTCCTGTGCTATAAATTTCTATGATTCTAACCTGCTCACTGATACTCAGTTTGGGTACCGCCAGGACCACTCGGCTCCAGACCTCATTACAGCCTTGGTCCAAACATGGACCAAAGAGCTGAATTCCAGAGGTGAGGTGAGAGTGATTGCCCTTGACATCAAGGCAACATTTGACCGAGTGTGGCATCAAGGAGCCCGAGTAAAATTTAAGCCAATGGGAATCAGGGCAAAGCTCTCCACTGGCTGGAGTTATACCCAGCACAAAGGAAGATGGTTGTGGTGGTTGGAGGTCAATCATCTCAGCCCCAGGACATCGCTGCAGGAGTTCCTCAGGGCAGTGTCCTCGGCCCAACCATCTTCAGCTGCTTCATCAAATGACCTTCCCTCCATCATAAGGTCAGAAGTGGGAATGTTTGCTGATGACTGCACAGTGTTCAGTTCCATTCACAACTCCTCAGATAATGAAGCAGTCCCGCATGTAGCAAGACCTGGATGACATTCAGGCTTGGGCTGATAATTCGCAAGTAACATTCGCGCCACACAAGTGCCAGGCAATGACTATCTCCAACAAGCGAGAGTCTAACCAGCGTCCCTTGACATTCAATGGCATTACCATCGCTGAATCCCCCACCATCAACATAACATAAGAAATAGGAGCAGGAGTAGGCCGTTTGGCCATTCAAGATCGTGGCTGATCTGATCATGGGCTCAACTCCACTTCCTTGCCCGCTCCACATAATCACTACAGGGACTGTGATGGAATACTCTCCACTTGTCTGGATGAGTGCAGCTCCAACACCACTCAAGAAGCTCGACACCATCCAGGACAAAGCAAGCCCGCTTGATCGACACCCCATCCACCACCTTAAACATAGAAACATAGAAAATAGGTGCAGGAGTAGGCCATTCGGCCCTTCGAGCCTGCACTGCCATTCAATGAGTTCATGGCTGAACATGCAACTTCAGTACCCCATTCCTGCTTTCTCGCCATACCCCTTGATCCCCCTAGTAGTAAGGACTACATCTAACTCCTTTTTGAATATATTTAGTGAATTGGCCTCAACAACTTTCTGTGGTAGAGAATTAAACATTCACTCCCTCCACCACCGGCGCACCATGGCTGCAGTGTGTACCATCGACAAGATGCACTGCAGCAACTCGCCAAGGCTTCTTCGGCAGCACCTCCCAAACCCACGAACTCTATCGCCTAGAAGGACAAGGGCAGCAGGCGCATGGGAACACCATCACCTCCATGATCCCCTCCAAGTCGCACACCATCATGACTTTGAAATATATCGGTCGTTCCTTCATCATCGCTGGGTCACAATCCTGGAACTCCCTCCCTAACAGCACTGTGGGAGCACCTTCACCACACGGACTGCAGCAGTTCAAGAAGGTCACCATCGTCTTCTCACTTCTCAAGGGCAATTAGGGAAAGGGGGGGGGAGAGGAGGGGGAGGGGGGGGGAGAGAAAGTGAGGATGGGGGGAGAGAAAGTGAGGAGGGGAAGGGGGGGAGAGAGAGGAGGGGAAGGGGGGGAGAGAGAGGAGGGGAAGGGGAGGAGAGAAAGTGAGGATGGGGGGGAGAGAAAGTGAGGATGAGGGGGAGAGAGAAAGTGAGGATGAGGGGGAGAGAGGGGAGATGAGGGGGGAGAGAGGAGGTGAGGGAGGGAGAGGAGGTGAGAGGGAGAGAGAAAATGAGGGAGAGGGTGAGGGAGAGGAGGAGGAGGGGGAGAAGTGGGGGTGAGGAGGAGGAGGGAAAGGTGAGAAGGAGGGTGGGGGGAGTAGAGAGGGGGAGGATGGGGAGGGGAGAGAGGGGATGGGAGAGGATGGTGAAGAGGGGGGCGAGGCAGGATGGGGAGAGGAGGGATGGGGGAGAGAAGGTGAAGGGGAGAGGGAAGGAGGATGAGGGAGGGGAGGGAGTCAGAGAGGGGCGGGGGACGGGGAGAGAGCAGGAGGAAGCAGGAAGTAGGACAGATGTCAGCTTGATAATACAAGGGAGAATCGGGCTGAATATAAAATGTCCCGAGGAGAAATGAAAAAGGAAATAAGAAGGACAAAGAAAGAGTATGAGAATAGATTGGGCGAACATAAACGGGAATCCACAGGGCCTCCATAGGCATATTAACAGTAAGCGAGTTGGCAGAGAAGCGGTGGATGCAGAAGGCTAAGATACTAAATGGATTCTTTGGATCGGTATTGTTATGTATGCAATAACGGTACACGCTGAGTACTGTGTAACTGAACAAGGTACACCCTTGTTTCTGCTTTATTACGGCCCAAAGTGCCTGACTCTCAAAATTTTAGACTCTGGCCTTTTATACCAGAACAGCACCATGTGTGTGCTGCTCAGTGGCCTCCAACAATGACACCATCTGGTGGCTACAAACAGCATGTACATACATGACAGGTATTTACCAAGGAAGAGGACTTTGCCAAAGCTGTGGTAAACGAAGAGGTTGTTGGGATACTGCATGAGAGAAAAGTAGATAAAGAGGAGGCACTAGGAAGGCTGGCGGTAATTAAAGTGGACAAGTCTCCCGGCCCGGATGGGATGCAGCCTCGGTTACTGAGGGAAGCAAGGGTCGAAATTGCAGAGGTGCTGGCCACAATCTTCCAATCCTCCTTAGATACAGGGGTGTGCCAGAGGACTGGAGGGTTGCAAAAAGGGAAGAAGGATAAAGCTGGCAGTGACAGGTCGGTCAGTTTCACATCGGGGATGGGGAAACGTTTAGTAACAATGGGCCCAAGTTTCCACATGATTCGCGCCTGATTTTTAGGAGCAACTGGTAGAGAACGGACTATTTTAGAAATCGCAATTCTCCACATTTTTTTTTCTGCAGTTCTAGTCAGGTAGAACAGTTCTAGTTTAGAACAGAATTTTTTCTTCAAAAGGGGGCGTGTCCGGCCACTGACGCCTGATTTGAAAGTCTCCACAGTGAAAATGTACTCCAAACTAAAGTAGAATGGAGCCAGTGAAGATTTTTGTAGAACTGAAAAAACCTGTTCTACACATTAAAAAATCAGGCGCAGGTTACAAATTAGGCGTCCAGAACGAGGTGGGGGGGAGGGGGGGGGGGAAGGGAACTCATTAAATTTGACAATAAATCCTTATTTATACTTCTACAAATATTATACAAATAAATCCAACCTGAATAAACATTTATAAGCCAAGAAAAGATTAAATAAACCATCTTCCTACCTGTGTGAAAGTGCTTCAGCCAGGGAGAATTCTGCAGCCGTTCGTGCCGCTGAGCGGGAGGGGGAGAGAGAGGGAGGAAGAGAGAGAGAGAGGGGGGGAGGGAGGAAGAGAGAGAGAGAGGGGGGGGAGGGAGGGAGAGAGAGAGAGAGGGGGGGGAGGGAGGGGGAGAGAGAGAGAGAGAGAGGAGGGAGGGGGAGAGAGAGAGAGAGAGAGAGGGAGGGAGAGATAGAGAGAGAGGAGAGAGGGGAGGGAGGGAGAGAGAGGGGAGGGAGAGAGAGGGGAGGGAGGGAGAGAGAGAGCGGGGGGGGGGGGGAGAGAGGGGCGGGGGGTGGGGAAGGGAGAGGTCAGGTCGGATCGGATCCAGTCCGGGAGTCGGGAGTCGGGTCCAGTGGGGGGAGCGGGTGTCGGGTCGGGTCTGGTCGGCGGGGAGCGGGGGGTGGGGGAGCGGGTGTCGGGTCGGATCTGGTCGGCGGGGGGGAGGGGGGGAGGAGCGGTTGTCGGGGGCGGGGAGCAGGAGCTGGCCGTGGGAGGAGCCTTATCCACGCAGCCCCAGTGAGGCCATTCAGCCAGGGCTAGGGGCTCCGTTCTTCGGGCCCCTCCCACACAGTTCGGCGCCTGGAGCTACTGCACTTGCGTGCCGACTGTAGCGCGCATGTGCAGAGGTCCCGCACTGTTTTCAGCGCCGGGACCTGTCTCCGCCCCCCCCACAGCTCGTGCTGGCTGCGCCGAGAGCCAGAGGACCTGTAAGTAGGTGGAGAATACCGAGGATTTTTTTAGGCGCGAAAAACGGGCGCCCAGCTCGGAGGGGCGCCCGTTTTTTTTCTTGTGGAAACTTGGGCCCATTAATCCAGGAGTAAATTAACAGCCACTTGGACAAGCACAGACTAATAAAGGAGAGCCAGCACGGACCTGTTAAGGGAAAATCGTGTTTAAGTAACAGGATTGAGTTCACTGACGAGGTAATCGAGAGCGTGGATGTGGGCAATGTATGTGGACTTTCAAAAGGCGTTTGATAAAGTGCCACATATTAGGTCTGTTAGCAACATTGAAGCCCAAGGGATAAAAGGGGCAGCATGGATACAAGATTGGCTGAGGGATAGAAAGCATAGAGTTGTGGTGAATGTCTGTTTTTCAGACTGGAGGGAGGGATACACAGCTCTCTGGGGCAGAGAATTCCAGATTTACAAACCCTCTGAGAGAAGAAATTCCTTCTCATCCCAGTTTTAAATGGGTGGCCCCTTATTCTGAGACTATGTCCCCTAGTTTTAGTTTCCCTTAAGAGTGCAAATATCCTCTCTGCATCCACCTTGTTGAGCCCCCTCATTGATGGCCCTGCCGCCCACTGTTGCCCACTGCCACCCACTGTTGCCCACTGCCATCCACTGTTGCCCACTGCCATCCACTGTTGCCCACTGCCGCCCACTGTTGCCCACTGCCGCCCACTGTCACCCACTGCTGTACAGTGTTGCCCACTGCTGTCCACTGTTGCCCACTGCCACTGACATTCCTCTCGAAGTTGCGCCCGGTGGACCTTTCCATTTGGTGTGGAGCGGGCGAGAGGGGAGAGCCGCCGGGAGCCGCCTGCTGACGTCAGCGGACGGCCGAGTGGCGTAACTGACCTCCCGCCCGCTGAGATGCCATATTGATGCGGGCGGGAGTCGGTGCCAGAACGGGGAAGGACCGCTGGCTGGAGGCCGGTCTATCCCCGACGGTGAGTATGAAGAGCTGAAAAAAAAGGTTAGTAAAGATTTTTTATAAGTGTTCTTTACAGCGACTTACCTGGATGGGGTCCCCTGAAGGTCTTCCGATGGTATTTTTTTGATGATTTTGCTTTTCAGGTCTTCGACCCTCCGTGGGCCCGGATCCATCCTCGGCAGCACTTGGGCGGCAAGTGCCTCTGCCGCCCAGATTGGGAGCTCCCGCTGGCTGCCACCTAGATTGGCAACGTAAGTCCCTCTTTTGCTGCCCGCCCCCCTTTCAAGGACCTTTTTGACAAAGCCCCGCCCAAATTACCATCAGGTACCTCGGCGGCCATCGGCGGTCCTTTGGGCGGGCGGGGGCCTTCAACCAATTTCGGCCCCTATTCCCCCTAGTTTTAGTTTCCCCTATGTGGAAATATCCTCTCTGCACCGTGTCGAGCCCCCACATTATTTTATATGGTTCGATAAGATCATCTCTCATTCTTCTGAACTCCAATGAGTATAGGCCCCACCGACTCAACCTATCCTCATAAGTCATCTCCGGAATCAACCGAGTGAACTTTCTCTGAACAATGCAAGTATATCCTTCCTTAAATACAGAGGCCAAAACTGTACGCAGTACTCCAGGTATAGCCTCACCAATACGCTGTACAGTTGTAGTAGGACTTCTCTGCTTTTATACTCTATCCCCCTTGCAATAAAGGCAAACATTCAATTTGCCTTCCTGATTACTTGCTGTACCTGCATGCTAACTTTTTGTGTTTCATGCACAAGGACCCCGAGGTCCCTCTGTACTGCAGCAAATTATAATTTGCTTTTCTATTTTTTCTGCCAAAGTGGATAACCTCACAATTTCCCACATTATACTCCATCTGTCAAATTTTTGCCCAATCACTTAGCCTGTCTATATCCTTTTGCAGATTTTTTTGTGTTCTCCTTGCAATTTTCTTTTTTTTTACCCATCTTTGTATCATCAGCAAACTTGGCTACATTACACTCAATCCCTTCATCCAAGTCATTAATATAGATTGTAAATAGTTGAGGACCCAGCACCGATCCCTGCGGCACTCCACTAGTCACGGTTTGCCAACTGGAAAATGACCCATTTATCCATACTCTCAGTTCTCTGTTAGTTAGCCAATCCTCTATCCATGCTAATATATTACCCCCAATCCCGTGAACTTTTATCTTGTGCAGTAACCTTTTATGTGGCACCTTATCGACTGCCTTCTAGAAATCCAAATATACCACATCCACTGGTTCCCCCTTATCCACCCTGCTCGTTACATCCACAAAGAACTCCAGTAAATTTGTCAAACATGATTTCCCTTTCATAAAACCATGCTGACTCTGCTTGATTGTATTATGCTTTTCCAAATGTCATGCTACTGCTTCCTTAATAATGGACTCTAGCATTTTCCCAACCACAGATGTTAGGCTAACTGGTCTATAGTTTCCTGCTTTTTGATGCCTCCTTTTTTAAATAAGGGCGTTACATTTGCGGTTTTCCAATCTGCTGGGATTGCCCCAGAATCCAGGGAATTTTAGTAGATTACCATCAGGTCCAGGGGACTTGTCCGACTTTAGTCCCATTATTTTACCTAGTACTACCTCTTTAGTGATAGCGATTGTATTAAGTTTCCCTCCTCCCTATAGCCCCTTGATTATCCACTATTGGGATGTTTTTAGTGTCTTCTACCGTGAAGACCGATACAAAATATTTGTTCAACGTCTCTGCAATTTCCCTGTTCTCCATTATTAATTTCCCAGTCTCATCCTCTAAGGGACCAACATTTACTTTAGCCACTCTTTTCCTTTTAATGTACCTGTAGAAACACTTACTATCTGTTTTTATATGCCGTGCTAGTTTACTTTCATAATCTATCTTCGCTCTCTCTTATCATTTTTTTAATTGTTCTTTGCTGGCTTTTAAAAGTTTCCCAATCCTCTGGCCACTTTGTATGCCCTTGTTTTCAATTTGATACCTCCCTTATTTCCTTCGTTAGCCACGGATGGTTATCCCTTCTCTTATAGTCTTTCCTTCTCATTGGGATATATTTTTGTTGCGAGTTATGAAATATCTCCTTCATATAGTAGCCTTCAAAAAGGAATTGGATAAATACTTGAAGGAGAAATAAATGACAGGAACATGGGGAAAGAGCAGGGGAATGGGACTAACGGGATCGCTCTTCGAAAGGGCCGGCACAGACTCGATGGGCTGAATGGCCTCCTTTTGTGCTGTACCATTGTGTTTGTCTTATAATACTTCTGTGAAACGTATTGGGTCAGGACTGGCAGGACTGACATAGGAGGAGAGACTGGATCGACTGGGCCTGTATTCACTGAGTTTAGAAGGATGAGAGGGGGTCTCATAGAAACATGTAACATTCTGACGGGACTGGACAGGTTAGATGCAGGAAGAATGTTCCCGATGTTGGGGAAGTCCAGAACCAGGGGACACAGTCTAAGGATAAGGGGTAGGCCATTTAGGACCGAGATGAGGAGAAACTTCTTTACTCAGAGAGTTGTTAACCTGTGGAATTCTCTACCGCAGACAGTTGTTGATGCCAGTTCATTGGATATATTCAAGAGGGAGTTAGATATGGCCGTTACGGCTAAAGGGATCAAGGGGTATGGAGAGAAATCAGGAAAGGGGTACTGAGGGAATGATCAGCCATGATCTTATTGAATGGCGGTGCAGGCTCGAAGGGCCGAATGGCCTACTCCTGCACCTATTTTCTATGTTTCTATGTTTCTACTACGATAAAGGTGCTTTTTAAATGCACGTTGTTGTCTGCTTCTGTAAGGAATTGAAGAGAGTGATTAGAATGTGGAACTTGCTACTACAAGGAGCAGTTGAGGTGAATACCATCAATGCATTTAAGGGGAAGCTCCATAAGTACATGAGGGAGAAAAGATAGGATATTTTGATAGATGAAGTAGGGTGGGAGAAGGCTCATGTGGAGCATAAACACTGGCACCGATCAGTTTGAGCTGTAAATTCTATCATTAAGCGCATGATTTGGAAAGCCTCTAATACCACACAGGCGAAACTGTTGTCCCCAGCAGTCTGACAGGAGAGCATTTACAATATAATGCACACATGTTGTGATTAAGCTTTGTGTCCTGGAATGTAATGGGAATTACCAATTACACAGCTTCATGCCCATATAAGGAATTAATCAGATATTTGAGCTGAATGATGCGATACGAACCTTTGCTTGATGAGTGGTAACGAGAATGAGAAGTTGGAAAAGAGAATATAAATAACTGACTGCTCGAACCACACCACAGGAAGCTGTAGAAATAGGAACAGCCTTTCCTGTTCTACTAGCATCATAAGGACTGGAACTGAAATGTAAACTGTAAAGTATAGAGGAATTGCTGCACATGGTGACAGTGAAAGCAAAATAGAACATCTTTGTTTTCAGAATTCTGTGTCTGTTAAAGCCCATATGATTTTCAAAGTGATTGAACCTTACAAGTTCTGTGGAGTTGTGAAAAGGCTGGATATAATTCACCAACAGGAAGGCAGTCCCATTCTTTAAGGTTGAATGCATTAGTGTTTAGTAAAGGTCTAAAGGTCCATTGTAAGGGTTACACTATTCTACTGCCATTTTGTTGTTGTTTTCCAGATGCCAGTTATTGTGCAGCAACATAGACCAGACCCAGCTCCCAACATCAGCAGATGTGTCCTTATTGTACAGGCAGTGAGGTACTGGCAGCACTGGGGTGGGGTCTCAGTCACTGGGGAGAGGTCTCGGTCACTGGAGTGGGGTCTCAGTCACTGGGGTGTGGTCACTGGGTCACTGGGGTGGGATCACTGGGGTGGGGCCTCGGTCACTGGGGTGGGGTCACAGCGGCACTGGGGTGGGATCTAGGCTCTCGGAGTGACTGGCAGCACTGCAGAGAAAGGTTCCAGGATCACTAGGACCTGAGATCACTGAGAGACGATTGCTGGGATCTGGGGAGGGCAGCCTCTGTCTTGGAGTTTTTGGGCGATTTAAAGATCGGGAGCACTGGGAATGTAGTCTTGGGGATTATCAGCAATCTGTGAGTAGGGGCAGCAAGTCTCCAGGGAAGGGGGCCTTGGGGTCCAGTAGGGAAGGGTTTTTTGGAGCATTTGGTCTTGTTAGGACCGGGGCAGCACAGGATGGAGCCGGAAGGGTCTCGGTGAATGGAACCTTAACCAACCGTGACCCGTTTCAAACCGTCGGACTGCAAATGGTCCGACCCAACATTCTCAGCTCATTTTGTCCCCTCAGATACCCCTCCCCCGTCGTTCCCCCCTCCCCCGTCGTTCCCCCCCTCCCCCGTCGTTCCCCCCCCCTCCCCGTCGTTTCCCCCTCCCCCGTCGTCGTCCCCCTCCCCCGTCGTCGTCCCCCTCCCCCGTCGTTCCCCCCTCCCCCGTCGTTCCCCCCCTCCCCCGTCGTTTCCCCCTCCCCCGTCGTTTCCCCCCTCCCCCGTCGTCGTCCCCCTCCCCCGTCGTTCCCCCCCTCCCCCGTCGTTCTCCCCCTTCCCCCATATCATCCGCTGGTCTCTATATTGATGAACCTGCCAAGAGTAACTTGTCTATTCGCTGCTGGTGATTGGCTGACTCTTAAACATCACTTCCCATAAATGCCAATAATTCCCTCACAGGTTGATTCTGTTTCTGTTCTAATATTTAAAAAAATCCTTGGCTCAAATTTTTTTAACTGAATAAAAACAACCAGACGTAATGATGAATAAAAAATATAATTATCAATAAATAATCTTTCAACAATTTCCAACCAACATCGGCAGTCCCTCGGAATCGAGGAAGACTGGCTTCCACTCTCAAACTGAGTTCTCTGGTGACTGAATAGTGCAGTGTGGGAATTACAGTCTCTGTCCATGTCTCTGAGCCATACAGGAGGACGGGTATCACTACAGCCCTGTGGACCATGAGCTTGGTGCCAGATTTGAGGGCCTGATCGTTGAACACTCTCTTCCTCAGGCGGCCGAAGGCTGCGCTGGCGCACTAGAGGCGATGTTGAACCTCGTCGTCAATGTCTGTCCTTGCTGATAATAGGCTCCCGAGGTATGGAAAGTGGTCCACGTTGTCCAGGGCCGTGCCGTGGATCTTGATGACTGGGGGGCTGTGCTGTGTGGTGGGGTCAGGTTGGTGGAGGACCTTTGTCTTATCATGTTTAGTGTCAGGCCCATGCTTGCGTATGCCTCAGTAAATACGTCAACTATGTCCTGGAGTTCAGCCTCTGTATGTGTGCAGACGCAGCCGTCATCCACGTACTGTAGCTCGACGACAGAGGTTGGGACGGTCTTGGACCTGGCCTGAAGACGACGACAGTTTAACAGGTTCCCACTGGTTCTGTAGTTTAGTTCCACTCCAGCGGAGAGCTTGTTGAATGTGAGGTGGAGCATTGCAGCGAGGAAGATGGAGAAGAGGGTTGGCGTGATGATGCAGCCCTGCTTGATCCCAGTCTGGATGTGGATTGGGTCTGTGGTGGATCCGTTGGTCAGGATCACGGCCTGCATGTCATCATGGAGCAGGCGGAGGATGGTGACAAACTTTTGGGAGCAGCCGAAACAGAGGAGGACGCTCCATAGCCCCTCGCGGTTAACAGTGTCAAAGACCTTTGTTAGGTCAAAGAAGGCATGCACAAGGATTGGTGCTGTTCCCTGCATTTCTCTTGCAGTTGTCGTGCCGTAAAGATCATGTCCGTTGTACCCCGTAATGGACAGAATCCATATTGTGACTTCGGGAGGAGCTCCTCAGCCACAGGTTGAGGAGGACTCTAGCGACGACTTTCCCAGTGGCTGATAACCCGGAGATTCCTCTGTAGTTACCGCAGTCGGACTAGTCCCCTTTTTTAAAGATGGTCACGATCACTGCATTTCTGAGATCTCCCAGCATGCTCTTCTCCTTCCAGATGAGAGAGATGAGGTCATGCATTCGTGCCAATAGTGCCTCTCCGCCATACTTCAGTACCGTTGCCTTGTTCTTGAGCTGGCGGATGGCCTTTTCTACCTTGTGTAGGGCTGGGGTTTTGCTGAGGTGGTGGCGGGTCGCATGCTGCGGGATGGAGTTGAGGACACTCGAGTCAAAGGCAGAGTCTCGATTGAGGAGATCTTCAAAGTGCTCCTTCCAGCGGGTCCTGACTGCCTCGGTGTCCTTGATGAGTGTTTCCCCATTCTTGGCCAGCAGTAGGGTGGGGCCTTGGGAGTTTGGGCCATAGGTGGCATTGACTGCGGTAAAGAATCCTTGCACATCATGGCTGTCGGCCAGCTGCTGGATCTCCTGTGCTTTCTCCACCCACCATCTATTCTTTAGGTAGTGAGTTTTTTGTTGGACCTCGGCCTTAAGCCGTCTGTAAAGCTGCTTTGCTGCTCCCGAGTTAGGTTGTTTTAGATTCATCAACAAAACCAAGATCTGTTCCTTTTCATAACTGCTGCCTCTCGTCAATGCAGAGTGGGGGGAGGGGAGGGGGGTCAATGGTGCTGTACAGGATCCAGGTGGTGGTGGGGTGTGGGCAGTGAGGGTGGGGGCGGTAGTGGGGATGGAGGGCACTGGTGGGGGCAGTAGGGTGTGGGTGGTGAGAGTGGGGGGGGCAGTGGCAGGATGCGAGCGGTGAGGGTGGGGATAGAGTAGTGCTGGGGGTTGGCGGAGGGGGGGGGTCACTGGTGGAGTGAGGGTGGGGCTGGTACTGGGTAGGGGATGCACAGTATTGGGAGACAACGAAGCCTGGATTATGTTAAGGGCCAGGTGAGGTTTTCAATCACACCAACTCAATGCATCTCCAAAGAACATAAGAAATAGGAACAGGAGTAGGCCAATTGGCCCCTCGAGCTTGCTCCGTCATTCAATAAGATCATGGCTGATCTAATCCTGGCCTCAACTCCACTTCCCCGCACATTCCCCATAATCCTTTATTCCCTTATTGTTCAAAAATCTGTCTTATCTCCACCTTAAATATATTCAATGACCCAGTCTCCACAACTCTCTGGGGCAGAGAATTCCAAAGATTCACGACCCTCTGAGAGAAGAAATTCCTTCTCATCTCCGTTTTAAATGGGCGACCCCTTATTCTGAAATTATGCCCCCTGGTTCTAGATTCCCCCACGAGGGGAAACATCCTCTCTGCATCTGCCTGTCAAGCTCCCTCAGTATCTTGTATGTTTCAATAAGATCATCTCTCAGTCTTCTAAACTCCAATGAGTATAGACCCAATCTTTCTTCATAAGACAAACCCCTTCATCTCAGGAATCCACCTTATGAATCTTTTCTGAATTATCTCCAATGCAAGTTTATCCCTCCCTCAATAAGGAGACCAAAACTGTACTCCAGGTGTGGTCTTACAGTTGTAGCAAGACCTCCCTACTTACATACTCCATCCCCCTTGCAATAAAGGCCAACATTCCATTTGCCTTCCTAATTACTTGCTGTACCTGTATGCTAACTTTTTATGTTTCACGTACCCCCAGATCCCTCTGTACCGCAGCATTTTGTAGTCTTTCTCCATTTAAATAATAATTTGCTTTTTTATTCTTCCTGCCAAAGTGGATAACCTCACATTTTCCCACATTATACTCCATCTGCCAAATGTAAGCCCACTCACTTAACCTGTCTATATCCCTTTGTAAATTCTTTGTGTCCTCCTCACAACTTGCTTTCCCACCTATCTTTGTATCATCAGCAAATTTGTCTATATTGCACTCGGTCCCTTCATTCAAGTCATTAATATAGATTGTAAATAGTTGAGGCCCCAGCACCGATTCCTGTGGTACCCCACTAGTCTCTATTTGCCAGCCGGAAAATGACCCATTTATCCCGACTCTCTGTTTTCTGTTAGTTAGCCAATCCTCTATCAAAGCAAAGATATTACCCCCAACCCCGTGAGCTCTTATCTTATGCAGTAACCTTTTATGTGTCACCTTATCAAATGCCTTCTGGAAATCCAAATACACTACATCCACTGGTTCCCCTTTAACCACCCTGCCTGTTACATCCTCAAAGAACTCCAGCAAATTTCCAAACATGATTTCCCTTTCATAAGACCATGCTGGCTCTGCTTGGTTGATTTATGCTTTTTTAAATGTCCTGCTACAACTTTCTTAATAATGCACTCCAACATTTTCCTAATGACAGATGTGAGGCTAACTGGTCTATAGTTTCCTGCTTTCTGTCTCCTTTCTTGAATGGGGCGGTACATTTGCGGTTTTCCAGTCCACTGGGGTGCCTCCAGAATCCAGGGAATTTTGGTAGATTATAACCATTGCATCCACTGCGGCCGAAATTCAGGGCCACCAGAAAGCTAGTGCACCTACCTTTTTTTTCAATTTTTTTCCGCCGGGACCATTGAAGGGGCCTTTCCATCAATTTTCCGGACTTTGAAGTTTTTTTTTGCCATCGGACTGGAAGTCAGTCATAGTGGGGCAGAAGTGCGGCGGTAATTCATGCTGAGAGGCGGAAGTTGGGGTGGGATTGAAACGCCGCAGCGGCGGAGCAGTGGTGACCTCACAGCGCGTGTGCGTCACCGCGCTCTCTCCCCTCCGCTAAAGAGGACAGACTCGGGCATTTTTATCTTCGCTCACTGGGCCACCAGGGAGGGTTTTGGCCAGGCCATCAATGAGCAGCCTGGCACCCATGCCCGGCCGAACCCTGGGCAATATTTTGCCGGCCGATCGGGAAGTCGGCCGGCAAAAATAACAACACGGCTGCTACGGCAGTGGGCCCTCCCCTTGAAGGGCCGCCGCGCTCAAGATAAGGTGCACCGACAGAGAAAGATGTCGGGGGCACCGTGTAGTGGGGCCACGAATTTTTTCCCTAAATATGGGTCAGTCTTCTGGAGGTGTGGAGAGCGGCGCTGCACGTTGTGATGACGCGCTTGCAGTGGGGCAGAAGTGGGGACGCCCTGAATTCGGGTCGGGGCAGCCATTAGACTACCACTAGATTCCACTGCAAAATGGCGGAAACAGGCTTTATACGGACCCTGGATTTCGGCCCCACTATCTCTCTAGCCACTTCTTTTAAGCCCCTAGGATGTAGGCCATCAGGTCCAGGGGACTTGTCCAACTTTAGTTTGCCTAGTACTTTTTCTCTAGTGATAGTAATTGTTTTAAGTTCTTCCCTCCTCCCTATAGCCCCTTGATTATTATTATTGAGATGCTTTTAGTGTCTTCTTCCGTGAAGACTGATATCTCTCGGGATACAGAGACACCGCCCCCCCCCTTGGGATACAGACCCCCCCCTCGGAATACAGAGCCCCCCCCCCCCTAGGGATACAGAGCCCCCCTCTCGGAATACAGAGCCCCCCCCCCCCAGGGATACAGAGCCCCCCCTCGGAATACAGAGCTCCCCCCCCCCCCGGGATACAGAGCCCTCCCCCCTCGGAATACAGAGCCCCCCCCTCAGAATACAGAGCCCCCCCCCCTCAGAATACAGAGCACCCCCCCCCCTCGGGATGCCAAGCCCCCCCCCACTTGGGATACAGAGCCCCCCCCCTCGGGATACAGAGCCCCCTCACGATATAGAGCCCCCCCCCTCGGAATACAGAGTCCCCCCCCATCCTCGGAATACAGAGCCCCCCCCCCCGGGATGCCAAGCCCCCCCCCACTCGGGATACAGAGCCCTCCCACCACCCCCCCCCCCCGGGATACAGAGCCCCCTCGCGATACAGAGCCCCATCGCGATACAGAATAGGTCCTGTTAGAGGTTTAGTTGGGTTTTGACCTGATGAATTGTACGGCACAAGTGAGTATGAGCTGAGCGTGGTGAGAGGGGCAACTGTGGAGATCCTGGTCGGTGGGCATGGCCCTCTCTAAACTCTGCTCAACTGGCCAGAGATGCTGAACCCAGGAGAATGATGGAGGGCCAGCAGTAACTGTGTGAGTTACTGGCTATCCTGCCACGCACACATTCCACAATATCGCAGGATGGAGGTTTGCAGGATGGAGGTCCAACTCACTGAATCTCGATGGACGCTGGATCACAGCGCACCAATGATTCCTTGAAGCCACAGACAGTGGCCTTGCAAATTGACCACTAACCTGCCTATGGCTTCCACAGTCTGGCAGATAGACTAGCAGACGCTGGTTTCCGAGGTGTCATTTGCTTCCTCCAAGCTACTCTCCCGCAGCGAGGCAGGAGTGACGTGCCGCTGGCCCGGGGGAGGGGGATGGTGATAAAGGACGAAAGCGCGCAGGTTTCCCTGAGTGTCTGCGAGTCACACCCATTGCCACCCCAATTGGTGGAAGAATGGGCCACTATCATGAACAGGACCTCAAAGGTAGTAATCTCTGGATTACTCCCAGCGCCCTGCCACAGATGTTCCTCGCCTTAAAAGGAACGGTGTACCACTCCTGGGAGCAGCGTGAGCTGGTGCAGGAGGGTGACGGCAGCGAAGAGGGCAACTGGATTGGACATCACCTTAATCCAGGTCGCTGATTGGAGCGTGGGCAGGTACAGCAGGAGCGGCGAGGTCGGGGCGAAGGAGCAACGAGAGATCATGGAGCAATGTGATCGGGGCCCAGGAGAGGCGTGAGTTTGGGGCCCAGAGAGGCGAGGGCCCGGGGCAGCACGGGTCAGCCCACACTGCGATATGGACCAAGACCAAGCTCTGTCAAGCCCGTTTGGTGGCTGGTGTGCAACGGTCACCACATGTTAAAACAATCCACAAGAGATTGGTGTGTAAAATCAAAGCACATGGTATTGGGGGTAATGTACTGACGTGGATAGAGAACTGGTTGGCAGGCAGGAAGCAGAGAGTCGGGATAAACGGGTCCTTTTCAGAATAGCAGGCAGTGACTAGTGGGGTGCCGCAGGGCTCAGTGCTGGGACCCCAGCTCTTTACAATATACATCAATGATTTAGATGAAGGAATTGAGTGTAATATCTCCAAGTTTGCAGATGACACTAAGCTGGGTGGTGGTGTGAGCTGTGAGGAGGATGCTAAGAGGCTGCAGGGTGACTTGGACAGGTTAGATGAGTGGGAAAATGCATGGCAGATGCAGTATAATGTGGATAAATGTAAGTTTATCCACTTTGGGGGCAAAAACACAAAGACAGAATATTATCTGAATGGCGGCAGATTAGGAAAAGGGGAGGTGCATCGAGACCTGGGTGTCATGGTTCATCAGTCATTGAAAGTTGGCATACAGATACAGCAGGCGGTGAAGAAGGCAAATGGTATGTTGGCCTTCATAGCTGGGGGATTTGAGTATAGGAGCAGGGAAGTCTTACTGCAGTTGTCCAGGGCCTTGGTAAGGCCTCACCTGGAATATTGTGTTCAGTTTTGGTCTCCTAATCTAGGAAGGACGTTCATGCTATTGAGGGAGTGCAGCAAAGGTTCACCAGACTGATTCCCGGGATGGCTGGACTGACATATGAGGAGAGACTGGATCAACTGGGCCTTTATACTTTGGAGTTTAGAAGGATGAGAGGAGATCTCATAGAAACGTATAAAATTCTGATGGAACGGGACAGGTTAGATGCGGGAAGAATGTTCCCAATATTGGGGAAGTCCAGAAGCAGGGGACACAGTCTTAGGATAAGGGGTAGGCCATTTAGGACGGAGATGAGGAGAAACTTCTTCACTCAGAGAGTTGTTAACCTGTGGAATTCCCTGCCGCAGAGAGTTGTTGATGCCAGTTCATTGGATATATTCAAGAGGAAGTTAGATATGGCCCTTACGGCTAAGGGGATCGAGAGGTATGGAGAGAAAGCAGGAAAGGGGTACTGAGGGAATGATCAACCATAATCTTATTGAATGGTGGTGCAGGCTCAAAGGGCCGAATGGCCTACTCCTGCACCTATTTTCTATGTTTCTAAAAGCAAATTCCCAAGATCCCTGACTTTATTAATAGATGCAGAGAGTAGAAAAGCAAATAAGTTATGCTAAACCTTTATAAAACCCTGGTTAGACCTCGGCTGGAGTATTGGGTCCAATTCTGGGCCCCGCACTTTAGGAAGGATGTGAAGGCCTCAGAAAGGGTGCAGAGGAGATTTACGAGAATGGTTCCAGGGATGAGGGAGTTCAGTGACGTGGAGAGACTGGAGAAGCTGGGGTTGTTCTCCTTGGAGCAGAGAAGGTTGAGAGGAGATTTGATCGAGGTGTTTAATCATGAAGTGTTTTGATAGAACACATAAGGAGGAGCTGTTTCCAGTGGCAGGAGGTTGGGTAATCAGTGGACACAGATTTAAGGTGACTGGTGGAAGAACCAGGGTCAACATGAGGGAGAACATTTTTTTACAGAGTTGTGATCTGTCTGAAAGGGCGATGGGAGCAGGTTCAACAGGAGCTTTCAAAAGGGAATTGGATAGATACTGGAAGGGTAAAAATGTGCATGGCTATGGGAAAAGAGCGGGACTGATTGGTAGCTGTTCCAGTGGGCCAGCACCAGCACAATGGCCTGAATGGCCTCCTGCGCTGTATCATTCTCTGAGTCTATAATGTGCCCCCTGGAAGTGTTCCTTAGATTGATGGTTGCTAAATGGCGCTCAAACGACATCGCTTTGCCTATATTTGCTCTTCTTTCTATCTTTTGCTTCTGCCTCCATTTTATTTCCCTCTGTCTCCCTGCATAGGTTGCCAGCAAACAAATTATGCTAAACCTTTATAAAACCCTGGTTAGACCTCAGCTGGAGTATTGACTCCAATTCTGGGCGCCGCACTTTAGGAAGGATGTCAAGGCCTTGGAGAGGGTGCAGAGGAAACCACCAAACAGTAGTAGTGAGGTTGGGGACAGCATCAAACAAGAAATAAGGGATGTGTGCAATAAAGTTACAGCAGCTATTATGGGCGACTTTAATCTACATATTGACTGGGCTAACCAAACTCGTAGCAGTGCGGTGGAGGAGAATTTCCTGGAGTGTATTCGGGATGGTTTTCTAGACCAATATGTCGAGGAACCAACTATAGAGGGCTGGCCATCCTAGACTGGGTGATATATAATGAGAAGGGACTAATTAGCAATCTTGTTGTGCGAGGTCCCTTGGGGAAGAGTGACCATAATATGGTAGAATTCTTTATTAAGATGGAGAGTGACACAGTTAATTCAGAGACTAGGGTCCTGAACTTAAGGAAAGGTAACTTCGATGGTTTGAGTCGTGAATTGGCTAGAATAGACTGGCAAAGGATACTTAAAGGGTTGACGGTGGATAAGCAATGGTAAACATTTAAAGATCACATGGATGAACTTCAGCAATTGTACATCCCTGTCTGGAGTAAAAATAAAACGGGGAACGTGGTTCAACCATGACTAACAAGGGAAATTAAGAATAATGTTAAAACCAAGGAAGAGACATATAAATTGGCTAGAAAAAGCAACAAACCTGAGGACTGGGAGAAATTTAGAATTCAACAGAGGAGGACTAAGGGTTTAATTAAGAGGGGGTAAATAGAGTATGAGAGGAAGCTTGCTGGGAACATAAAAACTGACTGCAAAAGCTTCTCTAAATATGTGAAGAGAAAAAGATTAGTGAAGACAAACATAGGTCCCTTGCAGTCAGATTCAGGTGAATTTATAATGGGGAATAAAGAAATGGCAGACCAATTGAACAAATACTTCGGTTCTGTCTTCACGAAGGAAGACACAAATAACATTCCGAATGTACTAGGGGACAGTGGGTCTAGTGAGAAGGAGGAACTGAAGGATATCCATATTAGGTGGGAAATTGTGTTAGGGAAATTGATGGGATTGAAGGCCGATAAATCCCCGGGGCCTGATAGTCTGCATCCCAGAGTACTTAAGGAAGTGGCCCTAGAAATAGTGGATGCATTGGTGATCATTTTCTAACAGTCTATGGACTCTGGATCAGTTCCTATGGACTGGAGGGTAACACCACTTTTAAAAAAAGGAGGGAGAGAGAAAACAGGTAATTAGAAACCGGTTAGCCTAACATCAGTAGTGGGGAAAATGTTGGAATCAATCATTAAGGATGAAATAGCAGCGCATTTGGAAAGCAGTGACAGGATCGGACCGAGTCAGCATGGATTTATGAAAGGGAAATCATGCTTGACGAATCTTCTGAAATTTTTTGAGGATGTAACTAGCAGAGTGGACAAGGGAGAACCAGTGAATGTGGTGTATTTGGACTTTCAAAAGGCTTTTGACAAGGTCCTGCACAAGAGATTGGTGCGCAAAATCAAAGCACATGGTATTGGGGGTAATGTACTGATGTGGATAGAGAACTGGTTGGCAGACAGGAAGCAGAGAGTCGGGATAAACGGGTCCTTTTCAGAATGGCAGGCAGTGACTAGTGGAGTGCCGCAGGGCTCAGTGCTGGGACCCCAGCTCTTTACAATATACATTAACGATTTAGATGAAGGAATTGAGTAAAATATCTCCAAGTTTGCGGATGACACTAAACTGGGTGGTGGTGTGAGCTGTGAGGAGGATGCTATTCGGCTGCAGCGTGATTTGGACAGGTTAGGCGAGTGGGCAAATGCATGGCAGATACAGTATAATGTGGATAAATGTGAGATTATACATTTTGGGGGCAAAAACACGAATATTATCTGAATGGCGGCAGATTAGGAAAAGGGGAGGTGCAACGAGACCTGGGTGTCATGGTTCATCAGTCACTGAAAGTGGGCATGCAGGTACAGCAGGTGGTGAAGAAGGCAAATGGTATGTTGGCCTTCTAGCTAGGGGATTTGAGTATAGAAGCAGGGAGGTCTTACTGCAGTTGTACAGGGCCTTAGTGAGGCCTCACCTGGAATATTGTGTTCAGTTTTGGTCTCCTAATCTGAGGAAGGACGTTCTTGCTATTGAGGGAGTGCAGCGAAGGTTCACCAGACTGATTCCTGGGATGGCTGGACTGTCATATGAGGAGAGACTGGATCAACTGGGCATTTATTCACTGGAGTTTAGAAGGATGAGAGGGGATCTCATAGAAACGTATAAGATTCTGACGGGACTGGACAGGTTAGATGCGGGAAGAATGTTAACGATGTTGGGGAAGTCCAGAACCAGGGGGACATAGTCTTAGGATAAGGGGTAGGCCATTTAGGACTGAAATGAGGAGAAACGTCTTCACTCAGAGAGTTGTTAACCTGTGGAATTCCCTGCCGCAGAGAGTTGTTGATGCCAGTTCATTGGATATATTCAAGAGGGAGTTAGATATGGCCCTTACGGCTAAAGGGATCAAGGGGTATGGAGAGAAAGCAGGAAAGGGATACTGAGGGAATGATCAGCCATGATCTTATTGAATGGCGGTGCAGGCTCGAAGGGCCGAATGGCCTACTCCTGCACCTATTTTCTATGTTTCTATGTTAATCAGGATGTGGTTTTTGCTGCTGTTTACCATTTCCTGAAGTTGTCTGATATTGGCTTTTGGTCACATCGTTTCTCACAATATAAGCAATATATTATTAGCACGTTCTGCACATGACTTAATTAGGTATTTAATTGGCGCTGAGCAAAGTGCAGGAGTTACTGACAGCCCCGGGTTGGGACAGTGGGACATCAGGCTCCTCACTTAACCTCACTCAATAGTCTGGGTGACTCCACATTTTGCAAAGAGCTGGAACAAAATGATCAGGTCTGATTTTAACTGATATGCATTTTAGAATCTTTATTTCCTGAGGTGCAGAACTTGTTACACTTTTGGATTTTATTACATACTTTAGCTCAACAGTTTATCAGCAATTTCCTTCTTGAGGCAGAAGCAGCTGCCATTGGGTCCAATATGGTGGCCTTTCCAGTGCCAGTAGTGGCCTGCCCTCCACAATGGATCAAACTCCTCCGTAGGTGCCAGAGCACGCCGCGATATTCTGGAAGCTCATGATAATATTTAAATAAGGTTCCTCCGCTGGTTGGAGGACCCTTTTGTGAGATTGAACTGTCCTGACTCGCTGCGTGGTAAAGTCGCCCAGCAAATCGCGCGATGAGTTAGGAAGGACACTTAACCAGGACTATTTAACGGACTCCTCCACCACGCACAGGCTAGTTCTGCTTTGCCCTCTTAGTTAATTTCTGGGCTGTTTTCTGCATTCCACATGTGAACTCTGACTTCTGGTAACGGGTTCCTGTTGGTGGTGGACTGCTTTTTCCTGTGTTGCAAACGGTTTACTGCAGTCTTGGGTGGTCTGGTGGGGCTGCCTTGGGGCTGGAGGATGAGGGGGAGCAGCAAGGAAGATGGGAGAGAGGGAGGAACAGGAGTTCAGTCCCACAGAGGTTTTCCAGGAAGCACTTCGCCACCTCCACTTCAGGGAGGGTCAATGTATGAAGCCCCTTCTCTTCTCCAAGGAAACTGTCAGTGAGCTCTGTCACTCACTGCAGCCTAGCCTGGGCCTGGACAGCACTGCCTGTGTTAAGCTCACCGTCGCCCTTCATCTGTATCCACGGGCTTCTATCCGGCTACAACAGGTGACATCAGCAACATCTCCCAGTGCACCGCTGTGTTTAGGAGGTCACCGAGCTCTCTACACCAGGAGGAACTCCTACATCTCCTTCCCCATGGACAGAGTGAAGCAGGAGGAGAGAGCACGAGACTTCGCCACATAGCAGGCTTCCTCAGGGTGCAGGGTGCCAATGACTGCACCCATATCGCCGAGTGCTCCCCATCACCAGCCTGCCATCTTCATCAGTAGAGAGGGATTCCACGCCCTCAATGTTCAGCTGGTTTGGGACGATGGGCAGTGCATCACGCAGGTCTGTCCCCGCTATCATGGCAGCAGTTTCATTTATCTCAGTGTCAGCTGTGGCTCAGTGGGTAGCACACTCGTCTGAGTCAGAAGGTTGTGAGTTCAAGTCGAACTAGCACGAAATATAAAAACAGATAGTAACAGTTTCTACAGGTATATAAAAAGGAAAATTATGAGACTGGGGAATTAATAATGGAGAACAGGGAAATGGCAGAGAGGTTGAACAAATATTTTGTATCGATCTTCACGGTAGAAGACACTAAAAACATCCCAATAGTGGATAATCAAGGGGCTATAGGGAGGGAGGAACTTAATACAATCACAGTCACTAATGAAGTAGTACTCGGTAAAATAATGGGACTAAAGGCAGACAAGTTCCCTGGACCTGATGCCTTGCATCCTAGGGTCTTAAAAGAAGTATCTGCAGAGATAGTGGATGCATTGGTTGTAATCTACCAAAATTCCCTGGATTCTGGGGCGGTCCCAGCGGATTGGAAAACCGCAAATGTAGCACCCCTATTTAAAAAAAGGAGGCAGACAAAAAGCAGAAAACTATAGACCAGTTAGCCTAACATCTGTCATTGGGAAAATGCTGGAGTCCATTATTAATGAAGCAGTAGTGGGACATTTGGAAAAGTATGATTCAATCAAGCAGAGTCAGCATGGTTTTATGAAAGGGAAATCATATTTGACAAATTTGCTGGAGTTCTTTGAGGATGTAACAAGCAGGGTGGATAAAGGGGAACCAGTGGATGTGGTGTATTTGGATTTCCAGAAGGCATTCGATAAGGTGCCACATAAAAGGTTACTGCACAAGATAAAAGCTCACGGTGTTGGGGATAATATATTAGCATGGATAGAGGATTGGCTAACAAACAGAAAACAGAGTTGGGATAAATGGGTCATTTTCCGATTGGCAAACAGGGACTAGTGGGGTGCTGCAGGGATCGGTGCTGGGTCCTCAACTGTTTACAATTTATATTAATGTCTGGGATGAAGGGACCGAGTGTAATGTAGTCAAGTTTGTTGATGATACAAAGATGGTTGGGAAAGCAAATTGTGAGGAGGACACAAAAAAGCTGCAAAGGGACATAGACAGGCTCAGTGAGTGGGCAAAAATTTGGCAGATGGAGTATAATGTGAGAAAATGTCAGGTTATCCATTTTGGCAGAAATAATAGAAAAGCAAATTATAATTTAAATGGAGCAAAATTGCAAAGTGCTGCAGTACAGAGGGACCTGGGGGTCCTTGAGCATGAAACACAACAAGTTAGTATGCAGGTGCAGCAAGTAATCAGGAAGGCAAATGGAATGTTGGCCTTTATTGCAAGGGGGATAGAGTGTAAAAGCAGAGAAGTCCTGCTACAACTGTACAGGGTATTGGTGAGGCCACACCTGGAGTACTGCGTACAGTTTTTGTTCTGTCTTTAGATGCTCTGATAATGACTCCACGAAGCAATGTGTTGTACTTGAACTGTAGTGACCTTAGTCCATTTAATGTAACTCCAGAGTGAGGATCACGCCTGGTGGCCTGCCTTTTATACTAGGCCTGGCACACCTGTACAGGTAACCTACAAGTCTCCCACTGCACTGTCCTCTGATGGCACAGCTTAGTGACCATACAGCTGGTGTACAAGTTTCCCATAGTAGTGCCCTCTGGTGGCACATCATATGTAATAGTACAAGCAGTAAACATGTTTGGATGCATGACAGTTTTGGTCACTGTATTTAATGAAGGATCATTATCATCATAGGCAGACCCTCGAAATCGAGGAAGACTTGCTTCCACTCTTAGCATGAGTTCTTAGGTGGCTGTACAGTCCAATATGAGAACCACAGTCTCAGTCACAGGTAGGACAGATAGTCATTGAGGGAAGGGGTGGGGAGTCTGGTTTGCTGCATGCTCTTTCCGCAGTCTGCGCTTGATTTCTGCACGCTCTTGGCGATGAGACTCGAGGTGCTCAGCGCCCTCCCGGATGCACTTCCTCCACTTAGGGCAGTCTTGGGCCAGGGATTCACAGGTGTCAGTGGGGATGTTGCACTTTATCAAGGAGGCTTTGAGGGTGTCCTTGTAACGTTTCCACTGCCCACCTTTGGCTCGTTTTCCGTGAAGGAGTTCTGAGTAGAGCACTTGCTTTGGGAGTCTCGTGTCTGGCATGCGAACAATGTGGCCTGCCCAGTGGAGCTGATCAAGTGTGGTCAGTGCTTCAATGCTGGGGATGTTGGCCTGGTCGAGGACGCTAACGTTGGTGCATCTGTCCTCCCAGGGGGATTTGTAGGATCTTGCAGAGACATCGTTGGTGGTATTTCTCCAGCGACTTAAGGAAGGATATACTTGCATTGTTCAGAGAAGGTTCACTGGGTTGATTCCGGAGATGAGGGGGTTTGACTTGTGAGGAAAGGTTGAGTAGGTTGGACCGATACACATTGGAGTTCAGAAGAATGAGAGGTGATCTTATTGAAACATATAAGATAATAAGGGGGGCTCGACAAGGTGGATGCAGAGAGGATATTTCGACTCATAGGGGAAACTAAAACTAGGGGACATAGTCTCAGAATAAGGGGCCGCCCTTTGAAAACTGAGATGAGGAGAAACTTCTTCTCTCAGAGGGTTGTAAATCCAGAGAGCTGTGGAGGCTGGGTCATTGAATATATTTAGGGCGGAGATAGAGAGATTTTTGAGCGATAAGGGAGTAAAGGGTTATGGGAGCGGGCAGGGAAGTGGAGCTGAGTCCATGATCGGATCAGCCATGATTGTATTGAATGGCGGAGCAGGCTCGAGGGGCCAAATGGCCTACTCCTCCTCCTATTTCTTATGTTCTTGAGTCCCACCCAGGGACTTAAGCACATAAATCTAGGCTGACACTCCAGTGGAGTGCTGCAGTGTCGGAGGTGCTGTCTTTCGGATGAGATGTTAAACTGGAGTGCTCCCTGTCTGCACTCTCAGGTGGGTGTAAAAGATCCCATGGCACTATTTTGAAGAAGAGCAGGGGAGTTATCCCCGGTGTCCTGGCCAATATTTATCCCTCAATCAACATAACAAAAAAAAATAGATTATCTTGTCATTATCACGTTGGTGTTTGTGGGAGCTTGCTGTGCGTAAATTGGTTGTTGCATTTCCCACATTACAACAGTGACTACACTCCAAAAATACTTCATTGGCTGTAAAGTGCTTTGAGACGTCCGGTGGTCGTGAAAGGTGCTATATAAATCCAAGTCTTTCTTTTCATCCTGCGCCAATCCTCTGTGCCACCTTTACTCCAGCCAGGCTGGCTGCTGGGTGGCAGGCGATCCCCCCAGACACGGCTGGACTCCTGTCTGGGTGACAGGCGATCCCCCCAGACATGGCTGGACTCCTGTCTGGGTGACAGGTGATCCCCCCAGACATATCTGGACTCCTGTCTGGAATGCCAGCCACAGTCACAGAGCAGGTCTACAACCAGAGCCATGCTGCCACAAGGAACATTATCGAGCCGACTGTCGATGCTCAAACTTCCGTTCAGGTCAACACTTCCATTGCCCAACCTGTTCCAGAGCAGCTTTGCAGGACAACCCCTGGGACAGGCTTGATGGACCAGGTGGTTTTTACCTGTCCGTCATTGTTGGTATGAATATCCAGATTTCTGGTTGTCTGCTGCATACTCCATAATCTCGCCATGATGAGGGATCAGCCCTGACCACAACCTGGGAAACAGGAGAGGCAATGGAGGAGGAGGAGCGGGAGGGGGAGGACAAGCAGGAGGAGGGGAGGAGGTAGAGGAGGAGCAGCAGGAGGAGTGGGGGAGGTAGAGGAGGAGGAGCGGGGGTGGGGGGAGGAGGAGGATGAACAACATCGACCACCAGCGCCCTGAGCTACCACAGCTTCTCACTGAAGAGCGCTTCACCTGAAATTCCTCCAATCCCCAATACACTGCTCATCACCGCCCAGACTCCCACCACCCCTTCCTTCCTTCCTTCAGTCCAGCCTCATGATTATGCCCATACCTCACTGTAATTATAAACACCAAATCCACAACAAAAGACAAATTTATCAAACAATTTATTTCCATCTGATAACAGTAAACAAAAAGGATTTAGAATCATCCTTGTGCCAGCCCCAGTGACAGCCCCGTGCGCTCCTTTCCCTGTCCTGGTGCTGCGATGGTGCTTTCCAGAGGCTGGAGCCTGCGAGTTGGGAGGCAGCTGAGCTTGTACGGAGGGCCCTTCAGTGGGCGAGCGCGAGCAGCTCTGGGCCTGCAGGCTCTCGGCCTAGACCAGGGCAGTCTGTTAGTGTGACACCAACAGGGGCACTGGTGGTGTGCATGGCGGGGGCTCCACATAGAACAGAGTGTAGGAGTGAGGTGGCAGTCTGGAAGCCCCTGCCAACACTGGCCCATCAGTCTCCCTCCGCAGAATCTGAGTGCTCTGCAGCAGAGCTAGTCCTGGATCGTGCCCTCTGGCGAGCTGATCTGTGGCCTCCTGTCCCCTGCTACACATAGCTCCTTTGCACATGCCCAGTGGTCCATCAGTAAAGACCCTTCCTCCAGCTTACCCTCAGTCCGTAGTACCAACTGGTGCTTGCCAGCGTCAGCTCGAGCGACGCTGCATATTCAGGAAGGCTGGTTTCTTCGGCCTCAAGTGGCAGAGAGACCGCGACATTTTCAGAAAGAGAGGGGAAAGGGCTCGCTTGTAGTGTGAAGGAAGAGCAGGGAGAGAAGTGGCAGGTGCAGAGTGTGTGTTGTGATGTGGAGGGAAGGAGGGAGAAGATTTTGAGGTGTGCAGAAACCCTGTGTGAGGTGGCCTCCATTGTTGCTCGTCGCCATAGCAATGACTGCCCCCTGCCTGTGATGGTCGGTACACCATGGAGGGAGAGGTTGGCCAGCCGGCTCGGGCTCCTCCAATCACCGTCTGTTGCTAGATCAGAGAATCTTACAGCACGGAGGAGGCCGTTCAGCCTCCTGTGCCGGCTCTGTGACAGACTGATCCAATGATCCCACTCCCCCGCTTTGCCCACGGCCCGGCACATTTTTCTCTTCTAGTATTTATCCAGTTCCCTTTTGAAAGTTTCTGTTCAATCTGCTCCCACCGCTCTTTCAGCCAGCGATCACAATAACTCGCTGTGTAAGAAATTCTCCTCATCTCCCCTCTTTTGCCAACACATTTCTCCAGTCTATCCACACAACTGAAGTCTCTCATCCCTGGGGGGAGGGGGAGGGGCAGTGTGGGGATAAGGGGAGGGACCGTGTGGGGGTAGGGGAAGGGGCAGTGTGGGGGGAGGGGGAAGGGGCAGTGTTGGGGTAGGGGGAGAGGCAGTGTGGGGGGTAGGGGGAGAGGCAGTGTGGGGGGGGTAGGGGGAGAGGCAGTGTGGGGGTAGGGGGAGAGGCAGTGTGGGGGGTAGGGGGAGGGGCAGCTTGGGGGGTAGGGGGAGAGGCAGCATGGGGGGTAGGGGAGGGACCATGTGGGGGGTTAGGGGAGGGGCAGCATGGGGGGTAGGGGAGGGGCCATGTGGGGGGTAGGGGGAGGGGCAGTGTGAGGGTGGGGGGAGGGGCTGTGTGGGGGGTAGGGGGAGAGGCAGTGTGGGGGTAGGGGGAGAAGCAGTGTGGTGGGTAAGGGAGGGGCTATGTGGCGGGTAGGGAGAGGGGGAGGGGCAGTGTGGGGGAAGGGGCTGTGTGGGGTCGGGAAGAGGGGCAGTGTGGAGGGTAGGGTTAGGGGAGGGGCAGTGTGGGGGGTAGGGGGAGAGGCAGTGTGGGGAGAAGCAGTGTGGTGGGTAGGGGAGAGGCTATGTGGCGGGTAGGGGGAGGGGGAGGGGCAGTGTGGGGGTGGGGGAAGGGGCTGTGTGGGGTCGGGGGGAGGGGCAGTGTGGAGGGTAGGGTTAGGGGAGGGGCAGTGTGGGGGGTAGGGGAGGGGCTGTGTGGGGGAGGGGCAGTGGCAGTTTAAACTAGCAGTCAACTTGCCGTTACCGCTAACGTGTTCCCGAGCCTGGGGAACTTAAACAGTGGAGCAGAGGAGAGGAGATTGGGGCAGAAAGGGCAAAGGATGGCTGCCAGGATACAGGTGCACGGCAAGGAGCACTGCACCGTGCTGGGTTCCACAGGTGTGCTGGCAGAAAGGATGGGCTCTAAACCCTGTACCATTAGAGGCGGACTCCTCCATGCTCTGAGATATTGTGCACAAACTGTCCGGCAGGCTGCCAGGGCATCAAACATTTCTATTAGTTTGGCCTATTGAGAGCATCATCTGAGTGCTCAGCAGCAGGACTAGTGTTAGACCGCGCCCTCCGTCGAGCTGGCGTCTGCCGTGTCCTTCCCGCTGCCCTGGCGACTGTGCCCGGTGACTCACCATGTGCAGATCCCTCCGCTAACCTAGCCTCTCATTCCACGCAGTGTCAGTCTCTGAGCCGCTGAGATCAAGGCCTGGAAATGTGGTGGATGCAGAACTTTTAGTGATCACTTGAAGTGCCGTAACGGACCTAGAGCTGGTAATTGGGATTAGACTAGACGACCTTTTGTTGGCCGATGCAGATATAATGGTAAGTACTGCAGGGAATCGAATACGGCCAGGGTGATCCCCTGGATCGGTCAGAGAGGAATTTTCCCAGATTGTTTTCTCCCTAAATTGGCCTGGGTTTTTATCTGGTTTTTACTTCTCCCAGGAGATCACATGGCTCTGGTTGGGGTGGAGTGTGGAATGTTTCAGTATAAGGGGTGTTGCAGTTGTGTGGGGCGGACTGGTTGGGCTGGGTGCTCTTTGCCTTTCCGTCATTGTTCATTGTTCATAGGTTTATATGTAACCTTTAGGGCTGCTGACCAAGGGCCGTGTAGCTCTTTGTCAGCTGGCGTGGACACGATGGCCTCCTTCTGCACTATAACTTTCTATATTTCTTGTTACATATGCAGACGATAGATATACTCTTTGTGTAGTCACTGTATAGTTGCATAAGATGGAGACTTGTTTACCTGATGTACTATCAATAAGGTTTACACTGTGTATATACATGCTGGCACCACTAGAGAGTGCAACTGGTGGAGACTGGGGTTTCCTGTCCTGGTGGCAGGGGCTGTATAAAAGGGAAGCTACCAGGCTGCCTCACTCTGGAGTTTGGAATAAAGGACCAAGATCACTACAGTTTGAGTACAACACATTGCCATGTAGAGTCATTCATAGGTACATTACAGACATAATATTTCTATGTTTCTAAGTGAAGATGCATCTTCTGCATCACTGCGCTCATCTTCCTCCACTGGCTGAGGGACTCTGGAAGGAGGCAGCAGATAAATACAGCAAGAGGCCGAGGCAGCAGCACAAATAATAAGAATAATGTTTATTTATATAACGCCTTTAACATAGTAAAACGTCCCAAGGCGCTTCACAACAATTTTACAACTTGTTAGATATTGACCATTGAGGGAAAGAGCTAAAACACCACTAATCACACCACTATTTCTTTAAAGGCCCAGCGGTAAAAATCAGCGGAAACCACAATCCTCGCCAACTTTATTCCGAGGCCGATTCCTGCCGCGAGTTGGGCCCAGGGAAGGGGAAAACGCAAAAAAACAACTTAGAAACATAGAAACATAGAAAATAGGTGCAGGAGTAGGCCATTCGGCCCTTCGAGCCTGCACCGCCATTCAATGAGTTCATGGCTGAACATGCAACTTCAGTACCCCATTCCTGCTTTCTCGCCATACCCCTTGATCCCCCTAATAGTAAGGACTACATCTAACTCCTTTTTGAATATATTTAGTGAATTGGCCTCAACAACTTTCTGTGGTTGAGAATTCCACAGGTTCACCACTCTCTGGGTGAAGAAGTTTCTCCTCATCTCGGTCCTAAATGGCTTACCCCTTATCCTTAGACTGTGAGCCCCTGGTTCTGGACGTCCCCAACATTGGGAACATTCTTCCTGCATCTAACCTGTCTAAATCCGTCAGAATTTTAAACGTTTCTATGAGATCCCCTCTCATTCTTCTGAACTCCAGTGAATACAAGCCCAGTTGATCCAGTCTTTCTTGATATGTCAGTCCCGCCATCCTGGGAATCAGTCTGGTAAACCTTTGCTGCACTCCCTCAATAGCAAGAATGTCCTTCCTCAAATTAGGAGACCACAACTGTACACAATACTCCAAATGTGGCCTCACCAAGGCCCTATACAACTGTAGTAACACCTCCCAGCCCCTGTACTCAAATCCCCTCGCTATGAAGGCCAACATGCCATTTGCTTTCTTCACCGCCTGCTGTACCTGCATGCCAACCTTCAATGACTGATGTACCATGACACCCAGGTCTCGTTGCACCTCCCCTTTTCCAAATCTGTCACCATTCAGATAATAGTCTGTCTCTCTGTTTTTACCACCAAAGTGGATAACCACACATTTATCCACATTATACTTCATCTGCCATGCATTTGCCCACTCACCTAACCTATCCAAGTCACTCTGCAGCCTCATAGCATCCTCCTCGCAGCTCACACTGCCACCCAACTTAGTGTCATCCGCAAATTTGGAGATACTACATTTAATCCCCTCGTCTAAATCATTAATGTACAATGTAAACAGCTGGGGCCCCAGCACAGAACCTTGCGGTACCCCACTAGTCACTGCCTGCCATTCTGAAAAGTACCCAATTACTCCTACTCTTTGCTTCCTGTCAGCCAACCAGTTCTCAATCCACGTCAGCACACTACCCTCAACCCCATGTGCTTTAACTTTGCACATTAATCTCTTGTGTGGGACCTTGTCGAAAGCCTTCTAAAAGTCCAAATACACCACATCAACTGGTTCTCCCTTGTCCACTCTATTGGAAACATCCTCAAAAAATTCCAGATTTGTCAAGCATGATTTCCCTTTCCCAAATCCATGCTGACTTGGACCTGTCATGTCACCTCTTTCCAAATGCGCTGCTATGACATCCTTAATAATTGATTCCATCATTTTACCCACGACCGATGTCAGGTTCCCTGTTTTCTCTCTCCCTCCTTATTTAAAAAGTGGGGTTACATTGGCTACCCTCCATTCCATAGGAACTGATCCAGAGTCTATGAAATGTTGGAAAATGACTGTCAATGCATCCGCTATTTCCAAGGCCACCTCCTTAAGTACTCTGGGATGCAGACCATCAGGCCCTGGGGATTTATCGGCCTTCAATCACATCAATTTCCCGACTAATAAGGATTTCCCTCAGTTCCTCCTTCTTACTCAACCCTCTGACCCTTTTTATATCCGGAAGGTTGTTTGTGTCCTCCTTAGTGAATACCGAACCAAAGTACTTGTTCAATTGGTCTGCCACTTCTTTGTTCCCCGTTATGACTTCCCATGATTCTGACTGCAGGGGACCTACGTTTGTCTTTACTAACCTTTTTCTCTTTACATATCTATAGAAGCTTTTGCAGTCTGTCTTAATGTTCCCTGCAAGCTTCCTCTCGTACTCTATTTTCCCTGCCCTAATCAAACCCTTTGTCCTCCTCTGCTGAGTTCTAAATTTCTCCCAGTCCCCGGGTTCGCTGCTATTTCTGGCCAATTTGTATGCCACTTCCTTGGCTTTAATATTATCCCTTATTTCCCTTGATAGCCACGGTTGAGCCATCTTCCCTTTTTTATTTTTATGCCAGACAGGGATGTACAATTGTTGTAGTTCATCATGCGGTCTCTAAATGTCTGCCATTGCCCATCCACTGTCAACCCCTTAAGTATCATTCGCCAATCCTAGCCAATTCACGCCTCATACCTTCAAAGTTACCCTTCTTTAAGTTCTGGACCATGATCTCTGAATTAACTGTTTCATTCCCCATCCTAATGTAGAATTCCACCATATTATGGTCACTCTTCCCCAAGGGGCCTCGCACAACGAGATTGCTAATTAATCCTCTCTCATTACACAACACCCAGTCTAAGATGGCCTCCCCCCTAGTTGGTTCCTCGACATATTAGTCTAGAAATCCATCCCTTATGCACTCCAGGAAAACCTCCTCCACCGTATTGCTTCCAGTTTGGTTAGCCCAATCTATATGCATATTAAAGTCACCCATGATAACTGCTGCATCTTTATTGCATGCACCCCTAATTTCCTGTTTGATGCCCTCCCCAACATCACTAGTATTGTTTGGAGGTCTGTACACAACTCCCACTAACGTTTTTTGCCCTTTGGTGTTCTGCAGCTCTACCCATATAGATTCCACATTATCGAAGCCAAACTTAACTATTAATCGCTGAAAAAGAATTTAAAAATAAATCTTTAACTTACCTTTTTGCAGGTCTTCATACCTACCGCTGTTTGTGGGGCTGCAATGCAGGTTTTTCTCGGGAAGTTTTTTCGGCCACTATACAGGTGCGCCAGAAGTCAAAATTTGGGACGTCGGGTCGGGCTGCTCCTCTCCTCTCCGGTGTTCCCTCCTCGGTCCAGTCAGCGCTCTGTCAGAAAATACAGGCACAGGTACATGAAAGTTAGCCCAAGAGTTTCTGGATTCGGGACTTCGGATTTCTGTTCTGAAATACCTGAACCTCGGTCCAGGCGTTTCCGGATTCGGTACGGCTGGGAACTCAACATCCAGGGGTATTCAACATTCAGGAAGGATAGGCAGAAAGGAAAAGGAGGTGGGGTAGTGTTGCTGGTTAAAGAAGAAATTAATGCAATAGCAAGGAAGGACATTAGCTTGGATGATGTGGAATCTGTATGGGTGGAGCTGCGGAGTACCAAACACTTGTGGGAGTTGTGTACAGACCACCAAACAGTAGTAGAGAGGTTGGGGACAGCATCAAACAAGAAATTAAGGATGTGTGCAATAAAGGTACAGCAGTTATCATGGGCGACTTTAATCTACATATAGATTGGGCTAACCAAACTGGTAGCAACACAGTGGAGGAGGATTTCCTGGAGTGTATTAGGGATGGTTGTCTGGACCAATATGTCGATGAACCAACTACAGGGCTGGCCATCCTAGACTGGGTGATTTGTAATGAGAAAGGACTAATTAGCAATCTTGTTGTGTGAGGCCCCTTGGGGAAGAGTGACCATAATATGGTAGAATTCTTTATTAAGATGGAGAGTGACACAGTTAATTCAGAGACTAGGATCCTGAACTTAAGGAAAGGTAACTTCTATGGTATGAGACGTGAATTGGCTAGAATAGACTGGCAAATGTAGTTAAAGGGTTGACGGTGGATAGACAATGGCAAACATTTAAAGATCACATGGATGAACTGCCAACAATTGTACATCCCTTTCTGGAGTAAAAATAAAACGAGGAAGGTGGCTCAACCGTGGTTAACAAGGGAAATTAAGGATAGTGTTAAAACCAAGGAGGAGGCATATAAATTGGCCAGAAAAAGCAGCAAACCTGAGGACTGGGAGAAATTTAGAATTCAGCAGAGGAGGACAAACGGTTTAATTAGGAGGGGGAAAATGGAGTATGAGAGGAAGCTTGCCGGGAACATAAAAACTGACTGCAAAAGCTTCTATAGATATGTGAAGAGAAAAAGATTAGTGAAGACAAACGTTGGTCCCTTGCAGTCAGGTGAATTTATAATGGGGAACAAAGAAATGGCAGACCAGTTGAACAAATACTTTGGTTCTGTATTCACGAAGGAAGACACAAATAACCTTCCGGAAGTACTAGGGGACCGAGGGTCTAGTGAGAAGGAGGAACTGAAGGAAATCCTTATTAGGCAGGAAATTGTGTTAGGGAAATTGATGGGATTGAAGGCCGATAAATCCCCGGGGCCTGATAGTCTGCATCCCAGAGTACTTAAAGAAGTGGCCCTAGAAATAGTGGATGCATTGGTGATCAGTTTCCAACAGTCTATCGACTCTGGATCAGTTCCTCTGGACTGGAGGGTAGCTAATGTAACATCACTTTTTAAAAAAGGAGGGAGGGAGAAAACGGGTAATTATAGACCAGTTAGCCTGACATTAGTAGTGGGAAAAATGTTGAAATCAATTATTAAAGATGAAATAACGCATTTAGAAAGCAGTGACAGGATCAGTCCAAGTCAACATGGATTTATGAAAGGGAAATCATGCTTGACAAATCTTCTGGAATTTTTGAGGATGTAACTAGTAGAGTGGACAAGGGAGAACCAGTGGATGTGGTGCATTTGGACTTTTAAAAGGCTTTTGACAAGGTCTCATAAGAGATTGGTGTGCAAAATCAAAGCACATGGTATTGGGAGTAATGTACTGACGTGGATAGAGAACTGGTTGGCAGGCAGGAAACAGAGAGTCGGGATAAGCTGGTCCTTTTCAGCATGGCAGGCAGTGACTGATGGAATGTCGCCGGGATCAGTACTGGGACCCCAGTTATTTACAATATACATTAATGATTTGGATGAAGGAATTGAGTGTAATATCTCCAAGTTTGCAGATGACACTAAACTGGGTGGTGGTGCGAGCTGTGAGGAGGATGCCAAGAGGCTGCAGGGTGACTTGGACAGGTTAGGTGAGTGGGAAAATGCATGGCAGATGCAGTGCAATGTGGATAAATGTGAGGTTATACAATTTGGTGGCAAAAACACGAAGGCAGAATATTATCTGAATGGCGGCAGATTAGGAAAAGGGGAGGTGCAACGAGACCTCGGTGTCATGGTACATCAGTCATTGAAAGTTGGCATGCAGATGCAGCAGGCAGTGAAGAGGGCAAATGGTATGTTGGCCTTCATAGCTAGGGGTTTTGAATATAAGAGCAGGGAGGTCATACTGCAGTTGTACAGGGCCTTGGTGAGGCCTCACCTGGAATATTGTGTTCAGTTTTGGTCTCCTAATCTGAGGAAGGACGTTCTTGCTATTGAGGGAGTGCAGCGAAGGTTCACCAGACTGATTCCCGGGATGGCTGGACTGACATATAAGGAGAGACTGGATCGACTGGGCCTTTATTCACTGGAGTTTAGAAGGATGAGAGGGGATCTCATAGAAACATATAAAATTCTGACGGGACTGGACAGGTTAGATGCAGGAAGAATGTTCCCGATGATGGGGAAGTCCAGAACCAGGGCACACAGTCTAAGGATAAGGGGTAAGCCATTTTGGACTGAGATGAGGAGAAATTTCTTCACTCAGAGAGTTGTTGACCTGTGGAATTCCCTACCGCAGAGAATTGTTGATGCCAGTTCATTGGATATATTCAAAAAGGAGTTAGATATGGACCTTATGGCTAAAGGGATCAAGGGGTATGGAGAGAAAACAGGAAAGGGGTACTGAGGTGAATGATCAGCCATGATCTTATTGAATGGTGGTGCAGGCTCGAAAGGCCAAATGACCTACTCCTGCACCTATTTTCTATATTTCTATGTAACATAAGAAATAGGAGCCGCATTTGGCCATTTGGCCCCTTGAGCCTGCCCCGCCATTCAATAAAATCATGGCTGATCAGTACTTTTTGTCTAGAGATAGTAATTGTTTTAAGTTCGCTCCTCCCTATAGCCCCTTGATTTTCTATTATTGGGATGCTTTTAGTGCTTTCTACCGTGAAGACTGATACAAAATATTTGTTCAAAGAGGCAATACTGGATCTGGTTCTGGGGAATGAGATGGATTAAGTGGAGCAAGTGTCAATGGGGAACATTTAGGGAAGAGTAATCATAGTATCACAAGGTTGAGATTAGCTATGGAAAAGGACAGGGAGCAACCTAGATTAAAAATATTAAATTGGAGAAAGGCCAATTTTAATGCGTTAAGAATGGATCTGGCCAGGTAAATTGGAATCAAAGATTGTCAGGCAACAGTGGAATCGAACAATGGGCTGTCTTTAAGGAGGAGATGGTTGGGGTACAGTCGAGGTACATTCTCATGAGGGGGAAAGGAAAGGCAACCAAAGTCAGAACTCCCTGGATGACAAAAGAGATAGACAGTAAGATGAAGCAGAAAAAGTATGACAGATGTCAGGTTGAGAATACATGAGAACCAGGCTGAATATAGAAAGTTCAGAGGGGAAGTGAAAAGGGAAATAAGAGAGAGTATGAGAATAGACTGGCAGCTAACATAAAAGGGAATCCAAAAGTCTTCTATAGGCATATAAATAGTAAACGGGGAGTAAGAGGGGTGGGGCCCATTAGGGACCAAAATGGAGATCTGCGCATGGAGGCAGAGGGCATGGCTGAGGGACTAAATGAGTACTTGGTGTTGTGTATGCAATAACTGTTAGACTGAGTACTGTTTAACCCCAAGTGGTATGACCTTGGCTCTGCTTTATTAAGGCCCAAAGTGACTAAAATACAAAATGACTGGCCTTTTATGCTTGAACTGCACACATGTGCATGCAGCCCAATGGCCTCCAACAGTGACGCCCTCTAGTGGCTAGTGATCCCAAAAGTACATACATGACACTTTGCATCTGTCTTTACCAAGGAAGAGGATACTGCCAAAATCATAGTGAAAGAGGAGGTAGTTGAGATAATGGATGGTATAGATAAAGAGGACGTACTAGAAAGGCTGAACATAAGAACATAACAAATGAAGCAAGAGTCGGCAATCTGGCCCCTTGAACCTGCTCCGCCATTCAATAAGATCATGGCTGATCTGATCTTGGCCTCAACTACATTTCCCTGCCTGCTCCCCATAACCCTTGACTCCCTTATCACTCAAAAATCCGTATTTCTCCAACTTAAATATATTCAATGACCCAGCCTCCACAGCTCTCTGGGGTAGAGAATTCCAAAGATTCACGACCCTCTGAGAGAAGAAATTCCTCCTCATTTCCGTTTTAAATGGGCGACCCCTTATTCTGAGACTATGTCCCTAGATCTAGATTCCCTCACGAGGGGAAACATCCTCTCTGCATCTACCCTGTCAAGCCCCCTCATAATCTTCTCCATTTCAATATGATCACCTCTCAGTCTTCTAAACTCCAATGAGTATAGGCCCAACCTGCTCAACCTTTCTTCATTAGACAACACCTTCATCTCAGGAATCAACCTAGTGAACCTTCTCTGAACTGTCTCCAATGCAAGTATATCCCTCCTTAAATACGGAGACCAGAACTGTACGCAGTACTCCAGGTGTGGTCTCACCAATACCCCGTACAGTTGTAGCAGGACTTCCCTACTTTTATACTCTATCCCCCTTGCAATAAAGGCCAACATTCCATTTGCTTTCCTGATTACTTGCTGTACCTGCATACTAACTTTTTGAGATTCATGTACAAGGACCCCCAGATCCCTCTGTACCTCAGCATTTTATAATCTCTCCACCTTTAAATAATAATTTGCTTTTTTATTTTCCCTCCCAAAATGGATAACCTCACACTTTCCCACATTATATTCCATCTGCCAAATGTTTGCCCACTCACTTAGCCTGTCACTATCCCTTTGCAGATTATTTGCGTAATCCTCACAGCTTGCTTTCCCACCCGTCTTTGTATCAGCAGCAAATTTGGTTACATTACACTCGGTCCCTTCATCCAAGTCATTAATATAGATAGTAAATAGTTGAGGCCCCAGCACCCCCACTGACTGTACTTAAAGTAGATAAGTCACCAAGATGCATCCAGAAATGCTGGGGCAAGTTAAGGTGGAAATTGCAGAGATACTGGCCATAATCTTCCAATCTTCCTTAGACAGGGGGTGGTGCCAGAGGACTAGAGAATTGCAAATGTTACACCCTTGTAAGGATAAACCCAGCAACTACAGGCAGTCAGTTTAACCTCGGTTGTGATGAAGCTTTTAGAAACGATAATCCGGGACAAAATTAACAGTCACTTGGACAAGTGTGGATTAATTAAGGAAAGGCAGCACGGATTTGTTAAAGGTAAATTGTGTTTAACCAAATTGATTGAGTTTTTTGATGAGGTAACAGAGAGGGTTGATGAGGCCAATGTGGTTGGTGTGGTATACATGGATTTCCAAAAGGCATAAAGTGCCACATAATAGGCTTGCCGGAAAAGTTGAAGCCCGTGGAACAAAATTGGGTCAGTGAGAGGAAACAGAGAGTGGGGGTGAACGGTTGTTTTTCGGACTGGAGGAAGGTATACAGTGGTGTTCCCCAGGGCTCGGTACTGGGAACACTGCTTTTCTTCATATATATCAATGACTTCAACTTGGGTGTACAGGGCACAATTTCAAAATTTGCAAATGATACAAAACTTGGAAGTATAGTGAATAGTGAGGAGGTTAGTGATAGACCTCAAGAGACACAGACAGGCTGGTGGGATGGGCCGACACGGGGCAGATGAAATTTAACGCAGAAAAATGCAAAGTGATACATTTTGGTCGGAAGAACGAGGAGAGGCAATATAAACTAAAGGGGACAATCCTAAAGGGGGTGAATGAACAGAGAGACCTGGGGGGGGGGGTGTGTGTGCACAAATCGTCGAAGGTGGCAGGGCAGGGTGAGAAAAAAGCACGTGGGATTCTGGGCTTCATAAATAGAGGCATAGAGTACAGAAGCCTTTTTAAAACTGGGTCGGGCACAACTGGAGTATTGTGTCCAATTCTGGGCCCCACACTTTAGGAAGGATGTGAAGGTCTCAGAGAGGGTGCAGATAAGATTTACGAGAATGGTTCCAGGGATGAGGGACTTCAGTAACGTGGAGAGACTGGAGAAGCTGGGGTTGTTCTCCTTGGAGCAGAGAAGGTTGAGAGGAGATTTGGTGGAAGTGTTCAAAATCATGAGGGGTCTGCACAGAGAGACAGAGAGAAACTGTTCCCATTGGGGGAAGGTCGAGAACCAGAGGACACAGATTTAAGGCGATTGACAGAAGAACCAAAGGCGACGTGAGGAAAACATTTTTTACACAGCGAGTGGTTAGGATCTGGAATGCACGGCCTGAGAGGGTGGTGGAGGCAGACTCAAATCGTAGCTTTCAAAAGGGAGTTGGATAAGTATCTGAAGGAAAAACATTAGTAGGGCTACGGGGAAAGTGCGGGGGAGTGGGACTGGCTGAGGTGCTCTTGCAGAGAGCCGGCACGGGCTCGATGGGCCGAATGGCCCCCTCCTGTGCAGTAACCGTTCTATGATTCTCTTAAGCCCTGACTCTATGTACTGACTTACACGGGACAGATGCTGAAGTCAAGGTCACTCAGGACCTGCACCTTTAATTCCAGCTCTCCAGTGCTGCACTTGCCTGAGACCTCTCTTTATATAGCTCAGTGGGACAGGTATGGAGTGTCTCCTGCAAGTGCACCCCTGATGGTAAGGTATGCTTATTGTTACAGGTCATATCCAGTTACAGTCATGTATAGCATGGTAAGATACAGTTATATACAGTAGTGTGAGATACAAGGTCTTATTGCCTTTATAGATTCAGTCTCTCAGGTGGTCTGCGCTCTCGCGTGGAGCGTCTTAGTTGTGGTTCAGTTGTTTGCCTTGGTGCCTGTTTTTCATTCGGTGTGATTGCTGGTATCTCGCCTGGGCTGTCTGTTTCGTTCGGTGTGATTGCTGGTATCTCGCCTGGGCTGTCTGTTGAGACTGCCCTTTCCTCAGGTTTTTCCACCTGTCTGTCCACCAGGTGTGGTGTGAGTTTCACATGGTAGTCTGCCTCTGGTTCTTCAGTGTTATCAGTGAATCTACTTTTTACTTGGTCTACATGCCTCCGGCAGGTTTGGCCATTGTCCATTTGTACAACCAGTAGCCTGTTTCCCTCTTTGTCTGTTACTGTCCCTGCAAGCCATTTGGGACCCCGGCCATAGTTTAGCACAAACACTTTGTCCTTTATCTCATTCCACCTCCCCATCGAATTTCGGTCATGGTACTCAGTTAGCTTTTGACGCTTAGCCTCAACAATTTCATGCATGTCTGGGAGGATTAACGAGAGCCTGGTCTTTAAGGTTCGTTTCATCAATAGTTGCGCGGGGGGAACCCCAATCAACGAATGCAGACGAGATCTGTATGCCAGCAGCAGTCACGACAGGCGGCTCTGCAGCGTGGGACCTTGGATTCTGAGCATGCCTTGTTTAATGATCTGCACTGCTCGCTCCGCCTGGCCATTGGAGGCCGGCTTGAAAGGTGCCGTCTTAACGTGATTTATACCGTGGTCAACTATAAAATCGTGAAATTCTGCGCTGGTGAAGCACGGACCATTATCACTGACCAATATGTCAGGAATTCCGTGCGTTGCAAACATGGTTCTTAGGCTCTCCACAGTGGTGGAGGTGGTGCTCGAGTTTCAAATGGTACACTCGATCCATTTTGAAAATGCATCAATGACTACGAGGAACATTTTGCCCATGAATGGGCCCGCATAGTCTACATGCACCCGTGACTACGGTTTGGTGGGCCAGGGCCAGGGGCTTAGGATGGCCTCCCTGGGGACATTACTGAGTTGAGCACAAATGGTGCACAGACGGACGCAGAGCTCCAAGTCCGCGTCAATGCCAGGCCACCAGACATGAGATCTGGCTATGGCCTTCATAAGGACGATCCCCGGGTGCTCGCGATGGAGCTCCCGGACAAACGCCTCCCTGCCTCGTAAGGGCATAAGTACTCGGCTGCCCCACATCAATCAGGCAGTCTGCCTGTAATGAGAGTTCATGCATGCACCTATGGAAGGGTTTGACCTCCTCGGGGCAGGCATCGCGAGCCTCTGCCCAGTCACCGGTTAAAACGCATCATTTAACTAGAGATAACATGGGGTCGTTGGTCGTCCAGGCTCTGATTTGGCGAGCCGCCATGGTCGAACCTGTGGATTCAAAGTCATTGATTGCCATGACCATCTCACAGTCCTGTTCGTCGGACCCTTCTTTGGTCACCAGGGGTAGCATGCTAAGCGCGTTGGCACAGTTGTCTGTGCCTGGTCTGTGCCTTAACGTGTAGTCGTAAGCCGCCAGCATGAGTGCCCACTGCTGAATGCGTGCCGAGGTGTTGGCGTTGATTGCCTTGCACTCGGATAGTAGGGACGTGAGGGGTTTGTGGTCGGTTTCTAACGTAAACTTGGCCCTGAAAAAGTATTGGTGCATCTTTTTGACACCGTACACGCACGCGAGCGCCTCCTTCTCAACCATACCGTACCCGCGCTCCGCCCGCTAAAGTGACCTGGAGGCATAAGCAACGGGCTGCAATTTACCCGCATCATTGACATGCTGTAAAACGCACCCGACCCCGTATGCTGAAGCATCACACATAAGGACTAACTTTTTACCTGGGTCAAAAAAGGCTAAAACACTGTTGGAACATAGAAGGTTGCGTGCCTTATTGAAGGCGCGGTCTTGGGCAACCCCCAAAACCAATCGCACCCCTTTCTGAGTAGCACATGGAGATGCTCCAGCAGTGCTCAAGTTCTGCATAAAGTTCCCAAAGTAGCCCGAGAAAGGCGCGCAGTTCCGAGACATTCCGGGGCCTGGGTGCCAGGCGAATCGCTTCGGTTTTGGATTCTGTTGGGTGGATTCCATCAGCGGCAATCCTTCTGCCCAAAAATTCAACCTCAGGCGCGAGAAACAGACACTTGGATTTCTTAACTCTTAGGCCTACCCGATCCAATCGACTTAGTACTTCCTCAAGATTGCGGAGATGAGAGTCGGTGTCCCTGCCCATGATGAGTATGTCATCTTGAAACACAACCGTCCCCGCAATTGACTTGAGCAGACTCTCCATGTTGCGCTGGAATATAGCAGCTGCTGACCTGATGCTAAATGGGCATCGATTGTACACAAAAAGGCCTCGATGTGTGTTGATGGTGGTGAGTAGCTTAGACTCTTCAGTCAGTTCTTGCATCATATACGCAGATGTGAGGTCAAGTTTCGAGAAAAGTTTTCCTCCAGCTAACGTGGCAAATAGGTCCTCCGCTCTGGGCAGCGGGTATTGGTCCTGTAGGGAGACTCTGTTTATGGTAGACTTGTAATCCCCACAGATTCGCACGGATCCATCAGGCTTCTTGACGTGGAAGATGGGATTTGCCCAGTCGCTGAATTCCACGGGAGAAATTATGCCTTCCCGCAGAAGCCGGTCCAGTTCGTTTTCAATCTTTTCCCTCATCACATAAGGCACAGCTGTAGCCTTGTGATGGACTGGTCTGGCATTCTATGTGTTAATGTAGATTCTAACTTTTGCCCCTTTGAAGGTGCCCACACCTGGCTGAAAGAGATGTTCAAAACGGCTTAGAACTGTTGAGCAGGAGGTCCGTTCCTCTGACGACATGACATGAACATCATCCCATTTCCAATTAAGTTCTGCTAGCCAGTTTCTCCCGAACAGGACTGGGAGATCCCCGTGGAAAATCCACAGGGAAAGTCGGTGCACCATCCCTTTGTGTGTGACTGAGAGCATGGCGCTGCCAAGGACTGGGACGATTTCTTTAGTATAGGTCCTTAGTTTGGTGTCGATCTTTGTGAATTTTGGTCTGTTGCTTTTGTGCGGCCACAGCTGTTCAAATTGTTCAACGCTCATGAGGGATTGATTGGTCCCCGTATCCAGTTCCATGTTGACGGGTATCCCATTGAGTAGAACCCTCATCATAATTGGAGGCGTCTTGGTGTAAGAACAGTGGACATTGATCGTGTTAACCCGCTGTACCTTGGCGTCCCGTGCACTGTTCCAACCGTCTTCTGGTCCGCTTTCCGACCCTTCCGATTCGTATACCAGCCGACCTGCTGTTTTTCTGCACATGCGAGCCAGATGCCCTGTGTAGTTGCAGTTTCTGCAAACGGCATGCTGAAATCGACACACCCTGGTTGAGTGCCTTCCCCCACATCTCCAACACAGACCGTTTCCATTGTTGCCGAAGGATGAGTTGCGTCTGGCTGATCTCCCTTGAGCTTCTCTCAATCTGTTGTTGATTGCTCGCATTGTGGGATGATGAGGTGTGATCGTCCGTTCATGTGGCCCTTGATTTTGATGGCTTCTAGCGCCACTGTCTGCTGTTGAAGGCCTGCTCTCTATGCCTTTGTCTGTGTGTGCGGGTAGCGGTTTGTTTCACAATGTTCCGATGCCTTGTTGGTTGTCGTACCCGAAGTATAGATCAGCCTAGTTTCTTCTTCGCCTGCCAAGAACGTCTGTGCGACCAGTGCTGCTGCCTCTAGAGTCAAGATCTTTAGTCTCTAAGCTTTCGGAATATGCCTGCGTGGCATATTCCTTCAATAAAAAAGTCTCTCAGTACTTCTCTCCTTAGTTCATCGGGGATCTGACATGAACTAGCCAGTCTCTGAAGTTTCACCACGAAGTCGGGTATGCTTTGGCCCACACAGCGTCTGTAGTTGTAGAACCTGTGTCTGGCCATGTGTAGGCTGCTTGCTGGCTTCAGGTGGTCTCTCACCAGTGTGCTCAACTCTTCAAACGACTTGCTTGCTGGTTTCTCGGGTGCCAGCAGGTCCTTCATTAAAGCGTATGTTTTCGAGCCACAGCTGGTCAAGAGATGGGTTCTTCTCTTGTCTGCCTTATCGTCGCCCAGCCAGTCTTTGGTCACAAAGCTTTGCTGGAGCCTTTCTATAAAGTCATCCCAATTGTCTCCAGCATTGTAATTCTCATCTGAGCTGTTGGTAGCCATTCTGTGGATTCTGTGATCCCGTAACTCGTCGCCACTGTAAAGTCCTGACCCTGCAGTACAGACTTACACGAGGCACATGTTGAAGTCAAGGTCACTCTGGACCTGCACCTTTAATTTCAGCTCTCCAGTGCTGCACTTGCCTGAGATCTCCCTTTATATACCACAGTGGGACAGGTATGGAGTGTCTCCTGCAAGTGCACCCCTGGTGATAAGGTATGCTTATTGTTACAGGTCATATCCAGTTACAGTCATGGTAAGATACAGTTATACACAGTAATGTGAGATACATGACAGATTCTATGATTCTATCCAGGTGAGCTGAAATGAAAGGAAGGGACAAGGGTTAGGTTGTGGTGTGGGGAGAGCAGAGAGGATCACATGTGTTTTGGAAGCTTGTGTTCAGGGCAGGTGGAGTGAGGGAGAAGAGTGAAGGAGGGTTGCACAAACATAGCTCAGCATCTCCTCCAGCATTGCTGGTGGACATAGCCTCCACTCTGCCCCTTCCCATAATGCACAGCACCACTGCAAGGGGTGGGGTGGGGGGGGCAGGGGGGATAATAGGTGTCACAGCACTTCTCAGAGCCCGAATCGGCCTTCTGCTGAACAGGTGCTGGCTGTCTTTAAGTAGAAACATAGAAACATAGAAATTTACAGCGGCAAAGCGTCACATGGCCCTCGGTCAGCAGCCCTGAAGGTTACATATAAACCTATGGACAATGAACAATGGTGGTCAGGTAAAGAGTATCCAATTCAACCAGTCCCCTCCCGGTGTGTCCTCCCTGATACACAAGGAGCCAATGAACAGCATGGGCTTCACAAAACACCCCGCCCCTCACACTCCCACCCCCACCCCTCATACTCCCACCCCCGCCCCTCACACTCCCACCCCCGCCCCTCACACTCCCCCCCCCGGCCCCTCACACTCCCACCCCGGCCCCTCACACTCCCACCCCGGCCCCTCACACTCCCACCCCCGCCCCTCTCACTCTCACCCCCGCCCCTCTCACTCCCATCCCCTCCCCTCTCACTCCCACCCCCCGATTTCCCCTATCACTCCCACCCTCACCCCTCCCACCCCACCCCCCTCACACATACACCCCTCACCCTCAGCACCTCACTCATCCTCCCTCACACATATACCCCTCACCCTCAGCCCCTCACTCATCCTCCCTCACACATACACCCCCTCACCCTCAGCCCCCTCACTCATTCCCTCTCACACATACACCCCCTCACCCTCAGCCCTCACTCATCCCCTCTCACACATACACCCCTCACTCTCAGCCCCTCACTCACCCCCTCTCACACATACACCCCCTCATCCTCGACCCCTCTCACTCACCCCTCACTCCTTGGCACACATTTTGCCGCACTATTCAATTTCTTGGCCAAAAAGTTTAAACCCTTCTCACTACCCAATGAATTGTTTATACTTCACTAATGGGGAGGAGCTTTGACCAGAAACACCTTCCCATCCCCAAGATTTTCATTCCCTTTAAGTGTTCCTGCACTAATGGCATCGAACTCCTTTACTGGTTGTGATGAAGAGAATGATTTGGATGTTACAGGCTTTATTGTGCAGTGTGAAGGGGAGGGCCGCTCACTCTCTCTCACTCACTTTCTATTTTCAGAGACTGCACTCAGTTTCCTCCTCCACCCGGCTCAGTTTGTTACTCTTTCCTCACACACCTTTCTGTAGAAAAAGTGTCAAACTACAAACCCTTCTGGTCACAGGAGCAGCAGCTGAATTCCAAGAAGAAGAGTCTATTTGATAGTTCTCACGCTGAATGAACACCCTTTGCAAACACATGCTGATCTTGCAGGCATGTATTTTTAGGCACCGGTCAATTCTGTGACTATTTGAAAATCATTTTGCTCATTTCTGTATTTGCTAAATTAGAAATAAACTGTGTGTTGAGTTCTAAGGTTGTGTGATATTCACACAGTGGGTAAATGAGGATTTAACACAATAGAAACAAGCTGATACTACAGCAAAATACTGCGGGTGCTGGAAATCTGAAATGAAAACAGACCATGCTGGAAATACTCAGCGGGTCAGGCAGCGTCTGTGGAGAGAAACAGAGTTAATGTTTCAGGTTGAAGATCGTTCGTCAGAATGAAGCTGACGCCTGGAACTTTCAATGTTCCTATTAACGCTCCCTACATTCCAACAGTGACTACACTTCAAAAATACTTCACTGGCTGTAAAGCGCATTGGGACATCCTGAGGTTGTGAAAGGCGCTATGGCAATGAAGTCTTTCTTTTACTTGAATATTAAATCATGTTCACACTGATAAGAACAGGGCAGATTTATACCGAATGTTTGGCTGGTTCTGTTTGCTGATCAAATATGAGATTCAGTCAACACCCTGATCATTTAAACTTCTGGAGAAAAGCTCGACAAATGTCTTGCTGTTCCCCAGCAAACAGGTCAGTCAACAAAACTCAGAATATGGGCGAGAGCTCATAGCTCACATTCTTCACTCCCACCCATCGGGACGTTGCTTTACAGCGTTATCTGGGGCCGAGTGGGAGGAATCTCAGTCGCAGGTCACAGGGCGCAGGTCACGGATCACAGGTCGCAGGGCGCAGGTAACGGGTCGCAGGTCACAGGGCGCAGGTAACGGGTCGCAGGTTACAGGGCGCAGGTAGAGCTTCTATTAGGGAACAATGATTACCCACAGTGCTCCGGAGTACCAGGATGCCACAGGGCGATATCAGTAACATCGCTCAATCTGCAGTCCATGCTTATCCTAAGCAGGTGACTGATGCCATGTTCATCATGTTCCCCATGGATATCTGGAAGCAGCAGGAGCTTGGGACTCAGGGGCTGACACAGATTGCAGGATTCCCCCAAATACAGGGCCTCATTGACTGCCCCACATCACTCTGAGGCCTCCTTCAGATGACCCACGGACTGCCACTCCATTCATGTGTAGCTGCTGTACGATCGATGGCCTACAGCGTGCCATGCAGACCCAGCTCTTCAGCAGCAGCTCAGTGAAGGGTTCAGCTGAATGGTCCTAGCCCCCCTGCATTACCAGTCATGTTCAACATCTCTCCCAGTCCCTCTACACTGTGTACATTGATGCTTTCAAATCTGCCACCATCACCCTCTTCCTCAAATAGAACCCCCCTGAACCCGGCCAGAGCACAGAGCACGGAGATTCTCAGACAGAGAGAATCACAAGCAGACTGAGGAATATTGTGAGTGCAGCAATTGGTGGAGAGGAGAAATTCACTGGTACATATAAGGTAAGTTAGGTAAGTAATCATCAGATTGGAATGTGGCTTTGTCTTGTATGGTCAGTGGCAGTGAGCAGTTAAGAGCGATCAGCTGTAAGTGGTTGCTTCATCATCATCATCGGCAGTCCCTCGAAATCGTGGAAGACTTGCTTCCACTTTAAAAGTGAGTTCTCAGGTGACTGAACAGATCAATATGGGAATCACAGTCTCTGTCACAGGTGGGACAGACAGTGGTTGAAGGAAAGGTTGGGTGGGAAGTCTGGTTTGCCGCACGCTCCTTCCGCTGCCTGCACTTGATTTCTGCACGCTCTTGGCGACGAGACTTGAGGAGCTCAGCGCCCTCCCGGATGCTCTTCCTCCACTTAGGGCAGGAAACTTAGCAGCAGGCACTAAAGTTCCCCCCTCTCAAAACACTTGCTTTAACATTCCCGGAAGGAGCTCTAAGTCAAGCGTCCACTTCCTTCTGGGAGCGGTAACAGGTCGGACACCTCAACATCTGCCGCGTATAAAGGACCCCTCCCTCCCTTAAAGGGACACGCCATCGCTGCAAGCTCAGTAATGAAAGAATCATCTACCTGGACCACCAAGGGAACGGGGTGCCAGGCTGATCCTGTGACCGGCTGCCCGCTGCAGGGGGGCGCTAACGGGGCGATGCGTGTGCCGATGATGTCACGATCTCCTGGCGCAGGAGATCGGGGAGCGCCAGTGCGAAACTCCTGCCCAATATGGCGGGAGTCGCTGTCAGCGCCGCGCCTGGGGACTGAAGGGGAGGAGTGGTGCCACAGAACCAAAGCTCCCTGAGAGCAGACCGGCGGTTCAGTGAGAGGAGCGGCCGCAGATAAAGGTCGGCCCAAGAGCCCGGATCGAGCGCAAGTGTCAGGGAACCAGGTAAGTGATGTCAGCGCAAGGGAAGGAGCTGATTAGTGAGCAGTTGCTGATTGGGTTTTTTTAAATCTTAAGTTTACAAACAGCGCGAGAACGGGAGGAGCCGGAACAGCACTAAGGGACCTGGGAGGGTAAGAAGTAAAAATAAATTAAAGTGTAATGCCACAGGAAAGGAGGGAAGTGATAGGTTGCTCAGTATTTCTCTCTATTTCTTGGGCATTGGTTTAAATTAAGAACCGGGATTAAAGACTAAACATTCAAGACTCCAAAACGGAATTAATTAATGAAATACATCAGAGATGGCAGGTCAGGCGATGTGTTGCTGCTGGAGCATGTTGGATCTAGTGGGCAGCAGTGTGACCCACGGCGACCGCGTCTGCAGTAAGTGTCTGCAGCTCCAGGAACTTCGGCTCCGTGTTGATGAGCTGGAATCCGAGCTGCAGACACTACGACACATCAGGGAGGGGAGAATTACCTGGACGCTGTGTTCCAGGAGGCAGTCACACCCCTTGGGTTAAATAATTCTAATTTGGTCCATGGTCAGTGTTGTAGGCATTAGGCACCTGCTGAATATATCTAAACTCATATAGGTTTAAAGTGGCCACATATAAAATAGCTGCCCAAGCATGATGGGAACCCCGTTAGTCAAGTAATGAACTGGGACTGACCGAGCAATGACCGAGCAATGACCCTGTGAGGCCGACTACCAGGAATGCCTTAGCTCACTCACTTGAGACAAGATAACTATAAACGAACCATTATAGTACCTGATGTGGAATGTCCTTTGACTAAGGACTTCACACAGCAGAGCCCGAAGAACAGAGATAAAGGGGAGGGGCCCACCTTACATAACGAGGTCATTAATCAGCCCGAGCTGACAAAAACCGAACATACAGCCCCTGAGGTATCAGGGGAATTCTATTGGGTTAAAGAAACCTATATGTAATCTATAATCGTTATGATTGGATCGTGTCCAGCCGAAGTGGGCTGAGTAACTGTAAAGAACTATTGTAAAACATATAAATATCGATAAATTTCTTTGTTCATTGGAGAGAAGTGCCTGGATCCAGTCCTGAGGCTTCCTCCCCGCCGGCGAAAATAAAGGCCGCATTGGCATTGGAACCGACTCTGAGTGTTGAGTGATTCTTCCGAGAAAACATTCACGCTAACAGTCAGGGACAGGAGGGTGTGACTACGAGTGAGGAAGGTATGGGGACCCAGGAGGTAGTGATGGAGGAGCCTCAGCCTTTGCTCTTGTCCAACAGGTTCGAGGCTCTTGCTCCCTGTGTGGACGAGGGCAGGGACTGCAGGGAGGATGGTCAAACTGATCACAGCACCGTGGTACAGGGGGCCATTCATGGGGGGAGTACAAAGAAATGTGATAGCGGTAGGGGACAGGATCATTAGGGGGATAGATACTGTTCTCTGCAGCCGAGAGCGTGAGTCCCGAAGGCTGTGTTGCCTGCCCGGTGCCAGGGTTAAGGACATCTCCTCAGGGCTGGAGAGGAACTTGGAGTGGGAGGGGGAAGATCCATTTGTTGTTGTCCATGTGGGTACCAACAACATCGGTAGGACAAAGAAAGAGGTTCTGCTGAGGGAGGATGAACAGCTAGGGATTAAATTAAAAAGCAGAACCACAAAGGTAATAATCTCTGGATTACTACCTGAGCCATGAGCACATTAGCCTCGGGTAAATAAGATCAGAGAGTTAAACATGTGGCTCAAAGACCGGTGTGAGAGGAATGTGTTTCGATTCATGGGGCACTGGCACCATTACTGGGGTAAGAGGGAGCTGTTCCATCGGGACGGGCTCCACTTGAACCAGGCTGGGATGAGGGTCCTGGTGAATCGAATAACTCGGGCTGTAGAGAGGGCTTTAAACTAAATAATGGGCGGGAGGGAATTAAAAAAGTCAACGAGAAAGGAGAAGGCAATAGTCCACGGTATCAATAAGGGTAATGATAACCAGAATGTGACAGGCCGGGACAGAGCGTATACACATTCGAGTGCATCAGGAAGTGGGGTCAGAGTAGGGAAAATGTTAAAAAGACAAAATTAAAAGCTCTTTATCTGAATGCACGCAGCATTTGTAACAAGATAGATGAGTTGACGGCACAAATAGAAAGAAATGGGTATGATCTGAGAGATGTGGTTGCAAGGTGACCAAGGCTGGTAACTGAATACTCGGGGTTATTTGACAATTCGGAGGGACAGACAGAAAGGAAAAGGAGGTGGAGTTGCTCAGTTAATAAAGGATGAGATCAGTGAGGTAGTGAGAAATGATATTGGCTCAGAAGATCAAGATGTAGAATCAGTTTGGGTGAAGATAAGAAATAATAAGGGGAAGAAGTCACAGGTGGGCGTGGTCTATAGGCCCCCTAACAGTCGCTACACTGTAGGACAGAGTATAAATCAAGAAATAATGGAGACTTGTAACAAAGATTCAGCAATAATCATGAGTGATTTTAATCTTCATATTGATTGGAGAAATCAAATTGGCAAAGATAGCCTTGAGGAAGAGTTCATAGAGTGTATTTGGGATGGTTTCTTCGAACAATATGTTGTGGAACCAACCAGGGAGCAGGCTATTTTAGATCTGGTCATGTGTAATGAGACAGGATTAATGAATGATCTCATAGTAAAGGATCTTCTAGGGAAGAGTGATCATAGCATGTTAGAATTTCAAATTCAGTTTGAGGGTGATAAAGTTGGGTCTCAAACTAGTATCCTGAACTTAAATAAAGACAATTACAAAGGTATGAAGGCAGAGTTGGCTAAAGTGGACTGATAAAATAAATTAAAGGATAAGACATAGATAACCAGTGACAGACATTTAAGGAGATATTTCATAACTCTCAGCAAAGATATATCCCAGTGAGAAAGAAAAATTCGAAGAGGAGGGATTACCATCTGTGGCTAACTAAGGAAGTAAAGGATGGGATCAAATTGGAAAAAAAGGCATACAATTTTGCAAAGAATAATGGTAGGACAGAGGATTGGGAAATTTTGGAAAGCAGCAAAGGATGACTAAAAAAATAATAGAGGGAGAAAATAGTTTATGAGAGTAAACTAGCAAGAAATATAAAAACAGAGAGTAAGAGCTTCTATAGGTATATAAAAAGGAATTGAGTAGCTAAAGTAAACGTTGGTCCCTTAGAGGATGAGACTGGGGAATTAATAATGGGGAACAGGGAACTGGCAGAGATTTTGAACAAATATTTTGTTTCTGTCTTCATGGCAGAAGGCACGAAAAGCATCTCAACAATTGATATTCAAGGGGCTATTGGCAGGGAGGGGGAATTAAAACAATCGCTATTACCAAAGAAAAAGTACTAGGCGAACTAATGGGACTAAAGGCGGACAAGTTCCCTGGACCTGATGGCCTGCATCCTAGAGTCTTAAAAGAAGTGGCTGCAGAGATAGTGGATGCATTGGTTGTAATCGACCAAAATTCCCTGGATTCTGGTGAGGTCCCAGCGGATTGGAATACCGCAAATGCCCCCATTTAAGAAAGGAGGGAGACAGAAAGCAGGAAACTATAGACCAGTTAGCCTAACATCTGTCATTAGCAAAATGCTGGAGTCCATTATTAAGGAAGTAATAGCAGGACATTTTAAACAATCATAATGTCGTCAAGCAGAGTCAGCATGGTTTTATGAAAGGGAAATCATGTTTGACAAGTTTTCTGAAGTTCTTTGAGGATGTAACGAGCAGCGTGGATAAAGGGGAGCCAGTAGATTTCAGGTATTTGGATTTCCAGAAGGCATTTAACAAGGTGCACAAGAGCTCACGGGGTTGGGGTAATATATTAGCATGGATAGAGAATTGACTAGTTAACAGAAAATATAGAGTTGGGATAAATGGGTCATTTTCAGGTTGGCAAACTGTAACTAGTGGGGTGCCACAGGGATCAGTGCTGGGGCCTCAACTATTTACAATCTATATAAATGACTTGGATGAAGGGACCGAGTGTTATGTAGCCAAATTTATTGATGATACAAAGATAGGTGGGAAAGCAAGTTGTGAGGAGGTTGCAAAGAATATTCAAAGGGATATAGATAGGCTAAGTGAGTGGGCAAAAATTTGGCATATGGATTATGAGAGATTACAGGAAGGTCTAAGATAGGTTTACAGTGCATGTGTGTGAATGCACAAAGTGTGGTAAATAAGGTTGGTGAGCTGCAGGCACAAATAGCGACATGGGAATATGATGTTGTGGCGATAATGGAGATATGGCTCAAAAAAAGGCAGAATATAGTACTAAATGTTCCTAGATGAGGTGTTCAAGAAAGATATGGAAGGGAGAAGAGGAGGTGGGGTGGCAGTATTGATTAAGGAGAATATTACAGTGCTGGAGAGAGGGGATGTCCTAGAGGGATAAATGACAGAATCTATTTGGTTACAGTTCAGAAATAATAGAGGTGCCATTACACTTCTAGATGTATTCTATAGGCCGCCAACGAGTGGGAAGGATGTCGAGGAGCAAATTTACAGGGAAGTTACAGAGAGGTGCAAGAACTATAGGGGAAGGAATTCGGGAGCTCACCATTTCGGGCGCTAGCTTTTTAAATCTTGAAAATTTAGCGCTAGGTGGTCAGGATTCTGAAGTTGTAAATTTGGCCATAGCACCCCAGGAAGGAGGGGCGTCGGTAAATCAAGCACTAATAGTGGGGTGTTACAGGGGTTCTACCGCCAGAGTGTTACCGAATTTCAGCAATCATCCTTCCATCCTTCCCACTGGCTCATTCCAGCTCTTAAATGGGAGGTTGTATCAACGTGCAACTGCTCATTTTCATCATTCCTGCAACTGAAGTCGACCTGAGAACAAGTGAAACACCTCATGGCAATGGTTGCTCCCAATCCAAACCTGCCCTCAACGAAAGTCACCAACCTTTAAGAGACACAACACTCCTTCAACTGCAAATCGCTCGAAACGCCTGTCTGCCTAATGAAACTAAGAAGGAAACATTATTGACCAACTAAAAATTCACCGGATGAAACATAGAAACATAGAAAATAGGTGCAGGAGTAGGCCATTCAGTCCTTCGAGCCTGCACCGCCATTCAATATGATCATGGCTGATTATGCAACTTCAGTACCCCACTCCCGCCTTCTCTCCATACCCTGATCCCCTGAGTCGTAACATCTAACTCCCTTTTGAATATATCCAACGAACTGGCCTCAACAACTTTCTGTGGTAGAGAATTCCACAGGTTCACCACTCTGTGTGAAAAAGTTTCTCCTCATCTCGGTCCTATATGGCTTACCCCTTATCCTTAGATTGTGACCCCTGGTTCTGGACTTCCCCAACATCGGGAACATTCTTCCTGCATTTAACCGGTCCAGTCCCATCATAATTTTATATGTTTCTATGAGATACCCTCTCATTCTTCTAAATTCCAGTGAGTATAAGCCTAGTCGATCCAGTCTTTCTTCATATGTCAATCCTGCCATCCCGGGAATCAGTCTGGTGAACCTTCACTGCACTCCCTCAATAGCAAGCACGTCCTTCCTCAAATTAGGAGACCAAAACTGCACACAATATTCAAGGTGTGGTCTTAGCAAGGCTCTGTACAACTACAGTAAGACCTCCCTGCTCCTATACTCAAATCCTCTCGCTATGAAGGCCAGTATGCCATTTGTTTTCTTTACTGCATGCTGCCGTCAGTGACTGAAGTACCACGACATCCAGGTCTCGTTTAACCTCCCCTTTTACTAATCTGTCACCATTCAGATAATAAATTGCCTTCCTGTTTTTGCCACCAAAGTGGATAACCTCACATTTATCCACATTATACTGCATCTGCCATGTGTTTGCCCATTCACCTAACCTGTCCAAGTCACCCTGCAGCCCCTTAGTGTCCTTCTCACAGCTCACACCGCCACCCAGCTTAGTGTCATCTGCAAACTTAGAGATATTACATTCAATTCCTTCGTCTAAATCATTAATGTACATTGTAAATAGCTGGGGTCCCAGCACTGAACCCTGCGGCATCCCACTAGTCACTGCCTGCCATTCTGAAAAGGACCACTTTTTTCCCACTCTTTGCTTCCTGTCTGCCAGCCAGTTCTCTATCCACGTCAATACATTACCCCCAATACCATGTGACTTAATTTTGCACACCAATCTCTTGTGTGGGAACTTGTCAAAAGCCTTTTGAAAGTCCAAATACACCACATCCACTGGTTCTCCCTTATCCACTATACTAGTTACATCCTCAAAAAATTCTAGAAGATTTGCCAAGCATGTTTTCCCTTTCATAAATCCATACTGACTTGGACCGATTCTGTCACTGCTTTCCAAATGCGCTGCTATTACATCTTTAATAATTGATTCCAGCATTTTCCCCACCACCGATGTCAGGCTGACCGGTCTATATTTCACTGTTTTCTCTCTCCCTCCTTTTTTTAAAAGTGGAATTACATTAGCTACCCTCCAATCCATAGGTACTGATCTAGAGAGTCCATGGAATTTTGGAAAATGACTACCAATGCATCTACTATTTATCGGGCCACTTCCTTAAGTACTCTGGGATGCAGACTATCAGGCCCTGGGGATGCCGCTGTTCTCGCTATGCTCAGTCACAAACTAATTAGTGGCCCGTTAGCACCCCCTGGTGGCAGTAACAAGTGGTGCAAAGTAGCTCAATATCTCCCCTTATAGCCAGAAAGTTATGCTAAACATTTATAAAACACTATTGTGGAATATTGTGTCCAATTCTGGGCACCATACTTCCTGAAGGATGTGAAGGCTTTGGTGGAGAGGGTGCAGAAGAGATTTACTACAATGGTTCCAGGGATGAGGGATTGCAGTTAGGTGGATAGACTGGAGAAGCTGGGGTTATGTCCTTCGAGCAAAGAAGGCTTAGGGCTAGACTTTCCACTTAGCTGGCTATCGCCCCAGCCTTGGCGCTGTGACAGCTTTCAGGATCGCTGGAAGATCGTCCAGTTTTCTGATCGCTACTTTTGTATTTTTTGGGGGGCGATAGCTCAGCGATGTGGAAGGCAAGGCATTCCTAGCAATGGCCTTTCTGCACATGCAAAGAAGGCTTCCCACGATTCGGGAAGTCAGGGATCAACTGGGCGTGTGTAGAAGGCAAAGGGAGTGACAGAGAGAGAGGAAAGAGAGAGAGGAGGAAGGCAGAGACAGAGAAAGAAAGGAGAGATTGGTGAGACAGACAGGAGAGAGAGCTCGAGAGAGACTATAATAGAGAGTGAGAGAGATTTTGAGATGTAAAATGTGGAAGAGCCATGATGTGGAGGGAGGGAGGAGGGCCAAACCCTTTTCCGACGAGGCCAATGAGGTCCTTGTTGGGGAGGTGCACTCCTGGTGGGCCCAATTAACCCGGGGTGGGCGTGGGAAACCTCCACCCCGGGCCTACCAGAGAATTTGGGGCGAGTTCACCAACGTGGTCTCGTCGGGTCCCACGAGGCGAGGGGGTCCGACCAGTGCCGCAAGCGCTGGAATAGCCTGGCTGCTTCGGCAAGGGTAAGTATTAAATAGATTTTAAATTGTAATGATCCACATAATATGTAAATCTCCCGGATTGAAATTAAGCTAGTTGCATATATTCCCTGCTAAGACCTGAACAGGACTTGGAAACTGTGCCATTTAAGTCTAATTTTGATACCGTCTCCTTTTGGGGATTGGGGCACGACTGAGCACTGAGGGGTCCGGTCACCTTTACCCAGACTGTGTCAGTCTCTCTGGCTGCTGTCACTCACACAGTGACCCAGCCTGGACTGGGGGAGAGCTGCCCTGGCTCACTGTCTGCCCTGGGACACTTTGGGACATTAACTCCTGACATTGCCGAGCTCACCAGCGATCCTGATTATCCCCCACTACCCCTCTCCCCCACCGCCCCTCCCCCCAACCGCCCCTCCCCCCCACCCCCTGCCCCTGTCCCCCTCACCCCCGCCATCCCTCCGGGGGCCCTCATGGAGATTGTAGTCGACATGTTTCTAAACACAATCTTCTGAAATATTTTATCTGACTGTAGATGTTCTAACTGTGGATACAAACCGTATTAGCATATAACGTTGGAACCTGTTGCCTTGCGATGATAGTACCTGGTCAATTAACATGCCATGCTCTTGTCACGTTTGCAGAGGACGATATCTAATAACTGGTCGGAGCAGAGGTACACCGGAGGAGGCCCTGCTCAACTACAGCTGCTCAGAGACCTCGAGGAGTGTGCAGCAGCACTTGTGGGCACCCACAGTCGCTCAGCCACCACCCGTGGTGGTGCAGATCCCTCCCTTGCATCACGTGAGTAATGTATAAAGCAGTGTTAATGCAAAGTAATGTAACGGCATTTCATTATAATATACGAATGATGTCATGTTATGCCTGCAGCTTCTGTACTACTCTCAGGTTAACAACATAAGAACAGAAGAAATAGGAGCAGGAGCAGGCCATCAGGCCCCTCGAGCCTGCTCCGCCATTCAATAAGACAAGCTCCACTTCCCTGCCCGCTCCCCATAACCCTTCACTCCCTTATCATTCAGAAGTCTGTCTATCTCCACCTCAAATATAGTCACTGATCCAGTCTCCACAGATCTCTGGGGCAGTGAATTCCAAATCGATGTACTACCACATGATGCATGAATATGTAACGTCTCTCGGTCACATTTATTGTAGTAGTGCGGCTCCTCCTGTGTATGTCAGCGCAGCGCAAGAATCGTGTGTTCTGTTCTAATAAGCTCAATTGTGTTTTGCAGGTCGCCCAACTCAACAGGTGCAAAGGGAGGCCGCACCTGTCCCTTTGCAGGTGATCATCACCACGGTGGTGAGGAGGAGACACGGAGCCAGAGGAGGAGATGGAGATGGAGAATACCGAGGAGGACGTCCCTTGCTTCCCAGTATCTGTTGTACCTGTGGCCACATCGTCGTCTTCGACGGAAGAAGTAGCGGGCCCAAGCGGCTTGCAGCAGGCGACCCCAATGTGTCCAACAGTGTCCACACCGAGCCCACGGAGGTTGAGTTGGTGAGGTCGGCAGGCGCTGCGATCGGCAGGTCTGAACTAGGACATGGTTGCGCTGTGCAGGGAGAGCATCGCCATGAGTTGAGAGCTCCTCCAGGCGGTTGGTGGGTTGACCAGGAACATTGCCACAATGTCCACTCGCATATCGGAGGGTATCGAGCACATGGTTGTGGCAATGGGCCAACAGACCGCCGCTGTCCATGCCTTGCAGCACGCGATAGTGTCGGGAGACAGCACTGCACTCCAAGTTGCCAACCCACCAACCACCAGCACAGATGCAAGTCAGGAAGAAGAACTTCCTTCTGAACCGGAAGACATTTCTTCCAAACGTCTTCTCCTCCACCACCCCCTGAGAGGATCCTACCACCGTCACCCCTCCCCCCACTCCCACCCCCCAGCAGCAGGCCTTGAGGTCCCCTGCTGCAAGTTGTCCTGGTCCCGTTGTCTTTCTGGAACTGTAACTGTCACCAATGTAAGTTCATGCAAAGCGTTCATTGATGAGCTGCTGATGCAAGAGTTTTGCAGCCGCGTAACTACCACGGGGCTTTTCCAGTCTTGCGGGCGGGGGTCATGGGGGCATGGGTTCATCGCCAGGCTGATTGTCCTCCCCGAGGTCCTGGTCATCCTCCTCCTCGTCCTCCTCTTCGGCCTCCCCTCACTCCTGAGGCGGACCGGCGGTCCCATCTGACAATTGTTGTCCTCTCCTCATAGCTAGGTTATGCAACATGCAGCACATCACAATGAACTCAGCGACCTGCTCAGGGTGGTATTGTAGGCTGCCTCCTGAGTGGTCCAAGCATCTGAAGCACTGCTTCAGCACTCCAATTGTCTTTTTGATGATATTGTGTGCAGCTATTTGGCTTTCGTTGTAGCGCTTCTCAGCTTCCATCTGGGGATTACCAGGGGGTCATGAGCCAGCTGACAAGGCCATATCCTTTATCCCCCAGCATTCAACCATGACCTTGTGGCTGACTGTTAAACAGGTCAGAGACAGTGCTCCCACGCAAGATGTGCGCATCATGGATGCTGCCTGGAAAATGAGCATTTACTGCCATGATGATTTGCTTGTGGTCGACAACAAGCTGCACATTCAGGGAGTGGAATCCCTTTCAGTTCCGAAACACCTCTGCATCCTGAAAAGGTGCTCACAGGACAATATTACTCCCTGCACCTTGGGAAAGTTTATTATTCGCGAGAAGCCCAAAGCCCTCTCACTCTGTGCTTCTGTGGTCATAGGGAAGCTGATAAAGCCCATCCTGCATGCGTCAAGGGCTTCAGTCACCTGTCAAATGGAACAATGTGTGGCGTGCTGAGAATTACCACAAATGTCACCAGCTGAGGCCTGAAAGGAGCCCGATGCAGAGAAGGAAAGTGCCGCAGTAGCCTTTACCTCAACGAGTAGTGCAGTCCTGATGGTGCTGGTAGGCTGCAGATCTCCCTTGATGAGCTGGCATACCTCAGCGATGACCTCCTTTCAGAAGTGCAGCACATGTTATCGGACAAGTCCAGGTATGATCGCTTTTCCCTGTAAATGCGTCGGATGTAAAGTCTCCCCCTCCATAGCAGTCTGCCACCTCTTTGATTGGGTATATAATGCTCTTGAAAATACCTTCTCCCATCGTCAGTCTGCAGCATGATTATTGACCAATACTGGGAGAGAAATTACAGACCCCATCACTATAAATTGCTCTAAATGCCCTTAGATTTGTCCTCAACACTTAAATGTGATTTGAAGAAGGCCCTTAAAAATACTCACCAATTATTTCCTCATAAGCTTCACGTTGAAACAGCCTTTTCAGTTTCTCCGACGTTCAAAATGGCGTCCGTAGTGCGGAGTTCTGCCGAACAGTGCCAGTCGGGAGCAGCTTTTCTCCAGCGATCTTCTCGGTGAGCGATCAACCCGGCGATGTGTGGGCGATGTGGCGAAAGTTGCGGTAGGAGATCATCTCGGCGATGTCAAAATCTGGTGTGCCGAAAGTTGGGTCAGCAATCATTGGTCGATGTTCCGGCCCAACTTTCCACTTTTACAGTAAAATGGGCGATAGCCTGCCTATTTGGGCGATAAATGGGCGATAGCCCAGCGAGCATCAGTGGAAAGTCTAGCCCCAAGAGAATGAATAAAGGTGTTTAAAATCAGGAATGGTTTGGATGGAGTAAATAAAGAGAAACTGTTTCTAATGACTGAAGGGGCGATAACCAGAGGGCACAGATTTAAGGTGATTGGCCAAGGAACCAGAGGCCACATGAGGAAAATCGTTTTACGCAGCGAGTGGTTAGGATCTGGAATGCACGGCCTGATAGGATGGTAGATACAGATTAAATTTAGCCTTCAAAAGGGAATTGGATAAATACTTGAAGGAGAACAAATTGCCGGGATCTGGGGAAGGAGCGGGGAGTGGGACTAACTGGATGGCTCGTCAAAAGTTTCAATGGGCCTGATAGAGAATTCAAACAGGCTGTGAAAATTCACAGACACCAAGTCAGAGATGCTACGTGAGTGGGAGCATGTTGCATTAAGTCATCAATCAATTTGACATTTTAGGACCTTTGGGTAGCGAGCCAATTAAAAGGTTAAAAGACTATTAATTGAGCCAATAAGGTCAAAGAAGGCGAGTTCTTTTCTGTAAATTGATCCATGTGGTCCCAGAAGGACAAAGACCTGGCTGAAAGCCAAGAGCTTGTTACTGCTGTCTGCCAAAATAAAGAAAATAAACTACAATTGGAGTTCGTATTTCATTGGAAATTAAGAGATCTAACAGGGCCGAATGGTTTCCCTCTGTGCTGTACTATTCTGATTCTATGATTCTACCTTTAATCTGTGTCCTCGCGTTACCGGCCCGTCTGTCACTGGGAACAGTTTTTTCCTTATTTACTCTACCAAAACCCTTCATGTTTTTGAACACCTCTATCAAATGGATCCAAAATTGGCTCAGAGGCAGGAAGCAAAGGGTAATGGTTGACGGGTGCTTTTGCAGCTGGAAGGCTGTTTCCAGTGGGGTTCCACAGGGCTCAGTACTCGCTCCCTTGCTTTTTGTGGTATATATCAATGATTTAGACTTAAATGTTGGGGGCATGATGAAGAAGTTTGCAGATGCTTACAAAAATTGTCCGTGTGGGTGACAGTGAGGAGGAAAGCTTTAGGCTGCAGGAAGATATCGATGGACTGGTCAGTTGGGCAGAAAAGTGGAAAATGGAATTCAATCCGGGGAAGTGTGAGGTAATGCAGTTAGGGAGGGCAACAAGGCAAGGGAATACACAATAAATTGGGGATACTGAGAAGTGTAGAGGGACAGAGGGACCTTGGAGTGCATATCCACAGATCCCTGAAGGGAGCAGGACAGGTGGATAAGTTGGTTAAAAACACACACTGAGTGCTTTCCTTTATTAGCCGGGGCATAGAATACAAGAGCAGGGAAGTTATTCTAGAATGGTATACAACACTAGTTAGGCCACAGCTAGAGTACCGCGTGCAGTTCTGGTCACCACATTCCAGGAAACATGTGATTGCACCAGAGAGGGTACAGAGGAGCTTTACGAGGATGTTGCCAGGACTGAAACATTTTAGTAATGAGGAAAGATGGGATAGGCTGGGGTTGTTTTCTTTGGAACAGAGGAGGCTGAGGGGAGATTTAATTGAGGTGTATAAAATTATGAGGGGCCTGGATAGAGTGGATAGGAGCGACCTATTTCCCTTAGCAGAGGGGTCAATAACCATGGGACATAGATTTAAAGTAATTGGTAGAAGGATTAGATGGGAGATAAGGAAAACAAATTTCACGCTGAGGGTTGTAGGGGTCTGGAACTCACTGCCTGAAAGGGTGGTAGAGGCAGAAACACTCACCACATTTAAAAAGTACTTGGATGTGCACTTGAAGAGCCGTGACCTGCAGGGTTACGGACCCAGAGCTGGAAGGTGGGATTAGGCTGGGTAGCTCTTTTTCAATCGGCACAGACACGATGGGCCGAATGGCCTCCTGTGTTGTAATTTTTCTATGATTCTGTGATTCTAATCTTACCTTAACCTTCTCTCCTTTTAGGAAAACAACCCCAGCTTCTCCAATCTCTCCATATAGCTGAAATCCCTCATCCCTTACTATTCTACTCAATCTCCTCTGCACCCTCTCCAAAGCCTTGACAACTTTCCGAAGTTGTGGTGCCCAGAATTGGACTTGATATTCCAGCTGGGGCGTAACCAGTGGTTTAGCATAACCTCCTTGCTTTTATACCCTGTGCCTTTATTTATAAAGCCCAGGATCCCATATGCTTCTTTAACAGCCTTATCAACTAGTCCTGCCACCTTCGAAGATTTGTGTACATATACCCTCAGATCTCTCTGTTCCTGAAGCCCCTTAAAATTATACACTTTAGCTTGCATTGTCTCGCCTCATTCTTCCTACCAAAATGCATCATTTCACACTTCTCTGCGTTTAATTGCATCTATAATGTGTCTGCCCAGTTCACCAGTCTGTTTATAGAATCACAGAGTCGTAGAAATTTACTGCATGGAAGGAGGCCATTTCGGCCCATCGTGTCTGTGCTGGCCGACCAAGAGCTATCCAGCCTAATCCCACTTTCTAGCTCTAGGTCCATAACCCTGCATGTTACGGCACTTCAAGTGCACATCCACGTACCTTTAAATATGGTGAGTGTTTCTGCGTCTATCACCCTTTCAGGCAGTGAGTTCCAGACCCCCACAACCATCTGGGTAAAGACATTTCCCCTCAAATCCCCTCTAAACCTTCTACCAATTACATAAATCTATGCCCCCTGGTTGTTGACCCCCCTGCCAAGGGAAATAGATTCTTCCTATCCACTCTATCCAGGACCCTCTAAATTTTATACACCTCAATAATATCTCTCCTCAGCCTCCTCTGTTCCAAAGAAAACAAACCCAGCCTATCTAATCTTTCCTTATAGCTAAGATTCTCCAGTCCAGGCAACATCCTCGTAAATCTCCTCTGTACCCTCTCTGGTGCAATCACATTTTTCCTGTAATGTGGTGACCAGAACTGCACGCAGTACTCTAGCTGTGGTCTAACTCGTGTTTTATACAGTTCAAGCATAACCTCCCTGCTCTTGTATTCTATGCCTCGGCTCATAAAGGCAAGTATTCTGTTTGCTGACTTAACCACCTTATCCACCTGGCCTGCTATTTTCAGGGATCTGTGGACATGCACTCCCATGTCCATATGTTCCTCTACACTTCTCAGTGTCCTACCATTTATTGTGTATTCCCTTGCCTTGTTAGCCCTCCACAAATGCATTATCTCTCACTTCTCTGGATTAAATTCCTTTGCCACTGTTCTGCCCACCTGACCAGTTCATTGATACCTTCCTGCGGTCCGCAGCTTTCGTCTTCATTATCAACCACACAGCCATCTGCAAATGTCTTTATCATACGCCCTACATTCAAGTCTAAATCATTGATGTATACCACAAAAAGCAAGGAACCCAGTACTGAGCCCTGCAGAACCCCACTGGAAACAGCCTTCCAGTCACACACACCCATTGATCATTGGTGGTGGTTTATGGCCTCCTGAAGTCTGTGACTACCCTTCTCGCTGTTTACTACATTTCTGAGTTTTGTGTAATTTGCCAACTTTGAAATTATGCCTTGTGCGCCCAAGTCCAGGTCACTAATATATATCAAAAAGAGCAGTGGTCCTAATTATTGTGTCTGTAAGCACTCTAGTAATGATTCCACGAGGTGAGGTATTGTACTTGAACTGTGGTGACCTGAGTCCATTTATTACAGCTCCTGAGTGAGGGTACAGTATGGTGAGCTCCCTTTTATACCTGGTTACCTGTCGTGTACAGGTGACCCCGAGGTCTCCACCAGTTGCACCCTCTGGTGGTACAAGCATAGTGTATACAGTGTGAAGGTACATCCAATGGTCTTATGTAACTGTACCTTGCGTGTACAGGGAGTATACTTATATTATACATACACAACATCACTCTCCCCTAAGTCTTGTGCCACTGGCCTTTGCATTGTGTGCTCTGGCCCTAGACTTGAGTGCCCAAATCCCTTGTACCTTGTCTATGCTTTGGCTTGGCTCTCTCCCTGTTGACCCCCAAGGCCTTATTGCCACAACATTGGGAAATGGTCAGCAGTGGATGGTTTGAGGTTGCAGAGGGGGTTGAGTGGGTTGTGGTGTGATCCACGTGTGTCCATCGCTACATATAGCCATTCCCCTCCCCCCCCCCCATACATAGACCATGTGTGTGGCTCAACACCTGCATGTGCATACATGTACAGAAAGAAAGAACAAAAAGAACATAGAATTGGTTACATCACTGTTTGGGTTGTGCCGTAGTGGAACAAGTACATTTTACAGGTAAGGTACATACGTGGTATCACAGTCTTGCCCCTGGGTTGTGTAGGTGCAGGTGGGTGAGGACACTAGTTCCAGAGTGCCCGGACTGTGTCCAGGTTGTCTGATGGCGACACTGTGCCCCCTGCCAGCTGGGTGGGCTCGGATCGCTCACCTGGCTCAGTCTCAGGGCCTTTGCCGTTGCCTAGTGCTGGGCAGAGCCACAGGAGTGTGTGGCCTCCCTGTCCTCCTTTGAGGACCGCAGTGTCTCCCTGCTGCCCTTCAGTGATAGTGGGGAGCCTGGTCAACCCAGGTCCCGTTGGGAAAGCTGGAGGTGCTAGCCTCTTGCTCTCGGTACTGGCCCTGGTGGCCAGAGAGGTGGAGCCGATCGGGGGCAGGGTACCGGTAGTGGTGCCTTTGCCATCCGCTGATCGCTGGCCCTGCAGTGGGTATGCTCCCTCTGTGTGTGGCCACGCTCCCTGGGGCATCACATTGGTCCCGGAAGTGCAGGCTACATGATCGGGTAGCCCGCTGGACCTGGGTGCTTCCGACGGGAGGTTAGCCTTGTATTTGTCGGCATGCATGTAGAACCCGGCATTGTATATCATTACTTAATTTATTGTCATATTATATTGGTTCCGACTTAACATGGTTAGTTACATTTTCATACTTGCATTTGTCAATTGCATCGTTTACATGTGTATCACCAGCATCGCTGTATAAAGAGTGGAACTGTCCCTTTAATTGTGCTGAGTTGCCGGTCTCCTTTAAGAGGGCCTTGAAATCTTTACCCCAATCCGGTTCACTGCTCGGCGTCACATGTTGCTCCATCAACACTGCCCCTTGTGGTCTGGCCGCCGCCATCTTTACTTCAGGCGCTTCACCTCGTGGTGCGGGCGCCATCTTCTTTCTCTCCACGAGGTAGGCTGCGGTGATCCTTTTTTCCCCAGATTCTGCCAAGGATGCCGGGAAGTTGCCTTCTGCGCCGATTCTCTTCCTCCGGAGTCCTGTCACTGGAGCCTGGGAGGTGAGGTCGGGTCGTTTGGGCTGGATCATCTCGCCGTTGGGTTGAGTGGTCTGTGTCGTCTCCACACAGTCGAGTTGGGCCCTGTGATTTCCTTTACAGTGCCAGCACGGGGCTAACCTGTTGGTCCCATGTGGCGGACTCAGGGTTGCGGGACTCTGGGTTCTGTTCTCTCTTCCCTGAGAGAGACTGCTTGCAGCAGCCTTGCCTCTAAAAGGCACCAGTCGGTTCACGTAACTTGCCGAGTCCTGGGGATGCGTCAGCCGCTTGGAATCGCAGGCCGAGACCATGATCGCCTGGCTCACATTAATTGCCTTCTGCAGGGTGACCGTGGTGTCCGCAGAGAGCAACCTGTGGAGAAGGCCCTCGTGGCCGATTCCAATCACGAAACTGTCCCGCAGCGTTTCGGTGAGGTGGTCGCCAAAATTACACGGTGCAGCCAATCGTCTGAGGTCTGCAGCATATTTTGCAATTTCCTGGCCTTCGGGCCGCCGGTGGGTGTAGAACCAGTGTCTGGCTGTGAGGATACTCTCTTTAGGTTTGAGCTGTTCCTGTATCATGGTTACGAGTTCCGCATATGTTTTGGTTGTTGTCTTCTCTGGGGCTAGCAAGTCCCTGACCAGGCCATAGATGGTGGGCCCACAACTGCTGAGCAGGATAGCTCTGCGCTTATCAGCCAGTGAGGTCGGTGTGTCACCTGCCGGGTAGTTTGCAATGAAAAAATGTTCGCGCCTTTCCACAAAGGCCTCCCAATCTTCCCCATCGGCAAATTGTTGAAATGTGCCAAGGTTAACCATTTTTCGCGTGGAAATTCGTAATCTCGTCACCAGTTATTGTGTCTGTATGCACTTTAGTAATGACTCCACGAGGTGAGGTATTGTACTTGAACTGTGGTGACCTTAGTCCATTTATTACAGCTCCTGAGTGAGGGCACAGCATGGTGAGCTCCCTTTTATACCTGGTTACCTGTCGTGTACAGGTGACCCCGAGGTCTCCACCAGTTGCACCCTCTGGTGGTACAAGCATAGTGTATACAGTGTGACGGTACATCCAGTAATCTTATGTAACTGTACTTTGAGTGTACAGGGAGTATACTTATATTATACATACACAACACTAATACTGACTCCTGGGACCACTGCACAATTCCCTCCAGTCTGAAAAACCATTCACTGCCTGCTTTATGCCCGATATCCACCCCAACACTGCCCCTATAATCCCATGGGCTTCAATTTTGCTAACAAGTCACATCAACTGAACTGGCATCATCAGCATTCTCCATTTCACTCCCTGGGATATCGCAAATTGCTGCAACTGTCTGTTCTTGTCAATTTTTGGACCAGGGAGGTGTGTCTATAGCAGTGCCGATGTTACCAGCAGACCTAGTGTCCTAATGGATAAGGCACTGGCCTCCTAAGCAAGAGATCGTGGGTTGTGTCCCATCTGGGGTGGTGCAACATACAAAAGTAATTGTACCACTTACCTTGATACAGGTCTCTGGAAATTTATTTTGTCTGTTATGTTTGCAAAAATTCCTCTCAACCAATTGTGAAATTTAAAGATATTGATGTCATCGGCGGTCTGACGAGGAATCCTTGCTGCTTTAGGTACTGAAGATGAGACTGGCTCTGGGCCAGGACTGTGACATCAGCGGCTGCTTCAAAATCCTCATCAATCAGCAAGGCTTCCGTGTCCCCAAACAGGGTACCCCCCAAACTGCCCGAGCACCCTCCCCACGCACAGACTGAGCCCCCAAACAGGGTACCCCCCCCAAACTGCCCGAGCACCATCCCCATGCATGGACTGAGCCCCCAAACAGGATACCCCCAAACCGCCCGGGCACCCTCCCCACGCACGGACTGAGCCCCCAAACAGGATACCCCCCAAACCGCCCGGGCACCCTCCCCACACACGGACTGAGCCCCCAAACAGGGTACCCCCCAAACCACCCGGGCACCCTCCCCACACACGGACTGAGCCCCCAAACAGGGTACCCCCCAAACCACCCGGGCACCCTCCCCACGCATCGATTGAGCTTGCTGCCTAGGAAGTAAGTTTCAGAAAGTAATACTATGGATTTAGCAAAATTCTGTTGAAATATGCATAACCCTTCTTTGTAAAACCTGTTTCTTTTCATTGCTATAATTTGGATGTTGGGTCTGGTGTCAATCAGCGAGAACACACGGAACTATGGAGCACTCAGCACAGAGATGACATGACATAATTCGAAGATAAACTCTTACTGCCTCCTCACGCACGGCCTGTGTCCTGGGGTCTGCGTGCGGCCTGTGTCCTGGGGTCTGCGTATGGCCTGGGGCCTGCGTACGGCATGTGTCCTGGGGCATGCATACGGCCTGTGTCCTGGGGTCTGCGTATGGCCTGGGGCCTGGGGCCTGCGTACGGCATGTGTCCTGGGGCTTGCGTACGGCCTGTGTCCTGGAGCTTGCGTACGGCCTGTGTCCTGGAGCTTGCGTACGGCCTGTGTCCTGGGGTCTGCGTACGGCCTGTGTCCTGGGGCCTGTGTACGGCCTGTGTCCTGGGGCCTGCATACGGCCTGTGTCCTGGGGCTTGCATACGGCCTGTGTCCTGGGGCCTGCGTATGGCCTGTGTCCTGGGGCTTGCGTATGGCCTGTGTCCTGGGGCCTGCGTACGGCCTGTGTCATAAGAACATAAGAAATACCTGTAGGAGCAGGAGTCGGCCATTTGGCCCCTCGAGCCTACTCTGCCATTCAATAAGACCATGGCTGATCTGATCTTGGCCTCAACTTCACTTCCCCGCCCGCTCCTCATAACCCTTCACTCCCTTATCGCTGAAAAATCTATCCATCTCCACCTTGAAGATATTAGGGAGTTAGATGTGGCCCTTACAGCTAAAGGGATCAGGGGGTATGGAGAGAAAGCAGGAGTGGGGTACTGAAGTTGCACGATCAGCCATGATCATATTGAATGGTGGTGCAGACTCGAAGAGCCAAATGGCCTGCTCCTGCATCTATTTTCTATGTTTCTATGTTTCTATTCAATGACCCAGCCTCCACAGCTCTCTTGGGTAGAGAATCCAAAGATTCACAACCCTCTGAAAGTAGAAATTCCTCCTCATCTCCGTTTAAATGGGCAGCCCCTTATTCTCAAACTATGCCCCTTAGTTCTAGATTCCCCACAAGGGGAAACATTCTCTCTGCATCTACTCTGTCAAGCCCCCTCAGTATCTTATAAGATCACCTTTTATTCAGTAATATCACCTCTCATTTTTCTAAATTCCAATGAGTATAGGCCCAACCTGCTCAGCCTTTCTTCATATGACAACCCCTTCATCTCCGGAATCAACCTCGTGAACCTTCTCTGAACTGCCTCCAATGCAAGTATATCCCTCCTTAAATACGGACACCAAAACTGTATGCAGTACTCCAGGTGTGGCCTCACCAATACTCTGTACAGTTGTAGCAGGACTTCTCTGCTTTTATACTCTATCCCCCTTGCAATAAAGGCCAACATTCCATTTGCCTTCCTGATCACTTGCTGTACCTGCATACTAACTTTTAGTGTTTCATGTACAAGAACCCCCGGGTCCCTCTGTACCTCAGCATTTTATAATCTCTCCCCATTTAAATAATAATTTGCTTTTTTCTTTTTCTTACCAAAGTGGATAAATTCACATTTTCACACATTATACTCCATCTGCCAAATGTTTGCCCACTCACTGAGCCTGTCTATATCCCTTTGCAGATTCTTTGTGTCCACCTCACAATTGCTTTCCCACCCATCTTTGTATCATCAGAAAACTTGGCTACATTACACTCGGTCCCTTCATCCAAATCATTAATATAGATTGTAAATAGTTGAGGTCTCAGCACTGTCTCAGCACCGTTTGCCAACTGGAAAATGTCCCATTTATCCTGACTTTCTGTTTTCTGTTAGTTAGCCAATCCTCTAGCCATGCTAATATATTACCCCCAACCCTGTGAGCTTTTATCTTGGTCAGTAACCTTTTATGTGGCAACTTATCGAATGCCTTCTGGAAATCCAAATATACCACATCTACTGGTTCCCCCTTATCCACCCTGCTCGTTACATCCTCAAAGAATTCAAGCAAATTTGTCAAACATGATTTTCCTTTCATAAAACCATGCTGACTCTGCTTGATTGAATTATGCTTTTCCAAATGTATTGGGGCCTGCGTACGGCCTGCGTCCTGCATACGGTCTGTATCTTGGGCCTGTGTATGGCCTTCGTACGGCCTGCGTATGGATTGTGTCCTGCGTACGGTCTGTGTCCTGGACCTGCATATGGCCTGCATACGGCCTGCATCCTGCGTACGGTCTGCGTACTGGGCCTGCGTGTGGCCTGCCTACGGCCTGCATCCTGCGTACAGTCTGTGCACTGGGCCTGCATATGGCCTGCATATGGCCTGCACCCACTTGTATGGTCTTTGTCCTGGGCCTGCGTACGGCCTGCATATGGCTTGTGTCCTGCGTACGGTCTTTGCCCTGGGCCTGCATATGGCCTGCGTGCGGCCTGTGTACGGCCTGCATTCTGCATACGGTCTGTGTCCTGGGCCTGCGTACGGTCTGCGTCCTGGGCCTGCGTACGCTCTGCGTCCTGCATATGGTCTGTGCCCTGAGCCTGCGTACTGCCTGCGTACGGCCTGCGTACAGTCTGCGTCCTGCATACGGTCTGTGTCCTGGGCCTGCGTACTGCCTGCATACGGTCTGCGTCCTGCGTAAGGTCTGTGTCCTGAGCCTGCGTGCTGCCTGCGTACGGTCTGCGTCGTGCATACGGTCTGTGCCCTGAGCCTGCGTACTGCCTGCGTACGGTCTGCGTCCTGCATACGGTCTGTGTCCTGGGCCTGCATACTGCCTGCGTATGGCCTGCATACGGTCTGCGTCCTGCATACGGTCTGTGTCCTGGGCCTGCGTACTGCCTGCGTACAGCTTGCATACGGCCTGTGTCACAATGTACATTCAGTACCGGAGTGTCCACCTGCACTAGTCAGCCAGTTTGAGGGATGGTAACCTGCAGACACTGGTGCCAGGGCCCCTCTGGTGCAGTCTGACCAGCCCAATACCTCGAGTTGTGCTCTTCTTTTTCCAAACACATCAGATGGATGGACTCCCCCTGGGAAGCCGGATGCCAGTAATGGTGCTGGGAAACATTAGTCACATTAAGAAGAAAAAAAGACTTAAATTGATATATGGCTGTCACGACCTCAGGATGTCTGAAAGCACTTTACATCTGGAAGTGTAGTCACTGTTGTAATGTGGGAAACGCGGCAGCCAACTTGCACACAGCAAGCTCCCACAAATAGCAATGTGATAATGACCAGATAATCTGTTTTAATGATGTTGGTTGAGGGATAAATATTGGCCCAGGACACCGAAGAGAACTACTGATACGTCCTTACTACACAGTATAAATGCACACAAGGCCCATGCTTGAGAGAAGGTCAGTCTGTGACCTGTCCTTTATTCCTTAGCACTCAAGTGATGAAGGTGGGTGGAGCTTCCCCTTTTATACCTGAAGGTCTCCTGGGTCATGTAAGCTGAGGTCAGGTCCAATTTTGAAAAAAGTTTGCCACCGGATAGCGTCGCAAAGAGGTCCTCCGCTCTCGGTAGCGGATACTGGTCTTGGAGTGACACCCGATTGATGGTGGCGTTGTAATCACCACATATCCTGACCGACCCATCCACCTTGAGCACCGGCACAATCGGGCTCGCCCAGTCACTGAATTCGACTGGCGAGATTATGCCTTCCCTCAGCAGGCGGTCCAATTCGCCTTCTATCTTTTCCCGCATCACGTACGGCACCGCTCTGGCCTTGTGGTGTACTGACCTGGCATCCGGGTTTATGTGAATCACTACCTTGGCCCCCATGAAAGTGCCGATGCCGGGTTGAAATAATGAGTCAAATTTGTCCAGGATCTGTGAGCATGATACTCGCTCCACAGAGGAAATTGCATTGACATCACCCCATTTCCAGTTCATGACAGCAAGCCAACTCCTCCCCAGTAGTGCGGGACCGTCTCCTGGGACAATCCAGAGTGGCAACCTGTTCCCCGAATCTTTGTGGGTCACGACTACCGTGGCGCTGCCTAGCACCGGAATGATCTGCTTTGTGTAAGTTCGTAGCTGTGCGTCAATCGGCGATAATTTTGGCCTCCTGGCCTTGGACGCCCACAATTTTTAGAACTATTTGATACCCATCAGGGACTGGCTGGCCCTCGTGTCTAGCTCCATTGATACTGGGATGCCATTGAGGAGCACTTTCATCATTATCAGTGGCGTCCTGGTGTATTAACTGTAAACGTGCTCCACATGAACTCGCTGAACTTCAGCTTCCAGCGATTTCTCCCAGCGTTCACTTCTGCAATTTCTGCAGGTATTTTTCTCATCTCTGCAAACTCCGGCTGAGTGTGTGCCTCCACGCCTCCAACATGAGCTGCGGTTTGAAACAAAAGGTCCCTTGCCAGTCGATCGTCCCTGACTGCCCCTGTTATTGTCCTTGAGTGCACCATTAACAGGTGTTGATGGCCCCATTACTGGCCGCATTGTCCCTTGCAATGGCGTGAATCGCTGTTCAGCTTGCCATTGTCTCTGTCGAACTCCCCCTCTGGGTTCGACTACATGTTGGGGCATGCCCGATTGCCCCTGTCTGCCTGGAGAACTGTGTGCTGCTTTAACAATGTTGAATCTTTGTCCCAACCATTCCTTCACACAGTACCTCTCATCTGTTCTGCTAGTGGCCATGGTCGCGTGGTTTAAATCCCAGTTTCTCGTCGCCATTGATACATCCTTACTGCACAGTATAAATGCACACGAGGCCCATGCTTGAGCGAAGGTCAGTCTGTGACTTGTCCTTTATTCCTTAGCACTCAAGTGATGAAGGTGGGTGGAGCTTCCCCTTTTATACCTGAAGGTCCAGGTTAGGAGTGTCTCCCACCTAGTGGTCATTGTTCTCACAGTGTACAACTTAGGTCAGATTATACATGGGTTACAATGCTGTTTGAATACATGACATCACCTCCCCCGCCAAAGTCTTATTGGGATCACAGGTTGAGTCTCTCTGGTGGTTTACGCTCTCTTGTAGAGCACCTGAGTTGGGCGCTGGCCTGAGTGTCTGCTGTTTGTGGTGCCTCAGGCCTATCCAGACTGCCCACAGTGATTGGGCTCTCCTCACTTTGGTCCCTGTGTTCAGTCACCTGTGGTGGAGTGAACTCTACATTGTGTTCTTCCTCTGCTTCTTCTATGGGGTTGCTGAACCTCCTTTTTGTTTGATCTACGTGTTTGCGGCAGATTTGTCCATTGGTAAGTTTAACTACCAGAATCCTATTTCCCTCTTTGGCAATCACAGTGCCTGTGAGCCATTTGGGCCCTGCAGCGTAGTTGAGGACAAAAACAGGATAATTTACATCAATACATCGTGCCCTCGCATTCCTGTCATGGTAGTCATATTGTGGCTGGCGCCTGCTCTCAACAATTTCTTTCATGGTGGGGTGTATAAGGGATAGCTGGGTTTTGAGCGTCCTTTTCATTAGCAGTTCTGCAGGTGGAACCCCTGTGAGCGAGTGTGGTCAGGATCTGTAAGCCAACAGGAGGCGGGATAAGTGCCTTTGTAGGGAATCCCCTTGGATACTGAGCATCCCCTGTTTGATTATCTGCACTGCTCGTTTTGCCTGGCCGTTTGAGGCCGGCTTGAACGGTGCCGTTCTGACATAGTTAATTCCATTGCCTGCCATGAAGTCCTGGAATTCAGTGCTTGTGAAGAACGGGCCATTGTCACTGACCAAGACGTCCGGTAGACCGTGGGGGGCGAACATTGCCCGTAGACTTTCTACCATGGCAGAGGCTGTGTTTGAATTTAAAATGACACACTCGATCCATTTGGAGTAGGCGTCTACTACAACCAAAAACATTTTTTCCATGAAAGGACCTGCGTAGTCCACATGGATGCGTGACCAAGGCTTGGCGGGCCATGACCAGGGGCTAAGGGGGGCTTCCCTGGGCGCATTGCCCAGCTGGGCACACGTGTTGCACCTGCGAACACAAAATTCCAGATCTGTGTCTATCCCTGGCCACCAAACGTGTGAACTGGCAATTGCCTTCATCATGACAATGCCCGGGTGCTCATTGTGGAGTTCTCTGATGAACACCTCTCTGCCCATCTGGGGCATGACTACGCGGTTTCCCCACATTATGCAATCGGCCTGAATTGAGAGTTCATCCCTGCGCCTGTGAAATGATTTAAATTCCTCAGCGCATGCCCTGTACATGGCTGCCCAATCCCTATTCAGGACACATTTCTTGACTAGAGACAACAGCGGGTCTCTATTTGTCCAGACTTTAATCTGACGGGCTGTCACGGGTGAGCCTTCGCTTCCGAAAGCTTCAACAGCCATGACCATCTCAGCAGCATGCTCAGTAGCCCCCTCAGTGGTGGCTAGTGGGAGCCTGCTGAGTGCATCGGCGCAGTTTTCGGTGCCCAGTCTGTGCCGAATTGTATAGTCATAGGCGGCTAACGTGAGTGCCCACCTCTGTATGCGGGCCGATGCGTTTGCATTTATGGCCTTGTTGTTGGCCAAAAGGGACGTTAGGGATTTGTGATCTGTCTCCAGCTCAAATTTCCTGCCAAACAGGTACTGGTGCATTTTCTTTACAGCATATACACATGCGAGCGCCTCCTTTTCTACCTTCCCCGTAACCCATTTTTGCCTGGGATAGACTCCTGGAGGCATAAGCTACCGGCTGTAACTGACCCTTGACATTGACATGCTGCAACACACACCCGACACCATAGGACGACGCATCGCACGTTAATACAAGTTTCTTACATGGGTCGTATAGTGTTAACAGAGTGTTGGAACATAACAAATTGCGTGCTCTATTAAAAGCCCTTTCCTGGCTGTCCCCCCAGACCCATGCGCGACCTTTGCGTAGGAGCACGTGTAGCGGCTCTAGCAGCGTGCTCAATTTGGAAAGAAAGTTACCAAAATAGTTCAGGAGTCCCAGGAACGAATGCAGCTCTGTCGTGTTACGGGGTCTGGGTGCTCTCTGGATCGCTTCCTTCTTGGACGCAGTAGGGCTGATCACGTCTGCTGCTACCCTCATCCCCAGGAATTCTACCCCTGGAGCTAGGAAGACGCACTTCGCCTTTTTCAGTCGCAGCCCTACCCGGTCCAGCCTGCGTAGCGCCTCCTCCAGGTTGTGGAGGTGTTCTTCAGTATCGTAACGCGTGATGAGGATGTCGTCCTGAAAAACCACCGTCCCTGGAATCGACTTGAGGAGGCTTTCCCTATTTCATTGGAAGATCGCGGCGGTCAAGCGAATCCCGAACGGACATCTATTGTACTCAAACAACCCCTTGTGTGTCCTGATGGTGGTCAGCTTCTTCGACTCACTCGCCAGCTCCTGGGTCATGTAAGCTGAGGTCAGGTCCAATTTTGAAAAAAGTTTGCCACCGGATAGCGTCGCAAAGAGGTCCTCCGCTCTCGGTAGCGGATACTGGTCTTGGAGTGACACCCGATTGATGGTGGCCTTGTAATCACCACATATCCTGACCGACCCATCCACCTTGAGCACCGGCACGATCGGGCTCGCCCAGTCACTGAATTCGACTGGCGAGATTATGCCTTCCCTCAGCAGGCGGTCCAATTCGCCTTCTATCTTTTCCCGCATCACGTACGGCATCGCTCTGGCCTTGTGGTGTACTGGCCTGGTGTCCGGGTTTATGTGAATCACTACCTTGGCCCCCATGAAAGTGCCGATGCCGGGTTGAAATAATGAGTAAAATTTGTCCAGGATCTGTGAGCATGATACTCGCTCCACAGAGGAAATTGCATTGACATCGCCCCATTTCCAGTTCATGATAGCAAGCCAACTCCTCCCCAGTAGTGCGGGACCGTCCCCTGGGACAATCCAGAGTGGCAACCTGTTCTCCGAATCTTTGTGGGTCATGACTGCCGTGGCGCTGCCTAGCACTGGAATGATCTGCTTTGTGTAAGTTCGTAGCTGTGCGTCAATCGGCGATAATTTTGGCCTCCTGGCCTTGGACGCCCACAACTTTTCGAACTGTTTGATACCCATCAGGGACTGGCTGGCCCTCGTGTCTAGCTCCATTGATACTGGGATGCCATTGAGGAGCACTTTCATCATTATCAGTGGCGTCCTGGTGTATTAACTGTAAACATGCTCCACATGAACTCGCTGGACTTCAGCTTCCAGCGATTTCTCCCAGCGTTCACTTCTGCAATTTCTGAAGGTAATTTTCTCATCTCTGCAAACTCCGGCTGAGTGTGTGCCTCCATGCCTCCAACATGAGCTGTTGTTTGAAAGTCGATCGTCCCTGACTGCCCCTGTGACTGTCCTTGAATGCGCCATTAACAGGTGTTGATGGCCCCATTACTGGCCGCATTGTCCTTTGCAATGGCGTGAATCACCGTTCAGCTTGCCATTGTCTCTGTCAAACTCCCCCTCTGGGTTCGACTAAATGTTGGGGCATGCCTGACTGCCCTTGTCTGCCTGGAGAACTGTGTGCTGCTTTAACAATGTTGAATCTTTGTCCCAACCATTCTTTCACACAGTACCTCTCGTCTGTTCTGCTAGTGGCCATGGTTGCGTGGTTTAAATCCCAGTTTCTCGTCGCCATTGATACGTCCTTACTATACAGTATAAATGCACACGAGGCCCATGCTTGAGAGAAGGTCAGTCTGTGACCTGTCCTTTATTCCTTAGCACTCAAGTGATGAAGATGGGTGGAGCTTCCCCTTTTATACCTGAAGGTCCAGGTTAGGAGTGTCTCCCACCTAGTGGTCATTGTTCTCACAGTGTACAACTTAGGTCAGATTATACATGGGTTACAATGCTGTTTGAATACATGACTACCCTGCCCTTCTTCAAGTAGTGCAGTGGTATATTTTACATCTGAAAGATGGCACTTTCGACAGTACTGCCTTAGTACTGCACTGGTGTGTCGGCCTAGATTTTGTGCTCTAGTCTCTGGAGTAGGACATGAACCCACAACCTTTTGCATCAAAAGTGAGAGTGCTGCCCACTGAGTCACAGCCCACACCCGAGAGTCAGCGAAAAACACACATTAATAAAGATGTGCTGGAAGTGGCCTCCAAACTGTTGAATAAAGCTTCTCATTGGCCCTTTACACTTTGTTCTGTGTAGTGCCCAGAGAGCTGGGCACACATTTACGTCGCCGGTAATGAGAAGTGGCAGCTGCCCAGTGTAAGTGCCGGATAATGCCGGTAGAGTTGCTGAGTCATCTCCATGCTTTTATTGCATTACAAATGAGCTTTCGATACCTGGCCACTCACGATGGGCAGGATAAGCACGGCGGTGGGAAAGTCAATGTTCAAGGTCTCCGCCCTATATCGCTGTCCCGTCCTGATACACACCGGGTGGAAATGGTTCCTCAATGTCAGACTCGTGTGATGCTATTTATTATTCATTACCTTAAACTGTTCCCACAATCAGCATAGCCCAGGCAAGGCCCATGGTCAAAGGGCAAAGGCTGCCCCTAGCACGGGGAGGGGCGTAACATGAATATTTCACACACATGCCATTCCACGTTTGTGAAATCCTAGTGACAGCAGTTTGGTTTATACACTAAGCACAATAGTGTAACTGAACACACACCGTGTAGCACTAGTGAACTGACAAGTCTGTTGGATCTCGAATTTCGACTCAGTATCTGCTCCTATCCAGCCTTGTGCATTATTCCTTATTTGTGTATTTTGCTCACATTCAATACTAGAGTGTGCAGAAAGCCCACTGCCAGAAATACAACCAAGACCCAAACGACTCTGGAATCTTCATACATCTGATGTGTGGCACCACCTCCAGCATCTGTTGGCTACAAGATGCAAAGGACAGAGTATAACGTAGCCAAGTTTGCTGACAATACAAAGATAGGAGGACAAGCAATGTATGAGGAGGACACAAAAAATCTGCAAAAGGAGATTGGTGAGTGGGCAAGAATTTGGCAGATGGAATATAATGTTGGAAAGTGTGAGGTCATGCACTTGGGCAGAAAAAAAATCAAAGAACAAGCTATTATTTAAATGGAGAAAGATTGCACAGTGCTGCAGTACAGCGGGACCTGGGGGTACTTGTGCATGAAACACAAAAGGTTAATATGCAGGTACAGCAAGTGATTAGGAAGGCCAATGGAATCTTTGCTTTTATTGCAAAGAGGATGGAGTATAAAAGCAGAGAAGTCATGCTACAGCTACACAGGGTATTGGTGCGGCCTGGAATACTGCGTGCAGTTTTGGTTTCCATATTTACGAAAGGATATACTTGCTTTGGAGGCAGTTCAGAGAAGGTTCACTAGGTTGATTCCGGGGATGAGGAAAGGTTGAGTAGGGTGGGTCTCTATTCATTGGAATTCAGAAGAATGAGAGGTGATCTTATCAAAACGTATAAGATTATGAGGGGTTTGACAAGGTGGATGCAGAGAGGATGTTTCCACTGATGGGGGAGACTTGAACTAGAGGGCATGATCTTAGAATAAGGGGCCGCCCTTTTAAAACTGAGATGAGGAGAAATTTCTTCTCTCAGAGGTTTGTAAATCTGTGGAATTCACTGCCTCAGAGAGCTGTGGAAGCTGGGGTATTGAATAAATTTAAGACAGAAATAGTTTCTTAAACGATAAGGAAATAACGGGTTATGGGGAGCAGGCGGGGAAGTGGACCTCAGTCCATGATTTGATCAGCCATGATCATATTGATTGGCGGAGCAGGCTCGAGGGGCCGTATGGCCTACTCCTGCTCCTATTTTTTTATGTTCTTATGAGATCTCATATTACAATTCACTTTCCACACACCATTTCCCTAACGAAACTCAGTGAGTAATGGATGAATATCGTGGGTGACTTACTGGGTAATAACATTGTGAGAATGGAGTATTTCACTGAAGGCCGTGTCACTGGGTTATGTTGTGAGAAGGTTCTAAAATATAAAATAGGGGAAGGGACATATTCATCAGGGAATGGTTCAATCCAGAGGCTGATTGATATCGTTGGTACCTATATGCACTACGACAACTGGCTGTTCACCCCCACTTTTCAGAATCTCCTGCACCCGCTCCAAGATACCTTGACCTTTGCACCAGGGAGGCAACACACCATCCTGGAGTCTCGGTTGCGGCCGCAGAAATGCCTATCTATTCACCTTACAATTGAATCCCCTGTCACTATAGCTCTCCCACTCTTTTTCCTGCCCTCCTGTGCAGCGGAGCCAGCCACGGTGCCATGAACTTGGCTGCTGCTGCCCTCCCCTGGTGAGTCAACCCCCTCAACAGTACCCAAAGCGGTGTATCTGTTTTGCAGGGGGATGACCGCAGGGGACCCCTGCACTACCTTCCTTGCACTGCTCTTCCTGTTGGTCATCCATTCCCTATCTGGCTGTGTACCCTTTTCCTGCGCTAGGAGAAGGATGAACCATCCCTGGCTAACTAAGGAAGTAAAGTATGGTATCAAATTGAAAACCAAGGCATACAATGTTGCAAAGAACAGTAGAAGGCCAGAGTATTGGGAAATTATTAAAAACCAGCAAAGGACGACTAAAAAAATGATAGAGAGTGAAGATAGCCGATGAGAGTAAACTCGCAAGAAAAATGAACACAGATAGTAAGAACTTCTACAGGTATATAAAAAGGAAGTGAGTAGCTTAGAGGATGAGACTGAGGAATTAATAATGAGGAACAGGAAAATGGCAGAGACTTTGAACAAATATTTTATATCGGTCTTCATGGTAGAAGACACTAAAAACATCCCAATAGTGGATAATCAAGGAGGTAGTAGGGGTAGGGGGGTACTTAAAACAATCACTATTACTAGAGAAAATATATTAGGCAAACTAATGGAACTAAAGGTCGACAAATCCCATGGATCCGATGGCCTGCATCCTAGGATCTTCAAAGAGGTGGCTGCAGAGATGGTGGATGCATTAGTTGTAATCTATTAAATACCTGGATTCTGGAGAGGTCCCAGTGGACTGGAAAACCGCAAATGTATTGCCCCTATTTAAGAGAGGAGCGAGACAGAAAGCAGGGAATTATAGACCAGTTCGCCTAACATCTGTCATTTTCAGGTTGGCAAACTAGTTAGTGGGGTGTCACAGGGATCAGTGCTGGGGCCTCAACTATTTATAATCTTTATTAATGACTTGGATGAAGGAACCGAGTGTAATATAGCCAAGTTTGCTGATGATACAAAGATAGGTGGGAAAGCAAATTGTGAGGAGGATGCAAAGAATCTGCAAAGGGATATAGATAGGCTGAGTGTGGAGGCAAAAATTTGGAAGATGGAGCATGTGAGATTATCCACTTTGATAGGAAAAATAAAAAAGAAAATTATTATTTAAATGGGGAGAGATTACAAAATGCGGTGGTACAGAGGGATCTGGGGATCCTTGTACATGAAACACAAAAAGTTAGTATGCAGGTACAGCGAGTAATTAGCAAGGCAAATGGAATGTTGGCCTTTATTGCAAGGGGATGGAGTATGAAAGCAGAGAAGTCCTGCTACAACTGTACACCTGGAGTACTGCGTAGGAAGGATATACTTGCACTGCAGGCAGTTCAGAGAAGGTTCATGAGGTTGATTCCTGAGATGAAGGAGTTGTCATACGAAGAAAGGTTGGGCCTATACTCATTGGAGTTTAGAAGAATGAGAGGTGATCTTATTGAAACATATAAGATTCTGAGGGGGGCTTAGGGTAGATGCAGAGAGAATATTTCTCCACGTGGAGGAATCTAGAACTAGGGGACGTCAGTTCAGAGCAAGGGGTCTCCCATTTAAAACGGAAATGAGGGTCGTGAATGTTTGGAATTCTCTGCCCCAGAGAGCTGTGGAGGCTGGGTCATTGAACATGCAGTACACCATCAGGAACAATAAAATAATCCCCGAACAATCAGATAAAGCAGCAATAAAGATAAATTACTTACATAACTGTTATTCTGGAGGGGTCATATTAACAGAGACCTAATTTCAACCAGTGGTGGAAAACGGTAAGACACAATACGGTGTCTGAGATGTCAGAAAGTGTCTCGGACAATCACACTTATGTTCCAGAATGGTCCCAGCGGATTGGAAGGTAGAAAATGTAACACTTCTATTCACGAAAGGATGGAGAGAGAAAACAGGGACCTAAAGGCCATTTAGCCTGACATCAGTCATCGGGAAAATGCTGCAATCCATTGTTAAGGAAGTGGTATCAGGGCACTTAGACAATCATAATATGATTAGGCAGAGTCAATATGGTTTTATGAAAGGGAAATCGTGTTTGTAACAAATTTATTAGAGTTTTTTGGGGATGTAACTAGCAGGGTAGATAAAGGGGAACCAGTGGAAGTGGTGTATTTGGATTTCCAAAAGGCATTCGATAAAGTGCCACATAAAAGGTTATTACACAAGATAAGGGCTCATGGGATTGGAGGTAATGTATTAGCATGGATGGAAGATTGGTTAATGGACAGAAAACAGAGAGTAGCGATAAACGGGTCGTTTTCAGGTTGGCAGGCTGTGGGGTGCCGCAGGGATCAGTGCTGGGGCCTCAGCTATTTACAATCTGTATTAATGACCTAGATGAAGAGACAGAGTGTAATGTATCCAAGTTTGCTGACGACACAAAGCGAGGTGGGACAGTAAGTTGTGAGAACACAAAGGGTCTGAAAAGGGATATAGATAGACTGAGTGAGTGGGCAGTAAGGGGCAAATGGAGTATAATGTGGGGAAATGTGAGGATATTCACTTTGGTCGAAAGAATAGAAAAACAGAACATTTTTTAAATGGTGAGAAATGTTTAAATGTTGGTGTTCAGAGAGATTTGGGGGTCCTTGAGCAAGAGGTCATGGTCCATATCGAGACTAATGACATAGGTGGAAAGAGGGACGAGGTCCTTCAGGCAGAGTTTAGGGAGCGAGGAGAGAGATTAAAAAGCAGGACCTCAAATCTCCGGATTACACCCGGTGCCACGAGCCAGTGAGTACAGAAATAGGAGGATAGAGCAGATGACTGCGTGGCTGGAGAGATGGTGCAGGCGGGAGGGTTTTAGTTTCCTGAGGCATTGGGACCGCTTCTGGGGGAGGTGGGACCTGTACAAGCCGGACGGGTTGCACCTCAACAGCACCGGGACCAATATCCTCGTGGGATGGGTTGCTAGTGCTGTTGGGGAGGGTTTAAACTAGCTTGGCTGGGGGATGGGAACCTGAAAATAGATTCAATAGGGAGGGGAGTAAAGCTGGAATTAGAAAGCAAAAATAAAGAAAGTGAGTTTGAAGGAGAGAGGAAAGAAGCAGGAAAAAAGGGTAAAAAAACAAATTTAAAGGCACTTTGTCTCAATGCACGTAGCATTCGTAACAAAATAGATGAGTTGATGGCACAAATAGATTCAGATGGGTATGATCTGATAGCCACTACAGAGACATGGTTGCAAGGTGACCAGGACTGGGAATTAAGTATTCAGGGGTATTTGACAATCTGGAAGGACAGACAGAAAGGAATAGGAGGTGGGATAGCTCTTTTGATAAAGGATGGAATCACTGCAACAATGAGAAACGATATTGGCTCAAATGATCAGGATGTTGAAACAGTTTGGGTGGAGATAAGGAATAATAAGGGGAAAAAGTCACTGGTGGGCGTAGTCTATAGGCCCCCTAACAGTAGCAACTCTGTTGGTCGGAGCATAAACCAGGAAATAGTGGGGCTTGTAAAAAGGGAACAGCAATAATCATGGGTGATTTTAACCTCCAAATTGATTGGACAAATAAAATTGGTCAGGGTAGCCTTGAAGAAGAGTTCATAGAGTGCATAAGGGACGGGTTCCTTGAGCAGTATGTAACGGAACAAACCAGGAAGCAGGCTATCTTAGATCTGGTCCTGTGTAATGAGGCAGGATTAATAAACAATCTCCTAGTAAAGGATTCCCTTGGAATGAGTTTTCATAGCATGGTTGTGTTGTGTCTGCAGACTACAGATATACTCTCTGTGTCGTCACTATGTAGCTGCATAGGATGGAGACTTGTTTACCTGATGTACTGCCAATAAGGTTTGCTCTATGTATATTCATGTTGGAACCACTAGAGGGTGCAACTGGTGGAGACCAGGGTTTCCTGCCCTGGTGGCAGGGCCCAGTATAAAAGGCTGCACACCATGTTTGTGCCTCACTCTGGAGTTTGGAATAAAGGACCAAGGTCACTATAGTTTGAGTACAACACATTGCCTCGTGGAGTCACTCATAAATACATTACAGACATAATAACTGGAATTTCAAATTCAGATGGAGGGTGAGAAAGTTGGATCTCAAACCAGCATACTAAACTTAAGTAAAGGAAACTATGAAGGTATGAGGGCAAAGTTAGCAAAATTAGACTGGGAAAATAGATTAAAGACTAGTACGGTTGATGAACAGTGGTGTACATTTAAGGAGATATTTCACAACTCTCAAGAAAAATATATTCCAGTGAGGAGGAAAGGGGGCAAAAAAAAAAGATAGCCATCCGTGGCTAACTAAAGAAATAAAGGACGGTATCCAAGTGGCCAAAACTAGTGGGAGGGTAGAAGATTGGAAAGCTTTTAAAAGCCAGCAAAGCATGACTAAAAAAATGATTAAGAAAGGGAAGATAGATTATGAAAGTAAACGAGCACGAAATATAAAAACAGATAGCAAGAGTTTCTACAGCTATATAAAAAGGAAAAGACTGGCTAAAGTAAGTGTTGTTCCCTTAGAGGACGAGACCGGGGAATTAGTGATGGGGAACATGGAGATGGCAGAAACTCTGAAAAAAATATTTTGTATCAGTCTTTACAGTAGAGGACACTAACAATATTCCGACTGTGGATAGTCAAGGGGCTATAGCGGGGGAGGAACTTAACACATTCACAATCACTAAGGAGATGGTACTCAGTAAGATAATGGGACTAAAGTTGGATAAATCCCCAGGAACTGATGGCTTGCATCCTAGCACCTTAAGAGAAGTAGCGGCAGGGATAGTGGATGCATTGGTTGTAATTGACCAAAATTCCCTGGATTCTGGGGAGGTCCCAGCAGATTGGAAAACTGCAAATGTAATGCTCCGATTTAGAAAAGGAGGCAGACAAAAAGCAGGAAACTATAGACCAGTTAACCTAACATCTGTGGTTGGGAAAATGTTGGAGTCCATTATTAAAGAAGCAGTAGCAGGACATTTGGAAAAGCATAATTCAGTCAGGCAGAATCAGCATGGATTTATGAAGGGGAAATCATGTTTGACAAATTTGCTGAAATTCTTTGAGGATATAACGAACAGGGTGGATAAAGGGGAACCAGTGGATGTGGTGTATTTGGATTTCCAGAAGGCATTTGACAAGGTGCCACGTAAAAGGTTACTGCACAAGATAAAAGTTCACAGGGTTGGGGGTAATATATTAGCATGGATAGAGGATTGGCTAACGAACAGAAAACAGAGAGTCGGGATAAATGGTTCATTCTTGGGTTGGCAATCAATGACTAGTGGGGTGCTGCAGGGATCAGTGCTGGGACCCCAACTATTTTCAATCTATATTAACGACTTGGAAGAAGGGACCGAGTGTACCGTAGCCAAGTTTGCTGATGATACAAAGATGGGAGGAAAAGCAATGTGTGAGGAGAACACAAAAAATCTGCAAAAGGACATCGACAGGCTAAGTGAGTGGGCAAGAATTTGGCAGATAGAGTATAATGTTGGAAAGTGTGAGGTCATGCACTTTGGCAGAAAAAAATCAAAGAGCAAGTTATAATTTAAATGGAGAAAAATTGCAAAGTGCTGCAGTACAGAGGGACCTGGGGTACTTGTGCACAAAACACAAAAGGTTAGTATGCAGGTACAGCAAGTGATCAGGAAGACCAATGGAATCTTGGCCTTTACTGCAAAGAGATGGAGTATAAAAGCAGTTATACAGGGTATTGGTGAGGCCACACCTGGAATACTGCGTGCAGTTTTGGTTTCCATATTTACGAAAGGATATACTTGCTTTGGAGGCAGTTCAGGGAAGGTTCATTAGGTTGATTCCGGGAATGAGGGGGTTGACTTATGGGGATAGGTTGAGTAGGTTGGGCCTCTACTTATTGGAATTCAGAAGAATGAGTGGTGATCTCATCGAAACGTATAAGATTATGAGGGGGCTTGACAAGGTGGATGCAGAGAGGATGTTGCCACTGATGGGGGAGACTAGATCTAGAGGGCATGATCTAAGAATAAGGGGCCGCCCATTTAAAACTGAGATGAGGAAGAACTTGCTGTGGAATTCGCTGCCTCAGAGAGCTGTGGAAGCTGGGACATTTTATAAATTTAAGACAGAGATAGACAGTTTCTTAACCGATAAAGGAATAAGGGGTTATGGTGCGCGGGCAGGGAAGTGGAGCTGAGTCCATGATCAGATCAGCCATGATCGTATTAAATGACGGAGCAGGCTCGAGGGACTGTATGGCCTACTCCTGCTCTTATTTCTTATGTTCTTATGTTCTTAAACTTCGAAAGCTAGCATGCAGATACAGCAAGCAAAAAGGAAGGCAAATGGCATGTTGGCCTTTATTGCCCAAGGGTTGGAGTATCAGGGTAAAGAAGCTTTCTTTAAATGTACAGGGCCTGGGTGAGACTACACCTGGAGGACTGTGCACAGTTTTGGTCTCCTTATCCAAGGAAGGATATACTTGCCTTGGAGGCGGTACAACGGAGGTTCACTCGAATGATTCCTGGGATGAGAGGGCTGTCTTATGATGAGAGGTTGTGTAGAAAGGGCCGATACTCTCTGGAGTTTAGAAGAATGAGAGGTGACCTTATTGAAACATACACGATTCTGAAGGGGTTTAACAGGGTAGATGCTGAGAGGTTGTTTCTCCTGGCTGAATATTTCCAGCATTTTCTGTTATTATTTCAGATATCCAGCAGCTACAATATTTTACTTTTCTAACCCGTGCTGTATCTGCCCCAGGAGTGTTTGAGACAGTGTATAGGGAGCTTTACTCTGTATCTAACCCTGTGCTGTATCTGCCCTGGGATTGTTTGATGGGACAGTGTAGAGGGACATTTACTCTGTATCTAACACCATGCTGTACCTGTCCTGGGAATGTTTGGGACAGTGTAGAGGGAGCTTGACTCTATATCTAACCCCGTGCTGTACCTGCCCTGGGAGTGTTTGATGGGACAGTGCAGAGTGAGCTTTACTCTGTATCTAACCCATGCTGTACCTGCCCTGGGAGTGTTTGATGGGACAGTGTAGAGGGAGATTTACTGTGTATCTAACCTGTGCTGTACCTGCCCTGGGAGTGTTTGATGGGACAGTGTCGAGGGAGCTTTAGTCTGCATCTAATCCCTGCTGTACCTGCCCTGGGAGTGTTTGATAGGACAGTGTAGGGGGACCTTTACTCTGTATCTAACCCGTGCTGTACCTGCCCTGGGAGTGTTTGATGGGACAGTATAAGGGGAGCTTTACTCTGTATCTAACCCGTGCTGTACCTGCCCTGGGAGTGTTTGATGGGACAGTGTAGAGGGAGATTTACTCTGTATCTAACCCGTGCTGTACCTGCCCTGGGAGTGTTTGATGGGACAGTGTAGAGGGACCTTTACTCTGTATCTAACACCATGCTGTACCTGTCCTGGGAATGTTTGGGACAGTGTAGAGGGAGCTTGACTCTGTATCTAACCCCGTGCTGTACCTGCCCTGGGAGTGTTTGATGGGACAGTGTAGAGGGAGCTTTACTCTGTATCTAACCCATGCTGTACCTGCCCTGGGAGTGTTTGATGGGACAGTGTAGAGGGAGATTTACTGTGTATCTAACCCGTGCTGTACCTGCCCTGGGAGTGTTTGATGGGACAGTGTAGAGGGAGATTTAGTCTGCATCTAACCCCTGCTGTACCTGCCCTGGGAGTGTTTGATGGGACAGTGTAGAGGGAGATTTACTCTGTATCTAACCCGTGCTGTACCTGCACTGGGAGTGTTTGATGGGACAGTGTAGAGGGAGCATTACTCTGCATCTAACCCGTGCTGTACCTGCCCTGGGAGTGTTTGATGGGACAGTGTAGGGGGAGCTTTACTCTGTATCTAGCCCGTGCTGTACCTGCCCTGGGAGTGTTTGATGGGACATGTAGGGGGAGCTTTACTCTGTATCTAACCCATGCTGTACCTGCCCTGGGAGTGTTTGATGAGACAGTATAGACGGACCTTTACTCTGTATCTAACCCCATGCTTTATCTGCCCTGGGAATGTTTGGGACAGTGTAGAGGGAGCTTTACTCTGTATCTAACCCATGCTGTACCTGCCCTGGGAATGTTTGATGGGACAGTGTAGGGAGAGCTTTACTCTATATCTAACCCGTGCTGTACGTGCCCTGGGAGTATGTGATGGGACAGTGTAGAGGGAGATTTACTCTGTATCTAACCCTTGCTGTACCTGTGCGGGTGAATCTAGAAGCCTAGAAGTGAATAAAAATTTGCCACTACAGAATGTGGACTTGCTCCTCCTGTGGCAGTTTCAAGATCTCCACCCACGACTTTCAAAATCACACGACACACGCCTGGTCGGGAAGATGCTAAAGTCACTAAATATCACGTCATGTCATTAAACAGGAACTGTGCAAGTGCCAGAAATTCTGAAGGAAAATCATAACGTTACAGTTGCCTCCCAATTCAGCCATGGCCTTTTGCTGGGATCCGTCATCATTGGGGATGGGGATGTTCAGAGAGTCACCTCGTGCCGTCAGTTGTTTAATTCTCGAACTCCATTCATGACTGAATGTGGCCGGACTGTATGCATTGGACCTGATCCCTTGATTGTGGGATCGATTAGCCATGTCTATCGCATGCTAATTCCGCTGTTCAACACCTTCACTGAGGTGTACGAAAGCATGGGCCTTACACTAATCATCCGTAAGATAAAGGTCCTCCCACAACCTGACCTCGCCACACAGCACTGCCCCCAATCATCAAGACCCACGGCGCGGCCCTGAATTACATGGACCACTTCCCATACCTTGAGAGCCTAATATCAGCAAGGGCAATCATCGACGACGAGGTCCAACACCGCCTCCAGTGCGCTAGCGCAACCTTCGGCCGCCTGAGGAAGAGAGTGTTCGAAGATCAGGCCCTCAAATCTGGCACCAAGCTCATGGTCTACAGGGCTGTAGTGATACCTGCCCTCCTGTATGGCTCAGAGACATGGACCATATACAGTAGAGACCTCAAATTGCTGGAGAAATACCACCAACGATGTCTCTGCAAGAGTCTGTAAATCCTCTGGGAAAACAGACACACCAACATTACCGTCCTTGACCAGGCCAACATCCCCAGCATCGAAGACCTGACCACACTCGACCAGCTCCGTTGGGCAGGTCACATTGTTCACATGCCCGACAAAAGCCTCGAAAAGCAAATCCTCTACTCGGAACTCCTACACGGCAAGCAAGCCCCAGGTGGGCAGAGGAATCGTTTCAGGGACACCCTCAATGCCTCCCTGATAAAATGCAACATCCCCACCGACACCTGGGAGTCCCTGGCCCAAGACCGCCCTAATTGGAGGAAGAGCATCTGGGTGGGCACTGAGCACCTTGAGTTTCATTGCTGAGAGCATGCAGAAAACAAGCGCAGGCAGCGTAAGGAGCGTGCGGCAAACCAGACTCCCCACCCACCCTTTCCTTCAACCACTGTCTGTCCCACCTGTGACAGAGACTGTAATTCCCTATTGGACTGTTCAGTCACCTAAGAACTCACTTTCAGAGTAGAAGCAAGTCTTCCTCGATTTCTCGGGACTACCGATGATTATCGTGCATGTAGTCCTGTGTTGTAGCTTCTCCAAGTTGGCACCTCATTCCTATGTACACGTGGATGGGCAATGGCAGAAATTTAAAGATCACATGGATGAACTTCAACAATTGTACATCCCTGTCTGGCGTAAAAATAAAACAGGAAAGGTGGCTCAACCGTAGCTAACAAGGGAAATTAGGGATAGTGTTAAATCCAAAGAAGAGGTGTAAAGTCCTTACTCTATAGTACAAAACCACACGAGGCACATCCTGGGGACAAGGTCACACACAGACCGTAACTCTTTATTTACAGCACTAGGATAACCCAACCCTGCGTGTGACCTCCTTTTATATACCTGGGTGCCCAGGTATGGGGCAGTCTCCCACAAGTGCACCTCTTGTGGTCAAGGTGTGCATCAAGGTCAAGTGTGTACAGTAATACAGTGGTGTTACATACATGACATCATCTCCCCACCAAAGTCTTATTGGGATCATAGGTTTAGTCTTTCAGGTGCTCTACGCTCCCTCGTGGAGCGCCGCAGTTGGGGCTCTGGTTGTTGGACACTAACTTGAGTGTTTGTCACCTGTGGTGATTCTGGCCTGTCCGGGCTGACCGCAGGGACTGTGCATTCTGCTGATTGCTCTTGTTGCTCGTTCACTGGCGGTGGTGTGAGTTCCAACTTGTGGTTCCGCCGTGTCGGTGCTGAACTGTTTTTTACTTGGTCCAGATGCTTGCGGCATATCTGACCATTGTTGAGTTTTACCACAATGACCCTATTCCCCTCTTTGTCAATTGCAGTACCCTCTAGCCATTTGGCGTTGGTGAGGCCTACAAAAGGTCCAGCTTGTGCAGCTCCAGCTGGGAGAAAAGTAAAATAGAAGTAGAAAGAAATCAAAAGGTGACGTCACAGCCAAAGGGGTAAGTGATTGGCTGGTGATTGGTGAGTAGCTTTTCTTTTTCTTTTTTATATCAGTAAGTAACCTGTTTACAGTGTTGTCGCCAAATTAAGTGTATCTAAAGGTTAGGTCATGGCAGGAGAGCTCGGTCACGTGATATGCTCCTCCTGTACCATGTGGGAACTCAGGAACACTTCCGGTGTCCCTGACGACTACGTGTGCGGGAAGTGTATCCGCCTCCAGCTCCTGACGGCCCGCGTTGCGGAATTGGAGCTGAGGGTGGATTCACTCTGGAGCATCCACGATGCTGAGAATGACGTGAGTAGCACGTGTAGCGAGTTGGTCTTACCGCAGGTGAAAGGTCCACAGCCAGATAGGGAATGGAAGACCAGCAGGAAGAGCAATGCAAGGAAGGTAGTGCAGGGGTCCCCTGTGGTCATCCCCCTGCAAAACAGATACACTGCTTTGAGTACTGTTGAGGGGAATGACTCATCAGGGGAGGGCAGCAGCAGCCAAGTTCATGGCACCGTGGCTGGCTCTGCTGCACAGGAGGGCAGGAAAAAGAGTGGGAGAGCGATAGTGATAGGGGATTCAATTGTAAGGGGAATAGATAGGCGTTTCTGCGGCCGCAACTGAGACTCCGGGATGGTATGTTGCCTCCCTGGTGCAAGGGTCAAGGATGTCTTGGAGTGGGTGCAGGACATTTTGAAAAGGGAGGGTGAACAGCCAGTTGTTGTGGTGCACATTGGAACCAACGATATAGGTAAAAAAAGGGATGAGGTCCTACGAGACAAATTTAAGGAGCTCGGAGATAAATTAAAAAGTAGGACCTCAAAAGTAGTAATCTCGGGATTTCTACCAGTGCCACGTGCTAGTCAGAGTAGGAATCACAGGATAGCTCAGATGAATACGTGGCTTGAGAGGTGGTGCAGCAGGGAGGGATTCAAATTCCTGGGGCATTGGAACCGGTTCTGGGGGAGGTGGGACCAGTACAAACCGAATGGTCTGCACCTCGGCAATGACCGGAACCAATGTTTGCTCGTGCTGTTGGAGAGGAGTTAAACTAATATGGCAGGGGGATGGGAACCAATGCAGGGAGACAGAGGGAAACAAAATGGAGACAGAAGCAAAAGACAGAAAGGAGATGAGTAAAAGTGGAGGGCAGAGAAACCCAAGGCAAAAAACAAAAAGGGCCACTTTACAGCAAAATTCTAAAGGGTCAAAGTGTAATAAAAAGGCAAGCCTGAAAGCTCGGTGCCTCAATGCGAGGAGTATTCAGAACCCAGGAGAGGGCTCTGAGCTAGTTGGAGTGGGTGAGAGCTCAGATGAACAGAACCCCAAGAAAGAATGCAAAAGGCAGGAGGCAACAGAGCAGAGTAGCACTGGAGTAAGTGTAAACCACAAGGTGACAGGAAGGGACAATATGTATGAATATAAAGGGGCTGCAGGAGGGGTCAAAACTAAAAATCATGGTTTAAAAACTAAGATTAAAACACTCTACCTAAACGAACGCAGCATTCGAAATAAAGTAAATGAGTTGACGGCACAAATCATTACAAATGGGTATGATTTGGTGGCCATTACAGAAACATGGTTGCAGGGTGGCCAAGACTGAGAATTAAACATACAGGGGTATCTGACAATTCAGAAAGATAGACAAGAAGGGAAAGGAGGTGGGGTAGCTCTGTTAATAAAGGATGATATCAGGGCAGTTGTGAGAGACGATATTGGCTCTAATGAACAAAATGTTGAATCATTGTAGGTGGAGAGATAGTAAGGGGAAAAAGTCACTGGTGGGCGTAGTTTATAGGCCCCCAAATAATAACTTCACGGTGGGGCGGACAATAATCAAGGGAATAATGGAGGCATGTGAAAAAGGAACGGCAGTAATCATGGGGGATTTTAACCTACATATCGATTGGTCAAATCAAATCGCACGGGGTAGCCTTGAGAAGGAATTCATAGAATGCATACGGGATTGTTTCTTAGAACAGTATGTTACAGAACCTACAAGGGAGCAAGCTATCTTAGATCTGGTCCTGTGTAATGAGACAGGAATAATAAATGATCTCCTAGTAAAAGATCCTCTCGGAATGAGTGATCACAGTATGGTTGAATTTGTAATACAGATTGAGGGTGAGGAAGTAGTGTCTCAAACGAGCGTACTGTGCTTAAACAAAGGGGACTACAGTGGGATAAGAGCAGAATTGGCTAAAGTAGACTGGAAACACAGACTAAACGGTGACACAATTGAGGAACAATGGAGGACTTTTAAGGAGCTCTTTCATAGTTCTCAACAAAAATATATTCCAGTGAAAAAGAAGGGCGGTAAGAGAAGGGATAACCAGCCGTGGATAACCAAGGAAATAAAGGAGAGTACCAAATTAAAAACCAATGCGTATAAGGTGGCCAAGGTTAGTGGGAAACTAGAAGATTGGGAAAATTTTAAACGACAGCAAAGAATGACTAAGAAAGCAATAAAGAAAGGAAAGATAGATTACGAAAGTAAACTTGCGCAAAACATAAAAACAGAAAGTAAAAGCTTTTACTGATATATAAAACGGAAAAGAGTGACTAAAGTAAATGTTGGTCCCTCAGAAGATGAGAACGGGGATTTAATAATGGGAAATGTGGAAATGGCTGAGACCTTAAACAATTATTTTGCTTCGGTCTTCACAGTGGAAGACACAAAAACCATGCCAAAAATTGCTGGTCACGGGAATGTGGGAAGGGAGGACCTTGAGACAATCACTATCACTGGGTGGGGGGGGGGGGTGTAGTGCTGGACAGGCTAATGGGACTCAAGGTAGACAAGTCCCCTGGTCCTGATGAAATGCATCCCAAGGTATTAACAGAGATGGCGGAAGTTATAGCAGATGCATTCGTTATAATCTACCAAAATTCTCTGGGCTCTGGGGAGGTACCAGCGGATTGGAAAGCAGCTAATGTAACGCCTCTGTTTAAAAAAGGGGGCAGACAAAAGGCAGATAAGTTTAACATCTGTAGTGGGGAAAATGCTTGAAACTATCATTAAGGAAGAAATAGCGGGACATCTAGATAGGAATAGTGCAATCAAGCAGACGCAACATGGATTCATGAAGGGGAAATCATCTTTAACGAATTTACTGGAATTCTTTGAGGATATAACGAGCATGGTGGATAGAGGTGTACCGATGGATGTGATGTAGTTAGATTTCCAAAAGGCATTCGATAAGGTGCCACACAAAAGGTTACTGCAGAAGATAGAGGTACACGGAGTCAGAGGAAATGTATTAACATGGATCGAGAATTGGCTGGCCAACAGAAAGCAGAGAGTCAGGATAAATGGGTCCTTTTCAGGTTGGAAATCGGTGGTTAGTGGTGTGCCACAGGGATCGGTGCTGGGACCACAACTGTTCACAATATACATAGATGACCTGGAAGAGGGGACAGAGTGTAGTGTAACAAAATTTGCAGATGACACAAAGATTCGTGGGAAAGTGGGTTGTGTACAGGACACAGAGAGGCTGCAAAGAGATTTAGATAGGTTAAGCGAATGGGCTAAGGTTTGGCAGATGGAATACAGTGTCGGAAAATGTGAGGTCATCCACTTCGGGAAAAAAACGGTAAAAGGGAATATTATTTGAATGGGGAGAAATTACAACATGCTGCGGTGCAGAGGGACCTGGGGGTCCTTGTGCATGAATCCCAAAAAGTTAGTTTGCAGGTGTAGCAGGTAATCAGGAAGGGGAATGGAATGTTGGCCTTCATTGCGAGAGGGATGGAGTACAAAAGCAGGGAGGTCCTGCTGCAACTGTATAGGGTATTGGTGAGGCCGCACCTGGAGTGCTGCGTGCAGTTTTGGTCACCTTACTTAAGGAAGGATATACTAGCTTTGGAGGGGACAGAGACAATTCACTCGGCTGATTCCGGAGATGAGGGGGTTACCTTATGATGATAGATTGAGTAGACTGGGTCTTTACTCGTTGGAGTTCAGAAGGATGAGGGGTGATCTTATAGAAACATTTAAAATAATGAAAGGGATAGGCAAGATAGAGGCAGAGAGGGTGTTTCCACTGGTCGGGGAGACTAGAACTAGGGGGACAGCCTCAAAATACGGGGGAGCCAATTTAAAACCGAGTTGAGAAGGAATTTCTTCTCCCAGAGGGTTGTGAATCTGTGGAATTCTCTGCCCAGGAAAGCAGCTGAGGCTAGCTCATTGAATGTATTCAAGTCACAGATAGATAGATTTTTAACCAATAAGGGAATTAAGGGTTATGGGGAGCGGGCGGGTAAGTGGAGCTGAGTCCACGGCCAGATCAGCCATGATCTTGTTGAATGGTGGAGCAGGCTCGAGGGGCTAAATGGCCTAATCCTGTTCCTAATTCTTATGTTCTTATGTTCATTTAGGCCCCATGGCATGATTGAGGACGAATACGGGATCATTTATTTCTATACACCTCCCCCTTGAATTGCGGTCATGGTACTCGTTTTGGGACTGGCGCTTGCCTTCAACAATGTCGGTCAGGACTGGGTGAATGAGGGACAACCGAGTTTTGGGTGTCCATTTCATTAGTAGCTCTGCGGGCGGGACCCCCGTGAGCTAGTGCAGTTAGTTGGGATCTATAGGCCACAGAAGGCGCGATAGGCGGCATTGTACGGAGGATCCTTGGATCCTGAGCATACTTTGCTTAATGATTTGGACCGCACGTTCCGTCTGACCATTGGAGGCCGGCTTGAACGGCGCTGTCCTGACATTGTTGATGCCATTGCCCAACATAAACTCCCGGAATTCATAGCTTGTGAAACATGGGCCATTATCACTAACCAGGATGTCCAGCAAGCCATGGATTGCGAAGATCGCACGTAGGCTTTCCATAGTGGTGGATGACGTGCATGAATTCAAAATGATGCACTCGCTCCATTTCGAGTATGCGTCCACCACGATGAGAAACATCTTTCCCATGTACGGGCCCGCGTAGTCTACATGAATGCATGACCATGGCCTGGTGGGCCAGGACCACGGGCTGAGTGGGGCCTCCCTGGGGGCATTACCCAGCTGGGCATACTTCATGCACCTGCGAACACAGTGTTCCAGGTCTGAATCAATTCCAGGCCACAAAACGTGTGACCGGGCAATGGCCTTCATCAGCACGATGCCTGGGTGCTCACTGTGGAGTTCCCTGATGAATGCCTCCCTCCCCTTTCTGGGGCATAACTACCCGGCTGCCCCATAGTAGGCAGTCAGCCAGGATGGAGAGCTCATCCAGCCGTCTGTGTAATGGTCTGACCTCCTCAGGGCATGCTCCGTGTGTGGGCGCCCAATCCCCAGTCAGAACACATTTCTTAATCAGGGATAGGAGGGGATCTCTGTTTGTCCAGATTTTGATCTGTCAGGCTGTGATGGGGGAGCCTGTGCTGTCAAAGACATCGCCAGCCATGACCATCTCAGCGCTTTGCTCCACTGCCCCCTCAGTGGTGGCCAGCGGAAGCCTGCTGAGCGCGTCTGTGCAATTTTTGGTGCCGGGCCGGTGCCGAATTGTGTAGTCATAAGCAGCTAGCGTGAGGGCCCATCGCTGTATGCGAGCTGATGCGTTGGCATTGACAGCCTTGCTGTCTGACAACAGGGACGTTAATGGCTTGTGGTCTGTCTCGAATTCGAACCTCCTGCCAAGAGGTACTGATGCATTTTATTTACTCCATAGACACATGCAAGCGCTTCTTTCTCAACCATGCCATATCCCCGTTCTGCTTGAGAGAGCGACCTGGAGGCATAAGCCACAGGTTGCAGTTGACCCTCAGCATTGCCCTGCTGCAACACGCATCCAACCCCATAGGATGATGCATCACATGTCAGAACCAATTTTTTACAGGGGTCGTACAGGGTCAACAATTTGTTAGAACAAAGTAAGTTCCGCACCCGATCGAAAGCCCGTTCCTGACAGTCCCCCCAAAACCAATCACAACCCTTACGCAGGAGCACATGTAGCGACTTTAACAACGTGCTCAAGCTCGGCAGAAAGTTCCCGAAATAGTTCAACAGTCCCAGGAATGAACGCAACTCCGATGTGTTGCAGGGCCTGGGTGCTCGTCGAATCGCCTCTGTTTTGGATTCGGTGGGCCGAATCCCATCTGCAGCTACCCTCCTGCCCAGAAACTCAACCTCAGGAGCTAAGAACACACATTTAGACTTCTTGAGTCGCAGGCCTACCCGGTCCGGTCAGCGTAGCACGTCCTCCCGGTTGTGGAGGTGTTCCTCAGTGTCTCGACCCGTGATGAGGATGTCGTCCTCGAATACAATTGTTCCAGGTATGGATTTGAGCAGGCTCTCCATGTTTCTTTGAAAAATCGCAGCCGCTGACCGAATGCCAAACCGGCACCTGTTATAAACGAACAGTCCCTTGTACGTGGTGATGGTGGTCAGTAGTTTAGATTCGTCGGCCAGTTCATGAGTATTATAGGCTGAAGTGAGATCCAACTTGGTGAACAGCTTGCCGCCTGCCAGCGTGATGAAAAGGTCCCCCGCTCTCGGGAGGGGGTATTGACCTTATAGGGACACCCGATTGATGGTGGCCTTGTAGTTGCCACAGATCCTGACAGAACCATCCGCTTTTAGGACGGGAACGATGGGGCTTGCCCAGTCGCTGAATTCAACGGGCGAGATGATGCCCTCTCTCAACAGCCGGTCCAACTCGCTCTCGATTTTTTCACGCATCACTTTGTGGTGCACCGGCCTGGCGCTTGGGGTGATGTGTATCGTTACTTTAGTGCCTTTGAAAGTCCTGACGCCAGGTTAAAATAGTGAATCGAATTGTTGTAGGACTTGTGAGCATGAACTTTGCTCCACAGACGACATTGCGTGAACATCCCCCCATTTCCAGTTCATCTCGGTTAACAAGCTCCTCCCCAACAGTGCGGGACCATCGCCCGGGACAATCCAGAACGGCAGCCGATTCACTCGTCCATTGTTGGTAATGAAAGGACTATGGCAGTTAACATTGCACTGCCTAGCACCGGAATAATCTCTTTCGTGTACATCCGTAATTGTGTTTCAATGCGTTCTAGTTTGAGTCTACTGGCTTTGATGGGTCATAGTTTCTCGAATTGCTGAACGCCCATGAGTGACTGGCTGGCCCCCGTGTCCAGCTCCATGTGTACTGGGATGCTGTTTAATAAAACCCTCATCATCATTGGTGGCGTTCTGGTGTATGCAATGTGAATATTCGCCACATGGATCCGCTGAACCTTGGCGTCCATCGATTTGCCCCAAAAGTCATCCTGCCTCAAAGAACCCTCTTCTGGTTCATCCACCTCATACATTAGTCTGGTTGCAAGCTTCCTGCACATTCGAGCTAAATGGCCACTGAGATTGCAGTTCCTGCAGACAAATTGTTGGAATCTGCAAGATCTGGCTGAGTGTTTACCCCCACACCTCCAGCATGAGTTAAAGTTTCCATTGTTGGTAATGAAAGGACTATGGCCAGGCATTCCCGCTGAATGTCCCTTTGACTGCTCTTAAGTACCCTATTCGTGGGTGTCAATGGTCCCATCCCAGGCCGCATTGTCCACTGTGATAGCATAAATGTCCGTTCAGCCTGCCATTGTCTCTGTGGAAGACCTATTCTGGGGCCTATGGCTGTCTGTGGGGTGTCGGACTGCCCCTGCCAGCCTGCAGGGCTCTGAGTCACATTAATAATATTGACTCCCTGATCCATCGCCGTATTGGGGGCAGAATTGCGCGCGTATATCGTTTTCTTCTCTTCCTCCCCCGCCGTGAAAGTTTGAGCCATCAACGCCGCCGCTTCTAAGGTCAAATCCTTGGTCTCAATTAGTTTACAGAAAATGCCTGCTTGACCGATGCCCTCGATAAAGAAGTCACTTAGCATTTCCCCCCTACAGGCGTCTGTGAACTTACAGAGGTTGGCCAAACGCCGAAGGTCTGCTACAAAGTCTGGTATGCTCTGTCCTTCACGACGTCTGTGGGTGTAGAATCTGTGTCGGGCCATGTGTACGCTGCTCGCCGGTTTGAGGTGCTCCCTGATTATCTTGCTGAGCTCCTCAAAGGTTTTGTCCGCCGGCATTTCGGGTGCCAGTAAGTCCTTCATGAGTGCGTAAGTCTTTGGTCTGCAGCTGGTCAAGAGGTGAGCCCTGCGCTTGTCAGCCGCAGCATCCCCCAGCCATTCCTTCGTAACAAAACTCTGCTGAAGCCTCTCAACAAAATTGACCCAATCATCCCCAATGCAATACCATTCTTCTGTGCTACCGGTGGCCATTCTCGTGGGTCATAAATTCCTGTTTCTCGTCGCCACTGTAAAGTCCTTACTCTATAGTATAAAACCACATGAGGCACATCCTGAGGACAAGGTCACACACAGACCTTAACTCTTTATTTACAGCACTAAGACAACCCAACCCTGCGTAGGACTTCCCTTTATATACCTGGGTGCCCAGGTATGGGGCGGTCTCCCACAAGTACACCTCTTGTGGTCAAGGTATGCATCAAGGTCAAGTGTGTATAGTAACACAGTGGTGTTGCATACATGACAAGAGGCATATAAATTGGCCAGAAAAAGCAGCAAACCTGAGGACTGGGAGAAATTTAGAATTCAGCAGAGGAAGACAAAGGGTTTAATTAGGAGGGGAAAAATAGAGTATGAGAGCAAGCTTGCAGGGAACATAAAAACTGACTGCAAAAGCTTCTATAGATATGTGAAGAGAAAAAGATTAGTGAAGACAAACGTAGGTCTCTTGCAGTCAGAATCAGGTGAAGTCATAATGGGGAACAAGGAAATAGCAGACCAACTGAACAAATACTTTGGTTCTGTCTTCACTAAGGAAGATACGAATAACCTCGCGAAAATACGAGTGGACTGAGGATCTAGCGAGAAGGAGGAACAGAGGGAAATCCTTATTAGCCAGGAAATGGTGTTAGGGAAACAGATGGGACTGAAGGCCGATAAATCCCCAGGGCCTGATAGTCTGCATCCCAGAGTACTTAAGGAAGTGGTCCTAGAAATAGTAGATTCATTGGTGGTAATTTTCCAAAATTCCATGGATTCTGGATCAGAACCTATGGATTGGAGGGCAGCTAATGGAGGGTAGGGTAGGGATGAGGTCCTACAAGCTAAATTTAGGGAGCTAGGAATTAAATTAAAATGTAGGACCTCAAAGGTAGTAATCTCAGGATTGCTACCAGTGCCATGTGCAAGTCAGAGTAGGAATCGCAGGATAGCTCAGTTGAATATGTGGCTAGAGGAGTGGTGCAGAAGGGAGGGATTCAAATTCCTGGGACATTGGAACTGGTTCTGGGGGAGGTGGGACCAGTACAAACCGGACGGTCTGCACCTGGGCAGGACCGGAACCAATGTCCTAGGGGGAGTGTTTGCTAGTGCTGTTGGGGAGGGGTTAAACTAATATGGCAGGGGGATGGGAAGCTATGCAGGGAGACAGAGGGAAGTAAAATAGGGGCAGAAGCAAAAGATAGAAAGAAGAAAAGTAAAAGTGGAGGGCGGAGAAAACCAAGGCAAAAATCAAAAAGGGCCACATTGCAGCAAAATTCTAAAAGGGCAAAGTGTGTTAAAAAGACAAGCCTGAAGGCTCTGTGTCTCAATGTGAGGAGTATTCGTAATAAGGTGGATGAATTAACTGCACAGTCAGCAATTAACGAATATTATATCATTGGCATCATGGAGACATGGCTCCAGGGTGACCAAGGCTGGGAACTCAACATCCAGGGGTATTCAACATTCACGAAGGAAGACACAAATAACCTTCCGGAAGTACGAGTGGACCGAGGGTAAAGTGAGAAGGAGGAACTGAAGGATATCCTTATTAGGTGGGAAATTGTGTTCGGGAAATTGATGGAATTGAAGGCCGATAAATCCCCGGGGCCTGATAGTCTTCATCCCAGAGTACTTAAGGAAGTGGCCCTAGCAATAGTGGATGCATTGGTGATCATTTTCTAACAGCCTATCGACTCTGAATCAGTTCCTATGGACTGGAGGGTAGCGAATGTAACACCACTTTTTTAAAAAGAAGGGAGAGAGAAAACAGGTAATTATAGACCAGTTAACCTGACATCAGTCGTGGGGAAAATGTTGGAATCAATTATTAAAGATGAAATAGCAGCGCATTTGGAAAGCAGTGACAGGATCAGTCCAAGTCAACGTGAATTTATGAAAGGGAAATCATGCTTGTCAAATCTTCTGGAATTTTTTGAGGATGTAACTAGAAGACAAGGGAGAACCAGTGGATGTGGTGTATTTGGACTTTCAAAAGGCTTTTGACAAGGTCCCACACAAGAGAATGGTGTGCAAAATTAAAGCACATGGTATTGGGAGTAAGGTACATACGTGGATAGAGAACTGGTTGGCAGGCAGGAAGCAGAGTTTGGATAAACGGGTTATTTTCAGAATGGCAGGCAGTGACTAATGGGGTGCCGCAGGGCTCAGTGCTATTTACAATATACATTAATGATTTAGATGAAGGAATTGAGTGTAATATTTCCAAGTTTGCAGATGACACTAAACTGGATGGCCGTGTGAGCTGTGAGGAGGACACGAAGAGGCTGCAGGGTGACTTGGACAGATTAGGTGAGTGGGCAAATGCATGGCAGATGCAGTATAATGTGGATAAATGTGAGGTTATCCACTTTGGGGCAAAAACACGAAGGCAGCATATTATCTGAATGGCAGCAGATTAGGAAAAGGGGAGGTGCAACGAGACCTGGGTGTCATGGTTCATCAGTCATTGAAAGTTGGCATGCAGGTACAGCAGTCGGTGAACAAGGCAAATGGCATGTTGACCTTCATAGCGAGGGGATTTGAGTATAGGAGCAGGGAGGTCTTACTGCAGTTGTACAGGGCCTTGGTGAGGCCTCACCTGGAATATTGTGTTAGTTTTAGTCTCCTAATCTGAGGCAGGACGCTCTTGCTATTGAGGGAGTGCAGCGAAGGTTCACCAGACTGATTCCCAGGATGGCTGAGCTGACATGTGAGGAGAGACTGGATCGACTGGTCCTTTATTCACTGGAGTTTAGAAGGATGAGAGGGGATCTCATAGAAACACATAAAATTCTGACGGGGCTGGACAGGTTAGATACAGGAAGAATGTTCCTGATGTTAGGGAAGTCCAGAACCAGGGGACATAGTCTAAGGATAAGGGGTAAGCCATTTAAGACTGAGATGAGGAGAAACGTCTTCACTCAGAGAGTTGTTAACCTGTGGAATTCCCTACCGCAGAGAGTTGTCGATGCCAGTTCATTGGATATATTCAAGAGAGAGTTAGATGTGGCTCTTACGGCTGACCGATGCCCTCGATAAAGAAGTCCCTTAGCATTTCCCCCCTACAGGCTTCTCTGAATTTACAGAGGCTGGCCAAACGCCGAAGGTCCGCTACAAAGTCCGGTATGCTCTGTCCTTCACGACGTCGGTGGGTGTAGAATCTGTGTCGGGCTATATGTATGCTACTCGCTGATTTGACTGCTCCCCGATCAATTTGCTAAGCTCCTCAAAGGTTTTATCTGACGGCTTTTCGGGTGCTAGTAAGTCCTTCATGAGCGCTTATGTCTTTGGTCCATAGCTGGTCAAAAGATGAGCCCTTCCCTTGTCAGCCGCTGCATCCCCCAGTCATTCTTTCATAACGAAGCTTTGCTGAAGCCTCTCGATTAAATCGTCCCAGTCGTCCCCAACAGAGTACCGCTCCTGTGTGCTACCGGTGGCCATTCTCATGGGTCGTGAATTCCCGTTTCTCGTCGCCAATGTAAAGTCCTTATTCTATAGTATGAAACCACACGAGGCACACTCTGGAGACAAGGTCACTCCGTGACCTGCTCTTTATTCACAGGACTCCAAAAAGTGATGAACCTGCGTGGGACCTCCCTTTATATACCTGGATGATCAGGTATGGGCAGTCTCCCACAAGTTCACAACTTGTGGTCAAGGTGTGCATTTAGGTTGAGTGTGTACAGTAATACAATGGTGTTACATTGTGGTTACATACATGACAGTGGTGAGGGGGTGTATGTGTGAGAGGGGGTGAGTGAGAGGCTGAGGGTGAGGGGGTGTATGTGTGAGAGCGAGTGGGGTGGGAGGGGTGGGGGTGATGGGGTGTATGTTTGAGAGGGGATGAGTGAGAGGGGCTGAGAGTGAGGAGGTGTATGTGTGAGAGGGGGTGAGTGAGAGGGGCTGAGGGTGAGGGGTGTATGTGTGAGAGGGGATGAGTGAGGGTCTGAGGGTGAGGGGGTGCATGTGTGAGAGGGGGTGAGTGAGGGGGCTGAGGGTGAGGGGGTGCATGTGTGAGAGGGGCTGGGGTGGGAGGGGCAGGGTGGGATTGGGAGGGGCGGGGGTGGCAGTGTGAGTGGCGGGGGTGGGAGTGTGAGGGGCGGGGTGGGAGTGCGAGTGGCGGGGGTGGGAGTGTGAGGGGCGGGGTGGGAGTGTGAGGGGCGGGGGTGGGAGTGAGAAGGGCGGGGGTGGGAGTGGGAGGGGCAGGGGTGGCAGTGTGAGTGGCGGGGGTGGGAGTGTGAGGGGCGGGGGTGGGAGTGAGAGGGGCGGAGGTGGGAGTGTGAGGGGCCGGGTGGGAGTGTGAGGGGCGGGGGTGGGAGTGAGAAGGGCGGGGGTGGGAGTGGGAGGGGCAGGGGTGGCAGTGTGAGTGGCGGGGGTGGGAGTGTGAGGGGCGGGGGTGGGAGTGAGAGGGGCGGAGGTGGGAGTGTGAGGGGCCGGGTGGGAGTGTGAGGGGCGGTGGTGGGAATGTGAGGGGCGGGGGTGGGAGTGTGAGGGGCGGGGTGGGAGTGAGAGGGCGGGGTGGGAGTGTGAGGGGCGGGGTGGAAGTGTGAGGGGTGGGGGTGGGAGTGTGAGGGGCAGGGGTGGGAGTGTGAGGGGCGGGGTGGGAGTGAGAGGGGCGGGGTGGGAGTGTGAGGGGCGGGGGTGGGAGTGTGAGGGGCAGGGTGGGAGTGTGAGGGGCAGGGGTGGGAGTGTGAGGGGCGGGGTGTTTTGTGAAGCCCGTGCTGTTCATTGGCTTTTTGTGTATCAGGGAGGGCACACCGGGAGGGGATTGGTTGGGTCGTGTCGAAATCTCGACTCACAATATATGACTCAAATACCTTCAGCCCGGCGGATGTTCCTTTATTTTTACTTGCCAGCAAGGGAAAAGTCCCACTTTTTGAAGGCTAAGTGAACACCTTCAAAATGGTACAATTTCATGAGATATTTATACAGTAAAAAACCCAAGTTATGGCCTCTTCCTGTGTATTGACTCTGTTTTGCAGTCAGTGAATACAGATAAAGAGTTAATTACTACATCCTTGTCCTGACATGGTTTCCAAATATTTCCTTTTGTCAGGGTTATTAGTTGGCCAGTCAGCCATTACTCGATGAGAGTGTGGTAATGAGCTATTACTGGAATTGCATTGTGTCAGGATTGTCCAGTTTCCTGGTCAGTTATCTTTTTGCATGAAATGGATGAGGTCTGTACAAGAGATAATGGCTGGTGGTTTGAATATCTCGAAAAGGGTGGGGCGGAGTGGAACTGGTGTTGTATGGACAATAGGAGAGCACCATGGGTGGTACTTGTCTCAGCAGGACTTGTTGCCTAGCTGTCTGGTGGCCATTGATTAGTTATCAGCCGTTTCAAGCCAGGTTTAGCTGTTTATGCAAACCGACTGTCTGTTGCAGAAATTTCTGGAAGGACCAGGACTCCATTTTGGTTTATATCAAAAGGGCACAAAAATTCAGTGTGATACAGCTTAGATAAAAATACATTTCCACATTCCCCCATTTTGTCCTTCACAAGGACAACTTAATCCATTCTGATCTTGCACAGTCTCTCTATTTCCATTTCCACATAAGAGCCTTCAGTAGTTGCTGCTGCCATAATTCTAGCCGTGGTCTCGGTAGGTAACACGGTTTTTCCCAACCTGGCACAGCAACACTTAACCAAGACAAATAAAAGATATAGGGCGAAGACTACCAGCAGAAATATGATCAAACCCTGTACCACAGATCTCCCTAGGGATCCCAACCATCCCGATGTCCAATCCCACAAGGTGGTCCCGTCCTGGCCAACTGTCTTTTTATACTCTATTACTTTGTTCCTAATGTATTCAGCGAGACTGCCGATTTCTTCTGACTTATCCGGGATATACGTACAGCATTCTCCACCTATTAATGCGCATGTCCCTCCTTCTTTGGCCAGGAGATAATCTAAGGCCATACAATTTTGGAGAGCCACTGTTCGAATAGCTACCATTTCATCATTCACCACTTCGAAGGCTTGGGAAGTTGTGTTGGCTGCTGATTCGACTAAATTAGCCAGTTCCCGTAACTGCCATTCATTTGATGCTATTCCACAGGGTGGTATCATTACCTTGAATATTCCATTTAGCCATGTCAAATCTATGACTTTCATAAGCATCCCTTAGAGACTTTGTTGATCTGATAAAGGATACCACATATCCTAAGTAACAGGACCCTGTTCAGTTGGCTGGTAACCATGGGTAGGCTTTATGGCCACAAATAAAGTAGGTGCAATTGTAGGACGTCAACTCCTGGTCCTTTCGTGCCATCCATACTCGAGTGGTCTCGCCATCCCACCCTTCACCTGAGGCTTTGTTATGGACCATCGTCCAGCTAATGGTTGCTATCTTTCTCCCATCAGTGGGATTTGTTGTGGCTTGTCATTTAGTCATTTGGGAACACTTGCTGCGTCCCATTTCTGGTCCTTTAGTCTCATTACTCACTAGGCATATTTTACCTTCAGGATTTCCTATTCCGGGAGTAATACTTAGGAAGGGTGGCTGACGGTTATTATTATAATTTGGCTGGTAGGTTGTAAGTTTATAACCCGCTGACCTCCATTCTGTTAGATCCTTCATTTCTGACATCTTGGTTAGGTTTGTCCTATTTTGCATTATCAACCATTCTACCATATCTGATTCGTTAAAGGGGACGGATCTTAGGGGAATACTCCCTTCAGAGTGGACAGGTACATGGGAACATATCCAACAACTAGACAAGTTTCTTTCTTGAGCATATTTATGACTCAGCGCCATAAATACGTTTACCTGCAGTTCTCTTCGTTTGCGTGTCTGTACCCCTGGTATAAGCAATAATGCAAAGCAAAACCCTGTCAAGCCCAGCACCATCTGCCCCCATAGTCCGTACAGTTCCTTATTCAGTCTTCCTTTTTCTGTTCCTCTGTTTCCTTCTTCCCTTCCTCCTGGTCGGGTGCCCTTTTGCAATGGGATGCATGGATCCATGTTGGTCTTTCCTTTACCTTGATTGCAGTATTAGTCACCAGCAAGACCTGGTATGGTCCTTCAAATCTTGGTTGTAGACTGCTTTTTCTTTTAAAGATTTTGATGGAAACGAATTCGCCGGGCTCCAGGTTATGACACTTCCCTTCCGCTGGCTTGACTTGAGCTTCCTTTACCTGTGAATGAAAGCTGGAAGTACATTTGGTTAGTGCAATACAATAATTCAACATATTTTCCTCCATTTTGTGGATGTCCATTTGTTTTGCAGTAAATGGTGCTGTAAAAGGTAGTCGTTGGAGATGTCCCATAACTATCTCATATGGTGACAGGCGTGTTGTTCTGTTGGTTGCAGATCGCATTACCATCAAGGCTAAGGGCAGCAGTTCTATCCATTTCAGTCCAGTGTCATTGCATAATTTTGCCAGCTTATTTTTAAGGATTCCATTATATCTTTCAACAAGTCCAGCTGATTGTGGATGATAACTGCAATGCAAACGTTGGTTAATCTGTAAAGCTTTACACATTTCTCTTATAAAAGTTCCCGTGAAATGTGACCCATTACCACTAGAAAGCTTAGCAGGGATTCCGAAGCGCGGTACGATTTCTTTTAACAAACATTTAGCAACAGTAGTGGCATCGGCCTTTTTACATGGAAAGGCTTCAATCCATCTAGAGAACACATCTGCAATAACTAATACATACTTGAATCCCATACACATAGGTAATTCAATAAAATACATTTGTAAATGTACAAAAGACCCCATTGGATTTGGGTGGGTGGCAGATTATACCTTTTCCGTCTTACCCGGATTCATTGTCTGACAGGTAACACAATTTTCACAGATCTGTTTTGCAATTGCCGAAATACCTGGTGCATACCAAGTTGCCAAAATATAATCTGCCACCCCCTCTTTTCCCGCATGTGTGAATGTATGAACACATCGGGCAATCCATGGAAGTAAGGATTTGGGTGCCACCACGCGGCCGTTGTGGTGAACCCATATTCCTTCTGTATTTTTATAACATTGATCCTTCGTCCAGGTCAACACCTCCTCCGTACTGGCCTGTGTCTGAAAGGCCAGCACGTCATTAATAGTGGGTGGCTGGTCTGAGCAATTATTTTTCCTTAGTGGGAACAATGACACCTGCATCCCCACTTTTGACAGAGCTGCTGACTTAGCTGCATTATCAGCTCTGGTGTTCCCAAGTGCCACCTCATTCGACTGGCCTGTATGTGCTTGGCATTTGATAATGGCAAGTTTCAAGGGGCATTGAATGGCTCGCAGAAGATTTTCCACTTGTTCTGCATTTTTGATAGTGGTTCCTGAAGAAGTCAGGTACCCGCGAATTTTCCACATTTTTCCATAGTCATGTGTTAACCCAAAAGCATACCTGGAGTCGGTGTAGATATTCACTGTTTGTCCTTCAGCCAGAATACAGGCTCGAGTTAACACAAACAATTCGGCTTGTGGGACTGAAAAGGAGTCTGGAAGAGAGACTGTTTCGACAACATTAAACTGGGTCACAATTGCATAAGCCGCTCTAGGTTGGCCCCTATCATGACTTAAGGCCGATCCGTCAACATAGTACACTAGATCAGGGTTACACATTGGTACATCTGTTAAATTGGTACGTGGTTTAGTCACTAATTCGGTTACCATTTCACGCCGCCTTCTTCCGGGGGAGTAGAGTGGCTGGATTTAAGGTAGTACATCTTTTAATGATAAGGTTCGGATTTGATAACAGTTCAACTTCATATTTAGTGGTTCTTGCAGAAGTTAGGTGTTGGGTGGCACATTTAGTAAGTAAAATCTCGACAGAGTGTGGGATATATAAAACGGTTTGATGATTTAGAGTTATTGCCTGAGCCTGTTGTACAGCGTAATAAGCTGCTGCCAACAAAGGAAGACATCCTGATAGTCCGCGTGCCACTGGGTCTAGTTGGGCACTTAAATACGCTACCGGTCGCTGCCTGTCCCCATGTAACTGAGTCAAAACAGATTGTGCAAAACGCGACTTGGGATGAACAAATAAGTTGAATGTCTTAGTGTAATCTGGTAATCCAAGGCTGGTGCTGAAGTGAGGGACTGCTTAAGATTCTGGAAAGCATTCCGGGATACTTCATTCCAAATCCTTCTTTCAGCATTGTGGTTCAATGGTGTAATGGTGAACACTCTGGACATTGAATCCAGCGATCTGAGTTCAAAACCCCAAAAGAGTTGTGAGAATATAGTAGATTCATTCACAGCTCATAGGTCTTGGACAAACCTCCATTTGTCACTATTGGGCTTCTGAACTGGAAAAATTGATGTGTTACACGGACTTCTCATTTATGCTGATAGTGATTCACTGATCACAGAATGCAAAGTACTTGTTTTATAATTTTATTAAAAGGCTTCCAAACCAAGATTTTTCCAATACACCCAAAATGTTTATCAAGGAGAATCACCTGAAATATCTCAAAATCCCAATTCAAATATTGTACTGCCAATCTTTATTTAAAAAAAAAATCTTCTTACTGAGCTAGAAGCTTTCGCGTCAAGGTTTTACACAAAGGACAATGGGAGCATACACCCCCAGCCTGCAGCCTCGAGAGACACACAAAGGCTTTTTTTAAAAAAGGCATTACAACTTCCCTTCCCCGTTCTTTATCTCACTCAATAGACTAAATTTATGTCTTTCAAACCAATGTAATCAATGATTGCGTGTCTTCTTTCGACAAGAAAGTGAGCGTGTCAAATAAATTATTTCTTTTTTTTCACCACCGGGACCATGTCTCAACAAACCTATTCTTTGTGCATTTCCTAGCTCCGTAACTTCTCATCCGAATAAATCCACACCTGCGTTTCTAACTTAACATGTCGTAAACTTCCCACATACAGGACAACATTACAAAGGGTTAAAAAAAAACTTCACTCTGTTTGAAAAAGTGGGTGGAGCTAAAACAAACAGGCAGTTCCACCACCTTTCCAAACAGTCTTTCATCAGAACATAAGAACATAAGAATTAGGAACAGGTGTAGGCCATCTAGCCCCTCGAGCCTGCTCCGCCATTCAATAAGATCATGGCTGATCTCGGCCTGACCCATCCACCTCCATAGCACGAACCTGGTATTGCAGTACTTCCAGGAACGGTGCAGTGGCTCTAGGCCTTTTGGCTAAGAGCATTGGCGCAGAGTGATCCTTGATGTGTGCAAGGTGACCTCTGGCGTTTGTAATCTGACAAGATGATCTGACAAAGAATTGGAAAGATTGGCAACGAAAAAAAAAAGAAAAAAAAATAAGATCATGGCTGATCTGGCCATGGACTCAGCTCCACTTACCCGCCCTCTCCCCGTAACCCTTAATTCCCTTATTGGTTAAAAATCTATCTATCTGTGACTTGAATACATTCAATGAGCTAGCCTCAACTGCTTCCTTGGGCAGAGAATTCCACAGATTCACAATCCTCTGGGAGAAGAAATTCCTTCTCAACTCGGTTTTAAATTGGCTCCCCCGTATTTTGAGGCTATGCCCCCTAGTTCTAGTCTCCCCGACCAGTGGAAACAACCTCTCTGCCTCTATCTTGTCTATCCCTTTCATGATTTTAAATGTTTCTATAAGATTACCCCTCATCCTTCTGAACTCCAACGAGTAAAGACCCAGTCTACTCAATCTATCATCATAAGGTAACCCCCTCATCTCCGGAATCAGCCTAGTGAATCGTCTCTGTACCTCCTCCAAAGCCAGTATATCCTTCCTTAAGTAAGGTGACCAAAACTGCACGCAGTACTCCAGGTGCGGCCTTACCAATAGCCTATACAGTTGCAGCAGGACCTCCCTGCTTTTGTACTCCATCCCTCCCGCAATGAAGGCCAATATTCCATTCACCTTCCTGATTACCTGCTGTATCTGCAAACTAACTTTTTGGGATTCATGCACAAGGACCTCCAGGTCCCTCTGCACCTCAGCATGTTGTAATTTCTCCCCATTCAAATAATATTCCCTTTTACTGTTTTTTTCCCAAGGTGGATGACCTCACACTTTCCGACATTGTATTCCATCTGCCAAACCTTAGCCCATTCGCTTAACCTATCCAAATCTCTTTGCAGCCTCTCTGTGTCCTCTACACAACCCACTTTCCCACTAATCTTTGTGTCATCTGCAAATTTTGTTACACTACACTCTGTCCCCTCTTTCGGGTCATCTATGTATATTGTAAACAGTTGTGGTCCCAGCACCGATCCCTGTGGCACACCACTAACCACCGATTTCCAACCCGAAAAGGACCCATTTATCCTGACTCTCTGCTTTCTGTTCGCCAGCTAATTCTCTATCCATGCTAATACATTTCCTCTGACTCCGCGTACCTCTATCTTCTGCAGTAACCTTAAGTGTGGCACCTTATCGAATGCCTTTTGGAAATCTAAATACACCACATCCATCGGTACACCTCTATCCACCATGCTCGTTATATCCTCAAAGAATTCCAGTAAATTAGTTAAACATGATTTCCCCTTCATGAATCCATGCTGCGTCTGCTTGATAGCACTATTCCTATCTAGATGTCCCGCTATTTCTTCCTTAATGATAGTTTCAAGCATTTTTCCCACGACAGATGTTAAACTAATCGGCCTATAGTTACCTGCCTTTTGTCTGCCCACTTTTTTAAACAGAGGCGTTACATTAGCAGCTTTCCAATCCGCTGGTACCTCACCAGAGTCCAGAGAATTTTGGTAGATTATAACGAATGCATCTGCTATAACTTCCGCCATCTCTTTTAATACTCTGGGATGCATTTCATCAGGACCAGGGGACTTGTCTACCTTGAGTCCCATTAGCCTGTCCAGCACTACCCCGCTAGTGATAGTGATTATCTCAAGGTCCTCCCTTCCCACATTCCTGTGACCAGCAATTTTTGGCATGGTTTTTGTGTCTTCCACTGTGAAGACCGAAGCAAAATAATTATTTAAGGTCTCAGCCATTTCCACATTTCCCATTATTAAATCCCCGTTCTCATCTTCTAAGGGAACAACATTTACTTTAGTCACTCTTTTCCGTTTTATATGTCTGTAAAAGCTTTTACTATCTGTTTTTATGTTTTGCGCAAGTTTACCTTCATAATCTATCTTTCCTTTCTTTATTGCTTTTTTAGTCATTCTTTGCTGTTGTTTAAAATTTTCCCAATCCTCTAGTTTCCCACTAACCTTGGCCACCTTATACGCATTGGTCTTTGATTTGATACTCTCCTTTATTTCCTTGGTTATCCATGGCTGGTTATCCCTTCTCTTACCGCCCTTCTTTTTCACTGGAATATATTTTTGTTGCGCACTATGAAAGAGCTCCTTAAAAGTCCTCCACTGTTCCTCAATTGTGCCACCGTTTAGTCTGTGTTTCCAGTCTACTTTAGCCAACTCTGCCCTCATCCCACTGTAGTCCCCTTTGTTTAAGCACAGTACGCTCGTTTCTGACACAACTTCCTCACCCTCAATCTGTATTACAAATTCAACCATACTGTGATCACTCATTCCAAGAGGATCTTTTACTAGGAGATCATCTATTTTTCCTGTCTCATTACACAGGACCAGATCTAAGATAGCTTGCTCCCTTGTAGGTTCTGTTACATACTGTTCTAAGAAACAATCCCGTATGCATTCTATGAATTCCTCCTCCAGGCTACCCCGTGCGATTTGATTTGACCAATCGATATGTAGGTTAAAATCCCCCATGACTACTGCCGTTCCTTTTTCACACATGCCTCCATTATTTCCTTGATTATTGCCCGCCCACCGTGAAGTTATTATTTTGGGGCCTATAAACTACGCCCACCAGTGACTTTTTCCCCTTACTATCTCTAACCTCCACCCACAATGATTCAACATTTTGTTCATTAGAGCCAATATCGTCTCTCACAACTGCCCTGATATCATCCTTTATTAACAGAGCTACCCCACCTCCTTTCCCTTCTTGTCTATCTTTCTGAATCGTCAGATATCCCTGTATGTTTAATTCTCAGTCTTGGCCACCCTGCAACCACGTTTCTGTAATGGCCACCAAATCATACCCATTTGTAATGATTTGTGCCGTCAACTCATTTACTTTATTTCGAATGCTGCGTGCATTTAGGTAGAGTGTTTTCATCCTAGTTTTTAAACCATGATTTTTAGTTTTGACCCCTCCTGCAGCCCCTTTATATTCAGTGGCCCTTTTTGTTTTTTGCCTTGGGTTTCTCTGCCCTCCACTTTTACTCATCTCCTTTCTGTCTTTTGCTTGTGTCTCCTTTTTGTTTCCCTCTGTCTCCCTACATTGGTTCCCATCCCCCTGCCATATTAGATTAACTCCTCCCCAACAGCACTAACAAACACTCCCCTTAGGACATTGGTTCCGGTCCTGCCCAGGTGCAGACCGTCCGGTCTGTACTGGTCCCACCTCCCCCAGAACCGGTCCAATACCCCAGGAATTTGAATCCCTCCCTGCTGCACCACCGCTCAAGCCACATATTCATCTGCGCTATCCTGCGATTCCTACTCTGACTAGCATGTGGCACTGGTAGCAATCCCGAGATTACTACTTTTGAGGTCCTACTTTTTAATTTAGCTCCAAGCTCCTTAAATTCGTCTCGTAGGACCTCATCCCTTTATTTACCTATGTCGTTGGTACCAATGTGCACCACAACAACTGGCTGTTCTCCCTCCCTTTTTAGAATGTCCTGTACCCGCTCCGAGACATCCTTGACCCTTGCACCAGGGAGGCAACATACCATCCCGGAGTCTCGGTTGCGGCCGCAGAAACGCCTATCTATTCCCCTTGCAATTGAATCCCCTATCATTATCGCTCTCCCACTCTTTTTCCTGCCCTCCTGTGCAACAGAGCCCGCCACGGTGCCATGAACTTGGCTGCTGCTGCCCTCCCCTGATGAGTCATCCCCTTCAACAGTACTCAAAGCAGTGTATCTGTTTTGCAGGGGGATGACCGCAGGGGACCTCTGCACTACCTTCCTTGCACTGCTCTTCCTGCTGGTCTTCCATTCCCTAGCTGACTGTGGACCCTTCACCTGCGGTAAGACCAACTCGCTACACGTGCTACTCACGTCATTCTCAGCATCGTGGATGCTCCAGAGTAAATCCACCCTCAGCTCCAATTCCGTAACGTGGTCCATCAGGAGCTAGAGGCGGATACACTTCCTGCACACATAGTCGTCAGGGACACCGGAAGTGTCCCTGAGTTCCCACATGGTACACGAGGAGCATATCACGTGACCAAGCTCTCCTGCCATGACTTAACCCTTGAATTGGCAACAACAATGTTAACAGCTTACTTACTGATATAAAAAAGAAAAATAAATCACTTACCCCCTTGGCTGTGACATCATCTTTTGATTTCTTTCTACTTTTTTTTGGCCTTCTCTCCCCGCTGCAGCTGCACAAGCTGGGCCTCACTCACGCTGCTCCCGCCTCTCGGACTACCGCCGCCTCTCGCTGCCACTGGGCCTTTATAGGCCTCACCAACGCCACGAACTCCCGCCTTTCAGGCATATGAAAAATTCTGCAGTCAAAAAAAGAACAAACAAGCACTCTCATTCAAAGACAGACATTCACAAAAGTCTCTCTTCATTCAACAAAGCTTATTGTTTGGCCAGCTCTATTTTTGGATCCATAAGTCACTATCAGGTTCTTTTCTTTCTTACATATTGATTTACTTCCTCTGTTAACTTTACATGGGCTTGAAGATTCGGAACCCAGGCCTTTTCTATTACTTTCCTTTTTTTTCTTTACCTCTTCTACCTGGGTCTCTGTTCATAAGACACTCCTCTAGACATGCTGTTCTCTTTAAATTAAATGAACCGTCGGGTGGAAATGGCCTATTTTCACCCTAAATCCACTTTACCCATTTTTTTTTGGGTGGTCAATTGAAGACTGACCACAATTCTGGAGCATAAAATAGGCTGGTGTGCCCTTTGTGGTGTTTTACTTGCTCCAGCACCCATTCTGAATGATTAAGATTTTCCACAGTTTCTGATCTCACAATCCTTTCGGCCAACCGAGTTCTCTATGCCCACTTCTCCTGGCCGTCACGTGGCCTGAAAAGGCTCTTAATTCGAGCTCAGTCTGGGTGTGTGAGAGATGTTAGCACAAACCAACCGTAGTTGATCAATCAGTTACTGTTTCTTTTCTCAATCAATCCTTGTTTTCCCGAATCACAATTTTCCCTAGTGACTCTTCCCATTTCTCTAATTGCAATATCGCACAAAGGTATTGAACACAACAGTATAACAAGGACAGCAAGGACAAACAATATTCACGCGAGTATACAAATCATAACCTTAAACTCTATCTAAAGAAATAGTCAATTCTCAGTCTGCGTTGTACGCCACTACAGACCGAGTCCTTAACTTATTCTAATAAAACTTATAAAACTCATGGTCCCATTACCTTAACTCTTATCACATAAGAACCGTTTACCTAATCTTATTACATAAAAACCGTCGATCGAATAGCGCTCTTTTACCTTTTCCTACTGAAAATCTCCCCGGGCTGTTTCAAAATATTTCCAGTCCAGATCCCTTCTGCCTACAAGCTGAGAAAGAAATGATCACAAAAATAACTTTATCTCTTAAATGTCGAGTCTCGTAGAGCGCAGTACCTCCCCTGTGGACAACAGATTACATAATGCGATTCAACAGTAAAGAAACCTCTTGTGAGCAAAAGGCTCACCTTATTCTGGCCAGTGAAGCCCTTCACTGAAGAGGCCCTATGCCAGCATCCGTTTACTCACAGGGTACAGAGTAAGCGATCTTGGTGGAACCTCCAAGAAGTAACTGTCGAAATCTCGACTCACAATATACGACTCAGACACCTTCAACTCCGGCAGATGTTCCTTTAATTTTACTTGCAGCAAGGGAAAAGTTTCACTCAGTCAACAGCGAAGTGAAGACCTCCAAAATGGTACAGATTCACGAGATATTTATACAGTAAAAAGACAAGTTATTGCCTCTTCCTGTGTATTGGCTCTGTCTTGCAGTCAGTGAATATAAACAAAGAGTTAGTCACCACACCCTTGTCCTGACATGGTTCCCAAATATTTCCTTTTGTCAGGGTTATTAGTTGGCCAGTCAGCCATTACTCGATGAGAGTGTGGTAATGAGCTATTACCGGCATTGCATTGTGTCAGGATTGTCCAGTTTCATGGTCAGTTATTTTTTTGCATGAAATGGATGAGGTCTGTACAAGAGATAATGGCTGGTGGTTTGAGTATCTCGAGAGGGGGGGTGGGGGTAGGTGGAACTGGTGTTGTATGGACAATACAGGAGAGCACTATGGGTGGTACTTGTCTCAGCAGGACTTGTCTCCCAGCTGTGTGGTGACTATTAATCAGCTATCAGCTGTTTCAAGCCAGGTTTAGCTGTTTATGCAAACAGACTGTCTGTTGCAGAAATTTCTAGAAGGACCAGGACTCCATTTTGTTTTATATCAAAAAGGCACAAAAATACAGTGTGATACAGCTTAGATAAAAATACATTTCCACACAGGATTGCTTTGTGAAGATGGGCTGATGGAGAGAAACACCCTGCACAGAATGATCCCACATTGAACATCTCCAAGGGACAAGGCTCCCAGCTTTAATCATTCTCTGTCCTTTCCCCCCAGGCCCAGTTCCTTTGCTCAGATTCTGATAAAAGTAAATTGGGAAAAGTGCACTTTGATTTTTACAGACTGAATTATTAGAGAGCTGCGCATGTGCGGATAAGCCCCGCCCCCTGTGTCCATTCCCAGTGAGCAGAAGAGCGCATGCGCCCTCCCCTCCCCCAGCCCAGCCTGTGATCGCCATTCACTCAGTGAGTGGAAGAAGATGGTTAAAAACAGCCGGGAATGGAGAGCCTGCGGCCCCGGGGTAAGGCAGCAAGCAGCAGCCTCCTTACAGCAGCAGCGCTCGGGGAGCGTGTCCGCAGATGGGCTCAGAGACCGGCACTGAGTCCGGGGGGAGTTCAGGGGGAGTCGGGGGCTGTGTGTAAGGGGCAGAGTGGAGCAAGAACCAGTGTCAGTGCATGGTGTGAGTGGGGGAAGGGACAGGCCATTCTCGGGCTGTGTGTGGACAGTGTAAGGTAACAGAGAAAGTAAATCACCTCGCTCTTTCAAATCATTGCTGCTTTCTTTCCCCAAATCAGTAGTGAATGTTCCTGACTCAGTTCCAGTCTCACCGTGTCTATTGTTCTTGGGCAGTGAGCAGTGGAAACACAGCCTGACAGTGAGGCTGTGGGGAGTTTCACAAAGTGCATCTATTGCAGGCACCAGCAGAGGAGTGTGGGAGAAGATATTTTAAAGACCGGTTATATTGTTTCGGTGAGCTGAGTTCTCCAGAACCGCATTGCTGGAGATCGAGAGATACATTGTCGCTCCCTCAGATACATCATATTCTCCCCCGCATCCATATCTTAGAACTAATAATGTTCTCGTATTATTCTCAGAGCAAAATTCTTCAACCAGCCAGAACAAATGTGACCTTTCCTCCACCGTGAACACAAGGAACAGTGCAGGCAGCTCCTTCTCACACACAGTAAGTAGATTATCACTGCAGAGCGTAGAGACACAGAACTGGCCTCAATCCTATTGTCACAGGCAGCAGAAGCTGTCAGTCCCACAGTGATCTGAAGTGGCAGAGTTACATTGTGAATCTTACAGCCACATGGAGCAGTAGAATCAGATGCTGTTTCACCATTGAATCAGATCACACTGACAGGTACATTAAACACCCACACTCACTTGCCAGAAACTGACAGGTACATTGTAAATCATAAAACCACGTAGACTAATAGATACAAATTAAAGGCAGACTAACATACCAGAAACTTAGAGGCACAGCTTAAACCACCACACACATAGCAAAACCTGTCCGGTACAGAATAATACACACACTCGCATATCAGAGACATAGAAATACAGTATAAAACACACACTCACATATCAGAGCCTTACATATTAAAATCCATATTCCCATAACATAAATTGACAGATATAGTGAAATTCCCATACTCACTTCCCAGTAATTGACAGGTATAGGGTAAAGACCTCTCTTCCATACCAGAAACTGACAGGTACAAAGGAAAGCCCACTCTCAATTCAGCAGAAACTGGCATGTATAGAGTATGGCCCACAATCACGTATCAGAACTTGACAGATACAGAATAAAACCCAGACTACCAAAACAGAAATGGAGATACAGAGAAAGGCCCATACTCACATACCAGAGACAGATAGATACAGAGTAAAACTAAAGACTCATTTACCAGAGACTGACAGATTCAGCATAAACACTCAGCTCCATAACAAAAATTGACAGAAAGTAAAACGAATACTCTATCAGGAACTGGTGGTGACAGTAAAACAATACTAATGTACTGGAGAATGACGGGTATGGAGCAGAGCTCACATTCTCACAACAGAGATGGACAGATACAGTGCAAAACACACACTCACACACCAGGAATGGAAAGATACAGAATGAAACCCACAGGCAATTGACAGGGACAGGATAAAACCCACGCTCTCAAATCAGAAATTGACATACACAGTAATACCCTCATTCACATACCAGAGGGACAGATACAGAGTAAAATCCACACTCCCATACCAGACACCCACTATATTAATTCTATATTTACCTGTCGATGATTCAGAGAGAGAAAGTGTCAGTATCTATCCTATAATCACCGATCAGTCCCACACTGACACTGAGATTGAAAGTAGCAGTGTCCATCCTACACTCACCTGTCAATCAGAATCTGTCACATAGTGTCAGAGAATGAGAGCGGCAGTATCTATCCAATACTCACTGTCACATAGTGTCAGAGAATGAGAGAGGCAGTATCTATCAACACTCACCTGTCACATAGTGTCAGAGAATGAGAGAGGCAGTATCTATCCAACACTCACCTGTCACATAGTGTCAGAGAATGAGAGAGGCAGTATCTATCCAATACTCACTGTCATTAGAATCTGTCACATAGAATGAGAAAATAACTGGGGCAGTATCTATAAAAAAAAACCTCACCTGGCAATCCAGCTCTGCCTCACTGTGCCAGAGATTGAGAGATGCAATATCTATCCAATGTTAACAAATATATCCCATACTGATAGCAGTATCAGAGAATGAGAGGGACAGTGTCTATCCCATATTCAGCAGTCAATCCTACGATGACACACAGTACCAGAGAGTGACAGTGGCTGTCTCTTCCCTATATTCTCCCTCAATCCCACAGTGACACACTTTATCAGAGAATAACAGGTATATTATTTTTCCAAAAATGAACTATCTGTTGAATTGGCCACACTGTATTAGAGAGTGGGAGTTAAAGTATCGATACACCGTATTCAACTGACAATCAAACACTGCCACACAGTAACAGAGTGTGACTGGTACACTATCCTCTAGTCAACAATAATTCTCAAACTGATATATATGTATGACCAGAGAGTGAGTGGCAGTGTCTGTCCTATACACACCTGTCAATCCCACACTGACACACAGTACCAGAGAGTGAGTGACAGTGTCTGTCCTATACACACCTGTCAATCACACACTGACACACAGTACTAGAGAGTGAGTGGCAGTATCTGTCCTATACACACCTGTCAATCACACACTGACACACAGTACTAGAGAGTGAGTGGCAGTGTCTGTCCTATACACCCCTGGCAATCACACACTGAAACACAACACCAGAGAGTGAGTGACAGTGGCTGTCTTGTATACACCTGTCAATCACACACTGACACACAATACCAGAGAGTGAATGGCAGTGTCTGTCCTATACACACCTGTCAATCCTACACTGACACACAGTACCAGAGAGTGAGTGACAGTTTCTGTCCTATACACACCTGTCAATCACACACTGACACACAGTACCAGAGAGTGAGTGACAGTGTCTGTCCTATACACACCTGTCAATCACACACTGACACACAGTACCAGAAAGTGACACATAGTGTTTAGTCGAGTTAATCAAGCAATTTAAAACTGTCCCATTTTACCAATGAGTGACAGAAATAATATCAATCCCTTTTCACCGGATCAGTGAGTATAGAACTGAACCCAGCCAGAAACAGCACCTTCAGCGGAGAAGAGGGAGGGAACCATGAGTGTCAAACTGAACCCAGCGAGAGTCAGCACCTTGTAGGGAGGAGAGGGAGGGAACCAGTGAGTGTAGAACTGAACCCAGCCAGAGTCAGCACCTTCAGGGGAGGGAACCAGTGAGTGTACAACTGAACCCAGCCAGAGATGGTGATGATAATTAGGAGCCAAGGACAAGCTACCTTCAGACGTGCAATGTGTTTGAATTTCAGGACAGGGAGGGGGAAGAGTGTATGGGATGGGGATTTACAGCTTTGGACGAACAAGAGAGGAAAGAATGTTCCATAGAAACATAGAAACATAGAAAATAGGTGCAGGTGTAGGCCATTCGGCCCTTCGAGCCTGCACCACCATTCAACAAGACCATGGCTGATCACCCACCCCAGCACCTACCCCCCACACCCCCTCCACACACCCCCGACCCCACCCAGCCGCAAAGACCAGATCCAACTCCCTCCCGAACACATCCAATGATCTGGCATCAACAACTCTCCGCGGCAGGGAACCCCACAGGCCAACAACTCCCCGAGTGAAGAAGTCTCCCCCAATCCCAGCCCCAAACAGCCCACCCCCCATCCCAAGAGATTGCCCCTCCCCCCCGACTCCGGACCCACCAACACCGGGAACACTCCCCCCGCACCCAACCCACCCCGTCCCGTCAGAATCCTTCCCAAATGCTGAACACCCCCGGATGTGGAGCCCCGGCCACCCCGGAGCCATGCCCCCGCGACACCAATCACACCACATCCACCAACCGCCATCATAGAATCTAGAATTCTCTGTTCTGAATTTCTGTCCTGTACTTGCAGTAATGATTTTTGTAAACTCCTTTTCCAGGGTTTCAGAAGGGCAGGATTTGCACACAGGAAACTCAAACCAAACATCACGTCAAGATCTGACGGAATCACTCGATTTCTCAGGACCTGAAAATCATTGGCCTTGGAATGTGGAAGGAGAAAAGTTTGTCTGTGGGAAAATATTTTAAACATCACTGTGACTGGAAAAGCACTGAGACACACATACACATGAGTGAGTGTTCCAGTGCACTGACTGTGGAAAGAGCTTTAACCAGCCTGAAAAAACATTGCAGCATTGACAGCCGGGAGAAACTGTGTCCTGTGTGTGGACGAGGCTTCAATTGATCGTCCAACCTGGAGAGGCACAAGGACACCCGCACCACGGGGAAACCGTGGGAATGTGGGGAATGTGGGAAGGGATTCAATTACCCATCGCAGCTAGAAATTCATCGACACAGTCACACTGAGGAGAGGCCGTTCACCTGCTCCGAGTGTGGGAAGGGATTCACTGTATCATCCGACCTGCTGAAACACCAGCGAGTTCACACTGGGGAGAGGCCATTCACCTTCTCTGAATGTGGGAAGTGATTCACTCAGTCATCCAACCTGCGGACACACCAGCGAGTTCACACTGAGGAGAGACCATTCACCTGCGCCGAGTGTGGGAAGAGATTCACTCGGTCATTCCACCTGCGGACACACCAGCGAGTTCACACTGGGGAGAGGCCATTCACCTGCTCTGAATGTGGGAAGGGATTTACTCAGTTATCCCACCTGCTGACACACCAGCGAGTTCACACTGAGGAGAGACCGTCCACCTGCGCCGAGTGTGGGAAGAGATTCACTCGGTCATTCCACCTGCTGACACACCAGCGAGTTCACACTGAGGAGAAGCTGTTCACCTGCTCCGTGTGTGGGAAGGGATTCACTCAGTCATCTGACCTGATGACACACCAGCGAGTTCACAAGTGACTGCAGGGTTTGGATTCCGCCGTTATCCCAGACTGAATTGTGTCCATTCTGACAATTTGGGGTTGCTTTCTACTGATATTGATTTCCCCTATAACTGGGCAGGAGTTTAATATTCTGGATATTTGACCAAATAATCAATGGGAAAATGGTCTTTGCGTTCTTAATTCACCCTTTAAAAACATAAGAAATAGGAGCAGGAGTAGGCCATTGGCCACTAGAACCTGCTCTGCCATTTAATACGATCATGGCTGATCTGATCTTGGGCATAGCTCCACTTCCCTGCCCGCTCCCATAACCCTTCACTCACTTTATCGTTCAAAAATCTGTCTATCTCCACTTTAAATATATTCAATGACCCAGCCTCCACAGCTCTCTGGGGCAGAGAATTCACAGATTTACAACACAGAGAAGACATTTCTTTTCATCTCAGTTGTAAATCAGCCACCTCTTATTTTTAAACTATGCCCCCTAGTTCTAGATTCCCTATGAGTAGAAACATTCTCTCTGCATCTACCTTGTCGAGACCCCTTTGTATCATATGTTTCAATAAGATCACCTCTCATTCTTTGAAACTCCAATAAGTATCGGCCCAACCTGCTCAACCTATCCCCATAAATCAACACCTTCATCTCAGGAATCCAACTAGTGAAGCTTCTCTCAACTGTCTCCAATGCAAGTATATCCCTCATTAAATAAGGAGATCAAAACTGTATGCAGAACTCCAGGTGTGGTCTCACCAATACCCTGTACAGATGTAGCAGGACTTTCCTGCTTTTATACACCATCCCCCTTGCAATAAAGGCCAACATTTCAATTGCCTTGCTGTACCTGCACACTAACTTTTTTGTGTTTCACACACCAGGAACCCCAGGTCCCTCTGTACTGCAGCATTTTGTAATATCTCTCATTTAAATAATAAATTGCATTTTTAGTTTTCCTGCCAAAATGGATAACTTCACATTTTCCCACATTATGCTCCATCTGAAAAATATTTGCCCACTCCCTCAGCCTGTCTATATCCCTCAGCTGAATTGTTGTGTCCTCCTCACAACTTGCTTTTCCACCCATCTTTGTATCGTCAGCAAACTTGGCTACATTACACTTGGTCCCTTCATCCAAGTCATTAATATAGATTGTAAATATTTGCGGCCCCAGCACCGATCCCTGTGGCACCCCACTAGTCACCGTTTGCCAGCCGGAAAATGACCCATTTATCCCGACTCTCTGTCTTCTGTTAGTTAGCGCACCCTCTATCCATGCTAATATATTACCCACAACCCCGTGAGCTCTTATCTTGTGCAGTAATCTTTTATGTGGCACCTTATCGAATGCCTTCTGGAAATCTAAATACACCACATCCACTGGTTCGCCCTTATCCACCCTGCTTATTACATCCTCAAAGAACACCAGCAAATTTGTCAAAACCATGCTGACTCTGCTTGGCTGTATTATGCTTTCCCAAATGTCCTGCTACTGGTTCCTTAATAATGGACTCCAGCTTTTTCCCAACACATTTTAGGCTAACTAATCTATAGTTTCTTGTTTTCTGTCTCCCTCCTTTTTTTTAAACAACCATGTTACATTTGTGCTTTTCCAAACCGCTGGGACATCTCCACAATCCAGGGAGTTTTGGGAGATTTCAACCAATGCATCCACTATCTCTACAGCCACTTCTTTTTAGACACTAGGATGCAGGCCATCAGGCCCAGGGAACTTGTCCAGCTTTGGTCCAGGGGACTTGTCCAGCTTTGGTCCAGGGGACTTGTCCACCTTTAGTTCCATTGTTTTACCAAGTACTTTTTCTTTAGTGTCAGTGATAGTTTCAAGTTCCCCCTTCCTGATAGCTCCTTGATTATCTATTATTGGGTTGTATTTAGTATCTTCTACCGTGAAGACCAATACAAAATATTAGAAAGGCTGTATTCAAAAAACTGAAAGCTGCAACAAATGGAGCTAAAGTTTGTTAAACAATTGTTAACATCAATTGAATCTGCAGGTTGGTTTTGCATTTCTCTGGGATGGAGCCGGACATGATGTGCCTTGAAATACCGCCGGTGTCCAGTAGATGACGCTGTCCCTTGAATTTATTCGGACTGATTGGAGCTTGACTGCCCCGAGAGCAGGAGGAATGAGGGCAGATCCGCATCAGACACTAAACACACTGCACCCCACAGGGACATCACACACTGCCCCCTCCCTGGGGCAGCTCAGTGTCAGACACTGAACACACTGCACCCCACAGGGACATCACACACTGCCCCCTCCCTGGGGCTGATCAGGGTCAGACACTGAACACAATGCACCCCACAGGGACATCACACTCTGCCCCCTCCCTGGGGCAGCTCAGGGTCAGACACTAAACATACTGCACACTATAGGGGATGCACAAAATGCCCTGTTGCTGCTGGTGGGTCCACAGACAGAAGAGGATCTTCTCCAAACCTTTGGGTCATGAATCCTGAGTCAGATTGATGGCAAATCTCCACATTTTGTGCTGCAGCCTGAGAAGCCACAGAGACCACGTGGGACCTCACGGACTATGCAGAGGCCCCCAGACCCCAGAGCTTTGGCCCATAGACCTGGGACCCCGGGTTTCCACACAGGGGGAGCGATCCCTCTGTCCCCTGCCCCCAGACCCCCCATGTTAGCACCACTGTCATTGTGAGCTTTAGGGAGTTACAATGATCCACAGCAGCTCTCCTCCCCTGAAGATGCTGACTCTGGCTGGGTCCAGAAATACACAGCAATTATCTTCAAATCCCAGCACACGCACACACTCAGGAAATGTGCCCCACTTACCGGGCACTGTACAGGACTGGAGCAGATAATGCCTCCCTCAATTGTCCTGGTCCCAGTCTGACCCAGAACCAGAGCCCCCCTCACCCTCCCCTGTCCCAGACACCCCTCACCCTCCCCTGTCCGAGACTCACCCAGACACCCCCTCACCCTCCCCTGTCCCAGACTGACCCAGACCCCCCTTCACCCTCCCCTGTCCCAGACTGACCCAGACCCCCCCCTCACCCTCCCCGATCCCAGACTGACCCAGACCCCCCTCTCCCTCCCCCAGATTGACCCATAACCCCCACACCATTCCCTGACCCAGATCCACCTCACGCTCCCCTGTCCCGGACTGACCCAGAGCCACTCACCCACCCCTGTCCCAGACTGATCCAGACCCCCTCTCCCTCCCATGTCCCAGACTGACCCAGACCCACCCTCATCCTCCCCTGTCCCAGACTGACCCAGACTCCCCCCTCACCCTCCCCTGTCCCAGACTGACCCAGACCCCCCACACTCCCCTGTCCCAGACTGACCCAGACCCCCCCACCCTCCCCTGTCCCTGACTGACCCAGACCCCCCCACCCTCCCCTGTCCCAGACTGACCCAGACCCCCCCACCCTCCCCTGTCCCAGACTGACCCAGAACCCCTCTCTCCCTTCCCTGTCCCAGACTGACCCAGACCCCCCACCCCACCCCATCACACTCCCCTATCCAGACATCTGAAAAGTTTTTGGCAAGATGCCACATAAGGCGTTTTGCTATCAGATTGAAGCCTGGAACATAAGAACATAAGAAATAGGACCAGAGTAGGCCATTTGGCACCTCACATCTGCTCCGCCATTTACTAAGATCATGGCTGATCTCATCATGGACTCAGCTCCACTCCCCTGCCCGCTCGCCATAACCCTTCACTTCCTTAACGCTGAAAAATCTGTCTATCTCCACCTCAAATATATTGAATGACCCAGTCTCCCCAGATCTCTGGGGCAGAGAATTCCATAGATTTACGACCCAATGAGAGAATACATTTCTCCTCATCTCAGTTTTAAATGAGTGGCCCTTATTCTGAGACTATATCCCCTAGTTCTAGTTTCCCCTATGAGTGGAAATATCTTCTCTGCATCAAGCTAGTCGAGACCCCTCATTTTCTTATATATTTCAATAAGATCACCTCATCCTTCTGAACTCCAATGAGTACAGGCCCAACCTACCTTCATAAGTTAACCCCCTCATCTCCGCAATCAACCGAGTGAACCTTTTCTGAACTGCGTCCAATGCAAGTAAATCCTTCTTTAAATATGGGGACCAAAACTGCACGCAGTACTCCAGGTGTGGCCTCACCAATACCCTGTACAGTTGTAGCAGGACTTCTCTGCTTTTATACTCTATCCCCCTTGCAATAAAGGCCAACATTCCATTTGCCTTCCTGATCACTTGCTGTACCTGCATACTAACTTGTTGTGTTTCATGCTCAAGGACCCCCAGGTCCCTCTGTACTGCAGCATTTTGCAATTTTTCTCCATTTAAATATTAATTTGCTTTATTATTTTTTCTGCCAAAGTGGATAACCTTACATTTTTCCACATTATACTCTGTCTGTGAAAATTCTGCCCGCTCACTTAGCCGTTTATATCCTTTTGCAGATTTTTTGTGTCCTCCTCAGACTTTGCTTTCCCATCCATCGTTGTATCATCAGCAAACTTGGCTACATTACACTCGGTCCCTTCATCCAATTCATGAATATAGATTGTAAATAGTTGAGGCCCCAGCACTGATCCCTGCGGCACCCCACTATTGCCAAACGGAAAATGACTCATTTATCCCGACACTCTGTTTTCTGTTATTTAGACAATCCTCTATCCATGCTAGTATATTACTCCCAAGCCCGTGAGCTTTTATCGTGCAGTAAGCTCTTATGTGGCATCTTATCCAATGCTTTCTGGAAATTCTGCTCCACAAATCAATAGGATCATGGCTGAACAGCCAAAACTCCAGGCGGTGTTTCTGACAAAGGAATCCAATGCTGGGCCCAGCAAGAGCAAGTAAAGTGGACAAGGTTTAATCTAGTAACACATTGGTTCCTTTCAGAGCCAGCCACTCTATCTGTGAAAGGGCTGCTTACTGTCTGAAAAAACTGATCTATCGATCACAATCTTATCAGCGGTGCTTCAGTTGTTAGCTCTCTCGCCCCTGAGTCAGAAGGTTGTGGGTTCAAGTCCCACTCCAGGGACTTGAGCACAAAATCTAGTCTGACACACCAGCACAGTGATGAAGGAGGGCTGCACTGTTGGATGTGCCATCTGTAGGAAGAGACGTTAAACCGAGGCCGCTTCTGCTCTCTCAGGTGGACGTAAAGGATCCCACGGCTACTATTGTGAAGAAGAGCAGGTCAATTATCCCCGGTGTCCTGGCCAATACGGTCAACATAAAACAGTTTCCAGGAACCAGACGCTTTTAATAAGGCCCGGTTACAATTAACAATCGAGAATATTCCCGCCGATATAATCTGTTCCCTGTCAATCTCAGACCTTATTCCATCTCCTCCCACAGACGGGTTCAGCAGTTTGCAAACACCTTATTGCAGCTGGTTTGGAGAATCTGGTGTTTGGGGTTTGAGTTGTGAGGCGGGGTATCGCCTCCAGTATCGGTGTCTCACAGAGACTCTCCCCCTGAATCTGTGAAATGACAATGACCAGGAACTGAGACTGGAGCCGAACACAAACCCCGGTTACAGTGAGGCCCGGGCCGGACATCCCATTCTCCGTGTGTTTTATTGCAGACACTGGGGGAGGGATGGGTGCAGACACTGGGGGAGGGGAGGGTGCAGACACTGGAGGAGGGGTGGGTGCAGACACTGGGGGAGGATGGGTGCAGACACTGGGGGAGGGGTGGGTGCAGACACTGGGAGAAGGGTGGGTGCACACACTGGGGGAGGGGAGGGTGCAGACATTGGGGGAGGGATGGGTGCAGACACTGGGAGAAGGGTGGGTGCAGACATAGAAACATAGAAAATAGCTGCAGGAGTCGGCCATTCGGAGCTTCGAGCCTGCACCGCCATTCAATGAGTTCATGGCTGAACATACAACTTCAGTACCCCATTCCTGCTTTCTCGCCATACCCCTTGATCCCCCTAGTAGTAAGGACTAAATCTAACTCCTTTTTGAATATATTTAGTGAATTGGCCTCAACAACTTTCTGTGGTAGAGAATTCCACAGGTTCACCACTCTCTGGGTGAAGAAGTTTCTCCTCATCTCGGTCCTAAATGGCTTACCCCGTATCCTTAGACTGTGACCCCTGGTTCTGGACATCCCCAACATTGGGAACATTCTTCCTGCATCAAACCTGTCTAAACCCGTCAGAATTTTAAACGTTTCTATGAGATCCCCTCTCATTTTTCTGAACTCCAGTGAATACAAGCCCAGTTGATCCAGTCTTTCTTGATAGGTCAGTCCCGCCATCCCAGGAATCAGTCTGGTGAACCTTCGCTGCACTCCCTCAATAGCAAGAATGTCCTTCCTCAAATTAGGAGACCAAAACTGTACACAATACTCCAGGTGTGGCCTCACCAAGGCCCTGTACAACGGTAGTAACACCTCCCTGCCCCTGTACCGAAATCCCCTCGCTATGAAGGCCAACATGCCATTTGCTTTCTTAACCGCCTGCTGTACCTGCATGCCAACCTTCAATGACTGATGTACCATGACACCCAGGTCTCGTTGCACCTCCCCTATTCCTAATCTGTCACCATTCAGATAATAGTCTGTCTCTCTGTTTTTACCACCAAAGTGGATAACCTCATATTTATCTACATTATACTTCATCTGCCATGCATTTGCCCACTCACCTAACCTATCCAAGTCACTCTGCAGCCTCATAGCATCCTCCTCGCAGCTCACACTGCCACCCAACTTTGTGTCATCTGCAAATTTGGAGATACTACATTTAATCCCGTCGTCTAAATCATTAATGTACAATGTAAACAGCTGGGGCCCCAGCACAGAACCTTGCGGTACCCCACTAGTCACTGCCTCCCATTCTGAAAAGTACCCATTTACTCCTATTCTTTGCTTCCTGTCAGCCAACCAGTTCTCAATCCACGTCAGCACACATCCCCCAATCCAATGTGCTTTAACTTTGCACATTAATCTCTTGTGTGGGACCTTGTCGAAAGCCTTTTGAAAGTCCAAATACACCACATCAACTGGTTCTCCCTTGTCCACTCTACTGGAAACATCCTCAAAAAATTACAGAAGATTTGTCAAGCATGATTTCCCTTTCACAAATCCATGCTGACTTGGACCTATCATGTCACCTCTTTCCAAATGCGTTGCGATGACATCCTTAATAATTGATTCCATCATTTTGCACACTACCGATGTCAGGCTGACTGGTCTATAATTCCCTGTTTTCTCTCTCCCTCCTTTTTTAAAAAGTGTGGTTACATTGGCTACCCTCCACTCCATAGGAATTGATCCAGAGTCTATGGAATGTTGGAAAATGACTGTCAATGCATCCGCTATTTCCAAAGCCACCTCCTTAAGTACTCTGGGATGCAGACCATCAGGCCCTGGGGATTTATCGGCCTTCAATCCCATCAATTTCCCCAACACAATTTCCCGACTAATAAGGATTTCCTTTAATTTCTCCTTCTCGCTAGACCCCCTGACCCTTTTTATGTCTGGAATGTTATTTGTGTCCTCCTTAGTGAATACCGAACCAAAGTACTTGTTCAATTGGTCTGCCATTTCTTTGTTCCACGTTATGACTTGCCCTGATTCTGACTGCAGGGGACCTACGTTTGTCTTTACTAACCTTTTTCTCTTTACATATCTATCGAAGCTTTTGCAGTCCATCTTAATGTTCCCTGCAAGCTTCCCGTCATACTCTATTTTCCCTGCCCTAATCAAACCCTTTGTCCTCCTCTGCTGAGTTCTAAATTTCTCCCAGTCCCTGGGTTCGCTGCTATTTCTGGCCAATTTGTATGCCACTTCCTTGGCTTTAATACTATCCCTGATTTCCTTTGATAGCCACGGTTGAGCCACCTTCCCTTTTTTATTTCTACACCAGACAGGGATGTACAATAGTTGCAGTTCATCCATGCGGTCTCCAAATGTCTGCCATTGCCCATCCACAGTCAACCCCTTAAGTATCATTCACCAATCTATCCTAGCCAATTCTCGCCTCATACCTTCAAAGTTACTCTTCTTTAAGTTCTGGACCATGGTCTCTGAATGAACTGTTTCATTCTCCATCCTAATGTAGAATTGCACCATATTATGGTCACTCTTCCCCAAGAGGCCTCGCACAACAAGATTGCTAATTAATCCTTTCTCATTACACAACACCCAGTCTAAGATGGCCTCCCCCCTAGTTGGTTCCTCAATATATTGGTCTAGAAAACCATCCCTTATGCACTCCAGGAAATCCTCCTCCACCGTATTGCTTCCAGTTTGGTTAGCCCAATCTATGTGCATATTAAAGTCACCCATTATAACTGCTGCACCTTTATTGCATGCACCCCTAATTTCCTGTTTGATGCCCTCCCCAACATCACTACTACTGTTTGGAGGTCTGTACACAACTCCCACTAACGTTTTTTGCCCTTTGGTGTTCTGCAGCTCTACCCATATAGATTCCACAACATCCAAGCTAATGTCCTTCCTAAATATTGCACTAATCTCCTCTTTAACCAGTAATGCTACCCACCTCCGTTTCCTTTTATTCTATCCTTCCTGAATGTTGAATACCCCTGGATGTTGAGTTCCCAGCCCTGATCATCCTGGAGCCACGTCTCTGTAATCCCAATCACATCATATTTGTTAACATCTATTTGCACAGTTAATTCATCCACCTTATTACGGATACTCCTTGCATTAAGACACAAAGCCTTCAGGCTTATTTTTTTAACACACTTCGTCCTTTTAGAATTATGATGTAGTGTGGCCCTATTTGTTTCTTGCCTTTGTTTACTCGGCTTTCCACTATTGCTTTTTACCTTTCTACCATCTGTTTCTGACTCCATATTACATCGCCCTGTCTCGCTACATAGGTTCACATCCCTCTGGGGAGGGGTGGGTGCAGACACTGGGAGAGGGTGGGTGCAGACACTGGGTGAGGGGTGGGTGCAGACACTGGGGGAGGGTGGGTGCAGACATTGGGGGAGTGCGGGTGCAGACACTGAGGGAGGGGTGGGTGCAGACACTGGGGGAGGGTGGGTGCAGAGTAACCAGGGATCCTGGGACCATTGTCAATGATTTCTATCTGGAATCTGAGCCCGGCCCCAGGACAGGGATCAAATGGTTCCGGGATCAGCCCTTCTCTGAGAGTCGTGTGTGGCTCTGAGCCTTTGGGTTCAGATGTTTACAAGTTGCCCTTTTTATTTAATTTTTGGGTGTTGCTTTCTTGGTCTTTGCTGATTTGGACGTGGCCTTGGCCCTCGGTTTCTCCACCTTTTTGGCCGCCTTCACCTTTGTGCCTGTGGCCTTCTGGGTGCTCGTTTACTTGGCTGGAGATTTCTTGGCTGGAGATTTCTTCACTTTCCTTCCCAATTCCCCCTGGGTTCCTTCTCAGCGACTTTTAAGGATCCCGAGGCACCCGTGCCCTTGACCTGCTTCAGGAAGCCATTTGTCACATTCTTCTTGATACTGAACCTGATCTGGGTCCCGCACTTCTCCACATTGCCGCATTTGCCCGCCAGAGCCTCCTTTATCGTGGCCAGGCACATCCCCTTGCGATCGCTGCCATCGGTCACAACCTTGAGGATCTGTTCGCCCAACTTGTGAGCGGCTGGTTTGGAGCGGGGAGCCGCCTTCGTGCTGGGAGCCTTGGTTTGAGCGGAGGCGGCAGGAGGAGCCGTGTCAGCAGCTGCAGTATCAGTCATGTCCGCGACTCTGTGCAAAATCTCCCTGACAGTCAGAGCTGGCTCAGAAATGAAATGAGAGGCAGCGACACAGAGCAACTTAAAGGCAGCGAGGGGACGGGGCAGAGACATCCTGCTGTCAGCTCCCCGCCCCTCCAGCCTCTCTCTGTTTCTCTCTCCTCACTAACTCTCCAATTCCTATTCTTTCATGTATTCAACTGTCATTGTAATCCATGTATAAACTGACCTAAGTTGTACACCGTGACACTTGTGGGAGACACTCCTAACCTGGACATTCAGGTATAAAAAGGGGAAGCTCCACCCACCTTCATCACTTCAGTGCTGGTGAATAAAGGTTACTGGTCACAGAGTGACCTTCTCTTGTGTGCATTTGTACTGTATAGTCAGGACATATTATTGGCGATGAGAAACTGGGATTTAAACCACGCGAGCATGGCCACTATCAGCACAGATGAGAGTACTGTGTTGGTGATGATTGGGACGAGTTTATTGAGAGACTACGGTAACGTTTCGTCACTAAGGAATGGATGGGACAGGATTCGGCCGACAAACGCAGGGCTCATCTCCTGACGGTTTGTGGATCCAGGACGCACTCCCTGATGAAGGACCTTCTAGCTCCAGAGAAGCTGGCGGACAAGACTTTTGAAGAGCTCAGTAAGTTGATCGGGGATCACTTTAAACCGGCGAACAGCATGCACATGGCGAGACACTGGTTTTACACATACCGGCGGCGAGAAGGGCAAAGCGTTCCAGACTTCGTGGCAGACCTCCGGCGACTGGCGAGTCTATGTAAGTTCCCAGATGCATGCAGAGTAGAGATGCTGCGAGACTTTTTTATTGAGGGCATCGGGCACGCTGGGGTTTTCAGGAAACTGATTGAGACCAAAGGTTTGACCCTGGAAATGGCAGCTTTGATGGCCCAGAATTTATCTTAGGGGAAACAAAGAAACATAGAAAATAGGTGCAGGAATAGGCCATTCAGCCCTTCTAGCCTGCACCGCCATTCAATGAGTTCATGGCTGAACATGCAACTTCAGTACCCCCTTCCTGCTTTCTCGCCATACCCCTTGATCCCCCGAGTAGTAAGGACTTCATCTAACTCCCTTTTGAATATATTTAGTGAATTGGCCTCAACTACTTTCTGTGGTAGAGAATTCCACAGGTTCACCACTCTCTGGGTGAAGAAGTTTCTCCTCATCTCGGTCCTAAATGGCTTACCCCTTATCCTTAGACTGTGACCCCTGGTTCTGGACTTCCCCAACATTGGGAACATTCTTCCTGCATCAAACCTGTCTAAACCTGTCAGAATTTTAAACGTTTCTATGAACTCCAGTGATACAAGCCCAGTTGATCCAGTCTTTCTTGATAGGTCAGTCCCACCATCCCGGGAATCAGTCTGGTGAATCTTCGCTGCACTCCCTCAATAGCAAGAATGTCCTTCCTCAAGTTAGGAGACCAAAACTGTACACAATAGTCCAGGTGTGGCCTCACCAAGGCCCTGTACAACTGTAGCAACACCTCCCTGCCCCTGTACTCAAATCCCCTCGCTATGAAGGCCAACATGCCATTTGCTTTCTTAACCGCCTGCTGTACCTGCATGCCAACCTTCAGTGACTGATGTACCATGACACCCAGGTCTCGTTGCACCTCCCCTTTTCCTAATCTGTCACCATTCAGATAATAGTCTGTCTCTCTGCTTTTACCACCAAAGTGGATAACCTCACATTTATCCACATTATACTTCATCTGCCATGCATTTGCCCACTCACCTAACCTATCCAAGTCACTCTGCAGCCTCATAGCATCCTCCTCGCAGCTCACACTGCCACACAACTTAGTGTTATCCGCAAATTTGGAGATACTACATTTAATCCCCTCGTCTAAATCATTAATGTACAATGTAAACAGCTGGGGCCCCAGCACAGAACCTTGCGGTACCCCTCTAGTCACTGCCTCCCATTCTGAAAAGTACCCATTTACTCCTACTCTTTGCTTCCTGTCTGACAACCAGTTCTCAATCCACGTCAGCACACTACCCGCAATCCCATGTGCTTTAACTTTGCACATTAATCTCTTGTGTGGGACCTTGTCGAAAGCCTTCTACTGGTTCTCCCTTGTCTGCTTTACTGGAAACATCCTCAAAAAATTCCAGAAGGTTTGTCAAGCATGATTTCCCTTTCACAAATCCATGCTGACTTGGACCTATCATGTCACCATTTTCCAAATGCACTGCTATGACATCCTTAATAATTGATTCCATCATTTTACCCACTACTGAGGTCAGGCTGACCGGTCTATAATTCCCTGTTTTCTCTCTCCCTCCTTTTTTAAAAAGTGGGGTTACATTGGCTACCCTCCACTCGATAGGAACTGATCCAGAGTCAATGGAATGTTGGAAAATGACTGTCAATGCATCCGCTATTTCTAAAGGCCACCTCCTTAAGTATTCTGGGATGCAGTCCATCACGCCCTGGGGATTTATCGGCCTTCAATCCCATCAATTTCCCCAACACAATTTCCCGACTAATAAAGATTTCCCTCAGTTCCTCCTCCTTACTAGACCCTCTGACCCCTTTTATATCCGGAAGTTTGTTGGTGTTCTCCTTAGTGAATACCGAACCAAAGTACTTGTTCAATTGGTCCGCCATTTCTTTGTTCCCCGTTATGACTTCTCCTGATTCTGACTGCAGGGGACCTACGTTTGTCTTTACTAACTTTTTTCTCTTTACATACCTATAGAAACTTTTGCAATCCGCCTTAATGTTCCCTGCAAGCTTCTTCTCGTACTCCATTTTCCCTGCCCTAATCAAACCCTTTGTCCTCCTCTGCTAAGTTCTAAATTTCTCCCAGTCCCCGGGTTCGCTGCTATTTCTGGCCAATTTGTATGCCACTTCCTTGGCTTTAATACTATCCCTGATTTCCCTTGATAGCCACGGTTGAGCCACCTTCCCTTTTTTATTTTTACGCCAGACAGGAATGTACAATTGTTGTAGTTCATCCATGCGGTCTCTAAATGTCTGCCATTGCCCATCCACAGTCAACCCCTTAAGTATCATTCGCCAATCTATCCTAGCCAATTCACGCCTCATACCTTCAAAGTTACCCTTCTTTAAGTTCTGGACCATGGTCTCTGAATTAACTGTTTCATTCTCCATCCTAATGCAGAATTCCACCATATTATGGTCACTCTTCCCCAAGGGGCCTAGAGGAAGAGACCAGAATGATGTTTGACAAAAATCTTGCTTTAAATGCAGCCAATGGACAGGGAGTCAACATTGTTAACACGGCACACAGTTCTCCAGGCAGACAGGGGAAATCAGACATGCCCGAGCATGCAGTCGAACCCAAAGAGGGAATTCAACAGAGATACTGGCTAGCTGAATGGCGATTCATGCCATCGCAAGGGACAATGCGGCCAGTAATGGGGCCACCAACAACTGTCAATAGTGCATTTAAGGACAGTTACAGAGACAGTCAGAGACGATCGACTGGTAATGGACTTTTGTTTCCAACAACGGCTCATGTTGGAGGTGTGGAGGCAAACACACAGCCAGAGCTTGCAGTTATCAGCAATATACCTGCAGAAATTGCAATGTCAGCGGTCACTTGGCGCGTATGTGCAGGAAGCCTGCAGCCAGGTTGATGTATGAGGAGGACACAGTCTAAGGATAAGGGGTAAGCCATGTAGGACCGAGATGAGGAGAAACTTCTTCACCCAGAGAGTGGTGAACCTGTGGAATTCTCTACCACAGAAAGTAGTTGAGGCCAATTCACTAAATATATTCAAAAGGGAGTTAGATGAAGTCCTTACTACTCGGGGGATCAAGGGGTATGGCGAGAAAGCAGGAAGGGGGTACTGAAGTTGCATGTTCAGCCATGAACTCATTGAATGGCGGTGCAGGCAAGAAGGGCTGAATGGCCTGCTCCTGCACCTATTTTCTATGTTTCTAGGATGGGACCGATGCAAGCCCTATGAGGCCAAATGGACACTGGGGGGAATCGCTGGAAGCTGAAGTTCAGCGAGTTCATGTGGGGCACATATACAGTTATACACCAGGACTCCACCGATAATGATGAAAGTGCTCCTCAATGGCATCCCAGTGTCAATGGAGCTAGATACGGGGGCCAGCCAGTCCCTGATGAGCATCAAACAGTTCGACAAGTTGTGGGCGTCCAAGGCCAGGAGGCCAAAATTATTGCCGATTGACGCACAGCTATGGACATATATAAAGGAGATAATTCCGGTGCTGGCACCACGGTAGTCGTGACCCACAAAGATTTGGAAAACAGGTTGCCACTCTGGATTGTCCCGGGGGATGGTCTCGCACTGCTTCGGGGGAGTTGGATTGCTGTCATGAACTAGAAATTGGGCGATGTCAATGCAATTTCTTCTGCGGAGCGAATATCATACTCACAGATCCTGGACAAATTTGACTCACTATTTCAATCCGGCATTGGCACTTTCATGGGGTCCAAAGTCATGATTCACATAAACCCGGACGCCATGCCAGTACACCACAAGGCCAGAGCGGTGCCGTACGTGATGCAGGAATTGATAGAAGGCGAATTGTTGAGGGAAGGCATCATGTCGCCAGTCAAATTCAGTGACTGGGCGAGCCCGATTGTGCCGGTGCTCAAGGCAGATGGGTCGGTCAGGATATGTGGTGATTACAAGGCCACCATCAATCGGGTGTCACTCCAAGACCAGTGCCCGCTACCGAGTGCGGAGGACCTCTTTGCGACGCTATCCAATGGCAAATTTTTTTCAAAATTGGACCTGACCTCAGCTTGCATGACCCAGGAGCTGGCGAGTGAGTCGAAGAAGCTGACCACCATCATGGCACACAAGGGGTTGTTTGAGTACAACAGATGTCCATTCGGGATTCGCTCGGCCGCCGCGATCTTTCAACAAAACATGGAAAGTTTCCTCAAGTCAATTCCAAGGATGGTGGTTTTTCAAGACAACATCCTCGTCACGGGCTGCGATACTGAAGAACATCTCCACAACCTGGAGGAGGTGCTACGTAGACTGGACCGGGTAGGTCTGCGACTGAAAAAGGTGAAGTGCATCTTTCTAGCTCCAGAGGTAGAATTCCTGTGGATGAAGGTAGCAGCAGACGGGATCAGACCTACTGCGCCCAAAATGCGATCCAGAGAGCACCCAGACCCCGTAACAGGACAGAGCTGCATTCGTTCCTCGGGCTCCTGAACTATTTTGGTAACTTTCTTCCCAAATTGAGCACGCTGTTAGAGCCGCTACACGTGCTCCTACACAAAGGTCATGAATGGGTCGTGGGGGACAGCCAGGAAAGGGCTTTTGATAGAGCACGCAATTTGTTATGCTCCAACAATCGGTTAACGCTCTGCTGCAAAGAAGGGCAGGAAAAAGATTGGGAGCGCAATAGTGATAGGGGATTCGATGGTGAGGGGAATAGATAGGCGTTTCTGTGGACGCAACCGAGACTCCAGGATGGTATGTTGCCTCCCTGGTGCAAGGGTCAAGGATGTCTCGGAGCGGGTGCAGGACATTCTGAAATGGGAGGGAGAACAGCCAGTTGTCGTGGTGCACATTGGTACCAACGACATAGGTAAAAAAAGGGATGAGGTCCTACGAAAAGAATTTAAGGAGCTAGGAGCTAAATTAAAAAGTAGGACCTCAAAAGTAGTAATCTCGGGATTGCTACCAGTGCCACGTGCTAGTCAGAGTAGGAATCGCAGGATAGCGCAGATGAATACATGGCTTGAGCAGTGGTGCAGCAGGGAGGGATTCAAATTCTTGGGGCATTGGAACCGGTTCTGGGGGAGGTGGGACCAGTACAAACCGGACGGTCTGCACCTGGGCAGGACCGGAACCAATGTCCTAGGGGGAGTGTTTGCTAGTGCTGTTGGGGAGGAGTTAAACTAATATTGCAGGGGGATGGGAACCTATGCAGGGAGACAGAGGGAGACAAAAATGAGGCAAAAGCAAAAGACAGAAAGGAGATGAGGAAAAGTGGAGGGCAGAGAAACCCAAGGCAAAGAACAAAAAGGGCCACTGTACAGCAAAATTCTAAAAGGACAAAAGGTGTTAAAAAAGCAAGCCTGAAGGCTTTGTGTCTTAATGCAAGGAGTATCCGCAATAAGGTGGATGAATTAACTGTGCAAATAGATGTTAACAAATATGATGTGATTGGGATTACGGAGACGTGGCTCCAGGATGATCAGGGCTGGGAACTCAACATCCAGGGGTATTCAACATTCAGGAAGGATAGAATAAAAGGAAAAGGAGGTGGGGTAGCATTGCTGGTTAAAGAGGAGATTAATGCAATAGTTAGGAAAGACATTAGCTTGGATGATGTGGAATCTATATGGGTAGAGCTGCAGAACACTAAAGGGCAAAAAACGTTAGTGGGAGTTGTGTACAGACCTCCAAACAGTAGTAGTGATGTTGGGGAGGGCATCAAACAGGAAATTAGGAGTGCATGCAATAAAGGTGCAGCAGTTATAATGGGTGACTTTAATATGCACATAGATTGGGCCAGCCAAACTGGAAGCAATACGATGGAGGAGGATTTCCTGGAGTGCATAAGGGATGGTTTTCTAGACCAATATGTCGAGGAACCAACTAGGGGGGAGGCCATCTTAGACTGGGTGTTGTGTAATGAGAGAGGATTAATTAGCAATCTCATTGTGCGAGGCCCCTTGGGGAAGAGTGACCATAATATGGTGGAATTCTGCATTAGGATGGAGAATGAAACAGTTAATTCAGAGACCATGGTCCAGAACTTAGAGAAGGGTAACTTTGAAGGTATGAGGCATGAATTGGCTAAGATAGATTGGCTAATGATACTTAAGGGGTTGACTGTGGATGGGCAATGGCAAACATTTAGAGACCGCATGGATGAATTACAACATTTGTACATTCCTGTCTGGCGTAAAAATAAAAAAGGGAAGGTGGCTCAACCATGGCTATCTAGGGAAATCAGGGATAGTATTAAAGCCAAGGAAATGGCATACAAATTGGCCAGAAATAGCAGCGAACCTGGGGACTGGGAGAAATTTAGAACTCTGCAGAGGAGGACAAAGGGTTTGATTAGGGCAGGGAAAATGGAGTACGAGAAGAAGCTTGCAGGGAACATTAAGGCGGATTGCAAAAGTTCCTATAGGTATGTAAAGAGAAAAAGGTTAGTAAAGACAAACGTAGGTCCCCTGCAGTCAGAATCAGGGGAAGTCATAATGGGGAACAAAGAAATGGCAGACCAATTGAACAAGTACTTTGGTTCAGTATTCACTAAGGAGGACACAAACAACCTTCCGGATATAAAAGTGGTCAGAGGGTCTAGTAAGGAGGAGGAACTGAGGGAAATCTTTATTAGTCGGGAAATTGTGTTGGGGAAATTGATGGGATTGAAGGCCGATAAATCCCCAGGGCCTAATGGACTGCATCCCAGAGTACTTAAGGAGGTGGCCTTGGAAATAGCGGATGCATTGACAGTCATTTTCCAACATTCCATTGACTCTGGATCAGTTCCTATCGAGTGGAGGGTAGCCAATGTAACCCCACTTTTTAAAAAAGGAGGGAGAGAAAAAGCAGGGAATTATAGACCGGTCAGCCTGACATCAGTAGTGGGTAAAATGATGGAATCAATTATTAAGGATGTCATAGCAGTGCATTTGGAAAATGGTGACATGATAGGTCCAAGTCAGCATGGATTTGTGAAAGGGAGATCATGCTTGACAAATCTTCTGGAATTTTTTGAGGATGTTTCCAATAAAGTGGACAAAGGAGTACCAGTTGATGTGGTATATTTGGACTTTCAGAAGGCTTTCGACAAGGTCCCACACAGGAGATTAATGTGCAAAGTTAAAGCACATGGGATTGGGGGTAGTGTGCTGACGTGGATTGAGAACTGGTTGTCAGACAGGAAGCAAAGAGTAGGAGTAAATGGGTACTTTTCGGAATGGCAGGCAGTGACTAGTGGGGTACCGCAGGGTTCTGTGCTGGGGCCCCAGTTGTTTACATTGTACATTAATGATTTAGACGAGGGGATTAAATGTAGTATCTCCAAATTTGCGGATGACACTAAGTTGGGTGGCAGTGTGAGCTGCGAGGAGGATGCTATGAGGCTGCAGAGTGACTTGGATAGGTTAGGTGAGTGGGCAAATGCATGGCAGATGAAGTATAATGTGGATAAATGTGAGGTTATCCACTTTGGTGGTAAAAGCAGAGAGACAGACTATTATCTGAATGGTGACAGATTAGGAAAAGGGAAGGTGCAACGAGACCTGGGTGTCATGGTACATCAGTCATTGAAGGTTGGCATGCAGGTACAGCAGGCGGTTAAGAAAGCAAATGGCATGTTGGCCTTCATAGCGAGGGGATTTGAGTACAGGGGCAGGGAGGTGTTGCTACAGTTGTACAGGGCCTTGGTGAGGCCACACCTGGAGTATTGTGTACAGTTTTGGTCTCCTAACTTGAGGAAGGACATTCTTGCTATTGAGGGAGTGCAGCGAAGATTCACCAGACTGATTCCCGGGATGGTGGGACTGACCTATCAAGAAAGACTGGATCAACTGGGCTTGTATTCACTGGAGTTCAGAAGAGTGAGAGGGGACCTCATAGAAACGTTTAAAATTCTGACGGGTTTGGACAGGTTGGATGCAGGAAGAATGTTCCCAATGTTGGGGAAGTCCAGAACCAGAGGTCACAGTCTAAGGATAAGGGGTAAGCCATTTAGGACCGAGATGAGGAGAAACTTCTTCACCCAGAGAGTGGTGAACCTGTGGAATTCTCTACCACAGAAAGTAGTTGAGGCCAATTCACTAAATATATTCAAAAGGGAGTTAGATGAAGTCCTTACTACTCGGGGGATCAAGGGGTATGGCGTGAAAGCAGGAAGGGGGTACTGAAGTTGCATGTTCAGCCATGAACTCATTGAATGGCGGTGCAGGCTAGAAGGGCTGAATGGCCTGCTCCTGCACCTATTTTCTATGTTTCTATGACCTATGTAGGAAATTTGTTTTAACGTGCGATGCGTCATCCTATGGTGTCGGGTGTGTGTTACAGCATGTCAATGCCAAGGGTCAGTTACAGCCGGTAGCTTATGCCTCCAGACGTCTGTCCCAGGCAGAAAGGGGCTATGGGATGGTAGAATAGGAAGTGCTTGCATGTGTGTATGCAGTACATGTTTGGCAGGAAATTTGAGCTGGAGACAGATCACAAACCTCTAACGTCCCTTTTGGCCGACAACAAGGCCATAAATGCAAATGCGTCAGCCCGCATACAGAGGTGGGCACTCGCATTAGCCGACTATGACTATACAAGTTGGCACAGACCGGGCACTGAAAACTGTGCCAATGCACTCAGCAGGTTCCCACTAGCCACCACCGAGGGGGCAACCGAGCATGCTGCTGAGATGGTCATGGCTGTTGAAGCTTTCAAAAGCGAAGACTCACCCGTGACAGCCCGTCAGATCAAAGTCTGGATAAATAGAGACCCGCTACTGTGTTTAGTGAAGAAATATGTCCTGAATGGGGACTGGGCAGCCACGTACGGGGCATGCCCTGAGTAATTTAAACCATTTCACAGGCACAAGGATGAACTCTCGATTCAGGCCGATTGCCTACTATGGGGAAACCGAGTAGTCATGCCCCAGATGGGCAGAGAGGTGTTCATTCGAGAACTCCACAATGAGCACCCGGGCATTGTCATGATGAAGGCAGTTGCCAGGTCACACGTTTGGTGGCCAGGGATAGATGCAGACCTGGAACCTTGTGCTCGCAGCTGCAACACGTTTGCTCAGCTAGGCAACACACCCAGGGAAGCCCCCCTTAGCCCCTGGTCCTGGCCCGCCAAGCCATGGTCACGCAGCCATGTGAACTACACAGGTCCTTTCATGGGAAAAATGTTTCTGAGTGTAGTAGACGCCTACTCCAAATGGATCGAGTGTGACATTCTCAATTCAAGCACATCCTCTGCCACGGTAGAAAGTCTACGGGCAATGTTCGCCATCTATGGTTTACCAGACATCTTGGTCAGTGACAATGGCCCATGCTTTACAAGCATTGAGTTCCAGGACTTCATGGCAGGAAATGGTATCAACCATGTCAGAACGGCACCATTCAAGCCGGCCTCAAATGGCCAGGTGGAACAAGCAGTGCAGATAATCAAACAGGGGATGCTCAGAATCCAAGGGGGTTCCCTACACGCCTCCTGTTGGCCAATAGATCCCGAACACACTTACTAACAGGGGTTCCACCCGCAGAGCTGCTAATGAAAAGGACACTCAAAACCAGGTTATCCCTCATGCACCCATACCATGAAAGAGATTGTTGAGAGCAGGCGCTGGTCACAATGTGACGACCATGACGGGAATGCGAGGGCGCGATGTATTGATGTCAATGACCCTGTCTGTGTCCTCAACTATGCTGCAGGGCCCAAATGGCTTGCAGGCACCGTGATTGCCAAAGAGGGGAATAGGATTGTGGTAGTTAAACTTACCAGTGGACAAATCTGCCGCAAACACGTGGATCAAACAAAAAGGAGGTTCAGCAACCCCATAGAAGAAGCAGAGGAAGAACATGATGTTGAGTTCACTCCACCACAGGTGACTGAACACCGGAACCAAGTGGAGGAGAGCCCAGTCACTGTGCGCAGTCTGGACAGGCCTGAGGCACCTCAAACAGCAGACACTTAGGCCAGCACACAACAACCGGAGCCCCAGGCGCTCTACAAGGGAGCATAAACTACCAGAGAGACTTAACCTGTGATCCCAATAAGACTTTGGGGGCGCGGGGGGGGGGGGGGGGGGAGAGATGATGTCATGTATTCAACTGTCTTTGTAATCCATGTATAAACTGACCTAAGTTGAACACCATGAGAACATTGACCACGAGGTGATGAACTTCTGGGAGACACTCCTAACCTGGACTTTCAGATAGAAAAGGGAAAGCTCCACCCACCTTCATCACTTCAGTGCTGGTGAATAAAGGTTACTGGTCACAGAGTGACCTTCTCTCTCGTATGGGCGTCGTGTGCATTTGTACTGTATAGTAAGGACATATTACATTCAACTTGGGCCCTCCAGATTCCCAGACTGGCCTCTTTCTGTCCCCAAGACCAGGATGTTTGCTGTCGAGAAAGTTTCATCCGAATTGAAGGCAGCAATTTCAATTGAAACCCGTTTCATTGCTGCACTGGTCGCGCTTTCTCAGCGCTGAGAGCGGACACACAAACACATTGACATGAGTCTAACCCGCCCACCCCTTTAACACACTCTCGCTCACACAATGTTGAAATCTGCACATTCACACACAAACTGTTCCCAGATTTATAGTTCCCAGCACAGGTTTTTCTCTCCACTCGGCTGTGCTGCTGATTCTCGGGTCAGTTGGCGTTTCCCAGCTCAGTAAGTGTTAAACACTCTGAGGCCGGCGCTCCTCACAGTCTGTTCCCAGATTCCGGGGCAGGAGCCAATCACAGCTGTGGCTGGCTTAACCCATCTCTGCTTTAAGTTGTTATATTGTTCGAATGCAGAAATATGTTTGACTAACATGAAAATACAAACGATGTGCTCAACGCCCCTGCAGCCTCTCTTTGTCTCTCTCTCCTCCGAAAATAAGGGACATATAACAGTAACTGGTGTCCGATACATCCCATACTCAACACCCAGAGATGGCTATCAGAGAGAGCGACAGAGAGACAGACACAGTATCAGTCTTAAACTCCTGAACTGTGGCTCCATATTACGCTCAATAATAGTATCACACATTAATGTACAGCACCAGCGGAAAAGACCGAGCGACAGATACAGTATCAGTCTTACACTTTGTATCAGTGTCTCCATATTACGCTCAGTAACAGTGCCACACATTCACGTATTGCAACAGAGAGAAAACAGAGACATTATCAGTCTTGTACTTCCAACAGTGTTTCCACATCACGCTAAATAACAGTATCCCACCTTCACAGCCAGTACAAGAGAGAGCGGATAGCAACAGAGAGACAGAGAGAGGGGAAAGGGCTGAGCGAGAGACAGGAAAGTGCGAGGTAGGGCGGGGAGACACAGAAACACATGCACAGTATCAGTTCCAGACTGACTTGTGAAGTCCCGTTTTATTCTGAGAGTTCCCATTGGAGAGACAGAAGATGCAGTCTCCTCTCTCACTGATATTGTACCAGAGACAGACACATTATTAATCCACAGTGTCAGAGAGTGAGAGAAACAATGGCCCACATTTAACCCTCGCTTGCCTGGTGTACTCTCTGCAATCCTGCAGCTCAGGGCCGCTCGGTGTTACTCTCAGTGACCCAGTGTTTGACTCTAATTAAACTGATCTCCGACTGTTTCTGTCAAATGTTACTCCTGCACGGTCCCAGCAAACACTCCCACTCCCCCGTCCCTCCGATGTTGCTCCAGGATTGCTTTGTGAAGACGGGCTGAAGGAGAGAAACACCCTGCACAAAATGATCCCACATTGAACATCTCCAAGGGACAAGGCTCCCAGCTTTAATCATTCTCTGTCCTTTCCCCCCAGGCCCAGTTCCTTTGCTCAGATTCTGATAAAAGTAAATTGGGAAAAGTGCACTTTGATTTTTGCAGACTGAATTATTAGAGAGCTGCGCATGTGCGGATAAGCCCCGCCCCCTGTGTCCATTCCCAGCGAGCAGTAGAGCGCATGCACCCTCCCCACCCCCAGCCCAGCCTGTGATCGCCATTCACTCAGTGAGCGGAAGAAGATGGTTAAAAACAGCCGGGAATGAAGAGCCCGCGGCCCCGGGGTAAGGCAGCAAGCAGCAGCCTCCTTCCAGCAGCAGCGCTCGGGGAGCGTGTCCGCAGATGGGCTCAGAGACCGGCACTGAGTCCAGGGGGAGTTCAGGGGGAGTCGGGGGCTGTGTGTAAGGGGCAGAGTGGAGCAAGAACCAGTGTCAGTGCGTGGTGTGAGTGGGGGAAGGGACAGGCCATTTTCGGGCTGTGTGTGGACAGTGTAAGGTAACAGAGAAAGTAAATCACCTCGCTCTTTCAAATCATTGCTGCTTTCTTTCCCCAAATCAGTAGTGAATGTTCCTGACTCAGTTCCAGTCTCACCGTGTCTGTTGTTCTTGGGCAGTGAGCAGTGGAAACACAGCCTGACAGTGAGGCTGTGGGGAGTTTCACAAAGTGCAGCTATTACAGGTACCAGCAGAGGAATGTGGGAGAAGATATTTTAAAGACCGGTTATATTGTTTCGGTGAGCTGAGTTCTCCAGAACCGCGTTGCTGGAGATCGAGAGATACATTGTCGCTCCCTCAGATACATCATATTCTCCCCCGCATCCATATCTTAGAACTAATAATGTTCTCGTATTATTCTCAGAGCAAAATTCTTCAACCAGCCAGAACAAATGTGATCTTTCCTCCACCGTGAACACAAGGAACAGTGCAGGCAGCTCCTTCTCACACACAGTAAGTAGATTATCACTGCAGAGCGTAGAGACACAGAACTGGCCTCAATCCTATTGTCACAGGCAGCAGAAGCTGTCAGTCCCACAGTGATCTGAAGTGGCAGAGTTACATTGTGAATCTTACAGCCACATGGAGCAGTTGAATCAGATGCTGTTTCACCACTGAAACAGATCACACTGACAGGTACATTAAACACCCACACTCACTTGCCAGAAACTGACAGGTACATTGTAAATCATAAAACCACGTAGACTAATAGATACAAATTAAAGGCAGACTAACATATCAGAAACTTAGAGGCACAGCTTAAACCACCACACACATAGCAAAACCTGTCTGGTACAGAATAATACACACACTTGCATATCAGAGACATAGAGATACAGTATAAAACACACACTCACATATCAGAGCCTTACATGTTAAAATCCATATTCCCATGACATAAATTGGCATACAGTGAAATGCCCATTCTCACTTCCCAGTAATTGACAGGTATAGGGTAAAGACCTCTCTTCCATACCAGAAACTGACAGGTACAAAGGAAAGCCCACTCTCAATTAAGCAGAAACTGGCTGGTATAGAGTATGGCCCTTAATCAAGTATCAGAACTTGACAGATACAGAATAAAACCCAGACTACCATAACAGAAATGGGGATACAGAGAAAGGCCCATACTCATATACCAGAGACAGATAGATACAGAGTAAAGCTCAAGACTCATTTGCCAGAGACTGACATATTCAGCATAAACACTCAGCTCCATAACAAAAATTGACAGTTAGAAAGTAAAATGACTACTCTATCAGGAACTGGTGGTCACAGTAAAACAATACTAATGTATTGGAGAATGATGGGTATGGAGCAGAGCTCACAGTCACATAACAGAGATGGACATATACAGCACAAAACACACTCACACACCAGAAATGGAAAGATACAGAATGAAACCCACAGGCAATTGACAGGGACAGGATAAAACCCATGCTCTCAAATCAGAAACTGACATACACAGTAACACCCTCATTCACATACCAGATGGACAGATACAGAGTAAAATCCACACTCCCATACCAGACACCCACTATATTAATTCTATATTTACCTGTCGATGATTCAGAGAGTGAAAGTGTCAGTATCTATCCTATAATCACCGGTCAGTCCCACACTGACACTGCACCAGAGATTGAAAGTAGCAGTGTCCATCCTACACTCATCTGTCAAACAGTGTCAGAGAATGAGAGAGGCAGTATCTATCCAACACTCACCTGTCACATAGTGTCAGAGAATGAGAGAGACAGTATCTATCCAACACTCACCTGTCACACAGTGTCAGAGAATGAGAGAGGCAGTATCTATCCAACACTCACCTGTCACACAGTGTCAGAGAATGAGAGAGGCAGTATCTATCCAACACTCACCAGTCACATAGTGTCAGAGAATGAGAGAGGAAGTATATATCCAACACTCACCTGTCACATAGTGTCAGAGAATGAGAGAGGCAGTATCTATCCAACACTCACCTGTCATTAGAATCTGTCACATAGAATGAGAAAATAACCGGGGCAGTATCTATAAAAAAAACCTCACCTGGCAATCCAGCTCTGCCTAACTGTGCCAGAGATTGAGAGATGCAATATCTATCCAATGTTAACAAATATATCCCATACTGATAGCAGTATCAGAGCATGTGAGGGACAGTGTCTATCCCATATTCAGCAGTCAATCCAATGATGACGCACAGTACCAGAGAGTGACAGTGGCTGTCTCTTCCCTATATCCTCCCTCAATCCCACACTGACAAATAGTACCAGAGAGTGAGTGGCAGTGTCTGTCCAATACACACCTGTTAATCCTACACTGACACACAGTACCAGAGAGTGAGTGTCAGTGTCTGTCCTATACACACCTGTCAATCACACACTGACACACAGTACCAGAGAGTGAGTGGCAGTGTCTGTCCAATACACACCTGTCAATCTTACACTGGCCACTGTACCAGAAAGTGACACATCAAGTGTCGACTTAACCAAGCAATTTAAAACTGTCCCATTTTACTAATGAGTGACAGAAATAAAAAAAATGTTTAAAAAAATCAATCCCTTTTCACCGGATCAGTGAGTGTAGAACTGAACCCAGCCAGAGTCAGCACCTCAGGGGAGGAGAGGGAGGGGAACCAGTGAGTGTAGAACTGAACCCAGCCAGAGTCAGCACCTTCAGGGGAGAAGAGTGAGGGAAACCAGTGAGTATAGAACTGAACCTATTGTAGAACTGGACCCAGCTAGATGCAGCATCTTCAGGGGAGGGAACCAGTGAGTGTCGAACTGAACCCAGCCAGAGATGGTGATGATAATTAGGAGCCGAGGACAAGCTGCCTTCAGATGTGCGATGTGTTTGAATTTCAGGACAGGGAGGGAGAAGAGTGTTTGGGATGGGGATTTACAGCTTTGGACGAACAAGAGAGGAAAGAATGTTCTGTAGAATCTAGAATTCTCTGTTCTGAAATTCTGTCCTGTACTTGCAGTAATGATTTTTGTAAACTCCTTTTCCAGGGTTTCAGCAGGGCAGGATTTGCACACAGGAAACTCAAACCAAACATGTCAAGATCTGACGGAATCACTCGATTTCTCAGGACCTGAAAATCATCGGCCTTGGAATGTGGAAGGAGAAAAGTTTGTCTGTGGGAAAATATTTCAAACATCACTGTGACTGGAAAAGCACTGAGACACACACACACGAGTGAGAGTGTTCCAGTGCACTGACTGGAAAGAGCTTTAACCAGCCTGAAAAAACATTGCAGCATTGACAGCTGGGAGAAACTGTGTCCTGTGTGTGGACGAGGCTTCAATTGATCGTCCAACCTGGAGAGGCACAAGGACACCCGCACCACGGGGAAACCATGGGAATGTGGGGAATGTGGGAAGGGATTCAATTACCCATCGCAGCTAGAAATTCATCGACACAGTCACACTGAGGAGAGGCCGTTCACCTGCTCCGAGTGTGGGAAGGGATTCACTGTGTCATCCGACCTGCTGAAACACCAGCGAGTTCACACTGGGGAGAGGCCATTCACCTGCTCTGAATGTGGGAAGGGATTCACTCAATCCTCCCACTTGCAGACACACCAGCGAGTTCACACTGGGGAGAGGCCATTCACCTGCTCTGAATGTGGGAAGGGATTCACTCAGTCATCCAACCTGTTGATACACCAGCGAGTTCACACTGAGGAGAGACCGTTCACCTGCTCAGAGTGTGGGAAGGGATTCACTCGGTCGTCCCACCTTCTAAATCACCAGCGAGTTCACACTGGGGAGAGGCCATTCACCTGCTCAGAATGTGGGAAGCGATTCACTCAGTTATCCCACCTGCTGACACATCAGCGAGTTCACACTGGGGAGAGGCCATTCACCTGCTCCGAGTGTGGGAAGAGATTCACTCGGTCATCCAACCTGCTGATACACCAGCGAGTTCACACTGGGGAGAGGCCATTCACCTGCTCTGTGTGCGGGAAGGGATTCACTCGGTCATCCCACCTGCTGACACACCAGCAAGTTCACAAATGACTGCAGGGTTTGGATTCCGCCGTTATCCCAGACTGAATTGCGTCCATTCTGACAAGTTGGGGTTGCTTTCTACTGCTATTGATTACCCCTATAACTGGGCTGGAGTTTAATATTCTGGATATTTGACCAAATAATCAATGGGAAAATGGTCAGATAAAAATAATGCTGATTGTCTTTGCATTCTTAATTCACCCTTTAAAAAACATAAGAAATAGGAGCAGAGTAGGCCATTGGCCACTAGAACCTGCTCTGGCTGATCTGATCTTGGGCACAGCTCTACTTCCCTGCCCGCTCCCATAACTCTTCACTCCCTTTGTCGTTCAAAAATCTGTCGATCTCCACTTTAAATATATTCAATGACCCAGCCTCCACAGCTCTCTGGGGCAGAGAATTCACAGATTTACAACACAGAGAAGACATTTCTTTTCATCTCAGTTGTAAATCAGCCACCTCTTATTTTTAAACTATGCCCCCTAGTTCTAGATTCCCTATGAGTAGAAACATTCTCTCTGCATCTACCTTGTCGAGACCCCTTTGTATCATATGTTTCAATAAGATCACCTCTCATTCTTTGAAACTCCAATAAGTATCGGCCCAACCTGCTCAACCTATCCCCATAAATCAACACCTTCATCTCAGGAATCCAACTAGTGAAGCTTCTCTCAACTGTCTCCAATGCAAGTAAATCCCTCATTAAATAAGGAGATCAAAACTGTATGCAGAACTCCAGGTGTGGTCTCACTGTTACCCTGGACAGATGTAGCAGGACTTTCCTGCTTTTATACACCATCCCCCTTGCAATAAAGGCCAACATTTCAATTGCCTTCCTGATTACTTGCTGTACCTGCATACTAACTTTTTTGTGTTTCATACACCAGGAACCCCAGGTCCCTCTATATTGCAGCATTTTATAATATCCCTCCATTTAAATAATAAATTGCATTTTTATTTTTCCTGCCAAAGTGGATAACTTCACATTTTCCCACATTATGCTCCATCTACAAAATGTTTGCCCACTCCCTCAGCCTGTCTATATCCCTCAGCTGAATTGTTGTGTCCTCCTCACAACTTGCTCTCCCACCCATCTTTGTATCGTCGGCAAACTTGGCTACATTATACTCGGTCCCTTCATCCAAGTCATTAATATAGATTGTAAATATTTGCGGCCCCAGCACCGATCCCTGTGGCACCCCACTAGTCACCGTTTGCCAGCCGGAAAATGACCCATTTATCCCGACTCTCTGTCTTCTGTTAGTTAGCGCACCCTCTAGCCACGCTAATATATTACCCACAACCCCGTGAGCTCTTATCTTGTGCAGTAACCTTTTATGTGGCACCTTATCGAATGCCTTCTGGAAATCTAAATACACCACATCCACTGGTTCGCCCTTATCCACCCTGCTTATTACATCCTCAAAGAACACCAGCAAATTTGTCAAACATGATTTCCCTTTCATAAAACCATGCTGACTCTGCTTGGCTGTATTATGCTTTCCCAAATGTCCTGCTACTGGTTCCTTAATAATGGACTCCAGCTTTTTCCCAACACATTTTAGGCTAACTAATCTATAGTTTCCTGTTTTCTGTTTCCCTCCTTTTTTTTAAAAAACCATGTTACATTTGTGCTTTTCCAAACCGCTGGGACCTCTCCACAATCCAGGGAGTTTTGGGAGATTTCAACCAATGCATCCACTATCTCTGCAGCCACTTCTTTTTAGACACTAGGATGCAGGCCATCAGGTCCAGGGGACTTGTCCAGCTTTGGTCCAGGGGACTTGTCCAGCTTTGGTCCAGGGGACTTGTCCATCTTTGGTCCAGGGGACTTGTCCATCTTTGGTCCAGGGGACTTGTCCACCTTTAGTTCCATTATTTTACCAAGTACTTTTTCTTTAGTGTCAGTGATAGTTTCAAGTTCCCCCTTCCCGATAGCTCCTTGATTATCTATTATTGGTTTGTATTTAGTATCTTCTACCGTGAAGACCGATACAAAATATTAGAAAGGCTGTATTCAAAAAACTGAAAGCTCCAACAAATATAGCTAAAGTTTGTTAAACAATTGATAACATTAATTGAATCTGCAGGTTGGTTTTGCATTTCTCTGGGATGGAGCCGGACATGATGTGCCTTGAAATACCGCCGGTGTCCAGTAGATGATGCTGTCCCTTGAATTTATTCGGACTGATTGGAGCTTGACTGCCCCGAGAGCAGGAGGAATGAGGGCAGATCCGCATCAGACACTAAACACACTGCACCCCACAGGGACATCACACACTGCCCCCTCCCTGGGGCAGCTCAGTGTCAGACACTGAACACACTGCACCCCACAGGGACATCACACACTGCCCCCTCCCTGGGGCTGATCAGCATCAGACACTGAACACACTGCACCCCATAGGGACATCACACACTGCCCCCTCCCTGGGGCTGATCAGGGTCAGACACTGAACACACTGCACCCCACAGGGACATCACACACTGCCCCCTCCCTGGGGCAGCTCAGGGTCAGACACTAAACATACTGCACACTATAGGGGATGCACAAAATGCCCTGTTGCTGCTGGAGGGTCCACAGACAGAAGAGGATCTTCTCCAAACCTTCGGGTCATGAATCCTGAGTCAGATTGATGGCAAATCTCCACATTTTGCGCTGCAGCCTGAGAAGCCACAGAGACCACGTGGGACCTCACGGACCGTGCAGAGGCCCCCAGACCCCAGAGCTTTGGCCCATAGACCTGGGACCCTGGGTCTCCACACAGGGGGAGCGATCCCTCTGTCCCCTGCCCCCAGACCCCCCATGTTAGCATCACTGTCATTGTGAGCTTTAGGGAGTTACAATGATCCACAGCAGCTCTCCTCCCCTGAAGATGCTGACTCTGGCTGGGTCCAGAAATACACAGCAATTATCTTCAAATCCCAGCACACACTCAGGAAATGTGCCCCACTTACCGGGCACTGTAGAGGACTGGAGCAGATAATGCCTCCCTCAATTGTCCTGGTCCCAGTCTGACCCAGAACCAGACCCCCACCTCACCCTCCCCTGTCCCAGATCCCTCTCACCCTTCCCTGACCCAGATCCCCCTCACCCTCTCCTGTTCCAGACTGACCCAGATCCCCCTCACACACCCCTGTCCCAGACCCTCCCCTGTCCCAGACCACCCCCCTCACTCTCCCCTGTTCCAGATCCCCCTCACCCTCCCCTGTCCCAGACTGACCTAGACCCCCCCTCACCCTCCCCTGTCCCAGACTGACCCAGACCCCCCCACCTAAAAGATTTTGGTAAGATGCCGCATTCGGGGTTTTTCTATCAGATTGAATCCTGGAACATAAGAACATAAGAAATAGGAGCAGGAGTAGGCCATTTGGCACCTCGCATCTGCTCCGCCATTTACTAAGATCATGGCTGATCTCATCGTGGACTCAGTTCCACTCCCCTGCCCGCTCGCCATAACCCTTTACTTCCTTAACGCTGAAAAATCTGTCTATCTCCTCCTCAAATATATTGAATGACCCAGTCTCCCCAGCTCTCTGGGGCAGAGAATTCCATAGATTTACGACCCAATGAGAGAATACATTTCTCCTCATCTCAGTTTTAAATGAGTGGCCCTTATTCTGAGACTATATCTCCTAGTTCTAGTTTCCCCTATGAGTGGAAATAGCCTCTCTGCATTAAGCTAGTCGAGACCCCTCATTATCTTATATGTTTCAATAAGATCACCTCATCCTTCTGAACTCCAATGAGTACAGGCCCAACCTACTCAACCTATCTTCATAAGTTAACCCCCTCATCTCCGCAATCAACCGAGTGAACCTTTTCTGAACTGCGTCCAATGCAAGTAAATCCTTCTTTAAATACGGAGACCAAAACTGCAGGCAGTACTCCAGGTGTGGCCTCACCAATACCCTGTACAGTTGCAGCAGGACTTCTCTGCTTTTATACTCTACCCTCCTTGCAATAAAGGCCAACATTCCAATTGCCTTCCTGATCACTTGCTGTACCTGCATACTAACTTTTTGTGTTTCATTCTCAAGGACCGCCAGGTCCCTCTGTACTGCAGCATTTTGCAATTTTTCTCCATTTAAATATTAATTTGCTTTACTATTTTTTCTGCCAAAGTGGATAACCTTACATTTTTCCACATTATACTCCCGTGTGCCAAAATTCTGCCCATTCACTTAGCCGTTTATATCCTTTTGCAGATTTTTTGTGTCCTCCTCAGACTTTGCTTTCCCACCCATCTTTGTATCATCAGCAAACTTGGCTACATTACACTCAGCCCCTTCATCCAATTCATGAATATAGATTGTAAATAGTTGAGGCCCCAGCACTGATCCCTGCGGCGCCCCACTAGTTAATGTTTGCCAAACGGAAAATGACCCATTTATCCCGACACTCTGTTTTCTGTTATTTAGACAATCCTCTATCCATGCTAGTATATTACCCCCAAGCCCGTGAGCTTTTATCTTGTGCAGTAAGCTCTTATGTGGCATCTTATCCAATGCTTTCTGGAAATTCTGCTCCACAAATCAATAGGATCATGGCTGAACAGCCAAAACTCCAGGCGGTGTTTCTGACAAAGGAATCCAATGCTGGGCCCAGCAAGAGCAAGTAAAGTGGACAAGGTTTAATCTAGTAACACATTGGTTCCTTTCAGAGCCAGCCACTCTATCTGTGAAAGGGCTGCTTACTGTCTGAAAAAACTAATCTATTGATCACAATCTTATCAGCGGTGCTTCAGTTGTTAGCTCTCTCGCCCCTGAGTCAGAAGGTCGTGGGTTCAAGTCCCACTCCAGGGACTTGAGCACAAAATCTAGTCTGACACACCAGCACAGTGATGAGGGAGGGCTGCACTGTTGGATGTGCCATCTGTAGGAAGAGACGTTAAACCAAGGCCGCTTCTGCTCTCTCAGGTGGACGTAAAGGATACCACGGCTACTATTGGCCAATACGGTCAACATAAAACAGTTTCCAGGAACCAGACACTTTTAATAAGGCCCGGTTACAATTAACAATCGAGAATATTCCCGCCGATATAATCCGTTCCCTGTCAATCTCAGACCTTATTCCATCTCCTCCCACAGACGGGTTCAGCAGTTTGCAAACACCTTATTGCAGCTGGTTTGGAGAATCTGGTGTTTGGGGTTTGAGTTGTGAGGCGGGGTATCACCGCCAGTATCAGTGTCTCACAGAGACTCTCCCCCTGAATCTGTGAAATGACAATGACCAGGAACTGAGACTGGAGCCGAACACAAACCCCGGTTACAGTGAGGCCCGGGCCGGACATCCCATTCTCTGTGTGTTTTGTTGCAGACACTGGGGGAGGGGTGGGTGCAGACACTGGAAGAGGGTGCAGACACTGGGGGAGGGGAGGGTGCAGACGCTGGGAGAAGGTGGGTGCAGACACTGGGGGGGGGCGGTGCAGACACTGGGAGAGGGTGGGTGCAGACACTGGGGGAGGGGTGGGTGCAGACACTGGGGGAGGGGTGGGTGCAGACACTGGGAGAGGATGGGTGCAGACACTGGGGGGGGGTGCAGACACTGGGTGGGGGTGGTGCAGACACTGGGGGAGGGGTGGGGCAGACACTGGGGGGGGGGTGCAGACACTGGGGGAGGGGTGAGTGCAGACGCTGGGAGAAGGTGGGTGCAGACACTGGGGGGGGTGGTGCAGACACTGGGAGAGGGGTGGGTGCAGGCACTGAGGGAGGGTGGGTGCAGAGTAACCAGGGATTCTGGGACCATTCTCAATAATTTCTATCTGGAATCTGAGCCCGGCCCCCGGACAGGGATCAAATGGTTCCGGGATCAGCCCTTCTCTGAGAGTCGTGTGTGGCTCTGAGCCTTTGGGTTCAGATGTTTACAAGTTGCCCTTTTTATTTAATTTTTGGGTGTTGCTTTCTTGGTCTTTGCTGATTTGGACGTGGCCTTGGCCCTCGGTTTCTCCACCTTTTTGGCCGCCTTCACCTTTGCGCCTGTGGCCTTCTTGGTGCTCGTTTGCTTGGCTGGGGATTTCTTGGCTGGAGATTTCATCACTTTCCTTCCCAATTCCCCCTGGGTTCCTTCTCAGCGACTTTTAAGGATCCCGAGGCGCCCGTGCCCTTGACCTGCTTCAGGAAGCCATTTGTCACATTCTTCTTGATACTGAACCTGATCTGGGTCCCGCACTTCTCCACATTGCCGCATTTGCCCGCCAGAGCCTCCTTTATCGCGGCCAGGGACATCCCCTTGCGATCGCTGCCATCGGTCACAACCTTGAGGATCTGTTCGCCCAACTTGTGAGTGGCTGGCTTGGAGCGGGGAGCCGCCTTCGTGCTGGGAGCCTTGGTTTGAGCGGAGGCAGCAGGAGGAGCCGTGTCAGCAGCTGCAGTATCAGTCATGTCCGCGACTCTGTGCAAAATCTCCCTGACAGTCAGAGCTGGCTCAGAAATGAAACGAGAGGCAGCGACACAGAGCAACTTAAAGGCAGCGAGGGGACGGGGCGGAGACATCCTGCTGTCAGCTCCCCGCCCCTCCAGCCTCTCTCTGTTTCTCTCTCCTCACTAACTCTCCGATTCCCATTCTGTCATGTATTCAACTGTCATTGTAATCCATGTATAAACTGACCTAAGTTGTACACCGTGACACTTGTGGCAGACACTCCTAACCTGGACATTCAGGTATAAAAAGGGGAAGCTCCACCCACCTTCATCACTTCAGTGCTGGTGAATAAAGGTTACTGGTCACAGAGTGACCTTCTCTAGTATGGGCCTCGTGTGCATTTGTACTGTATAGTCAGGACATATTATTGGCGACGAGAAACTGGGATTTAAACCACGCGAGCATAGCCACTAGCAGCACAGACGAGAGGTACTGTGTTGGTGATGATTGGTGATAAATTTATTGAGAGACTACAGCAAAGTTTCGTCACTAAGGGACAGGATTCGGCCGACAAACGCAGGGCTCATCTCCTGACGGTTTGTGGATCCAGGACGTACTCCCTGATGAAGGACCTTCCAGCACCAGAGAAGCCGGTGGACAAGACTTTTGAAGAGCTCAGTAAGTTGATCGGGGAACACTTTAAACCGGCAAGCAGCATGCACATGGCGAGACACCGGTTTTACACGCACCGGCGGCGAGAAGGGCAAAGCGTTCCAGGCTTCGTGGCAGACCACTGGTGGCTGTTGAGCCTATGTAAGTTCCCAGGTGCATGCAGAGCAGAGATGCTGCGAGACTTTATTATTGAGGGCATCGGGCACACTGGGAAACTGATTGAGACCAAAGACTTGACTCTGGAAATGGCGGCTTTGATGGCCCAGAATTTATCTCAGGGGAGGAAGAGACCAGAATGATGTTTGACAAAAATCTTGGTTTAAATGCAGCAAATGTACAGGGAGTCAACATTGTTAACGTGGCACACAGTTCTCCAGGCAGACAGGGGCAATCGGACATGTCTGAGCATGCAGTCGAACCCAAAGGGGGAATTCAACAGAAACAGAACGGCGATTCATGCCATCGCAAGGGACAATGCGGCTAGTAATGGGGCCATCAACAACTGTCAATGGTGCATTTAAGGACATTTACAGAGACAGTCAGAGATGATCGACTGGTAATGGACCTTTTGTTTGCAACAATAGCTCATGCTGTAAGGTGTGGAGGAAAACACACAGCCAGAGCTTGCAGGTATCAGCAATATACCTGCAGAAATTGCAACGTCAGCGGTCACTTGGCGGGTATGTGCAGGAAGCCTGCAGCCAGGTTGATGTACGAGGAGGACGGGCCCGATGCAAGCCCTATGAGGCCAAATGGACACTGGGGGGAATCGCTGGAAGCTGAAGTTCAGCGAGTTCATGTGGAGCACATATACAGTTATACTCCAGGACGCCACCGATAATGATGAAAGTGCTCCTCAATGGCATCCCAGTATCAATGGAGCTAGATACGGGGGCCAGCCAGTACCTGATGAGCATCAAACAGTTCGACAAGTTGTGGGCGTCCAAGGCCAGGAGACCAAAATTATTGCCGATTGATGCACAGCTACGGACATATACAAAGGAGATCATTCCGGTGCTAGGCAGCGCCATGGTAGTCGTGACCCACAAAGATCGGAGAACAGGTTGCCACACTGGATTGTCCTGGGGGACGGTCCCGCACTGCTGGGGAGGAGTTGGCTTGCTGTCATGAACTGGAAATGGGGCAATGTCAATGCAATTTCTTCTGTGGAGCGAATATCATGCTCACAGGTCCTGGACAAATTTGACTCACTATTTCAACCCAGCATTGGCACTTTCATGGGAACCAAGGTAGTGATTCACATAAACCCGGACACCAGGCCAGTACACCACAAGGCCAGAGCGGTGCCGTACGCGATGCAGGAAAAGATAGAAGGCAAATTGCTGAGGGAAGGCATCATCTCGCCAGTCAAATTCAGTGACTGGGCGAGCCCGATTATGCCGGTGTTCAAGGCGGATGGGGTGGTCAGGATATGTGGTGATTACAAGGCCACCATCAATCGGGTGTCACTCCGAGACCGGAGGACCTCTTTGCGACGCTATCCGGTGGCAAACTTTTTTCAAAATTGGACCTGACCTCAGCTTGCATGATCCCGGAGCTGGCGAGTGAGTCGAAAAAGCTGACCACCATCACGACACACAAGGGGATGTTTGAGTACAACAGGTGTCCATTCGGGATTCGCTCAGCTGCCACGATCTTTCAACAAAACATGGAAAATCTCCTCAAGTCGATTCCAAGGATGGTGGTTTTTCAAGACGACATCCTCGTCACAGGTTGCGATACTGAAGAACATCCCCACAACCTGGCGGAGCTGTTAAGCAGACTGGACCGGGTAGGTCTGCGACTGAAAAAGGCGAAGTGCGTCTTCCTCGCTCGGGAGGTAGAATTCCTGGGGATGAAGGTAGCAGCAGACGGGATCAGACCTACTGCGTCCAAAATGGAAGCGATCCAGAGAGCATCCAGACCCCATAACATGATGGAGCTGCGTTCGTTCCTCGGGCTCCTGAACTATTTTGGTAACTTTCTTCCCAAATTGAGCACGCTATTAGAGCCGCTACACATGCTCCTATGCAAAGGTCATGAATGGATCTGGGGGGCAGCCAGGAAAGGGCTTTTGATAGAGCACACAATTTGTTATGCTCCAACAATCTGTTAACGCTATATGACCTATGTAAGAAACTTGTTTTAACATGCGATGTCTCATTCTATCGGGTCGGGTGTGTGTTGCAGCATGTTAATGCCAAGGGTCAGTTACAGCCGGTAGCTTATGCCTCCAGAAGTTTGTCCCAGGCAGAACGGGCTACGGGATGGTAGAAAAGGAAGCGCTTGCATGTGTATATGCAGTAAAAAAAATGCACCGGTACCTGTTTGGCAGGAAATTTAAGCTGGAGACAGATCACAAACCCCTAACGTCCCTTTTGGCCGACAACAAGACCATAAATGCAAATGTGTCGGCCCGCATACAGAGGTGGGCACTCACATTAGCCGACTATGACTATACAATTCGGCACAGACCGGGCACTAAAAACTGCGCCGATGCACTCAGCAGGCTCCAACTAGCCACCACCGAGGGGGCAACCGAGCATGCTGCTGAGATGGTCATGGCTGTCGAAGCTTTCCAAAGCAAAGGCTCACCTGTGACAGCCCGTCAGATCAAAGTCTGGACAAAGAGAGACCCGCTCCTGTCTTTAGTCAAGAAATATGTCCTGAATGGGGACTGGGCAGCCACGTACGGAGCATGCCCTGAGGAATTTAAACCATTTCAGAGGCGCAAGGATGAACTCTCAATTCAGGCCGATTGCCTACTATGGGGAAACCGAGTAGTCATGCCACAGATGGGCAGAGAGGTGTTCATCCGAGAACTCCACAATGAGCACCCGGGCTTTGTCATGATGAAGGCAATTGCCAGGTCACACGTTTGGTGGTAGTAGACGCCTACTCCAAATGGATCGAGTGTGACATTTTCAATTCATGCACATCCTCTGCCACGGTAGAAAGTCTATGGGCAATGTTCGCCACCCATGATCTACCGGACGTCTTGGTCAGTGACAATGGCCCGTGCTTTACAAGCATTGAGTTCCAGGACTTCATGGCAGGAAATGGTATCAACCATGTCAGAACGGCACCGTTCAAGCCGGCCTCAAATGGCCAGGCGGAACGAGCAGTGCAGATAATCCAACAGGGGATGCTCAGAATCCAAGGGGGTTCCCTACACACCTCCTGTTGGCCAATAGATCCCGACCACACTCGCTGACAAGGGTTCCACCCACAGAGCTGCTAATGAAATGGACGCTCAAAACCAGGTTTTCCCTCATGCACCCCACCATGAAATAAATTGTTGAGAGCAGGTGCCGGTCACAATGTGACTACCATGACGGGAATGCGAGGACGTGATGTATTGATGTCAATGACCCTGTCTTTGTCCTCAACTACGCTGCAGGGCCCAGGGCAAGTACAGCACGGAGATAGATACAGAATAAAGCTCCCTCTACACTGTCCCATCAATCTCTCCCACGGCAGGTACAGCACGGGTTAGATACAGTGTAAAGATTCCTCCACACTGTCCCATCAAATGCTACCAACTCAAGTACACCACGGGTTTAGATACAGAGGAATGGTCCCTCTATACTGTCCCATCAATCTCGCCCACAGTAGGTACAGCACGGGTTAGATACAGAGTAAAGCTCCCTCTATACTGTCCCATCAAACACTCCCAGGGGAGGGACAGCCCAGGTTAGATACAGATTAAAGCTTCCTCTACACTGTCCCATCAAAGACTCCCAGGGCAGGGACAGCACGGGGTTAGATACAGAGTAAATCTCCTCTGCACTGTCACATCAAACTCTTCCAGGGCAAGAACAGCACCAGTTCGATACAAAGTAACGCTCCCACTACACTGTCCCATCAAACTCTCACAGGGCAGATACAGCACAGGTTAGGTACAGTGTAAATCTCCATAAAGATTGTCCCTACAAACACTCCCGGGGCAGGTACAGCCATGTTAGATAAAGAGTAAAGCTCCCTCTACACAGTCCCATCAAAGCCTCCCAGGGCAGGTACAGTATGCGTTAGATACAGAGTAAAGCTCCCTCTACATTGTCCCATCAAACACTCACATGGCAGGTACAGCCCATATAAGATACAGAGTAATGCGTCCCCTACAGTGTCCCATCAAACACAAGCAGGGCAAGCACAGCATGGGTTAGATACAGAGTAAAGCTCCCTCTACACTGTCCCATCAAACACTCTCATGGCAGGTACAGCCCGTGTTAGATACAGAGTAAAGCTACCTCTACATTGTCCCATCAAAACCTCCCAGGGCACGTAAAGCATGGGTTTAGATACAGAGGAAAGCTCCCTCAACACTGTCCCATCAAACGCTCCTCGGGCAGGTACACCATGGGGCTAGATTGAGAGGAAAGCTCCCTCTACATTGTCCCATCAAACTCTCAGGGCATGTACAGCATAAATTAGATACAGTGTAAAGCTCCCGCTATACAGTCCCATCAAACTCTCCCAGGGCAGGTGCATGTTGCGTATGCAATAACTCAATAGGCTTAGTACAGTGAACTCAATCAAGTGTGACCTGACTCTACTATATTAGCTCTCAAATAAACGAGTAAACATGGAGGCTTTCTTCATATACAAGGACTGCACGGGTGTGTCTTTGGCCCAATGACCTTCGACGGTCGGTACCCCTGGTGGCAGGAAAACCTGGACATACATACATTACAATGCAGCATGGGTTAAAAACAGAGTAAAGCTCCCTCTACTTTCTCCCATCAAACCCTCCCAGGACAAGCATAGCACAGGAGAGATACAGAGTAAAGCTCCCGCTATATTGTCCCATCAAACCCTCCCAGGGCAGGTACAGTACTGGTTAGATACAGATTAAAGCAACCCCTACATTGTCCCATCAAAGATTCACAGGGCAGGTACAGCCCATGTAAGATACAGAGTGAAGCTTCCTCTACACTGTCCCATCAAACACTCTCAGGGCAGGTACACCACGGGTTTAGATACAGAGTAACGGTCACTTGACACTGTCCCATCAAACTCTCCCAGTGCAGGTACAGCACGGGTTAGATACTGAGTAAAGCTTCCTCTACACTGTCCCATCAAACTCTCCAAGGAGAGGGAAAGGCCTGGTTAGATACAGAGTAAAGCTTCCTCTACAGTGTCCCATCAAACACTCCCAGGGCAGGGACAGCACGAGTTAGATACAGAGTAACGCTCCCCCTGCACTGACCCATCAATCTCTCCCAGGGCAGGTACAGCCCATGTAAGATACAGAAGAAAGCTCCCCCTCCACTGTCCCATTAAACTCTCGCAGGGCAGGTACAGCACAGGTTAGGTACAGTGTAAATCTCCAGATACATTGTCCCTACAAACACTCCCGGGGCAGGTACAGCCATGTTAGATAAAAGAGTAAAGCTCCCACTACACATTCCCATCAAAACCTGCCAGGGCAGGTACAATATGCGTTAGATATAGAGTAAAGCACCCTCCACATTGTTCCATCAAATACTCACATGGCAGGTACAGCCCATGTAAGATACAGCGTAAAGCGCCCCCTACAGTGTCCCATCAAACACACACAGGGCTGGCACAGCACCGGGTTAGATACAGAGAAAAGCTCCCTCTACACTGTCCCATCAAACACTCTCAGAGCAGGTACAGCCCATGATAGATATAAAGTGATGCTCCCTCTACATTGTCCCATCAAAACCTCTCAGGACCGGTAGAGGTCGTGTTAGTTACAGATTAAAGCTACCTCTACCGTGTCCCATCAAATCCTCTCAGGGTACGTAAAGCACGGGGTGAGATACAGAGTAAAGCTCCCTCTGCACTGTCCCATCAACACTCCCAAAGCAGCTGCAGCATGGGCTAGATACAGAGTAAAGCTCCCTCAACACTGTCCCATCAAACTCTCCAAGGGTAGGAAAAGCACGGGGTTAGATAGAGAGTAAAGCTCATTTTAGACTGTCCCATCAAACACTCCCAGTGCAGGTAGAGCATGCGTTAAATACAGAGTAAAGATTCCTCTAAACTGTCCCATCAAACGCTCTTAGGGCAGGTACTCCATGGGGCTAGACACAGAGGAAAGCTCTCTCTCTACATTGTCCCATCAAAACCTCCCAGGGAATGTAAAGGACGGATTAGATACAGAGTAAAGCTCCCTCAACACTGTCCCATCCAACTCTCCAAGGGCAGGTACAGCATGCGTTAAATACAGAGTAAAGATTCCTCTAAACTGTCCCATCAAACGCTCCTAGGGCAGGTACACCACGGGGCTAGATACAGAGGAAAGTTCTCTCTACATTGTCCCATCAAACACTCAGGGCATGTACAGCACAAATTAGATACAACGTAAAGCTCCCGCTACACTGTCCCATCAAACTCTCCCAGGGCAGGTGTATGTTGCGTATGCATTAACTCAATAGGCTTCGTACCGTGAACTCAATCAGGTGTGACCTGACTCTACTATATTAGCTCTCGAGTAAACGATTAAACATGGAGGCTTTCTTTATTTACAAGTGCTGCACGTGTGTGTCTGTGGTCCAATGACCTTCGACGGTCGGTCGCCCTGGTGGCAGGTAAACCCAGGCATACATACATTATAGTTCAGCACGTGTTAAAAACAGACTAAAGCTTCCACTACACTGTCCCATCAAACCCTCACAGGGCGGGCACAGTACCAGTTAGTTACAGATTAAAGTCCCCTCTACATTGTCGCATCAAAGACTCACAGGGCAGGTACAGCCCATGTAAGATACAGAGTAAAACTTTTTCTAGACTGTCCCATCAAACCTTCCCAGGGCAAGTACAGCATGGGTTAGATACAAAATAAAGCTCCCTCTACACTGTCCCATCAAATCCTCCCAAGACAGGTACAGCACGGGGTTAGATACAGACTAAAGCTCTCTCTACACTGTCCCATCAATCTCTCCCAGGGCAGGTACAGCACGGGTTAGATACAAAGTAAAGCTCCCTCTACACTGTACCATCAAATCCTCCCAAGACAGGTACAGCACGGGGTTAGATACAGACTAAAGCTCCCTCTACAATGTCCCATCAATCTCTCCCAGGGCAGGTACAGCACGGGTTAGATACAAAGTAAAGATTCCTCCACACTGTCCCATCAAACGCTACCGGCTCAAGTACACCACGGGTTTAGATACAAAGTAACGGTCCCTCGACACTGTCCCATCCAACTCTCCCAGGGCAGGTAAAGCACGGGTTAGATACAGAGTAAAGTTCCCGCTACACTGTCCCATCAAAGACTCCTAGGGCAGATACTGCACGGGTTCTATACAAAGTGAAGCTCCCTGAATATTTTTCTATTAAACCCTCCCAGGGCAAGTACAGCACGGGGTAAGATACGGAGTAAAATTCTCTCTACACTGTCCCATCAAACTCTCCCAGGGCAAGAACAGCACAAGTTAATACAGAGTAACACTCCCCCTACACTGTCCCATCAATCTCTCCCAGGGCAGGTACAGCACGAGTAAGATACAGAGGAAAGCTCCCTCTCCACTGTCCCAGTAAACTCTCGCAGGACAGGTACAGCACAGGTTAGGTACAGTGTAAATCTCCACATACATTGTCCCTACAAACACTCCCGGGGCAGATACAGCCATGTTAGATAAAGAGTAAAGCTCCCATTACACAGTCCCATGAAAGCCTCCCAGGACAGGTACAGTATGCGTTAGATACAGAGTAAAGCTCCCTCCACATTGTCCAATCAAACACTCACATGGCAGGTACAGCCCATGAAAGATACAGAGTAAAGCTCCTCCTACAGTGTCCCATCAAACACACGCAGGGCAAGCACAGCATGGGTTAGATACACTGTCCCATCAAACATTCTCAGGGCAGGTACAGCCCGTGTTAGATATAGAGTAAAACTACATCTACACTGTCCCATCAAATCCTCCCAGGACACTTACAGCATGGGGTTAGATACAGAGGAAAGCTCATTTTAGACTGTCCCATCAACACTCCCAGTGCAGGTACTCCACGGGGCTAGATGCAGAGGAAAACTCTCTCTACATTGTCCCATCAAAACCTCCCAGGGCACGTAAAGCACGGGGTTCGATACAGAGTAAAGCTCCCTCTGCACTGTCCCATCAACACTTTCAGGGCAGGTGCAGCACGGGTTAGATACAGAGTAAAGCTCCCTCAACACTGTCCTATCAAACTCTCCAAGGGCAGGTGCAGCATACGTTAAATACAGAGTAAAGATTCCTCTAAACTGTCCCATCCAACGCTCCTAGGGCAGGTACACCATGGGGCTAGATTCAGCGGAAAGCTCCCTCTACATTGTCCCATCAAACTCTCAGGGCATGTACAGCACAAATTAGATACAGCATAAAGCTCCCACTACACAGTTCCATCAAACTCTCCCAGGGCAGGTGCATGTTGCGTATGCAATAACTCAATAGGCTTAGTACCGTGAACTCAATCCGGTGTGACCTGACTCTACTATATTAGCTCTCGACTAAATGATTAAACATGGAGGCTTTCTTCATATACAATGTTTGCATGGGTGTGTCTTTGGCCCAATGACCTTCGACGGTCAGTCCCCCTAGTGGCAGGTAAACCCAGGTGAAGGATTAATAGCCTTAGTGCGAAATTGCTGTGCTTTAGAAAATGTACTGTATGTCAGGATGAGATACGCAATTGCAAAAAGGTCATAAGACGCTAAGCAAGAAAGAAACCAACCACACCAGACGCTCGCTGAAGATAAGGAAGTAAGCCGGTAAAGACGAAAAAAAACTCGTTGTGTAGACACTTTTGCAATGCCAGATGTAGTAGCAGTGACATGTGACCTTTGTGGTTTACGACTTTGAATACTCATTTTTTGTAACCCCAAATTGAGTTGTTGCCTGGTTGAGGGACCTACATACAACTCCCCTGGTTACTTGTATTAATAAACTGTTTTTGTTTTCAACACTCTAACATAATCTCGGAATAGATTTATTTCCACCTCGGGGATTTTCCCCAATAGTTTTGGCGCTGCGGGCAGTGTGTACCGGTAAGCCCTCCTGACCGAGACTCGAACGTATGGGGATAAGGTTGGATTTCACGACATCCCAGAAATTGGAACAACGAACTGGCAGAGGTGAGGCTGCCGGACATCCAACGAACAAGTGAGACTCAGGGAGGTTTGATAACAGACACAGTGAGTAGAAATTAAGATAAAGTAGAATATAAGTAAGATAAGTGGTGTGTAAGAGTAACGAGTGTCCCCGTCACTTCAATTGTCACAAACTATCTCAATCACCTAACTTGAGCCGGAATTAAGAGGGCAAATGCCCCACGTGATGGCCAAGGATTAAGGTCGAAGGGAACACCGGGAGGACAAAGTGACGGCGGAAACCAATGAGTGCTTGTGTGATACGCATGAACTGGTGTGAGAGTTGAGGGATAAAACATCGCAATAAATAAGTGACGGAATAGAAGTAGGTCCGTGTGAAGAGACTCATTCGCAGAGGAAGTGAGGGCAGGTCAGATCACATAATGGTGTTGGGGGAAGACCTTGAATGGGGCCGGGAGGGTCTCTGATTAGGTTCTATGCAGACGACCAGAAGGGCTTAATTGATAAAATGATTAAAGACGGGTGGGATCCTCGGCTGTCCCAAGGAGCAAAAGAATTGGTGGGAGAAACAGAAACAGAAAAAGGCAAAGAAAGCCGGAGTACTTTTAGTATATCAGTTATGTGTGTTACAAAGTAAAACCAAACAATTAGTCGAGAAAAGTAAGGAGACAGAAGCCGAGAATAAGAAATGGAGAGAGCGGTATGAACAAACCGGCAAGTGGGGGTGATCAGATTATGACTTCCCTCTGACTTATGTTGCCGCAGTAGTGTCCTCGGCTCCTCCCTTTGATGAGGAGACCGAGGTGGAAGGGTCAAATTCAGTAAATACAGAAAGGGCAGCCCCTCTTAGGGTAACCCAGTGCGCACAGCGAGGGAACCCCCGATATCAATACTACACTGTCACCCCGAGAAATGTAAAATTTTGGCAAAAGTTAGAAGAATTGTATGAGACCCACGATATACCTGCCGTGGGTGCCACAAGGGCACAACAGGACGCTGCTAGAACGGGGTTTGTCCAGGCTGTACAGGCCTTAATGGGAGCATCCACTCCAAATTGGGGATTGATAATGCAAACCCGCCAGAAAAAGGGAGAAAACGCCAATGACTACAGAGAGAGGTTATGGTTCTAATACTAAGAATCCTCGGGACAGGCGGCCCCGAACAGAGACGACCCAGTCTTCGTGAAAATGTTTAAGGACGGCCTTTTGGCCGACCATCAAAAGATCTTAAAAATGTGGGTGGTAGTCGCGGACACCTATGACCAAGCTGTCCAGTGGGCATGCCACATTAACTCTGAGGGAATAAAACAAGAAGTGGCCGCGGCTAAGAGTAGTAAGAGTGCGGGTCGAGGGGAATGCTACAGCTGTGGCAAGACGGGTCATTTTGCCGCCGACTGTAGGGGCCCCAAAAGACCAACCATTGGTTGTGACAATTGCGGGAAAAAGGGACATGCCACTGATAAATATTGGCCGCCCAAGGAGAAAAGAAATAGAAAGTCAGGCCTTAGAGTAGAGGAGATGAATCGACAGCAGATAATCACAGCGCTGTGGGACTTAGCAACAGGCTGAAGGCCAGCGGCCCCCATGGGGCAGGGAGAGTATCCATGTATTCACATAACAGCGCTATCTACCCAAATGCAGAAGGGACCATATTGGGGATCGACCTCCTGGAACTGTTAGAGGCAATAATAGACCCACAGAATAAGAGAATAGTTCGGAGAAATAAGGGAGGACGCAAAATCACGACGTACGGGGAACAGACTAATTTGCATAATCACGCAAAGGTCGGAAGTGTGCAACTTCTCACCCGAGATTGGGATACAGCAGGAGATTACGGCCCATTATGCGAACAAATGAGGGAAGTGTGGGCTCAATCAAAGCAGGATTGTGGGCTGGTAAAAACCAAGCCGGTGGTCATTCCTGGGCCTGAACACAGGAATACCCCATTAAACCTGAAGCCCGAGAGGCCGTAAAACAAATAGTGCAGGACCTCTTGCGGAGCGGTATCCTTCGGGAAGCCGAAAGCACTACGAACTCGCCAACCTGGCCCGTAAAGAAACCAGATGGGTCATACCGATTGACCATAGACTATACGGCATTAAATAAAGTAACTCCCCGCCAGCACCCCATCGTAGCAAGCCCAGCGACCATATTTAATGGACTGAAACCAGAACATAAAATATTCACGGTCTTACATATAGCTAATGATTTTGGTCCATACCATTAGCCCAGGAGTCCCAAGATAAATTCACATTCACGGTCGGGGATTGGAGTACACTTGGACACGAGTGCCTCAGGGTTTTCACAACAGCCCGCCATATTTCACCGAACTATGAGTCGAGCCTTGGAGACCGTAGATTTAGCCCCCTACCGAAGTACCATCCTCCAATATGTGGATGATCTGTTGATTGCCTCAGAGGAGGAGAGAGGACATATGGGGGCTCTAATAGAAACCCTAGAAGCCTTAAAGAAAGCGGAATTTAAGGTAAACCCCAAGAAAGCTCTGATCGGATTGAAGGAGGTACAGTACTTGGGACACCAACTGTCGCAGGGGACAAAAACAATACCCCACAACAGAAAGGAAGCAATTTGCATTATGCCCCGACCGAAAATGGTCCGAGGAGTGCGTAAAGTATTAGGACTCTTTAACGACTGTAGGAACTTTATAGCCAACTTCGCGGTAATCGCAGAACCCATATAAAGACTAGTTAAGGGAGGAAAACCAGCTCTAGAAAGTGTGGAGTGGGGCCCGGAACAAGAAACAGCATACGGCCAGATAAAGGAAGCCCTGATGTCGGCACCAGGCCTAGGACTGCCAAATATGAACGCATCGTTTCACATTCATTGTGAAAACGAGGGCGGGTTTTATAGAGCAGTAGTTACTCAAATGCATGGAGACCGAGCCCGCCCAGTAGCTTACTATTCCACCCAACAGTCGCCCGTGGCAGGAGGTCTGTCAAGATGTGTAGTAGCCTTGGACTGCACAACGTGGGCGGTGAAAGTTAGTGAGCCAGTAGTAATGACAGGGGAGGTTATACTACATACCAAACATACCTTGGTGGATATGCTCAACACCGGGAAATTGCGCTCCGTGTCCAACGTCCACCGGGCCAAATGGGAAGCAGTATTACTTCCCTTAGATGGGTCCGTAAAAATTGTACGAGACACGGGGGAGAACCCGGCAGAGGGCCTCTTATCTGTGGGTGAGCTTCATGAGTGCCAGTCACAGGAATGGGAGGACTCACCGGGACACATAAGTGAAATTCCCCTTGAAAACCCCGAGATGATCCTGTACGTGGATGGGTCCCGGAAATATATTCAGGGGACCCCGCATACGGGATGGGCGGTGGTAGACGAAGTGCTAAACACTGTCCTAAAGGGAAGGTTAGACGGAGAACTGTCGGCCCAAGTAGCTGAACTCACTGCCCTACTGAAGCCCTCCAACTGGCCGAAGGCCGGCGGGCAAATATATATACTGATAGCCGCTATGCCTTCGGGGTAGTCCATGACTACATGACTGCCTGGGCCAGGAGAGGGTTCGTCACTTCGGGCAGGGAGCCTATCAAACATGAGGGCCGAATCAGACTACTATTAGACGCCGCCAGTAAACCCGCAGAGGCAGCAGTGATCAAGGTTAAGGCTCACCAGAAAGTAGTAAACAATGTCCAACGGGGCAATGAAGCAGCGGATAAAGTGGCACATGAAGCAAGTCCATTCTTAGAAGTGCAGGAAGAAGTTGTATGTAGTATCATTACCAGGGAAGATATAGACATTGTGAGATTACATGCCGATGTAAGTGATGAAGAAAAGAAAGATTGGGGCACAAAAGGAGGGAGCCAGAGTGACGACTTCATATGGAGGAAAGATGGGAAGGTGATAGCCCCGGCTTGTATTAGACAAATGCTCATGGAACTACACCACGGCATCAGTCATGTCGGACAGAACATCATAATAACAAACATAACTGGGGATTGGTGGTGGCCAGGAATGGGACGGGACGTAGCTAAGTACTGTCAGCAATGTGTCACGTGTGCCCAGCACAACCCAGGAAAGGCCGTTAAGGTTAGAATGGCTCACCAACCACGACTAAGGGGGTCGTGGGAATGTATACAGATAGACTTCACGGGAACTTTACCATCCTCAAGGGGCAAGAAATAATGTCTAGTAATAATAGATCAGTTTACGCGATGGGTAGAAGTGCTCGCCATGTGAAACTGCACCGCAATCACGGTGGCCCGAATATTGGCAGAGGAAGTAATCCCATGTTGGTGCGTCCCTATCCAAATCGATTCTGACCAGGGAACCCATTTTACCGGACAAATAATGAAGGAGGTGTGTGCTATCTTGGGTATTAGACAGAAGTTTCATATCCCCTACCACCCGCAAAGCTCTGGGATGGTAGAACGTATGAACAGGACACTTAGAACAGCCCTAGCAAAGGCTATCCAAGAGACGGGACAGGCTTGGGCGGATTTACTACCCACAATCTTGATGAGACAAAGGGCAATTCCTAACTGAGTGACGGGATTAACTCCATATGAGTTGATGACAGGCAGGGCAATGCACCTGCCGGAAGGAATCATAACTGGGGGATCCGACGTAGGACCCCTGAGGGATCGGATTAGAAAGTACGTCTTGGAACTGAGTAAGCAACTTAAGGAATTGAAGAAGTAAGTGAGGGATCGGCAAGCAGGCAGGGATGAACAGAAGGAATTGGAGGACCGGGGGAGGTCCCGCAGGTAGGCGCGAAGGTAATGGTAAAATGTCTGCCAGGACGAACGGGGTTTGCTCCCCGTTGGTCTGGCCCATTTGAAGTCCTAATTAGCGGAGATACGTGCGCCTGCATAGATATGGGTGGGGTTGGCCGATGGAAACATTGGTCTCAGCTCAAAGAATATGAATCCAACGACCCCAGCACAAGCGAACAAAACAAATAACCCTGCCTTCATACACATTCTAGGAAACTGAAGGCGGACGCATCAGCAGAAAACGCCGGAAGAAATAAAGACGATCCAAGATGAATGTGTTACGCGATATTTTGTGCAGTTTGCTTTTTTGTGTAATTGTATTATGTAGCCTAGGGAGGACTCAGGCCAGAATACCCCCACAGACCAAGAGAGAGTTGTATGTGAACACCTTTTTGTACATGTCATACACCTATGCCAAGAAAGCCAATGTTGCCAGCTTTTGGGTCTGTGCCCATGTCCCCACACACTCGGAGGAAGGAATCCCCCTACAATCAATCCCATTTAGTGATAATGAGACGGCCAGTTGGATGTTTGGAGTTAGAACAGGATCCACACGCATTGGCTCTAATGCCATAGAGGCAGACGGCAGCACCATAATAAAACTTAAAAGTCATGGGTATAATCCAGAACAGTGTAGTGGGTGGAGACGATCAACCTATAACAATTCCTATCTACCACCATTCCTGAGAACAAGGTGTAAGAAGGGACAGGGAGGGGGGCTATGTCTCACAAGGCAGGGATGACCGGAAGATCCTATTGTGGGGTACAGTAACTGCACATATAGCCTTACCTTACCAGCCGAAATAGGTAGGGTGACACTCCCGTCATCAAATGGAAACGGTGACTGTTCGGTCCAATGGGACCCCCCAGCGATAAATAAATATATGCCCTACAACGGGACTCATTTTGTGTGCGGTCACAGGGCCTACCCCTGGTTGCCCCGAGAATGGACGGGCTCTTGTTATCTGGCTTATATCGTACCCTACATGTATCACCTGGGTTCTCTGAAGGACCTCCACCGGAGAGCCAGACGAGCCATCACGGAGACTGAAAGATTCTGGGCCATTGCGTTTCCCTGGTATGGAGCGGGTAAATTAGCAAGGGAATCCATTAACATGGCTTCCATCCTGGAACAGGTGGCCAACAATACAGCTGAAGCCCGAGTTAAGGTTAATGCAGAGATGGTAGCCCTCCGCACAGTAGCTCTGCAAAATCGGATGGTCCTTGACTATATGTTAGCAGATAAAGGGGGATCCTGTGCCCTCATCGGGGCCGAATGTTGTACATACATCCCGGATAGCTCGGGAGAAATTACCGATCTGGCAGAGCATATCCAAGAAGAGGTTAAAAAGCTTAAGCAAATACCAGCCTCCACGTTGTGGGACTGATTCTCAGGGTGGTTAGGGTCTATGGGAACGTCACTAATCCAAGGTCTGGTTACCTTTGTGGTGGTGGTAATAATGCTGTATTGCCTATGTATGTTACTTAAATGTTGCACTGTCACCTTTACTATTGAGCAGATCTGCAACCCAACCACCCTCAAACTACGAGAACCTAGCGGTGTCTCAGAAGGTGGTGTACACATGCCCAAAACACCGATATGATGAGGTTTTACAAGCAGCAGAATGAGGTGCGACAGGAGATGGGAACCTGGACCCCGGAGTGGGGACCCCGGAGTGGAGACCCCGGGGCTCAGGAACCGGCACATCACATCACCAATTTCTGCATGAAGACCGGGTAGACGTTGGCCTAGGATTATGTATGTGAAAAATTTCGGCCAAATGAGGGATTGAAGGGTTAATAGCGTTAGTGCGAAATTGCTGTGCTTTAGAAAAAGTTATGTATGACAGGATGAGATAAGCAATTGCGAAAAGGTCACAAGACGCTGAGCAAGAAAGAAAGCAACCACACCAGACGCTGGCCGAAGATAAGGAAGTAAGCCGGACAAAGACGAAAAGAAACTCGTGCAGACACTTTTGCAATGCCAGATGTAGAAGCAGTGACATGTGACCTTTGCGGTTTATGACTTTAAATACACATTTTTTGTAACCCCAAACTGAGTTGTTGCCTGGTTGAGGGACCTATATACAACTCCCCTGGTACCTTGTATTAATAAACTGAGTGTGTTTTCAACTCTCTAACGTAGTCTCGGATAGATTTATTTCTACCTCGGGTTTTCCCCCAACACTGGGCATACATTCATTACAGTGCAGCACACGTTAAAAACAGAGTAAAGATCCCTCTATACTGTCCCATCAAACCCGCCCAGGGCAGGTACAGTACGGGTTAGTTAGAGATTAGAATCCCCTCTACATTGTACCATCAAAGACTCACAGGGCAGGTACAGCCCATGTAAGATACAGACTAAAGCTTTCTCTACACTGTCCCATCAAACCTTCCCAGGGCAAGTAGAGCATGGGGTTAGATACAGAGTAAAGCTCCCTCTATACTGTCCCATCAAACCTTCCCAGGGCAAGTACAGCATGGGGTTAGATACAGAGTAAAGCTCCCTCTACACTGTTCCATCAAACGCTCCCAAGGGAGGGACAGTCCAGGTTAGGTACAGGTTAAAGCATCCTCTACACTGTCCCATTAAAGACTCCCAGGGCAAGTACAGCCCAGGTTAGATACAGATTAAAGCATCCTCTACACTGTCCCATCAAACCCTCCCAGGGCAGATACTGCATGGGTTCTATACAAAGTGAAGCTCCCTGAATACTTTTCCATCAAACCCTCCCAGGGCAGGAACGGCACAAGTTAGATACAGAGTAAAATTCCCCCTACACTGTCCCATCAATCTCTCCCAGAGCAGGTACAGTCCGTGTAAGATACAGAGGAAAGCTCCCCCTCCACTGTCCCATTAAACTCTCACAGGGCAGGTACAGCACAGGTTAGGTACAGTGTAAATCTCCATATACATTGTCGCTACAAACACTCCCGGGGCAGGTACAGCCATGTTAGATAAAGAGTAAAGCTCCCACTACACATTCACATCAAAGCCTCCCAGGGCATGTGCAGTATGTGTTAGATACAGAGTAAAGCACCCCCAACAGTGTCCCATCAAACACATGCAGGGCAAGCACAGCGCGGGTTAGATTCAGAGCAAAGCTACCTCTACACTGTCCCATCAAATCCTCCCAGGACAGGTATAGCACGGGGTTAGATACGGAGGAAAGCCCTCTCTACATTGTCCCATCAAATCCTCCCAGGGTACGTAAAGCATGGGGTTAGATACAGAGTAAAGCTCCCTCAACACTGTCCCATCAAACTCTCCAAGGGTAGGTATAGCACGGGGTTAGGTACAGAGTAAAGCTGCTTTTAGACTGTCCCATCAAACACTCCCAGTGCAGGTAGAGCATGCGTTAAATACAGAGTAAAGATTCCTCCAAACTGTCCCGTCAAACGCTCCTAGGGCAGGTACTCCATGGGGCTAGATACAGAGGAATGCTCTCTCTACATTATCCCATCAAAACCTCCCAGGGCACATAAAGCACGGGGTTCGATACAGAGTAAAGCTCCCTCTGTACTGTCCCATCAACACTCCCAAGGCAGGTACAGCACGGGTTAGATACAGAGTAAAGCTCCCTCAACACTGTCCCATCAAACTCTCCAAAGATCGGTACAGCATGCGTTAAAATAGAGTAAAGATTCCTCTAAACTGTATCATCAAACGCTCGTAGGGCAGGAACACTATGGGGCTAGATTCAGAGGAATGCTCCCTCTACATTATCCCATTAAACTCTCAGGGCATGTACAGCACAAATTAGATACAGCGTAAAGCTCCCACTACACAATCCCATCAAACTCTCCCAGGGCAGGTGCATGTTGCGTATGCAATTACTCAATAGGTTTAGTACCGTGAACTCAATCAGGTGTGACCTGACTCTACTATATTAGCTCTCCAATAAACGATTAAATATGGAGGCTTTCTTTATATACAAGGTCTGCACGGTGTGTCTTTGGCCCAATGACCTTCGACGGTCGGTCCCCCTGGTGGCAGGTAAACCCGGGCATACATACATTACAGTGCACCACATGTTAAAAACAGAGTAAAGCTCCCTCTACCTTGTCCCATCAAACTATACCAGGGCACGCACAGCACATGTTAGATACGGAGTAAAGCTCCCACTACACTGTCCCATCAAACCCACCCAGGGCAGGTACAGTACGGGTTAGATACAGAGTAAATCTCCCTCTACGCTGTCACATCCAACCCTCCCAGCACCCGTGACTCATTTCCATCAAACACTCCTAGGGCAGGTACAATATGGGTTCAATGAAGATTAAAGCCCCCTCTACATTGTCCCATCAAAGACTCACAGGGCAAGTCCAGTACGGGTTTGATACAGAGTAAAGCTTCCTCTACACTGTCCCATCAATCTCTCCCAGGGCAGGTACAGCATGGGTTAGATACAGAGTAAAGCTCTCTCTACACTGTTTCATCAATCTCTCCCAGGGCAGGTACAGCATGGGTTAGATACAGAGTAAAGCTCTCTCTACACTGTTTCATCAATCTCTCCCAGGGCAGGTACAGCATGGGTTAGATACAGAGTAAAGCTCTCTCTACACTGTTTCATCAATCTCTCCCAGGGCAGGTACAGCATGGGTTAGATACAGAGTAAAGCTCTCTCTACACTGTCTCATCAATCTCTCCCAGGACAGGTACAGCACGGGGTGAGATACAGAGTAAAGCTCCCTCGACACTGTCCCATCAATCTCTCCCAGTGCTGGTACTGTCATGTATGTAACCATCATGCAACGGTAACCTTCATGTAACTGTAACCTTCATGCAACTCTTGTACACTGTACTCATACCCTAGAAATGCACACCCTGACCACAGGGGGTGAACTTGTGGGAGACACTCCTCACCTGGGTTTCCAGCTATAAAAGGGGAGGTCCCACCTGGGGTCAAGCCTCCTTGGTCCTGGGAATAAAGGTCACGTAGTGACTGTGTCTGCAGTGCATGCCTCGTGTGATTTTGTAGTAAGGTGCAGGTACACCACATTTAGCGACGAGAAACGGGAATCACCGAACCACGAGGATGGCCACCGGTGGCACAGAGGAACGCGACTGTGTGGGTGAGGACTGGGACGACTTTGTGGAGAGACTCCAGCAGAGCTTTGTCACGAAGTACTGGCTGGGAGCGGCAGCGGCTGACAAGCGGAGGGCGCATCTATTGACCAGCTGCGGACCACAGACGGATGCGCTGATGAAAGACCTGCTCGCACCCCAAAAGCCAGCGGACAAGTCCTTTGAGCTGATCAGTGAGCACCTCAAGCCAGTGAGTAGCATACACATAGCCCGGCACCGGTTCTACACACACCGGCGTCGGGAGGGGCAAAACATCTCGGACTTCGTTGCGGACCTGCGGTGCTTGGCCAAGGTCTCTGTAAGTTCACAGACGCCTGCAGTGGGGAGATGTTAAGGGATTTCTTCATTGAGGTCATTAATCATGCCGGGATTTTCAGGAAGCTCATAGAGACAAAGGACTTGACTTTAGAAAGGGCGGCGCTGATAGCTCAGACCTTCATGGTAGGGGAAGAGGAGACCAAGCTAATTTCCACCGCAGCCCTGGTCCCAACGTGGCGACGGACCAGGGAGTTAACATGGTGAACGCGGCTCGGGACCCCGCAGGCAGGCAAGGGCATTTCGAAACCGCCCAGTCAGCAACAGACTCTAGGGTGGGCCCACAACAGGGACAATGGAAAGGGGATCGGCAATTCACGCCATCACGAGGAACAATAGGTCCCGCGAGGGGACCATCAACACCCACCATCAGAGAGCTTAGAAATAACCAAATTGTAGAATTTACCAATATTTCGCAAAGATTCCTTGTACCTTTCCCCTGCAGAGGAGAAGAATGGAAGGAAAAACTTTGGGACACAAATGAATTTTAAAGGGGCAGACGGAGCCTGCAGGGGATAAAAAGGGGATGCATTCATGGAGACCCCCACCAGTGTTTGGACTCATAGGAAAGGGAATTTAATTTGGAACTATCTATCAGAAAGTCTGAAATCCTAAAGTGCACATGGAAAAAACTATGAACTTTAATCAAATTTGGGATTTTTAAAAGATGAATGTTGGGTCGGCAAGAAAAAGGGTGGGGTCCATCTCTAAAGGGCCAGTTTGGATATTGGAGTTAATCAAATTGTCTGGGGACTGTTTACTCTCAAAAACTTGCCCCTAGAAAACATTAGCATTCAAACAATCGACCATGGAAGAAACAGTATCACCCCACCCAGAGGACCCAAATGTCACATACATATTCCAACACCTTTTCAACAGGCATAGAAATATCTGGCTCAGGCACAATGGACGAGAGCTCACCAACTTCGAAAAGCCTATTAACACCACTTAATCAAGTTTCATTTAGCTGGGCTGCACTATCGAAACAAAGAGCTGAGCTAGATTTGATGGGAGATAAGGAAGCCTTTTTTGGGATATATCTATTCCCAGTTTTACCAGGAAAGGACACAGATTCGAACTCACACAGACTGGAACAAGGACACAGACTGGAACACAGACAGACACAAGCAGCCTGCTTCCGCTACAGTGAAGAAATGGAGTAGTGGAGGAAACTACAAGAAGTCATCAAGGACCGACCGAGCACGAGGCCCACGGAGCGGAAGGTTGTCAGCAACCAAACTGACAACCCGGGCCACCACAATCAGCGAAACGACCAACCGAAACCAACTCAGCAAAAACCGAAGAATCGACATTTATTTCCACTCTACAATCTACTTCTGAACCACCAACGGGTGGTTCTACCTTGTCTGTCTAAGTCTGTTACAGTCCCTTCATAATTCCAGTGTCCAGAACCAAGGGTGTGGGAGCGATTCGGAACCGCTCATATAAGGTCAGAAGGGAAAGCTGGCCCCTGAAAATCACCGCTTACATAATGGCGACCCAGATGCGACACTGGTACAACGGACGTGATAAGAGAGAAACTGGTTTCAGGAAAAGAAGCAAAATGGAAGAGGGGATTTCCTCGTATGTGTTTAAGAGGGTAAATATGGTTAAGGAGTGGGTACTCGATGTATTGTATGCTGAGCGTCCAGAAGATACTGCAGCTCAATGGACCGAGAACAAGGACCATAAAAAGTCGATAAAGAAGGCCATTTGGCTAATTTGCCTTCAGCGACAGATCCAGCTTCTAGAATGAGAAATTAAAGGGAGTATTGAGGCAGGTGAAAGAGAGGTCCAGCACAAGGGCCACTATCGGGGAAAGGCTGTGGACAGAGGTGGGGCAGTTAAAGGAAAGTAGAGAGCTCACTAAAGAAAGGCACAAAACCCAACTGGACCTTTTACAGTGTCAGATTATTGAAGCCAAGAATAGCGAACTGGCGTTGCGGGAAGAGAATTCCTGCCTCGCCAAGCAAGTTAAAGAGTACGGGGAGAGGGTGGGAGTCAATCACTATCACTAGGGGGGTAGTGCTGGACAGGCTAATGGGACTCAAGGTAGACAAGTCCCCTGGTCCTGATGAAATGCATCCCAGGGTATTAAAAGAGATGGCGGAAGTTATAGCAGATGCATTCGTTATAATCTACCAAAATTCTCTGGACTCTGGGGAGGAAAGCAGCTAATGTAACGCCTCTGTTTAAAAAAGGGGCCAGACAAAAGGCAGGTAACTATAGGCCGGTTAGTTTGACATCTGTAGTGGGGAAAATGCTTGAAACTATCATTAAGAAAGAAATAGCGGGACATCTAGATGGGAATAGTGCAATCAAGCAGATGCAGCATGGATTCATGAAGGGGAAATCATGTTTAACTGATTTACTGGAATTCTTTGAGGATATAACGAGCATGGTGGATAGAGGTGTACCGATGGATGTGGTGTATTTAGATTTCCAAAAGGCATTCGATAAGGTGCCACACAAAAGGTTACTGCAGAAGATAAAGGTACGCGGAGTCAGTGGAAATGTATTAGCATGGATAGAGAATTAGCTGGCTAACAGAAAGCAGAGAGTCGGGATAAATGGGTCCTTTTCGGGTTGGAAATCGGTGGTTAGTGGTGTGCCATAGGGATCGGTGCTGGGACCACAACTGTTTACAATATACATAGATGGCCTGGAAGAGGGGACAGAGTGTAGTGTAACAAAATTTGCAGATGACACAAAGATTAGTGGGAAAGCGAGTTGTGTAGAGGACACAAAGAGGCTGCAAAGAGATTTAGATAAGTTAAGCGAATGGGCTAAGGTTTGGCAGATGGAATACAATGTCGGAAAGTGTGAGGTCATCCACCTTGGGAAAAAAAACAGTAAAAAGGAATATTATTTGAATGGGGAGAAATTACAACATGCTGCGGTGCAGAGGGACCTGGGGTCCTTGTGCATGAATCCCAAAAAGTTAGTTTGCAGGCGCAACAGGTAATCAGGAAGGCGTATGGAATGTTGGCCTTCATTGCGAGAGGGATGGAGTACAAAAGCAGGGAGGTCCTGCTGCAACTGTATAGGGTATTGGTGAGGCCGCACCTAGAGTGCTGCGTGCAGTTTTGGTCACCTTACTTAAGGAAGGATATACTAGCTTTGGAGGGGGTACAGAGACAATTCACTAGGCTGATTCCGGAGATGAGGGGTGATCTTATGATGATAGATTGAGTAGGCTGGGTCTTTACTCGTTGGAGTTCAGAAGGATGAGGGGTGATCTTCTAGAAACATTTAAAATAATGAAAGGGATAGACAAGATAGAGGCAGAGAGGTTGTTTCCACTGGTCAGGGAGACTAGAACTAGGGAGCACAGCCTCAAAATACGGGGGAGCCAATTTAAAACCGAGTTGAGAAGGAATTTCTTCTCCCAGACGGTTGTGAATCTGTGGAAGCAGTTGAGGCTAGCTCATTGAATGTATTCAAGTCACAGATAGACAGATTTTTAACCAATAAGGGAATTAAGGGTTATGGGGAGCGGGCGGGTAAGTGGAGCTGAGTCCATGGCCAGATCAGCCATGATCTTGTTGAATGGCGGAGCAGGCTCGAGGGGTTAGATGGCCTACTCCTGTTCCTAATTTTATGTTCTTATGACATTCAGGTAGCCTATAAGGTAGCCAGTACCAGGGAATTTGAGGCAGGAGACCATGGCCCCTGCCAGCAGCAGATCCAAAGCTTGAACCTTGCTCTATCCCGCGCTAAAGGCATGGTGTGCCTGATAAACCCAGGTTTAGCCCAGGAACACCTGGTAGAGCAAGGAGAAATGCCTCAGTCACCGCCTGCAGCTCCCGGGAACAGCCCGGTGCAGCAGGAGTGTCAGCCAGAGTGCGGGGCAGGCAAGGATTGCGAACTACCAACACCGGCGGCCCCGAGTTTTAACTCGGCTTGGCAGCAGGGGGAATCGGACGAGCCAATACAAGAAGGGCCGGAACCAGGGCCAATGCACCCGGTCCGGCAGCAGAAGTTTGGCCCGCCTGACGCCAATGGGGCAGCAGGACCCCTGGAAAGCAACTTCGTAGTCCCCCACAACACCCAAAAACTGAGGGCTATGATAGGCCACCTAAGTAAGCTCACCCAACAGGGGGATCCCTCGGTACACTTCCTGGAAGTGGAACACACAGGGGATATTAACGGGTGCGATGATTCAGAGCAGGCTAAGCTGTTGCTCTTCTCGCTAGACACCAAGCTGTGCCATTCCCTCTCTGCAGACAGCAGAAAGGGGAGAAACACGTACGCTGCGGTTAAGGAGGAGGTTCTAGAGGCCATGGGTATGAACGACGGGAGTCCTTTCTCCCGAGTGGAGAAAACAGTGCAGCTCTATGGGGAGACTCCACAGGCTTTTGCCGACAGGTTGTGGCCGGTCTACAAAAGGGCCTGTAGTGGGGTTCTTGACCGGGCCCACCTGACCCCTAACGAGCTGGCTCACTGGCTCCGCAGCCTGGTGGCAAACAGCCTACCTGGAGTAAAGGCAAAAGCCGAGGTCTGGTTTGATCCAAGAGATCCCAGAACCATCGAGGAGACAGTGGTCAGACAGTTGACCCTGGCTTACCGGAACGGTAGAGGGATAGAGGAGTCCTCCTCTAAAGGGAGGGTCCATAAGATTAAACCCAGCCAAGGCAAAAGAGAGTGGCATTAGGAAGGTGGGAACCCTCCCCACAAAGGGGGCGAGTGTTTTGGGTCTGGGAAAAGTGGGCATTGGAGGAAGGACTGTAGGAACCCCTGGAAAGAGACTAATGGAAAGGCCGTTCCAGCCCCAGCCCATAAGACCGGGGCAGGAACACCCGACTCATATGAGACACTCGTAGCCGCCCTACAGACACTCATAAACGGACAGGGAGCAGTAGCTACCGCAACCGGTACAGTAGCCGGTACAGTAAAACCCTCTGCTACAACCCACCCAGATGCATGACTAGAGCCAGCGCAGCCTGTGTACCTGTGTTCCCTTGAGTACGATGCCTGGAAGAGACCGTGCGTTACGATGGAGGTGGGGAAAGTGAAAGGGACCTACCTGCTAGATACTGGTGTTTCCAGCATCCTTGTATATGCAGATAACCCAGCTACCTCACCTCTAGTCCCGTGCAGTCTCGTGGGGTTCACAGACAATGAGCAAACTGGTTCATTTTCCATCCCGCTCACCATTCAGTTCGGGGCACTCAAAACCAAATGGAAGTGTGTCCTGATGAAATGGGAGCAGAAGGGAAAAGGGATCCTGGGGGCTGATTTTATCATTAGCCACCAGATCCTAGTGGATCTCAGGAACCACTGTCTATGGGGAGCCATCGGACTGACAGGGAAGGTGAGGTGGCGGTGATCCCAGAAAAAGGGGCCAAGGGAACATTGTCTACCGTGAAGCCAAAGGAAGGTTACGACCCCAGTGGAGTACCAGGCATATGTACGGGCACACCTTGCAGCATTCGCCACCCACAAACATGACTGTGGTAGGGTAATGGGGGTGGAAGTTAGTATAGAAGGGGACCCCATGACCCGACCACAAAAGCAATATAACTTCCCCAGGGAGGCAGAGGCAGACCTGACAACGGCGCTGGGATCACTGGTAGAGCAAGGGATGTTAAGACCGATAGCTACCCATGTGAACTCTCCACTGTGGCCGGTTAAGAAACCAGGAACTCATGGAGGGCCACCGTGGACTATCGAGTACTAAATAAGAATATCCCTGCCTGTGCACCCACTGTAGCAGCCGTAGCGGACCTCATAGGGAATATTCCAGCATCCGCGACCACTTTCACGGTGCTGGACATTTCAAATGGGTTCTGGTCCATTCCTTTAAAACGGGAGGACCAGTACAAGTTCGGCTTTACCTTTAAGGGCCAACAATACACGTGGAACTGTCTTCCCCAGGGCTTCCGCAACAGCCCCAGCATTTTTCACCAATGCATGGCGAACTGTTTAAAGGGCTTTAGCAGACCCCAGCATTTGGTGCAGTATGTGGATGACCTGCTCCTGTTCACCGATCAGGGGGAGGAGCATGGCCCACTGCTGGCTGAGCTGCTGGAGCTTCGAAAAGAAGAAGGATTTAAAGTAAACCCGAAGAAGGCACAGATCGGCCAGAAGGAAGTCAAATTGCTGGGGCTAACTGTGCGCGCTGGGGAAAGAGCCATAGACAAGGCTAGACGGGAGGCAGTACAGGAGTTACCAGCCCCCAACACAGTGACAGGGGTAAGATCCTTTCTAGGGCTCACCGGGTACTGCAGAGATTTTATTGAGGATTATGCAGCCACCACAGCCCCTCTGCTCAGGCTCCTACACAAGGGTGTAGAGTGGGACTGGGATGAGGGTTGCGAGGCAGCATTTAACCAGCTCAAGAAGGACTTGCAGACCGCGCCAGCCTTAGGAGCGATAGATGAGGGAAAGGAGTTTTTCCTGGAGGTGGCAGCCAGCGGGGACAGTTTGAGCTCAGTGCTGCTTCAAGAGCGGCACGGCCAGCTGAGACCGGTGGTTTACTCCTCCAGGATCCTCACAGATGTGGAGAAGGGGTACTCCAACTGTGAGAGACACCTCCTAGCCACACATTGGGCAGTGAAAAGATCCTTGATCTTCACGGGAGGGTCTCCTCTAACACTCCTAACCCACCACACACCTATTCAGATGCTCCTAGATGGGAGGATTAAGGATGGGACGGTGAGCAGTGCCCGCATTGCTCGCTGGACCCTGCTCCTCTCCCAGATGGACCTCAGAGTAGAAGGCCCCCACGAGTTAAGGCTCGCAGCCAACCTAGTCTACCCAGGGAAAGCCCACAGGTGATCCATTGTAGGGGTATGGGAGGTGAACATTGGTCTTCGGGCTGGGTTACACCCTTCAGGCCGTGACATCTACTTGGACGGGTCCAGCACGGTATCTGCTGGCGAGCGACTCACGGGGTGTGGAGTCTATGACCCAAGGGAAAGTATTGCCCTGGCAATCAAGCTCCCCAGCACCATGAGCACCCAGCATGCTGAACTGTCCGCCGTAATGTATGTGGTGACCCACCCCGAGGAATTCCCTATCCCGTACACGATTTGCTCGGACAGTATGTTCACCTGCAATTCATGTACGGAGTACCTGGCTATCTGGTCCCATCGCGGATACACGTCCGCTGACGGGAGACCCCTGGCAATCAAGTCCCTGCTGGAGAAAATCATGACAGCGGTGGGGGAAGAGGGAAAGGTCGACATACATAAGGTGAAGGCCCATTCAAAAACCGAACCCTGGGCAGAGGGAAACCAACAGGCTGACAAACTGGCCATAGAAGGTGCCCGCACAGGAAAGTTCTGGGACCCCTATGACATCGGCCGCATCGCAGCGGTCAAGAATAAGAACAGGGCAGCAGAGAGTACAGGGATAGCTTTGGCCCCGGACTTAAAAACAGTTCAGGCACAGGACCTGGTCCTGAAAGCTGTCCTGAACGCGCTAGCTAGAGGAGAGAGAGTAGAAGGTCCGTACGGCACAGCAGCCATTACCGTTAAGGAAGGCATGCTGTTTAAAGAGGGACAATGGGTCGTGCCACAGCAGCACCAGAGGGAATTCCTAAAACTGGCCCATGAGGGTCCAGGAGCGGGACACCCCGGGCCTGAGACCACCTGGCAATGGGTGGAACAGGCAGGATGGTGGCCGGGACTCAGGGAGGATGTCCGCGAGTTCTGTGCGAACTGCCTGGTGTGTGCTACGAACAACCCTGACCCCCAGAAAAGGAAGGTGTCCCTAGGACATGTCAGGAGGGTAGAGGGACCATGGCAGTCAATCCAAATTGACTATATCGGGCCCGTACCCACCACCCAGGGAGGCTACAAATACTGACTAGTCCTGGTGGACGTGTTCTCGAAATGGGTTGAAGCCTTCCCCTGCCGAACAGCCACCGCACTAGGGACAGCTAAGATTCTAGTGAGGGAAGTGTTCTCCTGGTGGGGACTCCCACAGTATGTGGAGTCAGACCAGGGGAGCCATTTCACCAGGCAGGTAATGCAGGCAACCCTTAAGGTGCTCGGCATTGAGGGGAAATGGCACGTTGCCCACAACCCACAGTCATCGGGCATTGTGGAGCGTTTAAACCGCACCATTAAAGAAAGGCTGTGGAAGGAAACGGGAGACTCACCCCAAAAGTGGGTGGAGGTCTTACCGTTGGTCCTAATGGGGATCCGAGCTAGCCAGTCAAAGAGCACGGGGTATTCCCCATACGAGCTCATGACTGGCCAGATTATGTGGACCCCCCCCCATGTCCTAGCCCCGGTGTTCACAGAAGGTCAGTTCAGAGAGGTGAACCAGGACCGGTTTGTCAGGAACCTGTTTGAACACCTCAAACAGATTCACTGGCAGGCTGCTAGTAACATGGGCAGACAGCATCGGAGTAACTGATTGCTGCTAGAACCCAGCAAACATCACAAATGGGAGATAGGGGACCAGGTCATGGTGAGGAACTATGCTCGGGTAGGGGTTTTTGAAGCATCATATATGGGGCCATACAGCATTGTCGACAAGGCAAGCCCGATGGTCTATGCCATGAAGCTGCCCCGCCGTACTAAGTGGTTCCACATCAACCAGTGCAAGCTGTACAACCCAGGGTCAGCCAAACACAGAGGGCAGCCGGGAGGGGTGAACCGTCCTCAGGACAGGGACGGCCCCTGTTGGCAGCCCCCCGACGGTGAAGGGCCCACAGGGAATGTGGCAGGCTCAGAAACCGTGCTTATAGAGGCGGTGAATTGTACTACTGGAGGGGCTATCTCACCCATCGTTTGGGATTCGGATGCACCCCCAGTAACCCAAGCCCTGAGAAGGACCCTCCGTACACCACGGCCAAAGATACCGTGGTCACCGGCATCTGAGCCTCAGCGATTCTACCCTAGGAGAAGGGCAGCCCGACAGGGAAGGCCAAAGGTCAGAAGTACAAAGGTCGCTCAGAGTAAGGACCCCCAGCCAGCCGCCTCCATCGGTGAGGGCCTCACAGGAGCAGTAGCTCCAGCTCACCGGCAGCGGGGAAACCCTAGCATCCAGGCAGCTATCAGGCCGCACAAGGCATGGGCCCGACAGGGATTAACCAGGCCACCCGGAGACAGGTGGCGGTTGTACATAGCTCCATTTTTAGTTTAAAGCAACTGACTGCACCGTTTTACATTTTAAGTTCAGTTTAGAATTAAGGTTAATGTTGCAGTAATGTTTAGGTGATTGTTTTGAGTTTGTCTTGTGTGTCAGCCAGCCTGAGAGCAGTTCTCAAGGGCAGGGCGATGTGTTCTGTGTGTTTTACAGGAGTGGAAAGGAGGGAAGGAACCAAGATGAGAAGGATCCTGTGTCTGCTCACCCTGGCAGGGGTAAGCATCGGGGACCGAGGTGACGTGGAGGAATTCCGCATTTATGGGTGCTCGGGAGGGAAAGTACCAATGGTGACTACCGGAGGTGGCACATGGCGGGTGGAGGAGATTGCTGTTTATTCCCACGAGGGACGGTGGCCAGGGTGGCTGGAGTCTAACTCCACCCGATACTCCAGCCAGGACGGGTTCACCTACGGGGAGGCTTCCATGCCATGCCCCAGGGTACAGGTCGTTGCGGCACGGGTTAGTGTGACCGAGGGAAAACGGGTATGCCTTACCTGTAAAGGGAAGATTCCTCTGGATAGTGGTGGTGGCTCAGAAACTGAGCAGTGACATGGGAGACTACACAGCCGATTGGGAACGGCTGGGGAACGATACCTACCGGACTATCACGGGCTCACGGCGGGGAGTGAGCGTGTGTTGGGATAAGTGGTGGGAATCGGAACAAGGGATCTATGTCTGCATGTGGGGGTCAGGGAGGGTCTGTCCCGCAGGCATGTCGATCGCCTTTGCCAGAAGATGCCAAGATAACGGGGAAGGGATGGGATGGGACGCAAGTCTGCTTGCATGTGAGGTCCTATACGCCCCGGTCCCAGTTAACGCCACTGAACTGCTAGCATGCCCCAAAAAACCCCTGCCGACAATCCCGACTGGACGTACAGTAATTGATAGGTGTCCTACCACCACCGAGGGACCAGGGAATGGGCTTGTCCTCATACCAACCGACAAGGTACTCTACCAGGGGGTACACTACGCCGTAGCTTCAGTCATCCTAAACCTAACTGAGGTGCACTTACCCGGATGGTGCCCCAAGGAAACAACTATTATACCAAGTATTGCTACGAGACATGTTGAAAAAATGTTATGCGTTAGATTTTGGTAACGTAGACAAAGCAGACTTATATACATTCTACGCCAAAACCGACAAGGGTACCGGGAGACACAGGAGGGGAACCTGGAATGACATTTTCACAGCTTATAACACGGGATCCTCTGTGGTGAATAGTCTCGATGACATGGAACTACAACTACAAATAAATACTATAAAGAACCAATTACGTAAAATCCTAAAAGTGGAAAACACAGTGGTGGGCTCGGAACTACATGAGGATCAGGCCATGACAGTTCATTTAAAAGAAATCATGGAAGAATTAGAAAGACATGCTAAAATGGTCAATGCACTGATCCGGGAGGACAGGAATGCTTCAGATCAGGCTGCACAGAACGAGGTGTCTGTGCTGTACAGGGCATGGTTGCTGGGTGAGGGTCGCAGCAACCTGGAGGATTTAAAACAAGGTTCAGTCCCCTCCTGGATCAGCAACAAGCACCTCGCAGCCCTCCACCCGTTTAGTAATTTGCTGAGCCCATGTCAACTCTGTCTACCTTCGGAAGCCTACCCTGCCCCAGTGGATTGTGGGCGTTCCAATCACACTAACATGGGGATAGTAGTGAGGATGCTGGTCATGGGTGGGACAGCCCGACCCGCACCGGTATACAGGGTGGAGAATATTGGGGTCATTCAAGGGGGTGCACACGTCCGTTACTCAGCGGGCCCACCTTATGTCATAAAGTGGGAGCACGCTATGACAGGTACTGACCTCTCTGGATGCTGGAGCCCGGGCACACACATAGTGCTGTGTCCCCAGCACTTGAAGCCTACTTGAGACTACAGTGTGGGTTTAAAGCTGCTGCTCCACAACCTATCAACTGTACCATGGAGGTAATGGCACAAGACCATGTTCCCCCACAGGTAGCATACATAGGAGGTGGGACATATTGCGTCACCACCAGTGCACCCCACTACCAATGTGAACACACATATGGTGTCCGGTGAGTGAAAGCAGTTTTTGCTTTAAACCTGAGGCAGAAGTTCGAGTGGCCCAAAAACGGATTGTCCCCATTCCTGAACCCTCCATTATTCACCTCACTGTAACAGAAAACTTTACCAACTTACAAAACTATGTCACACATTTCGGTTATGCAATTCCTCCTCTACCCGAACATCTTACCTCTTTGTTGAAATCTGTGGAAGTATCACAAAAACATTTCTACACACTAGAGCAAAAGACAACTGTAATAGCGAGCGAGACTTCAGACATCACAGTTCCACCCTGGTGGGACATTCTCAACAATATAGAAGTCCCTCCTTGGATTAGGATAGTCTCCCATCTTTTAGTGGTTTGCCAGCTTGGAATAACTCTGTATTTATGGTGTTCTAAGTGTAAGGGGAGAAAACAAAAGCGCCGATCCAGACATTACCGGGTGATGGACAAACCTCAGGAGACCAATTGATGTTGTTTAATTTTAATCTATGTTCTTCCTTCTGTAATGTGGTTGTACATTGCCTACATGCTGGTGAATATAATGTAATTGAAATGAAATAAACTCTGCTGAAATGCAATTGTAGTGATTGAACCCCCTCCAAGCTGGGAGGGTGTAAATGTAAAAAGTCTGTACCTGTAAAAGGAAAAGTGTGTATCTATGGTGGTGTTGCATAAGTGTAATGCATATTTTGGGTATTAGTTTAGTTAATTTACGGGGAAGGTTATCTCTTGGGAGTCAGGAATTTTGCTCGCCTGGAAGTTGATACCATAAGTGTTATGGTAACACAGGGGGGACTGTAGAACTTACCAATATTTTGCAAAGATTCATTGTACCTTTCCCCTGCAGAGGAGAAGAATCCCTTTTTGGACGTTTAAAATGAGTTTTAAGGGCAGACGAGGCCTGCAGGGGATAAAAGGGGATGCATTCATGGAGACCCCCTCCCGCTCCCGCCGCAGTGTTTGGACTCACAGGAAAGGGAATTTAATTTGCAACTCGATGAACATTTTGGTATCCTAGCAAAAACTCTGAGGGCGATACCTAAGAGCTTTACAAGTTTAAGACCTCGAAAGGAGCATGTTGGAAGAGACTGCCAGAACAGAGACTTCACTCAGGAATTGGGTATTGGAGCTAATTCAATTTGTCTGGGAGAATCACAATGCGGATTCTGGCCATTACGGGGTACAACGGACATGATCTTTACAGCGCGACAACTGCAAGAGAAATGCAGGGACCAGCACCAATCCTTGTGCATGGCCTTCTTTGACCTTACAAAGGCCTTTGACACTGTTAACCGCGAGGGGCTATGGAGCATCCTCCTCAGTTTCGGCTGCCCCCAAAAGTTTGTCACCATCCTCCGCCTGCTCCATGACGACATTCAGGCCATGATCCTGACCAATGGATCCACCACAGACCCAATCCACGTCCAGACTGGGGTCAAGCAGGGCTGTGTCATCGCGAAAACGCTCTTCTCGATCTTCCTCACTGCAATGCTCCACCTCACACTCAACCAGCTCCCCGCTGGAGTGGAACAAAACTATAGACCGAGTGGGAACCTGTTCAACCTTCGTCACCTCCAGGCCAGATCCAAGACCATCTCATCGTCTGTCATTGAACTACAATACGTGGATGACGCCTGCGTCTGCACACACACAGAGGCTGAACTCCAAGTCATCGTCAATATCATCACTGAGGCATACGAAAGCATGGGCCTTACACTAAACATGATAAGGCAAAGTTTCTCCACCAACCTGACCCCACCACACAGCACTGTCCCCCAGTCATCAAGATCCACGGCACGGCCCTGGACAACGTGGACCACTTCCCTTACCTTGGGGGCCTATTATCAGCAAGGACAGACATTGATGACGAGGTTCAACATCGCCTCTAGTGCGCCAGCGCAGCCTTCGGCCGCCTGAGAAGAGAGTGTTCGAAGATCAGGCCCTCAAATCTGCCACCAAGCTCATGGTCTACAGGGCTGTAGTGATACCCACCCTTCAGTATGGCTCAGAGACGTGAACCATATACAGTAGACACCTCAAATCTCTGGAGAAATACCACCAATGATGTCTCCGCAAGATCCTGCAAATCCCCTGGGAGGATAGACGCATCAACATTAGCGTCCTCGACCAAGCCAACATCCCCAGCATCGAAGCACTGACCACACTCTACCAGCTCCGTTGGGCGGGCCACATTATCTGCATGCCAGACACGAGACTCCCAAAGCAAGCGCTCTACTCGGAACTCCTACACGGCAAGCAAGCCCCAGGTGGGCAGAGGCAACATTTCAAGGACATTGTTAAGTTTTACCACAATGACCCTATTCCCCTCTTTATCTTGTCCACAGATCACTGAAAGTAGCAGACCAGGAGGATAAGGTGGTTAAGAAGGCATACGGAATGCTTGCCTTTATTGGCTGAGGCATAGAATTTCAGAGCAGGGAGGTTATGCTTAAATTGTATAATACTTTGATTCGGCCACAGCTGGAGTACTGCGTGCAGTTCTCGTCGTCGTATGATAGGAAGGATGTTATTGCACTAGAGAGGGTGCAGAGGTCATTTACTAGCATGCTGCCTGGAATGGAGAATCTTAGTTATGAGTACAGATCGGATAGGCTGGGTACTTAAGGAAGTTGTGCTAGAAATAGTGGATGCATTGGTGGTCATTTTCCAGCATTCGATAGACTCTGGATCAGGTCCTATGGATTGGAGTGTAGCTAATGTAACCCCACTTTTTAAAAAAGGAGGGAGAGAGAAAACAGTGAATTGTAGACCGGTTATCCTGACATCGGTAGTGGGGAAAATGTTGGAATCAATTATTAAAGATGTAATAGCAGCGCATTCCCCGCAAAACCAATCACAACCCTTACGCAGGAGCACATGTAACGGCTCCAACAACGTGCTCAAGTTTGGCAGAAAGTCCCGAAATAGTTCAACAGTCCCAGGAATGAACGCAGCTCCGATGTGTTGCATGGCCTGGGTGCTCGTCGAATCGCCTCTGTTTTGGATTCGGTGGGCCGAATCTCATCTGCAGCAACCCTCCTGCCCAGAAACTCAACCTCAGGAGCAAAGAACATGCATTTAGACTTCTTGAGTCACAGGCCTACCTGGTCCAGTCGGTGTAGCACCTCCTCCAGGTTGTGGAGGTGTTCCTCGGTGTCTCGACCCGTGATGAGGATGTCGTCCTGGAATACGATCGTTCCAGGAATGGATTTAAACAGACTTTCCATGTTACGTTGGAAAATTGCGGCCGCTGATCGAAGGCCCTTGTGCATGGTGATGGTGGTCAGTAGTTTGGATTCGTCGGCCAGTTCCTGGGTCATATAGGCTGAAGTGAGGTCCAACTTGGTGAACAGCTTGCTGCCTGCCAGTGTGGCAAAGAGGTCCTCCGCTCTTGGGAGCGAGTATCGGTCTTGTAGGGACACCCGATTGATGGTGGCCTTGTAGTCGCCACAGATCCTGACAGAGCCATCCGCTTTTAGATCGGGAACGATGGGGCTCGCCCAGTCACTGAATTCAACAGGCGAAATTATGCACTCTCGCAACAGCCGGTCCAATTCGCTCTCGATTTTTTCCCGCATCACATATGGCACCACTCTGGCTTTGTGTTCTGACGTTCGGGGTGATGTGTATCGCTACTTTAGTGCCTTTAAAAGTCCCGACGCCCGGTTGCAATCGTGACTCGAATTGTTGTAGGACTTGCGAGCATGAACTTCGCTCCACCAAGGACATTGCGTGAACATCCCCCCATTTGCAGTTCATCTCGGCTAACCAGCTCCTCCCCAACAGTGCGGGACCATTGTCCGGGACAATCCAGAGTGGCAGCTGGTTCACCAACCCATTGTGTGTGACAGCCATCATTGCACTGCCTAGCACCGGAATGATTTCTTTGGTGTAAGTCCGTAATTGTGTCTCAATGCATTCTAATTTGGGTCTACTGGCTTTGAGTGGCCATAGCTTCTCAAATTGCTGAATGCCCATGAGTGACTGGCTGGCCCCAGTGTCCAGCTCCATGCGTACTAGGATACCGTTCAACAAAACCCTTATCATCATTGGTGGCATTTTGGTGTATGAACTGTGAATATTCGCCGCATGGACCCGCTGAACCTCAGCATCCATCGATTTGCCCCAAAGGTCATCCTGCCTCACAGAACCCTCTTCTGGTCCATCTGCCTCATATATTAGTCTGGTTGCAGGTTTTCTGCACATTCGAGCTAACTGGCCACTGAGATTGTAGTTTCTGCAGACAAACTGTTGGAATCTGCATGATCTGGCTGAGTGTTTTCCCCCATACCTCCAGCATGAGTTAAAGTTTCCATTTTTGGGGACAAAGAGACTATGACCAGGAATTCTGCGCTGACTGTCCCTTTGCCTGCGCTTAAGTACCCTATTAGTGGGTGTCAATGGCCCCATCCCGGGCCGCATTGTCCACTGTGATGGCGTGAACGTCTGTTCAGCCTGCCATTGTCTCTGTTGAGGTCCTGCTCTGGGGTCTATTGCTGCCTGGGGAATGTCGGACTGCCCCTGCCTGCCTGCGGGGCTCTGAGTCGCATTGATGATGTTGACTCCCTGATCCATCGCCACGTTAGAGGCAGAATTGCGCACGTAAATCATTTCCGTCTCTTCCTCCCCCACCATGAAAGTGTGAGCTAACAACGCTGCCGCTTCCAAGGTCAAGTCCTTGGTCTCAATTAACTTGTGAAAAATTCCCGCATGACCGATACCCTCGATAAAGAAGTCCCTTAGCATCTCCCCCCTGCAGGCGTCTGTGAAATTACAGAGGCTGGCCAAATGCCGGAGGTCTGCTACAAAGTCCGGTATGCTCTGTCCTTCACGACGTCGGTGGGTGTAGAATCTGTGTCGAGCCATGTGTATGCTGCTCGCCGGTTTGAGGTGCTCCCCGATTAATTTGCTAAGCTCTTCAAAGGTTTTGTCCGACGGCTTTTCGGGTGCCAGTAAGTCCTTCATAAGCGCATAAGTCTTTGGCCTGCAGCTGGTCAGGAGATGAGCCCGACGCTTGTCGGCCGCTGCATCCCCCAGCCAGTCTTTCATAACGAAGCTTTGCTCAAGCCTCTCGACAAAATCGTCCCAGTCTTCCCTAACACAGTACCGTTCCTCTGTGCTACCGGTGGCCATTCTCATGCGTCGTGAATTCCCGTTTCTCGTCGCCAATGTAAAGTCCTTACTCTACAGCATGAAACCACACGAGGCACATTCCAGGGACAAGGCCACCCTGTGACCTTAACTCTTTATTACAGGACTCCAGAAGTGATGACCTTGCGTGGGACCTCCTTTTATATATCTGTGTGATCAGGTAAGGAGTGTCTCCCACAAGTTCAACCCCTGTCGTCAAGGTGTGCATCTAGGTTGAGTGTATACAGTAATATAGTGGTGTTACATTATAGTTACAAACATGACACATTGGGCAGTGAGAAGGATTTAAACTTTTTGGCCAAGAAATTGATTAGCGTGGCAAAATGTGTGCCGAGGGATGGGGGGTGAGTGAGAGGGGCTGAGGGTGAGGGGGTGTATGTGTGAGAGGGGATGAGTGAGTGGCTGAGGGTGAGGGGTGTATGTGTGAGAGGTGAGTGAGAGGAGCTGAGGGTGATGGAGTGTATGTGTGAGGGGGATGAATGAAGGGCTGAGGGTGAGGGGTGTATGTGTGAGGGGGATGAGTGAGAGGCTGAGGGTGAGGGGTATATGTGTGATAGGAGGTGGGGTGGGAGGGGTGAGGGTGGGAGTGTGAGGGGCTGGGGTGGGAGTGTGAGGGGCCGGGTGGGAGTGTGAGGGGCGGGTTTGGGAGTGTGAGGGGCCGGGGTGGGAGTGTGAGGGGCGGGGTGGGAGTGTAAGGGTTGGGGGTGGGAGTGTGAGGGGTGGGGGTGGGAGTGTGAGGGGTGGGAGTGTGAGGGGCGGGGTGGGAATGTGAGGGGCGGGGGTGGGAGTGTGAGGGGCGGGTTTGGGAGTGTGAGGGGTGGGGGTGGGAGTGTGAGGGGCGGAGGTGGGAGTGTGAGGGGCGGGGGTGGGAGTGTGAGGGGCGGGGGTGGGAGTGTGATGGGCGGGGATGGGAGTGTGAGGGGCGGGTTTGGGAGTGTGAGGGGCCGGGGTGGGAGTGTGAGGGGCGGGGTGGGAGTGTGAGGGGTGGGGGTGGGAGTGTGAGGGGTGGGAGTGTGAGGGGCGGGGTGGGAGTGTGAGGGGCGGGTGTGGGAGTGTGAGGGGTGGGGGTGGGAGTGTGAGGGGAGGGGGTGGGAGTGTGAGGGGCGGAGGTGGGAGTGTGAGGGGCGGGGGTGGGAGTGTGAGGGGCGGGGGTGGGAGTGTGATGGGCGGGGGTGGGAGTGTGAGGGGTGGGGGTGGGAGTATGAGGTGTAGGGGTGGGAGTGAGAGGGGTGGGGATGGGAATGTGAGGGGCAGGGTGTTTTGTGAAACCCGTACTGTTCATTGGCTCCTTGTGTATCAGGGAGGACACACCGGGAGGGGACTGGTTGAGTTGGATACTCTTTACCTGACCACCATTGTTCATTGTCCATAGGTTTATATGTAACCTTCAGGGCTGCTGACCGAGGGCCGTGCAACTCTTTGTCGGCCGGCGTGGACACGATGGGCCGGAATGGCCTCCTGCGCTGTAAATTTCTATGTTTCTATGTTTCTACTTAAAGGCAGCCAGCACCTGTTCAGCAGAAGGCCGATTCAGGCTCTGAGAAGTGCTGTGACACCTATTATCCCCCCTCCACCACCTCCCCCCCCTTGCAGTGGTGCTGTCCATTATGGGAAGGGGCAGAGTGGAGGCTATGTCCACCAGCAATGCTGGAGGAGATGCTGAGCTATGTTTGTGCAACCCTCCTTCACTCTTCTCCCTCACCGCCCTGAACACAAGCTTCCAAAACACATGTGATCCTTTCTCCCTTCCTTTCATTTCAGCTCACCTGGATAGAATCATAGAATCATAGAACGGTTACAGCACAGGAGGGGGCTATTCGGCCCGTCGAGCCCGTGCCGGCTCTCTGCAAGGCCACCTCAGCCAGTCCCACTCCCCCGCCCTTTCCCCGTAGCCCTGCTAATGTTTTTCCTTCAGCTACTTATCCAACTCCCAAGCTACGATTGAGTCTGCCTCCACCACCCTCTCAGGCCGTGCATTCCAGATCCTAACCACTCGCTGCGTAAAAATGTTTTCCTCACGTCGCCTTTGGTTCTTCTGTCAATCACCTTAAATCTGTGTCCTCTGGTTCTCGACCCTTCCCCCAATGGGAACAGTTTCTCTCTGTCTCTCTGTGCAGATCCCTCATGATTTTGAGCACCTCGATCAAATCTCCTCTCAACCTTCTCTGCTCCAAGGAGAACAACCCCAGCTTCTCCAGTCTCTCCACGTCACTGAAGTCCCTCATCCCTGGAACCATTCTCGTAAATCTTATCTGCACCCTCTCTGAGGCCTTCACATCCTTCCTAAAGTGCGGTGCCCAGAATTGGACACAATACTCCAGTTGTGCCCGACCCAGTTTTAAAAGGCTTCTGTACTCTATGCCTCTATTTATGAAGCCCAGAATCCCACGTGCTTTTTTCTCACCCTGCCCTGCCACCTTCGACGATTTGTGCACACATCCCCCCCCCAGGTCTCTCTGTTCATTCACCCCCTTTAGGATTGTCCCCTTTAGTTTATATTGCCTCTCCTCGTTCTTCCGACCAAAATGTATCACTTTGCATTTTTCTGCGTTAAATTTCATCTGCCCCGTGTCGGCCCATCCCACCAGCCTGTCTGTGTCTCTTGAGGTCTATCACTAACCTCCTCACTATTCACTATACTTCCAAGTTTTGTATCATTTGCAAATTTTGAAATTGTGCTCTGTACACCCAAGTTGAAGTCATTGATATATATGAAGAAAAGCAGTGTTCCCAGTACCGAGCCCTGGGGAACACCACTGTATACCTTCCTCCAGTCCGAAAAACAACCGTTCACCCCCACGCTCTGAAACCTCATCAAAAAATTCAATCAAGTTAGTTGAACATGATTTGCCTTTAACAAATCCGTGCTGCCTTTCCTTAATTAATCCACACTTGTCCAAGTGACTGTTAATTTTGTTCCGGATTATCGTTTCTAAAAGCTTCATCACAACCAAGGTTAAACTGACTGCCTGTAGTTGCTGGGTTTATCCTTACAAGGGTGTAACGTTTGCAATTCTCTAGTCCTCTGGCACCACCCCCTGTCTAAGGAAGATTGGAAAATTATGGCCAGTATCTCTGCAATTTCCACCTCAACTTGCCCCAGCATTTCTGGATGCATCTTGGTGACTTATCTACTTTAAGTACAGTCAGTGGGGGTGCCACAGGGATTGGTGCTGGGGCCTCAACTATTTACTATCTATATTAATGACTTGGATGAAGGGACCGAGTGTAATGTAACCAAATTTGCTGCTGATACAAAGATGGGTGGGAAAGCAAGCTGTGAGGATTACGCAAAGAATCTGCAAAGGAATAGTGACAGGCTAAGTGAGTGGGCAAACATTTGGCAGATGGAGTATAATGTCGGAAAGTGTGAGGTTATCCACTTTGGTAGGGAAAATAAAAAAGCAAATTATTATTTAAAGATGGAGAGATTATAAAATGCTGAGGTATAGAGGGATCTGGGGGTCTTTGTACATGAATCTCAAAAAGTTAGCATGCAGATACAGCAAGTAATCAGGAAAGCAAATGGAATGTTGTCCTTTATTACAAGGGGGATCGAGTATAAAAGTAGGGAAGTCCTGCTACAACTGTACAAAGTATTGGTGAGACCACACCTGGAGTACTGAGTGCAGTTCTGGTCTCCGTATTTAAGGAGGGATATACTTGCATTGGAGGCAGTTCAGAGAAGGTTCACGAGGTTGATTCCTGAGATGAAGGTGTTGTCTAATGAAGAAAGGTTGAGCAGGTTGGGCCTATACTCATTGGAGTTTAGAAGACTGAGAAGTGATGTTATTGAAATGGAGAAGATACTGATGGGGCTTGACAGGGTAGATGCAAAGAGGATGTTTCCCCTCGTGGGGGAATCTAGATCTAGGGACATAGTCTCAGAATAAGGGGTCGCCCATTTAAAACGGAAATGAGGAGGAATTTCCCCTCTCAGAGAGTCATGAATCTTTGGAATTCTCTACCCCAGAGAGCTGTGGAGGCTGGGTCATTGAATATATTTAAGGTGGAGAAATATGGATTTTTGAGTGATAAGGGAGTCAAGGGTTATGGGGAGCGGGCAGGGAAGTGTAGTTGAGGCCAAGATCAGATCAGCCATGATCTTATTGAATGGCGGAGCAGGTTCAAGGGGCCAGATTGCCTACTCTTGCTCCATTTGTTACGTTCTTATGTTCAGCCTTTCTAGTACCTCTTCTTTATCTATCCCTACCATTATCTCAACTACCTCCTCTTTTACTATGACTTTGGCAGCATCCTCTTCCTTGGTAAAGACAAAGCGTCATTGGGGAAGAGTGACCATAACATGGTAGAATTCTTTATTAAGATGGAGAGTAACACAGTTAATTCAGAAACTAGGATCCTGAACTTAAGGAAAGGTAACTTCCCCAAGGGGCCTCGAACAAGATTGCTAATTAGTCCCTTCTCATTACACATCACCCAGTCTAGAACGGCCAGCTCTCTGGTTGGTTCCTCGACATATTGGTCTAGAAATCCATCCCTAATACACACCAGGAAATCCTCCTCCACTGGCATGAGGCGCGAATTGGCTAGAATAGACTAGCAAATGATAATTAAAGGGTTGACGGTGGATAGGCAATGGCAAACATTTAAAGATCACATGGATGAACTTCAACAATTAAACATCCCTGTCTGGAGTAAAAATAAAACGGTGAAGGTGGCTCAACCGTGGCTAACAAGAGAAATTAAGGATAGTGTTAAATCCAAGGAAGAGGCATATAAATTAGCCAGAAAAAGCAGCAAACCTGAGGACTGGAGACATGTAGAATTCAGCAGAGGAGGACAAAGGGTTTAATTAAGAAGGGGAAAAAAAGAGTATGAGAGGAATCTTGCCGGGAACATAAAAACTGACTGCAAAAGCTTCTATCGATATATGAAAAGAAAAAGATTAGTCAAGACAAACATGGGTCCCTTACATTCGGATTCGGGTGAATTTATAATGGGGAGCAAAGAAATGCCAGACCAATTGAACAAATACTTTGGTTCTGTCTTCACGAAGGAAGACACAAATAACCTTCCGGAAATACTAGGGGACCTTGGATCTAGTGAGAAGGAGGAACGGAAGGATATCCTTATTAGGCAGGAAATTGTGTTAGGGAAATTGATGGGATGAAGGCCGATAAATCCCCGGGACCTGATAGTCTGCATCCCAGAGTACTTAAGGAAGTGGTCCTAGAAATACTGGATGCATTGGTGATCATTTTCCAACAGTCGATCGACTCTGGATCAGTTCCTATGGACTGGAGGGTAGCTAATGTAACACCACTTTTTAAAAAAGGAGGGAGAGAGAAAACGGGAAAAATGGGGAAAATGTTGGAATCAATCATTAAGGATGAAATAGCAGCGCATTTGGAAAGCAGTGACAGGATTGGTCCCAGTCAGCATGGATTTATGAAAGGGAAATCATGCTTGACAAATCTTCTGGAATTTTTTGAGGATGAAACTAGGAGAGTGGACAAGGAAGAACCAGTGGATGTGGTGTATTTGGACTTTCAAAAGGCTTTTGACAAGGTCCCACACAAGAGATTGGTGTGCAAAATCAAAGCACATGCTATTGGGGGTAACATACTGACATGAATAGAGAACTGGTTGGCAGACAGGAAGCAAAGAATCGGGATAAACGGGTCCTTTCCAGAATGGCTGCCAGTGACTAGTGGGGTGCCGCAGGGCTCAGTGCTGGGACCCCAGCTATTTACAATATACATTCATGATTTAGATAAGGGAATTGAGTGTAATATCTCCAAGTTTGCAGATGACACTAAACTCGGTGGCAGTGTGAGCTGTGAGGAGGACGCTAAGAGGCTGCAGGGTGACTTGGACAGGTTCGGCAAGTGGGCAAATACATGGCAGATGCAGTATAATGTGGATAAATGTGAGGTTATCCACATTGGAGGCAAAAACACGAAGGCAGAATATTATCTGAATGGCGGCAGATTAGGAAAAGGGGAGGTGCAGTGAGACCTGGGTGTCATGGTTCATCAGTCATTGAAAGTTGGCATGCAGATAAAGGAGGCAGTGAAGAAGGCAAATGGTATGTTGGCCTTCATAGCTAGGTGATTTGAGTATAGGAGCAGGGAAGTCTTACTGCAGTTGTACAGGGTCTTGGTGAGGCCTCACCTGGAATATTGCATTCAGTTTTGGCCTCCTAATCTGAGGAAGGATGTTTTTGCTATTGAGGGAGTGCAGCGAACGTTCACCAGACTGATTCCAGGGATGACTCGACTGACATATGAGGAGAGACTGGATCACTGGGCTTCTTTACACTGGAGTTTAGAAGGATGAGAGGGGATATCATAGAAACGTATAAGATTCTGACGGGACTAGACAGGTTAGATGCGGGAAGAATGTTCCCGATGTTGGGGAAGTCCAGAACCAGGGGACACAGTTTTAGGATAAGGGGCAGGCCATTTAGGACTGAGATGAGGAGAAACTTCTTCACTCAGAGAGTTGTTAACCTGTGGAATTCCCTGCCACAGAGAGTTGTTGATGCCAGTTCATTGGATATATTCAAGAGAGAGTTAGATATGGCACTTATGGCAAAAGGGATCAAGGGGTATGGAGAGAAAACAGAAAAGGGGTACTGAAGGAATGATCAGCCATCATCTCATTGAATTGTGGTGCAGGCTCAAAGGGCTGAATGGCCTATTCCTGCACCTATTTTCTATGTTTCTATGTTTCTATGACAAGCTGTGGGATATTTAGGCTGTGAGGCCTCGGCTGAGTCCAGTCAATGCGAAGTTGCGCACGTACACCAAAGAGCTCATAACGGTGATTGGCACTGACTCAATTAAAGTGTCGTATGATACGAGTTACCGCTATGGATTGTCCCAGGCAATGGCCCAACACTGTCCAGCAGGAACTGGCTTGAAAAAAATCAGATGCGATTGTAACAGCATCAAGGCGTTGTCGTCAGTGAAAGATACATGTGCCCAAGTACTGAGCAAGTTCCCCTCGCTGTTTGAACCGGGTATCGGCAACTTCACGGGAGCCAAGGTGCAGAGCCACGTAGACTCGGATGCAAGACCCGTTCATCATAAAGCTCGGGCAGTTCTGTATATGATGAGGGAGAAGGTCGAAATCGAATTGGACAGATTCCAGCGTGAAGGGTCATATCAGCGGTTGAATTTAATGAATGGGCCAGCCCCATTTTTCCTGTGCTGAAAAGTGTTGGCACAGTCAGAATCTGTGGAGACTACAAGGCTATGAGCAATAGGGTTTCAAAACAGGATCAGTACCCATTACCGAAGGCTGATGACGTGCTTGCAATGCTAGCCGGGGGGAAGTCGTTCACCAAACTGGACTTGATGTCGGCCTACATGACATAGGAGCTGGTCAAGACATCGAAGAGACATACGTGCATTAACACGCATAAAGGACTGTTTATTTATCACAGATGCCTTTTTGGAATTCGCTCGGCTGCAGCAATATTTCTGAGGAACATGGAGAGTCTACTGAAGTCCGTTCCCAGAACTGTCGTGTTCCAAGATGACATCCTGATCACAGGTCGTGATTCTGAGGAACATCTAAACAACCTGGAAGAGGGTCTGCATCGTCTGGACAAAGTGGGACTCAGACAGAAAATCTCGAAGTGCGTCTTCATGGCACCAGAAGTCGAATTCCTGGGGAGGAAAATGCCTGCTGAGCCCACGGACGCGAAAACCAAGGCCATCAAGAGTGCACCCAAGCTACAGAATGTGATGGAGCTGCATTCGTTCCTGGGTCTACTCAACTACTTCGGTAACTTCCTACCTAAATTGAGCACCTTATTAGAACCACTGCACATGCTGCTGAGAAAAGGCGACAACTGGGTGTGGGATGCGTCTCAAGACAGAGCTTTTGAGAAAGCCACTAATCTGCTTTGCTCTAACAAGCTGCTGGTATATTTTGAACCATGTAAACGTTTAGTATTGGCCTGTGATGCTTCGTCACATGGAATTAGTTTCGTACTCCAACAAGCTAATCAGTCGGGTAAACTTCAACCAGTTGCGTATGCTTCAAAAAGTTTGTCTAAAGTAGAAAGAGCTTACAGCATGGTAGAGAAAGAAGCACTAGCCTATGTGTATGGGGTTAAAAAGATGCATCACCTGTTTGGTCTTCAGGTTGAACTGGAGACAGATTACAAGCCGCTCATTTCACTATTCTCTGAAAACAAAGGTATCAATACCAATACTTCATCCCACATCCAGAGGTGGGCCCTAACATTATCCGCTTATGATTATGTCATTCGCCACAGACCTGGCACCGTGTATTGTGCCAATGCTTTGAGCCATTTGCCGTTGCCCATACCGGAGGAGGAAACGCCACAACAGGCGGACCTATTGTTAGTTATGGATACTTTTGAGAGTGAAGGAACCCCTGTCACGGCTCAACAAGTTCAGACCTGGACCAGCCAGGACCCGATTTTATCGGTGGTAAAGAGTTGCATTCTCAAAGGTGATTGGTCGGCCATACCCAGGCAAATGTGCAAGGAGACCAAACCTTACATTCGTCGCAAAGACGAACTGTCTATTCAGTCGGATTGTATACTGTGGGGCAATCGTGTTGTTATGCCCAAGAAAGGAAGAGAGAAATTTGTACATGAGCTACATAGCACACATCCCGACATTGTAATGATGAGAGCCATCTCCAGGTCTCATGTATGGTGGCCGGGAATTGATTCTGAGCTGGAATCACGTGCGCATCAGTGCAACACCTGCATGCAGCTCAGCAAAGCATCAGCAGAATGGCTGTCCAAACCATGGTCCAGAATCCACATAGACTTTGCAGGTCCCTTCCTGGGGAACCTGTTTTTAGTTGTGGTGGATGCATATTCGAAGTGGATAGAGAGTATAATCATGTCATCCAGCATATCCACAGCTACCATTGAGAATCTCAGTGTCATGTTTGTAACACATGGTCTGCCTGACATCGTTGTTAGTGACAACGGATCGTGCTTCACCAGTCAGGAGTTTCAAGAGATCATGAAACTCAATGGTATCAAACATGTAAGGTCTGCATCATTCAAACCTGCATCCAATGGGCAAGCAGAACATGCTGACCAAATCATAAAGCCGAGTATGAAGCGAGTAACCCAAGGGTCACTGCAGACCCGCCTGTCATGCATACTGCTGAGTTACAGGACAAGACCACACATGCTTACCTGGGTCTTGCCTGCTGAACTAATGATCCTTACCAACCGTGATCCAACGGATCCATCACAGACCCAATCCACATCCGGACCGGGGTCAAGCAGGGCTGCGTCATCGCCCCAACCCTCTTCTCAATCTTCCTCGCTGCCATGCTCCACCTCACAGTTGATAAGCTCCCCGCTGGAGTAGAGCTAACCTGCAGAACCAGTGGGAAGCTGTTCAACCTTCGCCGTCTCCAGGCCAGGTCCAAGACCGCTCCCACCTCTGTCGTCGAGCTGCAGTACGTGGACAACGCCTGCGTCTGTGCACACACAGAGGCTGAAGTCCAGGACATAGTCAACGTATTTACCAAGGCATATGAAAGCATGGGCCTTACGCTAAACATTAGTAAGACAAAGGTCTTCCACCAGCCTGTCCTCGCCGCACAGCACTACCCACCAAACATCAAGATGCACATCGTGGCCTTGGACAACGTGGACCACTTCCCCTATCTCGGGAGCCTCCTATCAACAAGAGGAGGCATTGATGGTGAGATCCAACACCGCCTCCAGCGCGCCAGTGCAGCCTTCGGCTGCCTGAGGAAAAGAGTGTTTGAAGATCAGTCCCTCAAAACTGTCACCAAGCTCATGGTCTACAGGGCTGTAGTAATACCCGCCCCGCTGTATGGCTCAGAGACGTGGACCATGTAGAGTAGACACCTCAAGTCACTGGAGAAATACCACCAGCAATGTCTCCGCAAGATCCTGCAAATCCCCTGGGAGGACAGACGCACAAACATTAGCATCCTCATCCAGGCCAACATCCCCAGCATTGAAAGCACTGACCACACTTGATCAGCTCCGCTGGGCAGGCCACATTGTCCGCATGCCAGACACGAGACTCCCAAAGCAAGTGCTCTCCTTGGAACTCATCCACGGCAAACAAGCCAAAGGCGGGCAGAGGAAACGTTACAAGGTTACCCTCAATGCCTCCCTGATAAAGTGCGACATTCCCATTGACACCTGGGAGTCCTTAGCCATAGACCGCCCTAAGTGGAGCAAGTGCATTTGGGAGGGCACTGAGTTCCTCGAGTATCATCGCCGAGAGCATGCAGAAATCAAGCGCAGGCAGTGGAAGGAGCGTGCAGCAAACCAGAATTCCTGCCCACCCTTTCCCTCAATGACTATCTGTCCCACCTGTGACAGAAGCTGTGGTTCTCGTATTGGACTGTTCAGCCAACTAAGGACTCATATTAAGAGTGGAAGCAAGTCTTCCTCGATCCCGAGAGACTGCCTATGATACTGTGGGACAATCGTGTTGTTATGCCCAGAAAGGGAGAGAGAAATTTGTACGTGAGCTACATCGCACACATCCTGCCATTGTAATGATGAAAGCCATCGGCAGGTCTCATGTATGGTGGGCGGGGTTACCGGGGTCTCGCCTGCTGAACTAATGATGAAGAGAGATCTTTAGACCAAGCTGTCTCTTGTACACCCTGACTTGAATAATCATGTTGAATATAGAAGACAAAGTCAGCAAGGGTATCACGATCGCGCAGCTGTGTCACGCGATATTTCCGTAAATGATCCTGTGTATGTTCTGAATTATGGTCAAGGTCCCAAGGCTGGAGTTCAACTGAGACGGTCAGCCCGGGAACGTAAAACACCGGACCACCTCAATTTGTAAAAGCCTGTGTTAATATCTCAGAGGGGGGTATTGTCATGTCTGTACTTTCGGGATCACTAGCCACTAGATGGTGTCACTATTGGAGGCCATTGGGCTGCACGCACATATGTGTAGCCCAAGTATAAAAGGCCAGCCATTTTGTATATTAGTCACTTTGGGCCTTAATAAAGCAGAGCCAAGGTTATACCACTTGGAGTTAAACAGTACTCAGTCTAACAGTTATTGCATACACAATACCAAGTACTCATTTAGTCCCTCAGCCATGCCCCCTGCCTCCATGCACAGATCTCCATTTTGGTCCCTAATGGGCCCCACCTCTCTTACTCCCCGTTTACTATTTATATGCCTATAGAAGACTTTTGGATTCCCTTTTATGTTAGCTGCCAGTCTATTCTCATACTCTCTCTTTGCACCTCTTATTTCCTTTTTCACTTCCCCTCTGAACTTTCTATATTCAGCCTGGTTCTCACTTATTCTCAACCTGACATCTGTCATACTTTTTCTGCTTCATCTTACTATCTATCTCTTTCGTCATCCAAAAAGTTCTGACTTTGGTTGCCCTTCCTTTCCCCCTCATGAGAATGTACCTCGACTGTACCCCAACCATCTCCTCCTTAAAGACAGCCCATTGTTCGATTACACTGTTGCCTGACAATCTTTGATTCCAATTTACCCTGGTCAGATCCATTCTTAACGCATTGAAATTGGCCTTTCTCCAATTTAGTATTTTTACTCGAGCTTGCTCCCTGTCTTTTTCCATAGCTAATCTCAACCTTGTGATACTATGATTACTCTTCCCTAAATGCTCCCTACTGACACTTGCTCCACTTAATCCATCTCATTCCCCAGAACCAGATCCAGTATTGCCTCTTTGAACAAATATTTTGTATCAGTCTTCACGGTAGAAAACACTAAAAGCATCCCAATAATAGATAATCAAGGGGCTATAGGGAGCAGGGAACTTAAAACAATCACTATCTCAAGAGAAAAAATACTGATCAGCCTGATTTTATTGAATGGCGGAGCAGGCTCGAGGGGCCAAATGGCCGACTGCTGCTCCTATTTCTGATGTCCTTATGTTCTTCTCCCTCGTTTGGCCGGAAACGTACTGGTCCAGAAAGTTCTCCTGAACAGACTTCAGAAATTCTTCACTATCTATGCCCTTTACATTCTTACTATCCCAGTCTATATTAGGATAGTTGAAGTCCCCCATTATTACTGTTCTATAGTTCTTACTCTGTAATTTCCCTGCAATTGTGTTCCTCCATATCCTTCCCACTAGTTGGCGGCCTATAGAATGCACCTCGTACAATAACAGGGCCCAGTGTCGGCGAGAGGTGCGTAGAGAGGTGCCGGGAGTTCGTTGGTGAGGCCTATAAAAGGCACAGCAGGGAGTCCGGGGCCCAGCGTTGAGAAGGTCCGTTGGTGAGGCCTATAAAAGGGGTACTTGTGCAGCTACAGGGAGAAGGCAAAAAAGAAGTAGAAAGAAACAGAAAGGTGACGTCACAGCCAAGGGGGTAAGTGATTGGCTGGTGATTGGTAGTCTTTCTTTTTTCTCTTCTATAACAGTGAGTAAACTTTAGCATTGTTGTTGCTTATCTAAGGGTTAAGTCATGGCAGGACAGCTCGGTCACGTGTTATGCTCCTCCTGTACCATGTGGGAACTCAGGGACGACACCAGTGTTCCTGACGACTACGTGTGTGGGAAGTGTATCCGTCTCCAGCTCCTGACAGACCGCATTGTGGAGTTGGAGCTGAGGGTGGATTCACTCTGGAGCATCCACGATGCTGAGAATGACGTGAGTAGCACGTGTAGCGAGTTGGTCGTACCGCAGGGAAAGGGTCCACAGCCAGATAGGGAATGGAAGACCAGCAGTGCAAGGAAGGTAGTGCAGGGGTCCCCTGTGGTCATCACCCTGCAAAACAGATACATTGCTTTGGGTACTGTTGGGGGGGATGACTCATCAGGAGAGGGCAGCAGCAGCCAAGTTCATGGCACCGTAGCTGGCTCTGTTGCACAGGAGGGCAGGAAAAAGAGTGGGAGAGCGATAGTGATAGGGGATTCAATTGTAAGGGGAATAGATAGGCGTTTCTGCGGCCGCAACCGAGACTCCAGGATGGTATGCTGCCTCCCTGGTGCAAGGGTCAAGGATGTCTCGGAGCGGGTACAGGACATTCAAAAAAGGGAGGGAGAACAGCCAGTTGTCGTGGTGCACATTGGTACCAACGATATAGGTAAATAAAGGGATGAGGTCCTACGAAACAAATTTAAGGAGCTAAGAGCTAAATTAAAAAGGACCTCAAAAGTAGTAATCTCGGGATTGCTACCAGTGCCACGTGCTAGTCAGAGTAGGAATCGCAGGATAGCGCAGATGAATACGTGGCTTGAGCAGTGGTGCAGCAGGGAGGGATTCAAATTCCTGGGGCATTGGAACCAGTTCTGGGGGAGGTGGGACCAGTACAAACCGGACGGTCTGCACCTGGGCAGGACCGGAACCAATGTCCTAGGGGGAGTGTTTGCTAGTGCTGTTGGGGAGGAGTTAAACTAATATGGCAGGGGGATGGGAACCAATGCAGGGAGACAGAGGGAAACAAAAAGGAGACAAAAGCAAACGACAGAAAGGAGATGAGGAAAAGTGGAGGGCAGAGAAACCCAAGGCAAAGAACAAAAAGGGCCACTGTACAGCAAAATTCTAAAAGGACAAAGGGTGTTAAAAAAACAAGCCTGAAGGCTTTGTGTCTTAATGCAAGGAGTATCCGTAATAAGGTGGATGAATTAACTGTGCAAATAGATGTTAACAAATATGATGTTATTGGGATTACAGAGACGTGGCTCCAGGATGATCAGGGCTGGGAACTCAACATCCAGGGGTATTCAACATTCAGGAAGGATAGAATAAAAGGAAAAGGAGGTGGGGTAGCATTGCTGGTTAAGGAGGAGATTAATGCAATCGTTAGGAAGGACATTAGCTTGGATGATGTGGAATCTATATGGGTAGAGCTGCAGAACACCAAAGGGCAAAAAACATTAGTGGGAGTTGTGTACAAACCTCCAAACAGTAGTAGTGATGTTGGGGAGGGCATAAAACAGGAAATTAGGGGTGTATGCAATAAAGGTGCAGCAGTTATAATGGATGACTTTAATATGCACATAGATTGGGCTAACCAAACCGGAAGCAATACGGTGGAGGAGGATTTCCTGGAGTGCATAAGGGATGGTTTTCTAGACCAATATGTCGAGGAACCAACTAGGAAGGAGGCCATCTTAGACTGGGTGTTGTGTAATGAGAGAGGATTAATTAGCAATCTCGTTGTGCGAGGCCCCTTAGGGAAGAGTGACCATAATATGGTGGAATTCTGCATTAGGATGGAGAATGAAGCAGTTAATTCAGAGACCATGGTCCAGAACTGAAAGAAGGCTAACTTTGAAGGTATGAGGTGTGAATTGGCTAGGATAGATTGGCGAATGATACTTAAGGGGTTGACTGTGGATGGGCAATGGCAGACATTTAGAGACGGCATAGATGAACTACAACAATTGTACATTCCTGTCTGGCGTAAAAATAAAAAAGGGAAGGTGGCTCAACCGTGGCTATCAAGGGAAATCAGGGATAGTATTAAAGCTAAGGAAGTGGCATACAAATTGGCCAGAAATAGCAGCGAACCCGGGGACTGGAAGAAATTTAGATCTCAGCAGAGGAGGACAAAGGGTTTGATTAGGGCAGGGAAAATGGAGTACGAGAAGAAGCTTGCAGGGAACATTAAGACGGATTGCAAAAGTTTCTACAGATATGTAAAGAGAAAAAGGTTAGTAAAGACAAACGTAGGTCCCCTGCAGTCAGAAGCAGGGGAAGTCATAACGGGGAACAAAGAAATGGCGGACCAATTGAACAAGTACTTTGGTTCGGTATTCACTAAGGAGGACACAAACAACCTTCCGGATATAAAAGGGGTCAGAGGGTCTAGTAAGGAGGAGGAACTGAGGGAAATCCTTATTAGTCGGGAAATTGTGTTGGGGAAATTGATGGGATTGAAGGCCGATAAATCCCCAGGGCCTGATGGACTGCATCCCAGAGTACTTAAGGAGGTGGCCTTGGAAATAGCGGATGCATTGACAGTCATTTTCCAACATTCCATTGACTCTGGATCAGTTCCTATGGAGTGGAGGGTAGCCAATATAACCCCACTTTTTAAAAAAGGAGGGAGAGAGAAAACAGGGAATTATAGACCGGTCAGCCTGACATCGGTAGTGGGTAAAATGATGGAATCAATTATTAAGGATGTCATAGCAGTGCATTTGGAAAGAGGTGACATGATAGGTCCAAGTCAGCATGGATTTGTGAAAAGGAAATCATGCTTGACAAACCTTCTGGAATTTTTTGAGGATGTTTACAGTAGAGTGGATAAGGGAGAACCAGTTGATGTGGTGTATTTGGACTTTCAGAAGGCTTTCGACAAGGTCCCACACAAGAGATTAATGTGCAAAGTTAAAGCACATGGGATTGGGGGTAGTGTGCTGACATGGATTGAGAACTGGTTGTCAGACAGGAAGCAAAGAGTAGGAGTAAATGGGGACTTTTCAGAATGGCAGGCAGTGACTTGTGGGGTACCGCAAGGTTCTGTGCTGGGGCCCCAGCTGTTAACACTGTACATTAATGATTTAGACGAGAGGATTAAATGTAGTATCTCCAAATTTGCGGATGACACTAAGTTGGGTGGCAGTGTGAGCTGCGAGGAGGATGCTATGAGGCTGCAGAGCGACTTGGATAGGGTAGGTGAGTGGGGAAATGCATGGCAGATGAAGTATAATGTGGATAAATGTGAGGTTATCCACTTTGGTGGTAAAAACAGAGAGACAGACTATTATCTGAATGGTGACAGATTAGGAAAAGAGGAGGTGCAACGAGACCTGGGTGTCATGGTACATCAGTCATTGAAGGTTGGCATGCAGATACTGCGGTTAAGAAAGCAAATGGCATGTTGGCCTTTTTAGCGAGGGGATTTGAGTACAGGGGCAGGGAGGTGTTGCTACAGTTGTACAGGGCCTTGGTGAGGCCACACCTGGACTATTGTGTACAGTTTTGGTCTCCTAACTTGAGGAAGGACATTCTTGCTATTGAGGGAGTGCAGCGAAGGTTCACCAGACTGATTCCCGGGATGGCGGGACTGACCTATCAAGAAAGACTGGATCAACTGGGCTTGTATTCACTGGAGTTCAGAAGAATGAGAGGGGACCTCATAGAAACGTTTAAAATTCTGACGGGGTTAGCCAGGTTAGATGCAGGAAGAATGTTCCCAATGTTGGGGAAGTCCAGAACCAGGGGACACAGTCTAAGGATAAGGGGTAAGCCATTTAGGACCGAGATGAGGAGAAACTTCTTCACCCAGAGAGTGGTGAACCTGTCGAATTCTCTACCACAGAAAGTAGTTGAGGCCAATTCACTAAATATATTCAAAAGGGAGTTAGATGAAGTCCTTACCACTCGGGGGATCAAGGGGTATGGCGAGAAAGCAGGAATGGGGTGCTGAAGTTGCATGTTCAGCCATGAATTCATTGAATGGCGATGCAGGCTAGAAGGGCCGAATGGCCTGCTCCTGCACCTATTTTCTATATTTCTATGTTTCTACGGCACCTCTATTGTTTCTCAACTCTAATCAAATAGATTCTGTTATTTACCCCTCCAGGACATCCTCTCTCTCCATCACTGTAACATTCTCCTTAACCAACACTGCCATCCCATCTACTTTCTTTCCTTCCCTAGCATTCCTGAACACCTTGGGGAGAAATGTTCTTGAACATTTAGTGATGGGCGAGTTGGGCAGCGAGGCGGTATAGGAGGCGCTAATGGCCTCAGGGGGGCGCTGCATGGGCGCTATTACCAGGGCTGCACCCAATGTCAGCTGACTTTCATTCATTGATAATAAGGCTGCTGTTCATTCCAGTTCTTAAAGGGGATGTCGCTTCAGGCAGCACCGGGTCATTCTCATCATTTCTTGAGTTGACTGAGCTGCAAGGAAGGTGTGCGATAGCTGCTCCATGCAAGGAGCACTCAGTTCAGCGACTTGGCGTTGGACACGTTGGTGGGGCAGTGGAGGGAAGGAGGGGGCACTGTTCCTTCCATCTGGGAGAAGGCCGACTGCACAGGTTTTTAGGGCCATGTGGGCGGAGGTGGCCGCGGAGTTGGCGGTCAGCACTGTGGTGGGTAGAAACGTTACACAGTGTCGCAAGAAATTCAATGACCCCACTCGGGTGGTTCAGGTGAGTCCATGTTTCCACAACTCTTACATTCCAGCCTCTGAGCCTCTGTCTGTGCACACACTGCAAACCAGCACTTAACCCAGCAGGTAACCACCAACCATCTGTGCCTACTCGCAGTCACAGCCTCATCTCACGACTTACCTACATTGACAGCTAGTTAACCATGGCAGGCATATCTTCCACATACATAACTGGACTCTTACTCACACAGCTTCATTTCTTTTGCAGGCCAAGATGGTTAAATAGCTCTCTGACCTGACGGAGCAAGTGATGCGGCTCATTGGCCCGCAGGTGGTGGCCGCTAGAAACCCCGAGCCCACTGGGGGCACCAACGGTATTTTTATCCCCTCTTCTCATCCCACTCCCCCGTTAAACCAGAAGGCATGATCACTTTTCACTTCTTCATTGTCTGCCTTCCTTGCTCCATTCCTGCCCTCACCGTAACGTGACTCTTGTGCCATTTATGCTTTCAGATAATCAGCCAGTGGATGACCAGCCTGTGCCTGAGACCCCGAACTCTGTCACGAGGGAATAGAGGGGGACGAGGGTGAGGAGGGGGAGCCAAGCACTGCATCACTGATTCTCTCACCCGCAGGCACCACGCGGACATTAGAGGTTAGCGACACGGGTATGTACTGGGCGATGCACCGGGGCCTCGCGGGCTACAGCAAGGCCGGGGGAAAGGGAAGTTCGGGGCCAGCTCCCCGGAGGGCGAGTTCTGCTGCCCAGGACTCAGATGAGGACCTCGATGTGGAGGTGTTCACACAAAGGGTGATGGCCATACACTCCGACATGATAGGCGCAATGGCAAGGGGCACCCGAGAGCCTGCCGCAAGTGGTAAGGAGCATGGAGGAGTCCACCTCCCGCATTGTACACAGCGCTGTGCACACCATGGAGCCCATCATTGCCAGTGTGCAGACAATGGTGGACTCCCCGAGAGACCGTGCAGATCCAGACCTCATGACGCGTGTCATGGGCGATGTGGCAGCTTCCATTGCGGCACAGGCGGAAGCAACGCAACGTTTGCGTGCTGTAATAGAGTCAATGGTTGCTGGTATGGAAGCTCAGACAGCTCTCACACGGTCTCAGCGTGATGCCACGCAAGCCCTGACTACTGCCATCACCGCTGGGTCCATCACACGGTGTCTCAGCAGCCCAGCAATCTGTGCTCCAGCAGGTCAGTGGGGATGCTGACATGCTGCCCCGGGGGAGTGACAGTGGGTCAGGGGAGGAGGAACCTGCTGTCCTCTCTCAGGATGACAGCATTCCTGATCCCACCACTGCCACTCCGCCATTGCCCTTGTCGCTGCCTGTCACCCAGCCAGCCCAGACTGCCGCCGCCCAGCCTGAGGTGGTGCAGTCTGCAGCCGGGCCTTCCAGGCCCAGAGCTGCTCGAGGGCGTCCTACAAGGCTGTCTGTATCTCTGGCCCTGACACACAGCAACCTTCCAGCCGCCGTGCTGCAGCCACAGGGACACACTGCGGAGGGGTATTAGAATAGGGGGGTGAGAAAGTGGGGATAAGTAAATGCACAAGGGGGATGATTAAATACAATTTGATACTTTATTGTTGTTTCATAAATGGTGATTGGAATGTTTAGTGTTTGCTGTTGTCTCTCATTTCAGTGTTGGGGATTTGGTCTGGAAGGGCAATGGGGACGTCCACAGGAACCGGGAAGTGGGATGGAAATCAGTGGAAACAAGCTGTGATCAGACAGTCGCGGACCTCCCTTGCAGGATCTCGAAGGGGTCGTTGCCTCTTCCATCGCGGCTGTTGCTGCTCCTCCTCCTCCTCCTCCACCGCCTCCTCCTCCTCCTCTTCGTCCTCCTCCGCCTCCTCCTCCGCCTCCTCCATCTCCTCGTCCTCCTCCTCCTCGTCCTCCTCTGCCTCCTTCTCCTCGTCCTCCTCCTCCTCCTCATTCTCCTCCTCCTCATCCTCCTTCTTCGCCTCCTCCTCCTCGTCCTCCTCCTCCTTGTCCTCCTCTGCCTCCTCCTCCTTGTCCTCCTCCGCCTCCTTCTCCTCGTCCTCCTCCTCCTCCTCCTCATCCTCCTCCTCCTTGTCCTCATCCTCCGCCTCCTCCTCCTCCTCCTCCTCCTCCTCCTCCTGAGGTGGTACGACTATCCCTGGAGGCAATGGCTGTGACCTCATGATTGCCAGGTAGTGCCGCATGCAGCAGACGATGACGAATAGGGACACGCACTCAGGCAAGTACTGCAGGGCTCCTCCCGAGCGGTCAACACAGTGGAACCATTGCTTCAGCACTCCGATGGTCTGCTCGATAATGTTCCTGGTAGCTGCTTTGCTCTCATTGTATGAGTGCTGGGCAGGAGCGGCGGAGTTGCGGAGGGAAGTCATGAGCCAGGTGGAGAGTGGATAGCTCTTGTCTCCGAGCAGCCAGCCGCGAGCTTCACTAGGGGCTGGAACAGAGCTGGCACACCGATCTAGCGCAGGATAAAGGCATTGTGGCTGCTGCCAGGATAGTGGGCATTGACGGTGAGTATTGTGCGTGTGTGGTCGCACACAATTGCACAGTGAGTGGTGGCCTTTGCGGTTACGGAAGATCTCAGGATTGTGATGCAGTGCCCGCAAAGCGACGTTGGTGCAGTCATTGTCGTCCTGCACCATGCGAGGGGGGTGGGGGGGGGGGGTGCGGTGGAAGATGTCTGTGCGTGAGTTCTTTTAACGTGGGCTGACCGTCACACACCGACTACCACACGGGGTTAGCAGAGCAAGGCCTTGGTCCAGTGGCAAGGGGGGCCGAGACGACTGGAGACCAGGCTCGAGTGTACGGGCCGAGTTGCCTACGGTGGGATGCGAGCCGTCGGTGAGAGGGTGAGAGATCCGAGGTGTGGAAAGTGGGGAAAGTGAGAAATTTGAGGAAATGCTTCTCTCTCCCAGGTATTAGCTCCTGGCTGAGGGCAGGCATTGGGATGGCCAGAGGTCCACTTCTTGGGAGGAGGAGAGGTCAGAGTGGCTGCCGCCATTGCACGCACCGCGTGCTTGACTGGGCCTCCGCTGTTGTGTGGGACTAGCGGCTGGGGAGAGGCCCGAAATGTCGCCTTCCACCCTTCAAAATGAAGTTCGGGACCTGGAACATCAGGACGCTCATGGACAACCTCAACAGCGACAGACCGGTACGCCGCACCGCCGCATCTCAGCAAAACACCAGCCCTGCACAAGGTAGAAAAGGCCATCCGCCAGCTCAAGAACAACAAAGCATCAGGAACAGATGGAATCCCTGCTGAGGCACTGAAGTATGATGGAGAGGCACTATTGGCACGAATGCATGACCTCATCTCTCTTATCTGGAAGGAGGGGAGCATGCTGGGAGATCTCAGAGATGTCGTCATTGTGACCATCTTTTAAAAAGTGGACAAGTCCGACTGTGGCAACTACAGAGGAATCTCCCTGCTGTCGGCCACAGGAAAAGTCATCGCTAGAATCCTCCTCAACTGTTTTCTCCCTGTGGCTGAGGAGCTCCTCCCAGGATCACAGTGCGGATTCCACTGAGGGGTACAACGGACATGATCTTTGTTATGTATGTAAACATTGTAACTGTGTAAGACTTGCCACCAGAGGGCGCAACTGTTGGAGGCCCAAGGGTCACCTGCACACCTCGTTCAAGGGAGTATAAAAGGTTGTCTGCCATATTGCTTAGGCACTCTGGAGTTGTATTAAAGAGACTAAGGTCACATCAGTTTTAGCTCACAGTACTCAGTCTTGTGGAGTTCTTCCATACCTAACAATTGGCGATGATTAACAGATTATGAAATTTCATATGTTCATGGCTGCCGTTAGTATTTTAGAGAGATTTGTAGAGGGTGATGATTGGGAAGCCTTCATTGAGTGTCTCGACCAGTACTTCGTGGCCAATGAGCTGGATGGGGTCTACACAGCGATCAAGTGCAGGGCGATTCTCCTCACCGTGTGTGGGACCACAATCTACAGCCTCATCAAGAATTTGCTAGCACCGGAGAAACCAGTGGAGGAGACATATACAGAGTTGTGTACGCTGGTTCGGAACCACCTCAAGCCGAAGGAGAGCGTCTTAATGGCCAGGTATCGCTTCTACACGCACCACCGCTCTGAGGGCCAGGACGTGGCGAGTTATGTCGCCGACCTGAGACACCTTGTGGGAACTTGCGAATTTGCTGGATTTTTGGGGGAAATGCTGTGGGACGTTTTTGTGCTTGGCATCGGCCACAAGGTCATTCTTCACAAGCTGCTGCCCACCGAATCCCTAGACCTGAGCAAGGCCATCACGATAGCCCAGGCATTCGTATCCATGAGCGATAATACCAGGCAGATATCTTCCCAGCATCGAAGCTCACCGGCAAGTACTGTGCATAAAATAACGTCGCGAGCAGGCAGAACTGCATATGGCAGGGCCTACACGTCTGCAGCTGCAAGACCTGTGATGACTCAGAGTCCGCCATCGGGAGTGAATGCAAATCCATTAGCACCATGTTAGCGCTGTGGGGGTAATCATTGAGCCCATCAATGTCGATTCAAGCACTACGTGTGCAAAGGCTGCGAAACAATGGGGCACCTCCAGCGAATGTGCAAGAGTGCTGCGACTCACCACGTGGCAGAGTCGGCAGAGGATGATCGATCCGGCGCGGATCATGCAGAACAAACAAGAGAGGCAACTCAACCCGAGGAAGAAGTGTATGGGGTATACACCTTCACCACCAAGAGCCCTCCTATCATGCTGAAAGTCAAATTGAACGGTATTCCAGTATCAATGGAGTTGGACACGGGGGCGAGTCAGTCAATTATGAGCCAGGAGGCTTTTTATAAACTGTGAGGCAACAAGGCACAAAGGCCCAAACTGAGCCCGATTCAGACAAAGCTGCGCACCTACACCAAAGAGCTCATACCAGTCATTGGCAGTGCGGCAGTTAAGGTATCATACGATGGAGCTGTGTATGATTTATCACTGTGGATTGTATCAGGCGATGGCCCAATGGTATTCGGCAGAAGCTGGCTGGGAAAGATTCGATGGAACTGGGAAGACATCAAAACACTATCTTCAGTGGGTGATGCCTCGTGCGCCCAAGTGCTGAGCAAGTTTCCGTCACTATTTGAACCAGGCATCGGCAACTTCACAGGCGCCAAGGTGGAGATCCATCTCGTCCCCGATGCAAGGCCCGTTCATCACAAGGCTCGAGCAGTTCCATACATGATGAGAGAGAAAGTCGAGATCGAACTGGACAACGAGAGGGAATCAGATCGCCAGTTGAGTTCAACGAGTGGGCCAGTCTGATTGTTCTGGTGTTTAAAAGCGATGGCATGGTCAGAATCTGCAGACTACAAGGTAATGATCAACAGAGTCTCGTTACAGGACCAGTACTCGCTACCCAAGGTGATGACCTGTTCGCAACGTTAGCGGGGGAGAAGTCGTTCACCAAGTTGGACCTAACCTTTGCCTACATGACACAGGAGCTGGCTGAATCTTCAAAAAGATTGACGTGCATCAACACGCACAAAGGACTGTTTATATACCACAGGTGCCCTTTTGGGATTCGCTTTGCTGCTAGCATCTTCCAGAGGAACATGGAGAGTCTGCTGAAATCGGTTCCGCGCACCGTTGTGTTTCAAGACGACATCCTGATCACCGGTCGTAACACCACCAAACACCTGCACAACCTGGAAGAGGTTCTAAGTCGACTAGACAGAGTGGGACTCAGGCTGAAACACTCTAAGTGTGTTTTCCTGGCGCCAGAGGTAGAATTTTTGGGGAGAAAGATTGCGGCAGACGGCATCAAACCCACGGACTCAAAGACAGAGGCCATCAAGAATGCACCCAGATCACAGAATGTGACAGAGCTGCCTTCGTTCCTGGGACTCCTCAACTATTTTGATAACTTTCTACCCGGGTTAAGCACTTTGCTGGAGCCGTTGCACATGTTGCTACATAAGGGTGATGACTAGGTTTGGGGTAAATTTCAAGAGACAGCCTTTGAGAAGACCAGAAACCTACTTTGTTCTAATAAGTTACTTGTATTTATGACCCGTGTGTTGCCAGCTTCTGATGCATCTTCGTACAGGGTCGGCTGTGTGTTACAGCAAACCAATGTATTGGGCAAACTTTAACCAGTTGCATATGTGTCTAGAAATCTGTCTAAGGCTGAAACAGCATACAGAGAAAGAGGTGTTAGCATGTGTATATGGGGTTAAGAAAATGCACCAATACCTATTTGGACTTCGGTTTGAGCTGGAAAACGACCACAAACTGCTCATTTCGCTGTTTTCAGAAAGCAAAGTTATTAACACCAATGCTTCGTCCCGCATCCAAAGATGGTCATAACATTGTCCGCCTATGACGAGGTTATCCACCACAAACCAGACACAGACAACTGTGCTGATGCCCTCAGTCGGCTACCATTGCCCACGACCGGAGTGGAAATGGCGCAGACCACAGACTTGCTTTTGGTCATGGATGCTTTTGAGAGCAAGGGGTCACCCGTCACTGCTCACCAGATCAGGACCTGCACCAGCCAGGATCCTGTGCTATCACTTGTAAAAAGTTGTGTCCTCAATGGGACCTATTCGGCCGACCCAGGGAAATGCAAGATGAAATTAAGCCACTTCACCGACGCAAAGATGAAATGTCCATTCAGTCGGATTGTCTCTTATGGGATAATTATGTGGTTTTGCCAAAAAAAGGCAGGGAAACGTTTATACGTGACCTGCACAATACCCACCCAGGAATAGTCATGATGAAGGCTATAGCCAGGTCGCATGTTTGGTGGCCCAGCATTGACTCGGACTTAGAGTCATGCGTACACCAGTGCAACACGTGCTCACAATTGAGCAATGCACTAAGGGAGGCTCCATTGAGTCTATGGTCATGGCTCTCCAAACCGTGGTCCAGGATCCATGTAGATTTTGCTGCCCCTTTCTCGCAAAGATGTTGTTAGTTGTAGCGGACGCTTACTCTAAATGGATTGAATGCGTAATCGTGTCATCCAGCACATCCACTGCCATCATTGAAAGCCTCCGGGCTATGTTCACCACCCATGGTTTGCCCGACGTCCTTGTCAGTGACAATGGACCGTGTTTCACCAGCTCAGAATTCAACGATGTTATGACCGGCAATGGCATCAAGCATGTCAGGTCTGCCCCGTTTAAGCCCACATCCAACGGTCAAGCGGAATGGGCAGTCCAAACTATTAAGCAGAGCTTGAAACGCATGAAGGAAGGCTCCTTGCAGACCCGCTTATCTCGGGTTCTGCTCAGCCACCGGACCCGACCCCACTCGCTCACTGGGGTTCCCCCTGCAGAATTGTTAATGAAGAGAGCACTCAAAACCAGGCTGTCCCTAGTCCACCGGATCTAAATAATCCTGTGGAAACCCGGTGTCACCGGCAAAACATATACCATGATCGCGCGGCTGTATCGCGTGACATTGATGCTAACAACCCTTAATTACGTCCTTAATTTGTCCTTAATTACGGTCATGGTCCTAAATGGGTCGTTGGCACTGTCTTAGCCAAGGAGGGGAATAGAGTGTTTATCGTCAAACTACTGAATGGACAAACGTGCAGAAAGCATTTGGATCAGACCAAACTGCGATTCACCGAAAACCAGGAACAACCTGAAGAGGACATCACCATCATCGATCCATCAACACACCCAACCAGCAATCATCCTCGCTGTCAATCAAGAGGATGAACCCACCATTCTCAACAGTCCTGTCAGACCAGCCGCACTGCAGTGCAGCAATGTCCGACCAACTCACCCATGCCAGAGTTTGAACTCAGACAATCAACCAGGGAGTGTAGGGCCCCAGATCATCTCAACTTGTAATTAATTTGTATCAAAGACTTTGGGGGGAGTGATGTTATGTATGTAAACATTGTAACTGTGTAAGACTTGCCACCAGAGGGTACAACTGTTGGAGGCCCAAGGATCACCTGCACACCTCGTGCGAGGGAGTATAAAAGGTTGTCTGCCATACTGCTTAGGCACTCTGGAGTTGTATTAAAGAGACTAAAGTCACATCAGTTTTAGCTCACAGTACTCAGTCTTGTGGAGTCCTTCCATACCTAACAATCTTTACGGCGCAACAACTGCAAGAGAAATGCACTGACCCTTGTACATGGCCTTCTTTGACTCACAAAGGCCTTTGACAGTGTCAACCGCGAGGGACTACGGAACGTCCTCCTCCGTTTCGGCTGCTCCCTAAAGTTTGTCGCCATCCTCCGCCTGCTCCACAATTACATGCAAGCCGTGATCCTGACCAACAGATCCACCACTGATCCAATCAACGTCTGAACCAGGATGAAGAAGGGCTGCGACATCACGCCAACACTTTTCTTGATCTTCCTCGCTGCAATGCTCCATCTCACGTTCAACAAGCTCCCCGCTGGAATGGAACTAAACTACAGAACCAATGGGAACCTGTTCAATCTTCGTTGCCTCCAGGCCAGATCCAAGGTCATCCCATCCTCCGTTGTCCAACTACGGTACGAGTACGAAGCTTGTGCCTGCGTACATTCAGAGGCCGAACTCCAAGTCATCGGCAACACTTTCACTGAGGTGTACGAAAGCATGAGCCTTACGCTAAGCATCCATAAGTCAAAAGTCCTCCACCAACCTGACCCCGCCACACAGCACTGCCCCCCCTTTTCCTAATCTGCCACCATTCAGATAATATGCTGCCTTCGTGTTTTTGCCCCCCAAAGTGGATAACCTCACATTTATCCACATTATACTGCATCTGCCATGCATTTGCCCACTCACCTAACCTGTCCAATCACCCTGCAGCCTCTTAGCATCCTCCTCACAGCTCACAGCGCCACCCAGTTTAGTGTCATCTGCAAACTTGGAGATATTACACTCAATTCCTTCATCTAAATTGTTAATGTATATTGTAAATAGCTGGGGTCCCAGCACTGAGCCCTGTGGCACACCATTAGTCACTGCCTGCCGTTCTGAAAAGGACCCGTTTATCCCAACTCTCTGCTTCCTGCCTGCCAACCAGTTCTCTATCCACATCAGTACATTACCCCCAATACCATGTGCTTTAATTTTGCACACCAATCTCTTGTGTGGGACCTTGTCAAAAGCCTTTTGAAAGTCCAAATACACCACATCCACTGATTCTCCCTTATTTTCTAGTTACATCCTCAAAAAATTCCAAAAGATTTGTCAACCATGATTTCCCTTTCATAAATCCATGTTGACTTAGACCGATCCTGTTACTGCTTTTCAAATGCGCTGTTATTTCATCATTGATAATTAATTCCAACATTTTCCCCAATACTGATGTCAGGCTAACCGGTCTATAATTACCCGTTTTCTCTCTCCCTCCTTTTTTAAAAAGTGGTGTTACATTCGCTACCCTCCAGTCCATAGGAACTGATCCAGAGTTGATAGACTGTTGGAAAATGATCACCAATGCATCCAATATTTCTTGGGCCCCTTCCTTAAGAACATAAGAACATAAGAATTAGGAACAGGAGTAGGCCATCTAGCACCTCGAGACTGCTCCACCATTCAACAAAATCATGGCTGATCTGGCCGTGGACTCAGCTGCACTTACCTGCCCGCTCCCCATAACCCTTAATTCCCTTATTGGTTAAAAATATATCTATCTGTGATTTGAATACATTCAATGAGTTAGCCTCAACTGCTTCCTTGGGCAGAGAATTCCACAGATTCACAACCCTCTGGGAGAAGAAATTCCTTCTCAACTTGGTTTTAAATTGCCTCCCCCGTATTTTGAGGCTGTGCCCCCTAGTTCTAGTCTCCCCGACCAGTGGAAACAACCTCTCTGCCTCTATCTTATCTATCCTTTTCATTATTTTAAATGTTTCTATCAGATCACCCCTCATCCTTCTGAACTGCAACGAGTAAAGACCCAGTCTACTCAATCTATCATCATAAGGTAACTCCCTCATCTCCGGAATCAGCCTAGTGAATCGTCTCTGTACCCACTCCAGAGCTAGTATATCCTTCCTTAAGTAAGGTGACCAAAACTGCACGCAGTATTCCAGGTTCGGCCTCACCAATACCCTGTACAGTTGCAGCAGGACCTCCCTGCTTTTGTACTCCATCCCTCTCGCAATGAAGGCCAACATTCCATTCGCCTTCCTGATTATCTGCTGCACCTGCAAACTAACTTTTTGGGATTCATGCACAAGGACCCCCAGGTCCCTCTGCACCGCAGCATGTTGTAATTTCTCCCCATTCAAATAATATTCCCTTTTACTGTTTTTTTTCCCAAGGTGGATTATCTCACATTTTCCGACATTGTATTCCATCTGCCAAACCTTAGCCCATTCGCTTAACCTATCTAAATCTCTTTGCAGCCTCTCTGTGTCCTCGACACAACCTGCTTTCCCACTAATCTTTGTGTCATCTGCAAATTTTGTTACACTACACTCTGTCCCCTCTTCCAGGTCATCTATGTATATTGTAAACAGTTGTGGTCCCAGCTACTCTGGGATGCAGACTATCAGGCCCTGGGGCTTTATCGGCCTTCAATTCCATCAGTTTCCCGAACACAATTTCCCACGTAATAAGGATATCCTTCAGTTCCTCCTTCTCACTTGACCCTCGGTCCCTTAGTACTTCCAGAAGGTTATTTGTGTCTTCCTTCGTGAATATAGGACCAAAGTATTTGTTCAACTGGTCTGCCATTTCTTTGTTCCCTATTATAAATTCACCTGAATCTGACTGCAAGGGACCTATGTTTGTCTTCACTAATCTTTTTCTCTTCACATATCGATAGAGGCATTTGCGGTCAGTTTTTATGTTCCCGGCAAGCTGCCTCTCATACTCTATTTCCCCCTCCTAATTAAACCCTTTGTCCTCCTCTGCTGAATTCTACATTTCTCCCAGTCCTCAGGTTTGCTGCTTTTTCTGGCCATTTGATATGCCCCTTCCTTGGATTTAACAATATCCTTAGTTTCCTTGTTAGCCACGGTTGAGTGACCTTCCCCGTTTTATTTTTACTCCAGACAGGGCTGTACAATTGTTGAAGTTCATCCATGTGATCTTTAAATGTTTGCCATTGCCTATCCACCGCCAACCCTTTAAGTATCATTTGCCAGTCTATTCTAGACAATTCACGTCTCATGCCATCAAAGTTACCTTTCCTTAAGTTCAGGACCTTAGACTCTGAATTAACTGTGTCACTCTCCATCTTAATAAGGAATTCTACCATATTATGGTCACTCTTCCCCAAGGGGCCTCACACAACAAGATTGCTAATTAGTCCTTTCTCACCCAGTGTAGGATGGCCAGCCCTCTAGTTGGTTCCTCGGCATATTGGTCCAGAAAACCATCCCTAATACACTCCAGGAAATCCTCCTCCATCGTATTGCTACCAGTTTGGTTAGCCCAATCTTTATGTAGATTAATGTCGCCCATGATAACTGCTGTACCTTTATTGCACGCATCCCTAATTTCTTGTTTGATGCTGTCCCCAACCTCACTGCTACTGTTTGGTGGTCTGTACACAACTCCCACGAGCGTTTTCTGCCCTTTGGTATTCCGCAGCTCCACCCATACAGATTCCACATCATCCAAGCTAATGTCCTTCCTTACTATTGCATTAATTTCTCTTTAACAAGCAACGCTACCCCACCTACTTTTCCTTTCTGTCTATCCTTCCTGAATGTTGAATACCCCTGGATGTTGAGTTCCCAGCCTTGGTCATCCTGGAGCCATGCTTCCGTGATGCCAATTATATCATATTCATTAATTGCTGCCTGTGCAGTTAATTCGTCCACCTTATTACGAATACCACTCGCTTTGAGGCACAGAGCCTTCAGGGTTGTCTTTTTAACACACTTTGCCCCTTTAGAATTTTGCTGTAATGTGGCCCTTTTTATTTTTTGCCTTGGGTTTCTCTGCCCTCCACATTTATTATTCTCCTTTCTATCTTTTGCCTCTGTCTCCCTTTTATTTTCCTCTGCCTCCCTGCATAGGTTCCCATCCCCCTGCCATATTAGTTTAACCCCTCCCCAACAGCACTAGCAAACACTCCCCCTAGGACATTGGTTGCGGTCCTGCCCAGGTGCAGACCATCAGGTTTGTACTGGTCCCACCTCCCCCAGAACCGGTTCCAATGTCCCAGGAATTTGAATCCCTCCCTTCTGCACCACTCCTCAAGACACGTATTCATCTGAGCTATCCTGCGATTCCTACTCTGACTAGCACGTGGCACTGGTAGCAATCCTGAGATTACTATCTTTGAGGTCCTACTTTTTAATTTAACTCCTAGCTCCCTAAATTCAGCTTGTAGGACCTCATTCCATTTTTTACCTGTATCATTGGTATCTATATGCACCACGACAACTGGCTGTTCACCCTCCCTTTTCAAAATGTCCTGCACCCGCTCCGAGATATCCTTCACCCTTGCACCAGAGAGGCAACATACCATCCTGGAGTCTCGGTTGCAGCCACAGAAACGTCTATCTATTCCCCTTACAATTGAATCCCCGATCACTATCGCTCTCCCACTTTTTTTCCTCCCCTCCTGTGAAGCAGAACCATCCACGGTGCCATGAATTTGGCTGCTGCTGCTCTCCCCTGATGAGTCATCCTCCTCAACAGTACCCAAAGCGGTGTATCTGTTTTGCAGTGGGATGATCGCAGGGGACCCCTGCACTACCTTCCTTCCACTGCTCTTCCTGTTGGTCACCCATCCCCTATCTGGCTGTGTACCCTTTACCTGCGATGTGGCCAACTCACTAAATGTGCTATTCACGACATCCTCAACATCGCGGATGCTCCAGAGTAAATCCACCCACAGCTCCAGTGCCGCAATGCGGTCGGTCAGGTAATGCAGGCGGATACACTTCGCGCACATGTAGTCGTCAGGAATGCGGGAAGCGTCCCAGAGTTCCCACATAGCACCGGAGGAGCACAACATGTGTCCGAGCTCTCCTGCCATGACTTAACCCCGAGATTAACTTAATTTGGCAACAACGCGACGGTTATACCATGCGCAGCGCACTCACTCAACCTTGTGGGGAAAAACAGTGCCGAGTGCAGCCCAGTGATCCTCAGATTGTTTGACATTGTACAAAAGTTGTACACTTTTCTCTCTGCATCGATGCATCGCCGGCGACTGCTTTATGAAAAACTAAAGCCTTTAGGGCTGTCTGTGGTCAAACAGCTTTTTGCTACTCGATGGTCAGCAATATATGAAGCAGTGTCAGCCCTGCCCAAAGGTTACAGTCATATATGCAAAGTGTTGGAATCCCTGGCAACTGACGGGGTACAGAAAGTTGAATGCTGAAATGAAGCTCAGTTGTTCCTTGACAAACTGGGTGAACTGGATTCAGCGATTCTCATTGTTATTTGGAACACAGTCTGGAAGCGCTTTCACCTGACCAATCTCTCGCTTCAAGAGACCGGCTTGAATCTGAATGTCATGGTTTCCTTAGTCGAGTCCCTCGTTGATTTTGTCAAGACCCAGCGGACAGAGTTTGAGGACTTTGAAGACGGAGGGATTAAAGTGTGTGGCCACGAGCATAATTCAGCTCAGAGGCGCGTCTGGGTACGCACCCATCGCTATGATGATGGAGATGCTGAAAACACTGCGCTGTCTCCCAAGGAGAAAATTAAACCTGAAGTGTTCCTTGTCATCATTGATCAACGAATCAGTAGCTTGAAACATCGCCTTGAAGCATACAAGGGAATCAACTGTAAGTTTGGATTCCTGTCCAAGCGAGCCATTCTCTCGACGCATGAGATCAAGCAAGCTGCAGCTAATCTTACCCGCTCCTATCCCAAAGATCTGGAACCTATGAGTGAAAGTGAATCATTCCAGTTTTCTAGCTTGGTGCCGCACCTAATTTACCGACCGGGGCACAAGTGTGGGCGTTGCACCAGGAATGTGTCCTGATCGGAGTGATCGTCAGCAGACTGGTGTTACTGCTTTGCGCCCCTTTGAGCATTGAATGAATTTCCGGTCGGGGCGCTAAACGCTGCGTACCCGATCAGTAACCTCGCACGCTCCCATTAACGCCCCCTCTGACTGCTGACTCAGGCGTTAGACAGTCAAAAATCCAGCCCCAGATATTTTTCTGTTTCAGGGACTTCCACCTGGTGTGGTGAGCACTTTGAGAATCCAGCAGGAGTGGGCCTGGGGGTAAACCAGCCTGATTCCCCCACACCACCCCCAGGGTCCACGGTCATACAGCCGCTGTGAGACATGTTCGAGCGAGACTGGGGCTCACTGTTCAGCATGGTCATGGACAACATGGAGCAATTGAAGAGCACCTGCAAGTATATCTAACCGCTCGGTGAAGACATTGCTCACTCAGGGTCAGAGGTTTAACCAGCCCAAGGACTTCTCTAACCAAAACCCAGCACAAACCGGAAATGGATTGGGAATCCTGAATGTTCTGCGTCTCACTCATGAGGTGCCATATTAGAAACATAGAAACACAGAAACACAGAAAATAGGAGCAGTAGTAGGCCATTCGGCCCTTCGAACCTGCACCACCATTCAGTATGATCATTGCTGATCCTCCATCACAACACCATATTCCTGCTTTCTCCCCATATCCCTTGATGCCTTTGTGACTAGAAATCTATCTATCTCCTTCTCAAATATATTCAGTGACTTGGCCTCCACAGACTTCTGTGGTAGAGAATTCCACAGGTTCACCACCCGCTAAGTGAAGAAATTTCTCCTCATCTCAGTCCTAAATTTCCTTCCCCAGCCAAGGGAAACATCCTCCCCACATCCAGTATGGCCAACCCAGTCAGAACTTTATACGTTTCAATAAGTTCCCCTCTCATTCTTCTAAACGCGAGTGAATACAGGCCGAGTCGACCCAATCTCTCCTCATAAGACAGTCCTGCCCTCCCAGGAATCAGTCTTGCTTTGTATTTAACCCCTTATAACCTGCATCACACCTGACCACCACAGGGCCTACCTGTTGGAGTCCCAAGGGATCCCAGCAACCCTTGGGAGCACAGAATATAAGCAGGCCACCCACGAGGCACCTGCACTCTGGAATCTTAATAAAGGAGCTAAGGTCACACTTGCTCATTTCACACCATACTCAGTCTGACTAATTATTATGGCTGTAACAATTGGCGACGAGGTAACGAACAACCGCGCGAAAATGCAAAGAAGAGTCGGCATCCTGGAGAAGTTCTCAGAGGGGAACGATTGGGAAGCCCTCGTGGAGAGACTTGACCAATACTTTGTGGCCTAAGAGCTGGAAGGGGACGAGAACACGACCAAACGAAGGGCGATCCTCCTAACTGTCTGTGGGGCAACAACCTATGGCCTCATGAAGAACCTCCTGGCCCCAGCAAAACCAACCGAGAAATCCTACAAAGAACTGTGTACGCTGGTCCGGGAGCACATAAATCCTAAGGAAAGCGTTTTGATGGCGAGATATCGGTTCTACATGTGTCAACGATTGGAGGGCCAGGAAGTGGTGAGCTACATCGCTGAACTTTGCAGCACATTGTGAGTTTGAGAGGTTCCTAGAACAAATGCTCAGAGACTTCTTTGTACTGGGCATCGGACATGAGGCAATCCTTTGCAAACTGTTGACTGTAGAAACTCCGAATCTGAGTAAGGTCATAACGATAGCCCAGGCATTTATGTCCACCAGCGACAACACCAAGCAGATTTTGCAGAACAAAGAAGTTTCGGTCAGTACTGTGCATAAAGTAACGTCGTTTTTGAGCAGAAATGTACAGGACAGAACGTAAACGCCGGCTGCTGTGGTCCGACCTCAGTTGACCCAGAGTCCGCCATCATCTGTTAATGCGAGGCAGTTAACACCCTGTTGGTGCTGCGGAGGTGATCATCGGCCCCATCAATGTGCAGGCAAGCTTCAAACCCTGCAAACCACCATGTTGCAAAGGAAGATTGATCCAGATTGGATCAGATGGAATTGGAAACTTGTACTGAGGAGGCAGAGGTTATGGGGTACACACGTTCACGACGAAATGTCCACCAATAATGTTGAAAGTTTAATTGAATGGTATTCCAGTATCTATGGAGTGGACACGGGGGCAAGTCAGTCCATAATGAGTAAAACGGCCTTCGACAGGCTGTGGGGAAAGAAGGCACACAGGCCCAAGCTCAGCCCCATTCACACCAAACTAAGGACTTACACCCAGGAACTAATACTGAAGTCAAAGTCTCCTATGGTGGAGCAGTGCACGAACTCTCGCTGTGGATTGTGCCAGGGGATTGCCCCACGTTGTTTGGCAGAAGCTGGCTGGGGAAAATCCGCTGGAACTGGGATGACATCCGAGTGCTTTCGTCCGTCGATGACACCGCATGTACCCAGGTTCTAAGCAAGTTCCCTTCTGTATTCGAGACAGGCATTGGAAGCTTTTCGGGGGCGAACGTGCAGATCCATTTGGTTCCCGGTACGCGACCCATCCACCACAAGGCTCGGGCGGTACCGTACATGATGTGTGAAAAAGTGGAAATCGAGCTGGACAGCCTGCAACGTGAAGGTATCATCGTGCCGGTGGAATTCAACAACTGGGCCAGTCCGATTGTCCCGGTACTCAAGGAGGACGGTACGGTTAGAATTTGCGGGGACTATAAGGTAACGATTAACCGTTTTTCACTGCAGGACCAGTACCCGCTACCCAAGGCAGACGCCCTATTCGTGACCCTGGCTGGAGGGAAGACATTCACCAAGCTGGACCTGACCTCGGCCTACATGACCCAGGAGCTGGAGGAGACTTCGAAAGGCTTCACCTGCTGGTTTATCTACAACCAGTGCCCGTTCGGGATTCGGTCGGCCGCAGCGATCTTCCAGCGGAACATGGAAAGCCTGCTAAAGTCTGTTCCTGGCACAGTGGTCTTCCAGGACGACATATTGGTTACAGGTCAGGACACCATGGAGCACTTGAAGAATCGGGGGGAGGTTCTTAGTCTGTTGGATCGCATCGGGCTCAGGTTGAAATGCTCAAAGTGTGTTTTCCTGGCACAGCACGTCGAATTCTTAGGAAGGAGAATCACAGCAGACGGCATCAGACCGACCGACGCCAAGACGGAGGCCATCAAGAACGCGCTGCGACCACAGAACATGACGGAGCTGCGGTCGTTCCTGTGACTCCTTAACTATTTCAATAATTTCCTCCCTGGGTTAAGCACCCTGCAAGAACCCCTACATGCGCCACTGCGCAAGGGAGATGACTGGGTATGGGGGAATTCATAAGAGGCTGCCTTTAAGAAAGCAAGAAACTTATTATGTTCAAACAAACTGCTTGTCCTGTGTAACCCATGTAAACGATTGGTGTTAGCTTGTGATGCGTCGTCATACGGGGTCGGTGTGTGTTACAACAGGCTAATGAATCGGGAATTTTGCAACCAGTTGCGTATGCATGCAGCAGTTTGTCCAAGGCCAAAAGGGCCTACAGCATTGTTGATAAAGAAGCTCGAGCGTGCATTTACAGGGTAAACAAAATGCACCAGTACTTATTTGGCCTCAAGTTCGAGATTGAAACTGACCACAAGCCGCTCATATCGCTATTCTCGGAGAGTAAAGGGATTAATACCAATGAGTCTGCCTGCATTCAAAGATGGGCGCTCACGCTGTCAGCACACAACTATGTAATCCGCCACAGGCTGGGCACAGAGAGCTGCGCAGATGCTCTCAGTCGGCTACAATTGGTTGGAAATGGCACAGCCAGCGTACTTGCTCATGGTCATGGAGGTATTTGTGAATGAGAGATTCCCCGTTACGGGCCTCCAGATCAGGGTTTGAATCAGCCAGGATCCTTCACTGTCCTTGGTAAAAAAACTGTGTCCTCCATGGGAGCTGGTCCAGCGTCCCAGTGGAGATGCAGGAAGCGATTAAGCCATTCCATAGACGCAAAGATGAGCTGTCCCTGCAGGCGGATTGTCTTTTGTGGGGCAATCGCGTAGTCTTGCCCAAGAACAGCAGAGACACATAAATTTGTGAACTGCACAACATCCACCCAGGCATCGTAATTGTTGTGTATGCATGCCTGTTTACTGTGTGATGCTTGTAACACTGTTATGCCACACTGAATGTACCCTTATACTGTACACACCTTACCTGTACACCAGAGGGTGCTGCTGCTGGAGACCTAAGGGCAGGTAACCCAGTATAAAAAGGAACTCACAGCTTGTTGTCCTCACTCAGGAGCTGCAAATAAAGGACTACAGGTCGACACAGTTTAAGTATCATACTCTGCCTCGTTGAGTCATTACTAACATAACTGAGCCTACATACACTACAATCATGATGAAAGCCATAGCCAGATCCCACATGTGGTGGCCTGGAAGCGACTCAGATTTAGAATCATTCGTGCGCCAGTGCAACACTTGCTCTTAGCTGAGCAACGCACCCAGAGAGGCACCGCTAAGTTTGTGGTCATCGCCATCAAAACCGTGGTCGAGGATCCATGTAGACTATGCGGGCCCATTTCTCGGCAAAATGTTTTTGGTTGTCATGGACGCTTAGTCAAAATTGATTGAATGTGCAATAATGTCTGTAAGCACATCCACGGCCACCATTGAAAGCCTAGGAGCTATGTTTGCCACGCACTACTTGCCTGATGTGCTAGTCAGCGACAATGGGCCGTGCTTCACCAGAGCTGAATTCAAGGCATTCATGACCTGCAATAGGATCAAACATGTCAAATCTGCCCTGTTCAAGCCCGCATCCAATGGCCAGGCAGAATGGGCAGTTCAGACCATCAAGCAAAGCTTGAAATGCGTGTCGGAAGACTCCCTGCAGACCCGGTTGTCCCGAGTACTGCTCAGCTACCGCACCAGACCCCGGGATTCCCTCAGCGTAGCTGCTCATGAAAAGGACACTTAAAACATGGCTCTCTCTTGCCCACTCTGATCTCCATGATCACGTGGAGTGCAAGCGGCATCAACAAAGTGTCTACCATGACCACGCAAATTTATCATGTGATATTGAGATCAAAGATCCTGTGTTTGTGCTCAATTATGGACACGGTCCCAAATGGCTCGCTGGCACATTCACAGCCAAAGAGGGGAGTAGGGTGTTTCAGGTCAAACTGACCAATGGACAAATGTACAGAAAACACTTGGACCAAATCAAATTGCAGTTCACCAACAGCTACGAACAACCTGAAGAGGACACCACCAACTTTGACCTTCCAATACACACACAAGTGGCAACTAACATCACAGTTGACCATGAAACCGAACTCATCATCCCCAGCTGACCGGCAAGGTCGGCTGTCCAACAGCCCAGTGAAGAACTGACCAACCCACCCACACCAGCATTTGTACCGAGACGATTGACAAGAGAGCGCAAAGCCCCAGATCATCTCACCTTGTAAATAAGTGTACTATTGGCTTCACGGGGGAGTGCGTCACACCTGACCACCAGAGGGCCTACCTGTTGGAGTCCCAAGGGATCCCAGCATCCTACGGGAGCACAGTATATAAGCAGGCCACCCACGAGGGACCTGCACTCTGGAACCTTAATAAAGGAGCTAAGATCACACATTAGACACAGTACTCAGTCTGATCATTTATTGTGAGTGTAACAAGTCTGGTGAATCTTCGCTGCACTCCCTCAATGGCAAGTATATCCTTTCTTAGGTAAGGAGACCAAACCTGCACACAATACTCCAGGTGCGGTCTCACCAAGGCCCTGAATAACTGTAGTAAGACATCCTTGCTCCTGTGCTCAAATCCTCTTGCAATGAAGGCCAACATACCATTTGCCTTCCACCTGCATGTTTACTTTCAATGACTGGTGTACAAGGACACCCAGGTCCCTCTGTACATTGACACTTCCCAAGCCATCACCATTCAAATAATACTTTGTCTTTATGTTTTTCCTGCCTAAGTGGACAACTTCACATTTATCCACGTTATACTGCATCTGCCATGTATGTGTTTGCCCACTCACTCAACCTATCTAAATCGCCTTGCAACGTCTTTGCATCCTCCTCACAACTCACAATCCCACCTAGTTTTGTGTCATCAGCAAACTTGGAAATATTACATTTGGTTCCCTCATCTAAATCATTTATATATATTGTGAATAGCTGGGGCCCAAGCACTGATCCCTGTAGTACCCCACTAGTCACTGCCCGCCACCCCAAAAAAGACCCATTTATTCCTCCTCTCTGTTTACTGTCAGTTAACCAATTTTCAATCCATGCCAATATATTACCCCCAATCCTATATACTTTAATGTTGTACACTAACCTCTTATGTGGAACTTTATCAAAGACCTTCTGAAAATTCAAATACACTACATCCACTGGTTCTCCCTTATCTATTCTATCAGTTACATCCTCAAAAAACTCCAGTAGGTTTGTCAAACACAACTTTCCTTTCATAAATCCATGTTAACTTTGTCTAATCCCGTTGATATTATCCAAGTGTCCCGTTATCACATCCTTTATAATAGACTCTAGCATTTTCCCTACTACTGATGTTAGGCTAACTGGTCTGTAGTTCCCTGTTTTCTCTCTCGCTCCTTTTTTAAATAGTGGGGTTACATTTTCCACCCTCCAATCTTCAGGAACTGTTCCACAATCTATAGAATTTTGGAAGATGACAACCAATGCATCCACTATTCCCATGGCTACCTCTTTTAGTACTCTGGGATGCAGATCGTCAGGCCCTGGGGATTTATCGGCCTTCAGTCCCATTTAGTTCTCCAGCACTATTTTCTTACTAATAATCATTTCCTTTAATTCCTCTTGCTCACTCGACCCTTGGTTCCCTAGTATTTCTGGGACATTATTCGTGTCCTCTTCCGTGAAGACTGAACCGAAGTATTTATTTAATTGTTTTGCCATTTCCTTGCTCCCCATCATAAATTCTCCCATTTCTGACTGTAAAGGACCTACATTTGTCTTCACTAATCTTTTTCTGTTTACTTACTTGTCGAAACTTTTTGCTGTCGGTTTTTATGTTCCTTACAAGTTTACTCTCATACTCTATTTTTCCCCTCTTAATCAATCTCTTGGTCCTTTTTTGCAGAATTCTAAACTGCTCCCAATCCTCAGGCTTGCTACTTTTTCTGGCAACTTTGTATAACTCCTCTTTGGATCCAATACTATCCTTAATTTCTTTTGTTAGCCATGGTTGGGCCACTATTCCTTTTTGTTTTATACTAGAAAGCAATGTATAAACTGTTGCAATTCATGCATTCGTTCCTTAAATGTTAGCCATTGCCTATCCATTGTCATGCCTTTTAATCTATCACAGCCAATTCATTCCTCATACCTTCGTAGTTTCCTTTGTTTACATAGAAAATAGGTGCAGCAGTAGGCCGTTCGGCCCTTCAAGCCGTCACCACCATTCAATATGATCATGGCTGATCATGCACTTCAGTACTCCATTCCTGCTTTCTCTCCATACCCCTTGATCCCTTTAGCTGTAAGGGCCACATCTAACTCCCTTTTGAATATATCTAACGAACTGGCCTCAACAACTTTCTGTGGTAGAGAATTCTACAGGTTCACAATTCTCTGGGTGAAGAAGTTTCTCCTCATCTCGGTCCTAAATGGCTTACCCCTTATCCTTAGACTGTGACCCCTGGTTCTGGACTTCCCCAACATCGGGAACATTCTTCCTACATCTAACATGTCCAATCCCGTCAGAATTTTATATGTTTCTATTTAGGACCCTCGTTTCGGTTTGTACTACTTCACTTTCCATTTTAATAAAGAATTTAATCATGTTATGGACACTCTTCCTTAAAAGACCCCCGCACAAGGAGACTGTTAATTAATCCCTTCTCATTACACAATACCCAATCTAGGATTGCCTGTTTCCGAGTAGACGCCTCAACATACTGGTCTAAAAAACCATCTCGTACACACCCCCAGAATTCATCTTCCACAGTATTATTACTAATTTGGTTTGGCAAGTCTATAAGTAGATTAAAGTCACCTATGATTACTGCAGTAACCTTGTTACATGCTTCTCTAATTTCCTCTTTGATGCCGTCCCCTACATTACCATTACTGTTTGGACGCCTATAGACAACTCCCACCAATGTTTTAGAAACATAGAAACATAGAAATTTACAGCACAGAAGGAGGCCATTTCGGCCCATCGTGTCCACGCCGGCCGACAAAGAGCTGCATAGACCTTGGTCAGCAGCCCTAAAGGTTACATATAAACCTATGAATAATGACGGAAAGGCAAAGAGCACCCAGCCCAACCAGTCCGCTGCACACAACTGCGACACCCCTTACACTGAAACATTCTACACTCCACCCCAACCGGAGCCGTGTGATCTCCTGGGAGAGGCAAAAACCAGATAAAAACCCAGGCCAATTTAGAGAGAAAATATCTGGGAAAATTCCTCTCCGACCCATCCAGGCGATCGAAACTACTCCAGATCACCCTGGCCGTATTCTATTCCGCGCAGTACTTACCATTATATCTGCGCCGTCCAACAAAAGGTTATCCAGTCTAATCCCATTTACCAGCTCTAGGTCTGTAACCCTGCAGGTTACGGCACTTTAAGTGCCCATCCAACCATCTCTTAAAAGTGGTGAGGGTTTCTGCATCCACCACTCTTCCAGGCAGCAAGTTCCAGATCCACACAACCCTCTGTGTAAAGAAGCCCCCCCCCCTCAAAACCTTCCACCAACCACCTTAAAACTATGCCCCCTCGTAATAGACCCCTCCACCAATGGAAATAGGCCCTTACTATCCACTGTGTCCAGGCCCCTCAATATTTTGTATACCTCAATGAGGTCTCCTCTCAACCTCCTCTGTTCCAATGAGAACAAACCCAGCCTATCCAATCTGTGCTCATAACTAAGATTCTCCATTCCACACAGCATCCTAGTAAATCTCCTGCATGCAGTACTCCAGCTGTGGCCTAACCAAAGTATTATACAATTGAAGCATAACCTCTCTGCTCTTATAGTCTATGCCTCGGCCAGTAAAGTCAAACATTTTGTATCAGTCTTTACTGTAGAGGACACTAACAATATTCCAACAGTGGGAAGTCAAGTGAGCTATGGGGGTGAGGAACTGAACACAATCACAATCACTGAGGAGGTGGTACTCAGTAAGATAATGGGATGAGAGGCAGATAAATAATCTGGACCTGATGGATTGCATCCTAGGGTCTTAATTGCAGTAGCGACAGGGATTGTCGATGCATTGGTTGTAATTTACCAAAATTCCCTGGATTCTGGGGAGGTCCCAACTGATTGGAAAACTGCAAATGTAACGCCCCTATTTAAAAAAGGAGGCAGACAAAAAGTAGGAAATTATAGACCAGTTAGCCTAACATCTATGGTTGGGAAAGTGTTGGAGTCCATTATTAAAGAAGCAGCAGCAGGACATTTGGAAAAGCATAATTCGGTCAGGCAGAGTCAGCATGGATTTATGAAGGGGAAGTCATGTTTGACAAATTTGCTGGAGTTCTTTGAGGATGTAACGAACAGGGTGGATAAAGCGGAACCAGTGCAGTGGTGTATTTGGACTTCCAGAAGGCATTTCACATGATGCCACATAAAAGGTTACTGCACAAGATAAAAGTTCACGGGATTGGGGGTAATATAGTAGCATGGATAGAGGATTTGCTAACAAACAGAAAACAGAGTCAGGATAAATGGTTCATTCTCGAGTTGGCAATCAGTAACTGGTGGTGTGCCGCAGGGATCAGTGCTGGGACGCCAACTATTTACAATTTATATTAACGACTTGGAAGAAGGGATTAAGTGTAATGTAGCCAAGTTTGCTGATGATACAAAGATGTGAGGAAAAGCAATGTGTGAGGAGGACACAAAAAATCTGCAAAAAGACATAGACAAGCTAAGTGAGTGGGCAAAAATTTGGCAGATGGAGTATAATGTTGGAAAGTGTGAGGTTATGCACTTTGGCGGAAAAAACCAAAAGAGCAGGTTATTATTTAAACGGCGAGAGATTGCAAAGTGCTGCAGTACAGTGGGACCTGGGGGTACTTGTGCAAGAAACACAAAAGGTTAATATGCAGGTAAAGCAAGTGATCAGGAAGGCCAATGGAATCTTGGCCTCTATTGCAAAGGGTGTATAAAAGCAGTGAAGTCCTGCTACAGTTATACAGGGTATTGGTGAGGCCACACCTGGAGTACTGAATACCATTTTGATTTCCATATTTAAGAAAGGATATACTTGCTTTGGAGGCAGTTCAGAGAAGGTTCACAAGGTTGATTCCGGAGATAAGGGGGTTGTCTTATGAAGAAAGGTTGAGTAGGTTGGGCCTCTATTCATTGGAATTCAGAAGAATGAGAGGTGATCTTATCGAAACATATAAGATTATGAGGGGGCTTGACAAGCCGAATGCAGAGAATATGTTTCCACTGATAGGGCAGACTAGAACTAGAGGGCAAAATCTTAGAATAACGGGCCACTCATTTAAAACTGATTGAGGAGAAATTTCTTCTCTCAGAGGGTTATGGATCTGTGGAACTCACTGCCTCAGAGAGCTGTGGAAGCTGGGATATTGAATAAATTTAAGACAGAAATAGACAGTTTTTTAACCGATAAGAGAATGGTTATGGGGAGCGGGCAGGGAAGTGGCGCTGAGTCCATGATTGGATCAGCCATGATCGTATTAAATGGCGGAGCAGACTCGACGGGCCGTATGGTCTACTCCTGCTCCTATTTCTTATGTTTTTATGTTCGTATATTCTTATGCCTTCTTAACCACCTTATCCACATGGCCTGCTACTTTCAGTGATCTGTGGACAAGCACTCCAAGGTTCCTTTGTTCATCTACACTATTAACTGGTACCGAACGTTTAATGTGTATACACTTTCCGTATTAGCCTTCCCAAAGTGCATCACCTCACACTTCTCTGAATTAAATTCCATTTGCCACTGCTCTGCCCACCTGACCAGTAGATTGATATCCTCCTGCAGCCCATGACTTTCCTCTTCATTATCAACCACACAGCCAATTTTAATGTCGTCTGCAAACTTCTTAATCATACTCCCTGTATTCAAATCTATATCATTGATATATACCACAAAACATAAGGGACCCAGTAATGAGCCCTGCGGAACCTCACTGGAAACATCCTTCCAGTTACAAAAACATCCATCAACCATTACACTTTGCTTCCTACCTCCAAGCCTATTTTGGATCCAACTTGCCACCTTGCCCTGGATCCCATGAGCTTTAACCTTCATGCCCAGTCTATCATGTGGGACCTTATCAAAGGCTTTGCAAATTCCAAATTCCATATACACTACATCATACACAATGCCCTTATCAACCCTCTTGGTTACCTCCTCAAAAAATTCAATCAGGTTAGTCAAACACAATTTAACAAATCCATGCTGACTGTCCCTAATTAATACTTGCCTTTCCAAATGTAGATTTATCCTGTCTTTCAGGATTTTTTCCAATAATTTTCCCACCACTGAGGTTAGGCTGTCAGGCCTGTAATTACTAGGCCTATCCCTTTTTCCTTTCTTAAACAAGGGTACTACATTAGCAGTCCTCCAATCCTCCTGCACCATGCTCAGATCTAAAGGGGACTGGAAAATAATGGTCAAGGCCTCTGCTATTTCCTCTTTTACTTCGCTCAACAGCCTGGGATGCATTTCATCCAGGCCTGGGGACTTATCTACTTTCAAAGCTACTAAACCCCTTACTACTTCCTCTCTCACTATATTTATTTCATCCAGAATATCACAGTCCTCCTCGATAGCAGTATCTGCATTACCCCTTTCCTTTGTGAAAACAGATGCAAAGTATTCGTTAAGAACCTTCCCAACAGCTTCCGCCTCCACACAAAGATTACCCTCATGGTCTCTAATAGGCCTTACCCTTTCTTTAGTTACCCTCTTACTCTTACTATATGAGTCTTCAGCACCTCACAATAATGGGTAAAGTGCTTCAGCACTAACACAAATGGCTCAGTAAGCCCGGGAATGGGCACACAGGGTCTTACACGCAGCACTCCAGTTTTGTACAGGGGGTCAACACTGGAGGACAGGCCCTCTACCCACAGGGGCCAGGAGGCCTTCTAGAAGGAATGATGTGAGATCAGATCACTGAGGCCGTCACTGTGTTGCCCAGCCCCCTCCCCCATCCCCCACCACCCGGCTTCAGTGCCCAAAGAAGGTGCATCTTTAAAATAGATGCAAATGGATACAAATGGTTGTGATCTGATAGCCATTACAGTGACGTGGTTGCAAGGAGACCAAGACTGGGAACTAAATATTCAGGGGTATTTGACAATCTGGAAGAACAGACAGAAAGGAAAAGGAGATGGGATAGCTCTGTTGATAAATGATGGAATCACTGCAATTGTGAGAAACGATATTGACTCAAATGATCAGCAAGTTGAAACAGTTTGGGTGGAGATAAGGAATAATAAGGGGAAAAAGTCACTGGTGGGCATAGTCTATAGGCCCCCTAACAGTAGCAACTCTGTTGATCGGAGCATAAACCAAAAAATAGTGGGGGCTTGTAAAAAGGGAACAGCAATAATCATGGGTGATTTAAACATCTTTGTTGATTGGATAAATGAAATTGGTCAGGGTAGCCTTGAGGAAGAGTTCATAGAGTGCATAAGGGATGGGTTCCTTGAGCAGTATGTAACGGAACCAACCAGGGGGTAGGCTATCTTAGATCTGGTCCTGTGTAATGAGACAGGACTAATACACAATCTCCTAGTAAAGGATCCCCTTGGAATGAGTGATTATAGCATGTTTGAATTTCAAATTCAGATGGAGGGTAAGAAACTTGGATCTCAAACTAGCGGAGTAAGCTTAAATAAAGGAGACTATGAAGGTATGAGGGCAAAGTTGGCTAAAGTGGACAGGGAAAATAGATGAGCAGTGGCGTACATTTAAGGAGATATGTCACAACTCTCAAGAAAAATATATTCCAGTGAGGAGGAAAGGGTGTCAAAGAAAAGATAGCCATCCGTGGCTAACCAAAGAAATAAAGGACAGTATCCAATTAAAAACAAGGGCATACAAAGTGGCCAAAACTAGTGGGAGCACAGAAGATTGTGAAGCTTTTAAAAGCCAGCAAAGGATGACTAATAAAATGATTAAGATAGGGAAGATAGACTATGAAAGTAAACTAGCACGAAATATAAAAACAGATAGCAAGAGTTTTGACAGCTATATAAGAAGGAAAAGAGTGGCTAAAGTAAATGTTGTTCCCTTAGAGGATGAGACTGGGGAATTAGTAATGGGGAACATGGAGGTGGCAGAAACTCTGAACAAATATTTTGTATCAGTCTTTACAGTAGAGGACACTAACAATATCCCAACAATGGATAGTCACAGGGCTGTAGAGGGGGAGGAACTTAACACATTCACAATCACTAAGGAGGTGGTACTCAGTAAGATAATGACACTAAAGGCGGATAAATCCCCTGGACCCGATGGCTTACATCCTTGGGTCTTAAGAGAAGTAACGGCAGGGATGATGCATTGGTTGTAATTTACCAACATGCCCTGGATTCTGGGGCGGTCCCAGCTGATTGGAGAAGTGCAAATGTAACGCCCCTATTTAAAAAAGGAGGCAGACAAAAAGCAGGAAACTATAGACCAGTTAGCCTAACATCTGCTGTTGGGAAATGTTGGAATCCATTATTAAAGAAGCAGTAGCAGGACATTTGGAAAAGCATAATTCGGTCAGGCAGAGTCAGCATGGATTTATGAAGGGGAAGTCATGTTTGACAAATTTGCTGAAGTCTTTGAGATACAACGAACAGGGTGGATAAAGGGGAACCAGTGGATGTGGTGTATTTGCTCATCCAGAAGGCATTTGACAAGGTGTCACATAAAAGGTTACTGCACAAGATAAAAGTTTCAAAGGGTTGGGGGTGAAATATTTGCATGGATAGAGGATTGGCTAACTAACAGAAATCAGAGAGTCGGGATAAATGGTTCATTCTCGGGTTGGCAATCAGTAACTAGGGGACTGTCACAGGGATCAGTGCTGGGACCCCAACTATTTACAATCTATATTAACGATTTGGAAGAAGTGAGGTTATGCACTTAGGCAGAAAAAAAATCAAAGAGCAAGTTATGATTTAAATAGAGAAAAATTGCAAATTGCTGCAGCACAGCGGGACCTGGGGTACTTGTGCAAGAAACACAAAAGGTTAGTATGCAGGTAAAGCAAGTGATCAGGAAGGCCAATGGAATCTTGGCCTTTATTGCAAAGAGGTTGGTGTATAAAAGCAGTGAAGTCTTGCTACAGTTATACAGGGTATTGGTGAGGCCACACATGGAATACTGCGTGCAGTTTTGGTTTCCATATTTACGAAAGGATATACTTGCTTTGGAGGCAGTTCAGAGAAAGTTCGCCAAGTTGATTCAGGTTGACTTATGAGGAAAGGTTGAGTAGGTTGGGCCTCTACTCATTGGAATTCAGAAGAATGATAGATGATCTTATCGAAAGGTATAAGATTATGACGGGGCTTGACAAGGTAGATGCAGAGAGGATGTTTCCACTGATGGGGGAGACTAGATCTAGGGGACATAATCTTAGAATAAGGAGCCGCCCATTTAAAACTGAGATGAGGAGGAATTCCTTTTCTCTGATGGTTGTAAATCTGTGGAATTCGCTGCCTCAGAGAGCTGTGGAAGCTGAGTCATTGAATAAATTTAAGACAGAGAGAGACAGTTTCTTAACCAATAAGGGAGTAAAGGGTTATGGGGAGCGGGCAGGGAAGTGGACCTGAGTCCATGATCGGATCAGCCATGATCGGATTAAATGGCGGAGCAGGCTTGAAGGGGCATATGGCCGACTCCTGCTCCTATTTCTTATGTGCTTATGTTCTTATGAATCTAACTCAAGCACAGTTGCAGAAATGAGGCCAGAGCTGAGCAAACAGTGCTGTGCGGGCCCTGGGGCTGACCCTTACATTATTGGTCCATTCTGAGGGGGTCACAACCATTTCTGATGCTGCAGGTGGGCAGCGTGGTCAATAGTCGCTCGGAGAAAGAATTGAGGCCCTGGTATAACTGATACACTTGACTGCAATCCATATAGTCCATGGTTAATGCTTGGAGCTGAACCCCAACAATGGTGCTGTGTAAGGGAGATATTACGGGCTCAGACTCCCAGTGTTGAGCTTCACCCATTGGGAGCTCATAATGGGAATCTGGGGCGTGGAGGGTCCGTGCACCCTGTCAGCAACACACATTCAGACACTCTACACTTCAATCTGTATTATTGATAATTAACTTTCTGAACAATCATTGTAAAAGCAGTTTAACAATCAACCCATAGATACACGACTCAATCAATTGTGAGCTCACCCTCACCAGTGAGGTCTTCACCTGGCTGGTCATGTGACAGCTCGAGTCACAAGACGTCACAATGAAATTCGTGACTTCACAAAAGCAGGAAATAATGACACAGCGCCTTTTTCACGTAAAGCTGTCGGCTGCTTGGTCATCCAGCAGTTAAACTTTGTGTTTGACCATGAGGAGAAGGAGGGAGAGAGTTTTCCAAAGAATTTTTTTCAAAGCAATCAACCAAAAGCTTTAAAGCATTAAACTAATTCAAGACCATCGAATTAGGAATCTACAAAGAAAGATATGCATAGGACGGACATCTCTGTGTGTGAGAAGATCCATTCACAGGAGAGAAAGAGCCCGTGTTAGGGTGGAGACAAATAAAGGTCGAAATATCAAATCGACAACATAACAGCAGCAATACTGGTGATAATCGGTGAGTAAAAACAGAGAGCTCTGTGTTGTTACAAGTCTGTTTATCACCAGGACACATTGTGTGAAACAAGAGAAGTGATTCAATTCCAGCAAAATGGTGACAAACAGAATAAAGTGTTCGGTGGCCATGATTATCAGTCTGCTTTCTGATGAAGATGACTTTGTTCCAATGAGATTAACTGAGTCACTGCAAGAACTTGGAAGGATCAATCATAAATACGTCCTTACGTACTGCCATAAGTATCTGACCAAAAACAAGTTGCGGCCGGCCCCACGTTGGGCCTTACTAACGGCGATGACGTTGGTAATAAAGGATAACCTTGGACACTTACACACACAGCTGGCTAAAACACTGAGCAACTTGGCTTTGATGAACATGATCAGATCCGAGCATGTTGACCATCAGGAAGCGGCAAGTTGCCTCCTGGTTAGTCTGGGTGCCAGGTTTCCCACTGAAATTTTCAAGCACATCGAGTCGGTGTGCCAACCATGGACCCAGGCATATTTCTACGTGGTGCTGACACTGGCAAGGCTGTGTAGAACAAACGTGCATTGCTTGGTACCTCGGCTCAAGCCTGTCTTGAGAAACATGCTCCCCACACTGCATAGAGTAACTGATGGGGAAATGAAGTGGACTCTCTGTGTTGCATTGGGGCTTTTTAGTGAGAGCATTCGAATGTACCTGTCAAACCCAGAGGGGCCAGAAAACCTAAACTTGAGAAGAAGATGTTCTTTCTTGAGATTTCTGCGGCTTACAACCTGCTTTTGAATTCCTGGCTGCCCATGAAAGAGCCCAAGGTGAGCAGAGCAATACTAGAAACAGTAGCCCAGATAATCCAGCTACTACCCAATGACAAACTGGACAAGGAGCTCCCCAGATTAATTCCAACCCTTCTCTTAGTGTACCAGGAAACCTTTCCCCATGTTTCTGTCACTCGGTGTCTGTGCAGTGTCCTGCGCACTGCTATCGAGAGGAACAGTGAAGTACTCGTGACACAACTGCAGATTCTGCTGATCACTTTACATGAGCAGATCTGTATTGTGATGGAACAATCCCAAAACACCTTTTCTGAGAAGCAGCTAAATGAAATCCTTTGCTGCTTCAGAGTTCTAGCTCCGGCATTTACAAGCCAGACACTAGAGATCCTTCAGATGCAACTGGCAATTGACAATGAGCAAATTCAACTTGGGGCACTGGCCGTGCTGAAGTACCTTCTCGATACTGTCCCTTCAAACATGGAGAGTCAGAAGGATCAGATTCTGAATTGTGTGCGACGATCACTTTTAACTGGGAGTAACAGAGTGAAGGGAATCCTTGCCCAGGTAATATACACCATGGCCAGTCACAATTACTTGGAGCGAGAGGGAGGAAAGCAGCTGGTGGAATTTATCATCCAACAGTGTGCTCTGCCCACCGAGGAGAACGAGGAGAGTACTGAAAGCGAAGAGGAGTTCTGCAGCGTAATGGCGGCCGTGGTTACAGATAAGGATTTAAGGAGACTGTGCGAAGGATTGCTGAAATTGATGGTGGGAACTTTACCGATTGGCAATGTCCTCTGGTCCTACCTGCTGGAGTTTGTGATCACAGTAAAGTACACTGATGCCTTTACAATAGTCTGCAGTTCCTCATATTACCTTGGAATAAAGAGACTGATGGCCAGCAATACACAATTTGTTCTTAATTACGAGGACTATCCAAATCTTCCTGAGACTCGTACACTGCTGACGCGGTTATTGATTGTGTTTCTTCTCTGTGCCATGGAAAAGGCAGAGGTGTTCCTGCTCTGGGCTTACTATATCTCCTGGCAATGGACATCCACCCAGCAACAGTGAGAGTATGGGACAAGGAATTCCCAATGTTATGTAACTTTCTGGAGGAGAATTCAGAGAAGCCCAATCTCCAGAATGAGTGGGAAGAGAAACTGTTGGGGGTTGTGTCCCAGACTCTGGAGGCAATCGCGGATAAGGTGTGGATCACCCAGCTCATTGCAGAAATGATCCACTGCATTCACACCTATCGCCTGTATCCAACAGAGAGGGCTTTTCTGTACAAGTGTTCAGGGAGAGTGCTCCGACTGACCCAAGACAAAGACATCGTCAGTAAAAGTCTTCATCAGATGCTTCAGAGTGTTGAGCACAATGAAGATTTTGAGAGAGACAGGGTAGCCACTGGAATTGGTGACTGTGCTGTAACACACTTAGACACCACACTCACCACACTGAAGGCTTTCATGGAGTTCAATCGTTTGTGCATATCAAGTTCTTTTCACCAGTTTGACAATCACATAATGAAAGTGAAAAGCACGCTCATTTTATGCTATGGGCAGATTATGTCACATTGTCCTCGGGACCTCATTCTGCCCAGAATCGAGACCGACATTCTGCACAATGAGCTGGGCCTTTTCAACACCAAGATGTTTGGACTGAAATCCAAGGTGAAGGACTTGACACTGAAATTAAGTTTGACAAACACTGTGACACTGTTGGCCAAAGCTCTCCAACCCAGCGAAGAACACCCACCCTACACTTTGAGCAGAAAGGCAGAATTGCTGAGCTGCATGCAGGAGCTGATCACTGCCGAACCAAAGGAGATATTGAGCACTTGGGTTCGAAAGTCTGCCATGGACGCCTGTGCAGCCCTCATCAAACTGCAGCCTTCACTGAGCAGTGAGACTGAGCTGATTAGCATCTGTTTGAATCGTGTCTTCAGTTTGCCAGATTGGGAGAGCAGCACTGCCGACCAAAGTACAAACATGGACATGGCAGAGAGACAGAAGCTTCACACCGACACAATGGCCTCTGTGCAGGATCTCCTGAAGCAATATTTACTTTTGGATCTGTCTCCTGATGGGCTTCATTCTGTATTTAAAACCATGGAGACTGAGATCCAATCCACATGGGACTATGAGCGAGAAAAGGCAATGGAGAGCACTTTACAGCTGGTGACATTTTACCTGGAGAAACTGCAAGTTAGCAATAAGGTGCCATCCCATAACTTGTGAGGATTATTGGATGTGTGGGGCTTCAATGTGCAGATCCATCGCATGTTGTAAGGGAGGCAGCCATTAAAAGCTTGTATGGATTGCTGTATATCCAGTTACACCTTGAAGGCTTTCCAGTGGGTCATCAAGATAAGGAAGTGGAGCATCTGAAAGCCATCAAAGGCAGATTAAAGCAATTTATCAGTCAGGCCCTCTTTCAAACGTGCACTGCTGTCGGTAACGTTTTATCCAAGTGCACAGCCCATGAGCAGTTGAACACTCTACTCTTCACGGTCTTTAAAGGGCTGACAGACAAGCACCAGAACATTTCCTGCACAGCTTCTATTGTGACAGATGTCCTCATTACAACACTTGGAGCCACCCTTGCAGACGTTTGGGGAACAATCAAAGTATTGTGCCGTCACTTGCGTTCAATTACTGAGCCGCGGGTGAGAAATGCAGTGACGCATTCAATCTCCATTCTGGCCTCACACCATCTGCCAGCAGTTTTGTCCGCTCTCCTCACTTACCCCATTCCATTTGATGGATATATTCGTGACATATGGCGATCCCTCCTGACACGTAATGCATTAGCGCCAGCCAAGTTCTTACTGAACAACATCAAATCATTGTATGACGACGGCAGATATTGCCATGTCACAGATACAAAAGATTCAGCAACTCAGCAGTCTTTAGCTGTCCTCTGTGCTCTTTGTGATGTGGTATGTGAGCCTGACTCAGTGCACGTGATAAACATTCTCCACCCCCAGTTAGTCAGCACCCTTCTGATTCATCTCAGCTTGTGTCTGGGTTCGCTTTCCAACCAACTTTCTGACAATTCCAAAGGCTGGGAACACCTTCGGCCCTGCTCTAAGACTGAATTATGCCGACGCATGCCATTACTCAGCTGAGATTCTTCGAGCTGTCCTGACACAGGGAAAGGGAGATGATCGCATCATGAGAGAAATGGGAGGTTGGGATCTCATCATGAGCCCAAGAAAGCACCATGAGAGGGTTACACTGCTGGCAAGCACATTGACCGCGTGTGCTGCCCCGCATCTGATCAGCATTGTGGAGCAACTCACTCCTTGCCTTGTCAACATAGAAGAGAGTCAGAGGATCACAATAGCTGCCTTCTTTGGGGAGCTTTTAAATCATTCTGTGGTGTGGGACTTGTTGCTGATGGATACCCTTCTGGAGAGTTTGTTTCGATGTTTACTTGATGAGTCCCCAATTGTCCAATGGCTCGCTGTACAAGGTTTGGGAAATGCTGCAATTGGAGCTTCTCAACAGATCGACACATACTGCATCAAACTGTTGTCCACAATGTTATCTGTGATTGACCAGAAGTCCAAACCCGAGAATCTCATTGCATGTGCAAAGTTCTGGGTCAGCTCCAGGAGGATTATACAAATCCCATTCTTGGTGATGTGGCACTGGCAGTTCAGCCTTACTTGGAACATCAGCATGAGACAATGAGAGCTGCGGCGTTTAACGTTCTTGGCAAGCTAATAAGATTTGGGAGTGTGGAAATTAACCCTCCACATATGGAGCACATCAAGTCCACCTTGATCCGCTTGCTGCTACATCTCAACGATGAGAGCATTGAAGTTACCCACGTCTGTAAATCCGTGCTGAATTCCTACGCTCCAGTAATGGAGTCAGCAAACATATCCAAGATGTTCCAAGAACTTTCCTCGGAGGAGACCACCCTGGATTATGAGAACTATTTAAGCAACATCTCCAGGCACATTGCCAAAGACTTGGACAACCAGATCCCCTTGTACATAAGGAGCTGTGCCGCCTTCCTAAGGAATGTGCTTCCTGCGGTCAGAGGGAACACACTGACATTCCTCGCTTTCCTCATGTACAATGCCCCACCGCATTATTACACATCACAGTCTGCAGCTCAGATTTGTGAGCAGATTATTGCCTTGCTGTCAGATCACCAGCAAGATGTCAGAACGAAAGCAGCCAAGGCGATGCGATACCTCTACATGTATTAGGGACCATCAGAATAAAATTATTGTAATGTATACCTTTGTATTGTGTTTGGAAATGAGTCTGAAGTACGCAGACCCAAAATAGGCAAAAGGGGGAAAGGAGTGGAAGGGATTTGGCCACAGCATGGGGAGGGGGAGGGGGAGTGATCCTGGGCGGGACATCGGGGGAGGGGAAGGGAGTGATCCTGGGTGGGACATCGGGGGGGGGGTGATAATGGGCGGGGCATCGGGGAGTGATCCTGGGCAGGGCATCGGGGGAGGGGGAGTTATCCTGGGCGGGGCATCTGGGGAGGGGAGGGGAGTGATCCTGGGTGGTGCATCGGTGGGGGGGGGGGAGTGATAATGGGCGGGGCATTGGGGGAGTGATTCTGGGCGGGGCATCAGGGGAGGGGGGAGTGATCCTGGGTGGGCATCGGGGAAGGGGGAGGCGGGGAGTGATACTGGGCAGGGCATCGCGGGAGGGCGGGGGGGGAGTGTAACGATCGCAGGCCGGGATTGTGGGGGAGGTGAGAATCGGTTGCCTCATGGGGTAATCGAAAAGTTCGGGGGAGGGGGTGATTTGTAGGCCTCATGGGGGAAATGAGAGGCCTGTGGGGTGAGGGGGATGGGAACCCTTGGGGGCGGATTGGAGGCCTTGGGGGAGGTCTCCCATCATGGTGGGGGGGTGGGTGGGTGAGGCAGGGATGCTGGAACGGCACTTACCTCCTGGATCCAGCAGGCCTCGCCGTACTTTCGCTGGTTGATTCCCCGAGGCCTGAGAAACCCGACCAGCCAGAGTTACATTTGAAATGGGGGTTAAATCTGAGGCACGGCCGCCACATTATAATATTTAAATGAATCCCCCACCTCCTGTGAGCAGGTTGGCTGCAATCCCCCCGGGGCCCGCCCGCATTAAACCGGCAGTGGGGGAGGGGTGTTACTCCCTGTGGGGAAGGGTCGATCTTCTGTCAGATCCCCTCCCTCCCCGACAGCCCAGTGGCGATTGAGGACTTGCTGTGGGCACAAACCCAGCGCCCACCACCCCTTGGAACAGTTTGTTGCACCACCAACATGTTCACCCACCTGTCTCAGGGAATCCTTTCTTATCCTCAGTTTGGTGAAGCAGAAAGCAGAGTCCACAAAGAACTACATGTACTTCAAAACCTAATATCCATCTACAAGGAGCGGGTGGGCTGTGTGGGGAGCACTGTCTGTTTATTCTCTGTCACTATCAAACATGGCTGCAAACCCTCCCTTGGCCGATTTCTGCTTTTCTCAGTGTTTATTGTGTAATCTAACTTTCTACCAATACCCTTCATAAATAAGCTGCCTGTGGGCTAGAAATTGCCTGGAGATCGCCCGCGCCCGATCCTACGCGGTATTGGGGCGGTTGGGTCTTTCCCACGGCCGGAATGCCGCTGGTGCGCGCTCCCGAGGTTTTCGGGCGGTCCATGTCGGCGGCGGCGATGCGGTGCGGGAGCGGAGCGCAGCGGGGCCAAAGTCGACGATCAGGTTTCCTAAAGGGAAGCTGAACCGTTGTGTGACAGGGCCGCAAACGCATGTCTGCGCATGCACGGCCATTCTCCCGCCATTCCGGGGTCAAAGGTGACCCGCGCATGCTCAGGCAACAGAAGGACCGCACTCAACAGTTTGAAGCGGCAGAGGTTGATGTGTGTCCGTGGGAGAGGGGCTGGGAGCCTTTGGGTGTCCGTGGGAGAGGGGCTGGGAGCCTTTGGGTGTCCGTGGGAGAGGGGCTGGGAGCCTTTGGGTGTCCGTGGGAGAGGGGCTGAGAGTGTTTGGGTGTCCGTGGGAGAGGGGCTGGGAGCCTTTGGGTGTCCGTGGGAGAGGGGCTGGGAGTGTTTGGGTGTCCGTGGGAGAGTGGCTGGGAGCCTTTGCTGGATTTTTGAGCATTCTTTACAATTTTCACAATTTTTTATATTATATAAGAATATAACTAATAATGTAAGTAATAATAATAATATATCTGAAAAAGAATAATAATAATAATAAAAGGATGTGCTGTGCTGGTGCAGAACGTTGTGGTCCCGACATGGGCAGGGCCAGGGGGATTGTTAGTGGGAGGAGGAGGAGCAGAGGGTCAAGGGTCAGGGGGGATTGGGGAAAGGCGTTGGGAAAGGTGGGCGCAGGTAGAATTGTGGGAGGGGCAGAGTCTTTTCCGTGCTGTTTATACCGTTGTTGTTTGTTGTTTATAATGTTTGTTGTTGTGAGAATTTCTATTCTTCAAAAATATGTTATTTTATTACATTGTTGATGTTTTAAAAAATTACTACTTTTAGATAAAATTTTATTGAATTAAAGCATTATTATACTGTGTCTCACTCACTCCTGGGACATTGACAACTTTTAGGAAGGACAACTGTAAATGTGTGATTGAGGGCGTCCCTTGTAAACTCAGACCTTATCCTGGATGGCCCAGACCCAAGTGACTGGGGTTTCCCTGAGTCTTGTGAACATCACGTGTTCAGCCCCTCACAATGCAACAGCTCCAGCAACCTGTGAGCATCCTCACCGGGGCATATGTGGAAATGTATTTTTATCTAAGCTGATACCATACGGTATTTGTGTGCCTTTTGATTAAAATGGAGTCCTGGCCCTTCCAGAACTTTCTGCATTTTAGCAACCAGCTTATTATGAACAGCTAAACCTGCTGTTAGATGGCTGATGGTTATCAGACAGCTAGGAGACAAGTCATGCTGAGACAAGTAACCCCCCATGGTGCTCTCCTATTGTCTACACTACAGGAGTTCCATGTCACCCCACCCTTATTTTCTAGCCATTATCTTGTTCCTTTACCTCATCCATTTGAAGCAAACAGGTAAACTGACCAGGAAATTGGATAATCCTGATACAATACAAGACAGGTGATAGCCCATTACCTATGACTCATGGAGTAATGGCCGTTTGGCTTTCTGATAACCCTGACAAAAGGAAATATCTTGACACCATTTCAGGACCAGGATATAGTAATTAACTCTTTATCTGTATTCACTGACTGTGAGACAGAGCAATACACAGGGAGAGGCCAGAACTTGGGTTTTACTGTATAAATATCTTGTGAAGCTGTACCATTGCGGAGGTTTCATTTAGCCCTTGACTGAGTGAAACCTACCCCTTGCGAGCAAGTAAATTAAAAGGGAAACTTCCATCGGAGCTGTAAGTGTCGGAGTCATTCTTTTCTGAGGTCGAGATTTCGACAGTTATTGGAGGTTCCACCGAGATGCATACTCTATGTTCTGTGAGTAAAACGGATACAGGCATAGTGCCTCTCCAGTGAAAGGCTTCGGTGGCCAAACAAGGTGAGCCTTTGCTCACAAGAGGTTTCTTCACTGTTGAATCGCAGATGTAATCTGTTGTCCACAGCTGAGGTACTGCATCTACAAGACTCGGCATTTAAAAGTTAAAGGTATTTTTTTTATAACCATTTCTTTCTCAGCTCGCCAGCAGAAGAGAACAGGTTCTGGAAAAAATCTCGAGACAGCCCGGGGAAGGTTTCAGTAGGTAAGGAAGCGCTAGTCGATCGAAAAGGGTTCCAGGTTCTTATATGATAAGATTTTTATTGTTTTTAATTCGGAAGGGGTTCTTATGTGATAAGACTATTAAAAAAAAAAAAGAGCGCAATCGATCAAAGAGTTTGGGTACGGAACCTTAAGTTTTATCAGCTGTTATTAGGATAAGTTAAGGACTCGGTCTGTAGTGGCGTACAACGCAGACTGAGAATTTGTTTAGAGGTTATGATTTGTGTACTCACGGGAATATTGTTTGTTGTCCTTGTATTACTGTTGTGTGCAATACCTTTGTGAGTCATTGCCATTAGAGAAACGGGAAGAGTCACTAGGGAATATTGTGATTCGGAAAAAAAAAAACACAAGGATTGATTAAGAAAAGAAACAGTAACTGATTGATCAACTACGATTGGTTCGTGCCAACATATCTCACACACCCAGACTGAGCCCGAATTAAGAGCCTTTTCAGGCCACGTAACGGCCAGGAGAAGTGGGCGTAGAGAACTCGGTTGGCCGAAAGGATTGTGAGATCAGAAACTGTGGGAAAATCTTAATCATCCAGAATGGGTGCCGGAGTAAGTTAAAACACCACAAAAGGCACACCAGCCTATGTCATGCTCCAGAATTGTGGTCAGTCTTCAATTGACCACCTAAGAGAATGGGTAAAATGGACTAAGGGTGAAAACAGGCCATTTCCACCCGATGGTTCATTCAATTTAGAGAGAATAACCTGTCTAGAAGAATGCCTTATAGACAGAGACCCAGGTAGAAGAGGAAAAAAAAAGTGAATTGGTCAGCGTTTGGAGATTGGAAAAGGGAAGCTGAGGAACGACACGAGAAGAGCCTAAGAGTTAGCAAGCAGTGTACTAGAGGGAGAAAGCAGGGGGATGAACGGGTAGAGCAGGTGAATCGCCCTCGACATAACAAACACCCATCCGTTATGGTTACTAAAGAGACAAAGGCACACTCACCTAGGGCTCCGGAGTGTTGGGATAAGGATGAGGATGAGGACTGGGATGAGGATTGGACTCCCTACAGCCATCGACCACCGCCGTATGTTCCATCCCCGGGGGGTGCTCCAGGCCAAGGAGGAGATGATCCTCGGGCCGGAGTACAGGGAAACGGGGTAACACCCGCTCTCAACAATACAGGTGAGGCTGCAGGAAATATAAGTCAGTCACAAGGAAATCAATACCGTGACGGCCCTGCAGGGGGCACACGAAGTCATACCCGTGGACCAGAGCCCAGTGCCCTGGAGCCATCATCATCAGTATACCCAGTAAGACTTTTTCCCAGTCCACTCTCTGGGGGGGCTCCGGTCCCTATTTATCAACCATGGTCACCAAGTGAATTAAGAATAATTGTGGAAGGATTGGCAGACCCCAAAACCAATATTGAAAAGGCCATAGACCAGTTAAAAGTAATCATCTTGTGCCACGAACCCAGTATATTAGATGGTCAAATCTTACTGAAAGCATGGTTAAAGGACACAAAATTTGCCGAACTTGAGATAAAATTCAAAGATTTTAAAACCCATCGAGAGGCTCCGGATGCAGATCCCAGCACGAAGCCAGGAGAGGGGTTCTGGGGAAGATGTTGGGAAGCCTTACATTCGGTGTTCCCGAGGAAAACGAATTGGTCCAAAATTATGGAAACTACACAAAGAAAGGAGGAGGATGTTGAGGATTATGTAGAAAGAGTGCGAGAGATCATGAACCAATGTTCAGGCATGAAAATGGAGGAGGTAGAGGCTCCTATGATCAGCGCCGTGGTAAACGGGCTACGGCCCGAACTCAGAGATCCCTTTAAACTAGTTTGTCTCGGATGGCGACAGGAATCGCTATCCAAGGTTGTATCTATGTTAAAGGACATACAAGAGCGAAATAGAGAATCTAAAAGCAAGGTCACCATGTTTGTAGGACAAGCAGCTCCAATGACACCCACCCCGGTGACACCGTCCTACGCCCCACCCCAGGGTAGAGGAAGAGGGCGAGCCAGAGGAGGATATTACAGGGGAAGAGGGAGAGCAGGTGCAGGGCAGGAACAATATTATACCTGTCACAATTGTGGACAGATTGGACACTGGGCTAGAACTTGCCGGGCAAAACAGCAACAACCAAATCATGATTGGACTCAACAGGCAGGTAATAGAGCACACCCTCCCCCTTCAGAACCCAACCAGTATGCGACCCAAGTCCAGGTACATGCTAGACCTCAGACTAATTTCTCTGTGCAAGATCCATTTGGATCACAGAATCAAAAGCAATTCGGCCAACCACCAAATTGCCCGTATAATGATCAATGACGCCCAATCCCAGACCCGAGTGCTGCGAACAAACAGCTTCCTGTCGTTTCGTTAAATGCCATAGGAGAACCTGAAGTAAAAATACGAATACAAGGAAAGGATGTCCCATTCCTAGTGGATACTGGTGCCACCTATTCGGTCCTTTCAAGGGAGGATACGAGGGGAATTCCCACTTCCACTAATCAAACCTCAGTGATTGGACTATCTGGACACGCACAGCAAATGTTTTTCTCCAACCCAATCAATGTACAAATAGAGGATTACGAAGATAGTCATTCATTCCTACTGTCTAGAGGTTCCAGTGAATCTGTGTGGACGTGACCTGTTATGTAAAATGAATGCCACGATCCTCTGTTCCCCAGCTGGTCTGGAGGTTCGAGTCCCCATAGATAAATGTGGCGCATATCCACTACTTCAACCCACAACTCCCATATTGTATGCCTGAGAAAATTTGGACCCCACACTAAGCAAAACCCTATCCTATTTGGTTGGTTCATATTGGTGTGTAACAAGGTTAATCACAGACTACCTCAAATCTCAAACCTTGGGCAAGTGGTACGAAACATTACACTGCACAGCATATTGTGACAAAACGGGATCAGACGCTACAGCACAAATCTTTTATCAACCATTCCTGCACCAGAAACATCAATTGATGATCGGAAAAATCTTTATCGGACCCGAAGGGATAGCGGCAGGGGTTGAATTATCCTCCCACAGTCAGAGCTTGTTTAGGGTTAAAGGGAGCGTTCCACACTGCACCCTTGCGGTTGCAGGCACACATAAACCCCAGGATTTAGGACAGATGGTTAAAAGAATGCAAGGATCCCCAGTACAAGAGGAATGGCACACACGTAATGGAACTTTGGGGCAACATGAAAAGGGGGGAGGCTATTCTGTCAAGTTGAATGGGAAAGTATACTTCGATGCTGTCTTAGAAGAAAAGATGCTCTCAGCCACTAGCTTCCCAGTACGACAAAGCACAGCAGAGCTTCTTGCTAAAGTTCCAGAACAACTATGGTCTACACACGCTAATGAAGTAGGGAGGATGCTTACCGCACAACCCTATAAGGTAGCAATCAATTCAACCGCCCGCTCCCCAGCCGCAGAACAAGGTATTGAGCCAGTCATTAAGTCCCTGCTGGCCCAGGGAGTAATCGTTCCAACTAGAAGTCCATGTAACACACCGATCTTTCCGGTGCAGAAGCCCAATAGTGACAAATGGAGATTTGTCCAAGACCTACGAGCCATGAATCATTCGGTATTCCCAACTTATCCAGTGGTACCCAACCCGGCAATTATACTTGCCAGTATTCCGGCATCATCAACGTATTACACAGTAGTTGATCTGTGTTCAGCATTTTTCTCAATACCTATTCACCCAGAGTCTCAATTCCTGTTTGCCTTCACGTATAAAGGACGCCAATATACGTGGACAAGACTCCCGCAGGGATTTACCGAGAGCCCTACCATATTCTCACAGTGCCTAAAGAGGGATCTGGAAGATGTAATTTTACCAGCAGGTTCTACACTTGTGCAGTATGTTGACGACTTATTGCTCGCCTCACCCTCCAAATTGGCCTGCGAAACGGACTCCCTTGTGTTATTAAAAGCTCTGGCCTCGAAAGGACACAAGGTGTCAAAGGCAAAGTTACAATTTGTCTCAGAAAAGGTTCGGTATCTAGGGCACGAATTGGTCAGGGATACGAGACAATTGACACCAGACCGAGTAAAAGCAATCTGCTCTGCCCCACTACCAGTAACCAAGAGAGAAATGAAACACCTCCTCGGCATGACAGGATACTGCCGGCAATGGGTTACGAGTTATTCCGAGATTGTTAGACCACTGTTGGACATGTCCATGCCTGCACTACCAGAGAAGTTGATTTGGAATGAGGTATCCCGGAATGCTTTTCAGAACCTTAAACAGTCCCTCACTTCAGCACCCGCCTTGGGATTACCAGATTACACTAAGCTATTCAACTTATTTGTGCATCACAAGTCGGGTTTTGCACAATCTGTTTTGACTCAGTTACATGGGGACAGGCAGCGACCGGTAGCGTATTTCAGTACCCAACTAGACCCAGTGGCACGCGGACTACCAGGATGTCTTCCTTCGTTGGCAGCAGCTTATTATGCTATGCAACAGGCTCAGACAATAACTCTAAATCATCAGACCATTTTGTATATCCCACACTCTGTCGAGATTTTACTTACTAAATGTGCCACCCAACACCTAACCTCCGCAAGAACCACTAAATACGAGGTCGAACTGTTATCAAATCCGAACCTTGTCATCAAAAGATGTACTACCTTAAATCCAGCCACTCTACTCCCCACGGAAGACGACGGCGAACCCCATTCATGTGAAATGGTAACCCGAATTAGTGACTAAACCACATATCAATCTAACAGATGTACCAATGTGTAACCCTGATCTAGTGTACTATGTTGACGGATCAGCCTTACGAAATGATAGGGGCCAACCTAGAGCGGCTTATGCAATTGTAACTCAGTTTAATGTTGTCGAAACAGCCTCTCTTCCAGACTCCTTTTCAGCCCAATAAGCCGAATTGTTTGCGTTAACTCGAGCCTGTATTCTGGCTGAAGGACACACAGTTAATATCTACACTGTAGAGCTGATAATGCAGCTAAGTCAGCAGCTCTGTCGAAAGGGGGGATGCAGGTGTCATTGTTCCCACTAAGGAAAAATAATTGCTCAGACCCGCCACCCACTATTAATGACGTGCTGGCCTTTCAGACACAGGCCAGTACGGAGGAGGTGGTGACCTGGACGAAGGATCAATGTTATAAAAATCCAGAAGGAATATGGGTTCACCATGACGGCCGCGTGGTGGCCCCTAGATCCTTACTTCCATGGATTGCCCGATGTGTTCATACGTTCACGCATGCAGGCAAAGGGGGATTGGCAGATTATATTTTGGCAACTTGGTATGCACCAGGTATTTCGGCAATTGCAAAACAAATCTGTGAAAATTGTGTTACCTGTCAGACAATGAATCCGGGTAAGACGGAAAAAGTAGAATCTGCCTCCCACCCAAATCCAGTCGGGCCTTTTGTACATTTACAAATGGATTTTATTGAATTACCTATGTGTATGGGATTCAAGTATGTATTAGTTATTGTAGATGTGTTCTCTAGATGGATTGAAGCCTTTCCATGTAAAAAGGCCGATGCCACTACTGTTGCTAAATGTTTGTTAAAAGAAATTGTACCGCGCTTCGGAATCCCTACTAAGCTTTCCAGTGATAACGGGTCACATTTCACGGGAACTGTCATAAGAGAAATGTGTAAAGCTTTACAGATTAATCAATGTTTTCATTGCAGTTATCATCCACAATCAGCTGGACTTGTTGAAAGATATAATGGAATGCTTAAAAAATAAGCTGGCAAAACTATGCAATGACACTGGACTGAAATGGACAGAACTGCTGCCCTTAGCTTTGATGGTAATGCGATCTGCAACCAACAGAACAACAGGCTTGTCACCACATGAGATAGTTATGGGACGTCCCCAACGACTACCTTTTACAGCACCATTTACTGCAAAACAGATGGACATCCACAAAATGGAGGAAAATATGTTGAATTATTGTATTGCACTAACCAAATGTATTTGCAGCTTTCATTCACAGGTAAAGGAAGCCCAAGTCAAGCCAGCGGAAGGGAAGTGTCATAACCTGGAGCCAGGGGAATTCGTTTACATCAAGATTTTTAAAAGGAAAAGCAGTCTACAGCCAAGATTCGAAGGACCATACCAGGTCCTGCTGGCGACCAATACTGCAATCAAGGTAAAGGAAAGACCAACATGGATCCACGCATCCCATTGCAAACGGGCACCCGACCAGGAGGAAGGGACGAAGGAATCAGAGGAACAGAAAAAGGAAGACTGAATAAAGAACTGTATGGACTATGGGGACTGATGGTGCTGGGCTTGACAGGGTTTTACTTCGCATTATTGATTACACCAGGAGTACAGACCCACCACCGAAGGGAATTGCACGTAAACTTATTTATGGCACTGAGTCATAGGTATGCTCAAGAAAGAAACTTGTCGAGTTGCTGGATATGTTCCCATGTACCTGTCCACTCCAGGGGGGGTATTCCCCTGAGATCTGTCCCCTTTAATGAATCAGAAATGGTAGAATGGTTGACAGTGCAAAATAGGACAAAACTAACTAAGGGGCCAGAAACGAAGGAGCAAACAGAATGGAGGTCGGCAGGGTATAAACTTACAGCCTTCCAGGGATGGTACCAGCCCAATTATGATAATAACCATCAGCCTCCCTTCCTAAGCATTACTCCCAGAATAAGAAATCCTGAAGGTATAATATGCCTAGTGAGTAATGAAACTAAAAGAAATGGAAATGGAGAGACTGTACAAGATCAGAATGGATTGAGTTGTCCTTGTGAAGGACAAAATGGGGGAATGTGGAAATGTATTTTTATCTAAGCTGATACCATACGGTATTTGTGTGCCTTTTGATTAAAATGGAGTCCTGGCCCTTCCAGAACTTTCTGCATTTTAGCAGCCAGCTTATTATGAACAGCTAAACCTGCTGTTAGATGGCTGATGGTTATCAGACAGCTAGGAGACAAGTCATGCTGAGACAAGTAACCCCCCATGGTGCTCTCCTATTGTCTACACTACAGGAGTTCCATGTCACCCCACCCTTATCTTCTAGCCATTATCTCTTTCCTTTACCTCATCCATTTGAAGCAAACAGGTAAACTGACCAGGAAATTGGATAATCCTGATACAATACAAGACAGGTGATAGCCCATTACCTATGACTCATGGAGTAATGGCCGTTTGGCTTTCTGATAACCCTGACAAAAGGAAATATCTTGACACCATTTCAGGACCAGGATATAGTAATTAACTCTTTATCTGTATTCACTGACTGTGAGACAGAGCAATACACAGGGAGAGGCCAGAACTTGGGTTTTACTGTATAAATATCTTGTGAAGCTGTACCATTGCGGAGGTTTCATTTAGCCCTTGACTGAGTGAAACCTACCCCTTGCGAGCAAGTAAATTAAAAGGGAAACTTCCATCGGAGCTGTAAGTGTCGGAGTCATTCTTTTCTGAGGTCGAGATTTCGACACATACATTACAGTATGACGCCTGCTACAGCTGGATAGCCCCACGGCCACACTGTCAAGCCCCGCGAAGTCTGGTTACTTGGAGGTACACCCAGTGACTGACCCCCTCGCCCCCCACCTCGGGTCGTTATGTACACACAGTGACCCCCCCTCGGTTTGTTATGTACACACAGTGACCTCCCTCTCAGGTCGTTATGGACACACACTGACCCCCTCTCGGGCCGTTATGTACACACAGTGACCCCCCCACCTTTGGCCGTTATGTATACACAGTGACTTGGATGAGCCCCCATTGCGTGGACACAACCCCTCCCCCCTCTGTGTGGGACAGTGAGCCCCTTTCTCCAATCCTGTACTGGGAGTTAATTCAGTGCCTGGTCTGGGTCTGAGACAACGAGCCTCTTTGAATCGACGTTAGAATAGGAGAACTTTTTTATTGCACGGTCCAATCATTTGCAAGGCTTTTACAGGTCCCAATCCTTCATAGACTTGCTGATACAATGTTTGCACGTTGGTGAGGTGATGTTCCATCCACCACAGAGTCCAAATGTCAATCATCGAACACACAACCAATTTATAGCAGGAACTCCGCATATATGTCAGCCCAAAGCCTACTGAAGAAAAATTCTCCCAATCACATTCAAATGATACAAAAGTTCATTTTCTGCATAGAATCACTTCAGTACATTAGCGCTGGTCATGTTGAACAAACCTCACATCCCTGTTAATATGTACAGCACATATCATTACATTTGCATCAACAATGGATTTTCTTCATTATCCACCATCTTCTGGGCCACTGTGAAGCTACAGCAAAATGGAGGGAGTGATGTCGCTGGGCCCAAGTCAGGTAAGTCCTCCAGCAAAGGGCGGTATCCAGCGCAGCGGTAGCGGGCCTTAAAAACGCATTTTAATGGAATTTTGGGCTGGGAGGGAATTTTCCGACTGGGATCTGCAAAGTGGGCGGGGGCTTTGCAGCATCGGTGGCGGTAATGGGCGGCCGAAATTATTGCCGGTGCTAATCGGGAGCGGTAACGGTGGTAAAGGGCGGCTCAAATTACCACCGCCGCTAATCGGGGGCGATAACAGTGGTAATGATCGGCCCAAATTACCGCCGGTGCTAATCGAGGGCGGTAATATAGAAAATAGGTACAGGACTAGGCCATTCGGCTGTTCGAGCCTGCACCGCCATTCAATGAGTTCATGGCTGAACATGCAACTTCAGTACCCCATTCCTGCTTTCTTACCATACCCCTTGATCCCCCTAGTAGTAAGGACTACATCTAACTCCTTTATGAATATATTTAGTGAATTGGCCTCAACAACTTTCTGTGCTGGAGAATTCCACAAGTTCACCACTCTCTGGGTGAAGAAGTTTCTCCTCATCTCGGTCCTAAATGGCTTACCCCTTATCCTTAGACTGTGACCCCTGGTTCTGGACTTCCCCAACATTGTGAACATTCTTCCTGCATCTAACCTGTCTAAACCCATCAGAATTTTAAACGTTTCTATGAGATCCCCTATCATTCTTCTGAACTCCAGTGAATACAAGCCCAGTTGATCCAGTCTTTCTTGATATGTCAGTCCCGCCATCCCGGGAATCAGTCTGGTGAACCTTCGCTGCACTCCCTCAATAACAAGAATGTCCTTCCTCAAGTTAGGAGACCAAAACTGTACACAAAACTCCAGGTGTGGCCTCACCAAGGCCCTGTACAACTGTAGTAACACCTCCCTGCCCCTGTACTCAAATCCCTTCGCTATGTAGGCCAACATGCCATTTGCTTTCTTAACCGCCTGCTGTACCTGAATGCAAACCTTCAATGACTGATGTACCATGACACCCAGGTCTCGTTGCACCTCCCCTTTTCCTCATCTGTCATCATTCAGATGGCAGTAACTGGGTGGTAACGGTGGTAATGGTCGGCCCAAATTACCGCTGGTGCTAATCGGGGGTGGTAACGGGTGCTAATTTCCATTTTTTCTCTAAACGAGTGGTAACTGGGCGGTAAATGGGCGATTTGAGAGGAAATTCTAGCCCGTGTGTTTTCCTGATCATCAATTATTGATCCTCACTCAATCATTGTACATTCGAATGGTTCATCCTTCAGTCTGGGTGTCCGTTTGCCTGCATCAGTGGTACCCAATTGTGTCTATTGGTCTTCACCATGACACCGGCTAAAGAAACCAGCCAAAAAACTAAATGCCATCATCGCTCAGAGATCCCAAGTGTTTCTAGTACCGCCATTGTGGCTCTCCCATCCTGGCTCTGCGTCTCGCCCAGTGACAGCGCAAGTCAGAGGTCATCGCGCTGGATACCTTGTGCTCCTGATTATTCCCGGGCGTTGATTTTAATGGCGAAATAATGGGGAGAGCCACGGGTTAGGTGCGCTGGCCCTCAATGCCTGATTCACTGCTCTGTGCTCCCGTCAAGCGAGACTCTGCCCTGGGAGCAAAGTCCTTGTATTTGGGCCCTCAGATATACAGGCAGGGTTCGTACAGGTGAGTGCTGGGCCTGGCTCGCCAGCAATTCCTTGCCTTAGGATGGGACGCTGCAGGCTTGCCCACCCAAACCCCAGTTCTATTCAATATCTGTTGATTCAACGCCAGATGTCACACACTCAGATCAGCTGACATTTGTCGTCTGCCTAGTTCTAACGACTAGTCCTGAGGAAAGGTTCCTAAAGTTCTTGCCGATAATCGGTCATACGGGACAAGAAATTGCAGAAATAATACTGGCCTTTCTGGATGAGAATAGGATCGACCTACAAAATTGCCACGGTCAATCGTATGATTATGCTTCAACTATAAGTGGGAAATACATTGGTGCCCAAACTACCATCAAAGAGCAATGCCCATCGAAACATAGAAAATAGGAGCAGGAGTAGGCCATTTGGCCCTTCGAGCCTGCACCATCATTCAATAAGATCATGGCTGATCCTTCACCTCAGTACCCCTTTCCTGCTTTCTCTCCATACCCCTTGATCCCTTTAGCCGTAAGGGCCACATCTAACTCCCTCTTGAATATATCCAACGGACTGGCATCAACAACTCTCCGCAGTAGGGAATTCCACAGGTTAACAACTCTCTGAGTGAAGAGGTTTTTCCTCATCTCAGTCCGAAATGGCTTACTCTTTATCCTTCGACTGTGTCCCTTGGTTCTGGACTTCCCCAACATCGGAAACATTCTTCCTGTACCTAACCTGTCCAGTCCCATCAGAATTTTATATGTTTCTATGAGATCCCCTCTCATCCTTATAAACTCCAGTGAATAAAGGACCAGTCGATCCAGTCTCTCCTCATATGTCAGTTCAGCCATCCCGGGAATCAGTCTGGTGAACCTTCGCTGCATTCCCTCAATAGCAAGAATGTCCTGGCTCAGATTTGGAGACTAAACCTGAACACTATATGCCAGATGAGGCCTCACCAAGGCCCTGTACAACTGCAGTAAGCCCTCCTTACTCCTATACTCAAATCCTGTGAAGGCCAACATACCATTTGCCTTCTTCACCGACTGCTGTACCTGCATGCCAACTTTCAATGACTGATGTACCATGACACCCAGGTCTCATTGCACCTCCCCTTTTCCTAATCTGCTGCCATTCAGATAATATGCTGCCTTCGTGTTTTTGCCCCCAAAGTGGATGACCTCAGAAGAGAAGTAGCGACAGGGATTCTCGATGCATTGGTTGTAATTTACCAAAATTCCCTGGATTCTGGGGAGGTCCCAGCTGATTGGAAAACTGCAAATGTAACGCCCCTATTTAAAAAAGGAGGCAGACAAAAAGCAGGAAATTATAGACCAGTTAGCCTAACATCTGTTGTTGGGAAAATGTTGGAGTCCATTATTAAAGAATCAGCAGCAGGACATTTGGAAAAGCATAATTCGGTCAGGCAGAGTCAGCATGGATTTATGAAGGGGAAATCATGTTTGACAAATTTGCTGGAGGGCTTTGGGGATGTAACGAACAGGGTGGATAAAGGGGAACCAATGCATGTGGTGTATTTGGATTTCCAGAAGGCATTTCACACGATGCCACATAAAAGGTTACTGCACAAGATAAAAGTTCACGGGATTGGGGGTAATATATTAGTATGGATAGAGGATTGGCTAACAAACAGAAAACAGAGAGTCAGGATAAATGGTTCATTCTCGGGTTGGCAATCAGTAACTGGTACTGTGCCGCAGGGATCAGTGCTGGGACGCCAACTATTTACAATCTATATTAATGACTTGGAAGAAGGGATTAAGAGTAATGTAGCCAAGTTTGCTGATGATACAAAGATGTGAGGAAAAGCAATGTGTGAGGAGGACACAAAAAATCGCAAAAAGACATAGACAAGCTAAGTGAGTGGGCAAAAATTTGGCAGATGGAGTATAATGTTGGAAAGTGTGAGGTTATGCACTTTGGCAGAAAAAAACCAAAGAGCAGGTTATTATTTAAACAGAGAGAGATTGCAAAGTGCTGCAGTACAGCGGGACCTGGGGGTACTTGTGCAAGAAACACAAAAGGTTAGTATGCAGGTACAGCAAGTGATCAGGAAGGCCAATGGAATCTTGGCCTTTATTGCAAAGAGGATGGTGTATAAAAGCAGTGAAGTCCTGCTACAGTTATACAGGGTATTGGTGAGGCCACACCTGGAGTACTGAGTACAGTTTTGGTTTCCATATTTACGAAAGGATATACTTGCTTTGAAGGTAGTTCAGAGAAGGTTCACAAGGTTGATTCCGGAGATGAGAGGGTTGTCTTATGAGGAAAGACTGAGTAGGTTGGGCATATACTCATTGGAATTCAGAAGAATGAGAGGTGATCTTATCAAAACATATAAGATTATGAGGGGGCTTGACAAGGTGGATGCAGAGAGGATGTTTCCACTGATGGGGCAGACTAGAACTAGAGGGCAAAATCTAAGAATAAGGGGCCACTCATTTCAAACTGATTGAGGAGAAATTTCTTCTCTCAGAGGGTTGTGGATCTGTGGAACTCACTGCCTCAGAGAGCTGTGGAAGCTGGGATATTGAATAAATTTAAGACAGAAATAGACAGTTTTTTAACCGATGAGAGAATAAAGGGTTATGGGAAGCGGGCAGGGAAGTGGTCCTGAGTCCATGATTGGATCAGCCATGATCGTATTGAATGACGGAGCAGGTTCGACGGGCTGTATGGCCTACTCCTGCTCCTATTTCTTATGTTTTTATGTTCTTATGCCTTCTTAACCACCTCATCCACATGGCCTGCTACTTTCAGTGATCTGTGGAAAAGCACTCCAAGGTTCCTTTGTTCATCTACACTATTAACTGGCATATCGTTTAATGTGGATACACTTTCCGTATTAGCCCTCCCAAAGTGCATCACCTCACACTTCTCTGAATTAAATTCCATTTGCCACTGCTCTGCCCACATGATCATTATCAACCACACAGCCAATTTTAATGTCGTCTGCAAACTTCTTAATCATACTCCCTATATTCAAATTTAAATTATTGATATATACCACAAAAAGCAAGGAACCCAGTACTGAGCCCTGCGAAACCCCACTGGAAACATCCTTCCAGTTACAAAAACATCCATCAACCATTACACTTTGCTTCCTACCTCCAAGCCTATTTTGGATCCAACTTGCCACTTTGCTCTGGATCCCACGGGTTTTAACCTTCATGACCAGTCTATCATGTGGTACCTTATCAAAGGCTTTGCAAATTCCATATACACTACATCATACACAATGCCCTTATCGACCCTCTTGGTTATCTCCTCAAAAAATTAAATCAGGTTAGTCAACACAATTTAACAAATCCATGCTGACTGTCCCTAATTAATCATTGCCTTTCCAAATATAGATATATCCTGTCTTTAGGATTTTTTCCAATAATTTTCCCACCACTGAGGTTAGGCTGACAAGCCTGTAATTACTCAGCCTATCCCTTTCTCCCTTCTTAAACAAGGGTACTACATTAGCAGTCCTCCAATCCTCCGGCACCATGCCCAAATCTAAAGGGGACTGGAAAATGATGGTCAAGGCCTCTGCTATTTCCTCTTTTACTTCGCTCAACAGCCTGGGATGCATTTCATCCAGGCCTGGGGACTTATCTACTTTCAAAGCTACTAAACCCCTTAATACTTCCTCTCTCACTATATTTATTTCATCCAGAATATCACAGTCCTCCTCGATAGCAGTATCTGCATTACCCCTTTCCTTTGTGAAAACAAATGCAAAATATTCATTAAGAACCTTACCAACATCTTCCGCCTCCACACAAAGATTACCCTCATGGTCTCCAATAGGCCTTACCCTTTCTTTAGTTACCCTATTACTCTTACTATATGAGTCTTCAGCACCTCAAAATAATGGGCAAAGTGCTACAGCACTAACACAAATGGCTCAGTAAGCCCGGGAATGGCACCCAGGGAGCACTCCAGCTTTGTACAGGGGGTCAACACTGCAAGACAGGCCCTCTACCCACAGGGGCCAGGAGGCCTTCCAGAAGGAATTATGTGAGATCAGATCACTGAGGCTGTCACTGTGTCGGCCAGCCCCCTCCCCCATCACCCACCACCCGGCTTCAGTGCCCAAAGAAGATTCGTGGCCTCAGACCACCGGTCATGGTCAGTGAATGCATCTTTAAAATAGATGCAAATGGATACAAATGGTTGTGATCTGATAGCCATTACAGTGATGTGGTTGCAAGGCGACCAAGACTGGTAACTAAATATTCAGGGGTATTTGACAATCTGGAAGAACAGACAGAAAGGAAAAGGAGGTGGGACAACTCTGTTGAAAAAGGATGGAATCGCTGCAATTGCGAGAAACGATATTGACTCAAATGATCAGCAAGTTGAAACAGTTTGGGTGGAGATAAGGAATAATAAGGGGCAAAAGTCACTGGTGGGCTTAGTCTATAGGCCCCCTAAGAGTAGTAACTCTGTTGATCGGAGCATAAACCAAGAAATATTGGAGGCTTGTAAAAAGGGAACAGCAATAATCATGGGTGATTTAAATGTCCTTGTTGATTGGATAAATGAAATTGGTCAGGGTAGCCTTGAGGAAGAGTTTATAGAGTGCATAAGGGACGGGTTCCTTGAGCAGTATGTAATGGAACCAACCAGGGTGCAGGCTATCTTAGATCTGGTCCTGTGTAATGAGACAGGATTAATAAACAATCTCCGAGTAAAGGATCCCCTTGGAATCAGTGATCATAGCATGTTTGAATTTCAAATTCAGATGGAGGGCGAGAAACTTGGATCTCAAACCAGCGGAGTAAGCTTAAATAAAGGAGACTATCGTTTATTTATGAGGGCAAAGTTGGCTAAAGTGGACTGGGAAAATAGTTTAAAGTGTAGGGCGGTTGATGAACAGTCGTGTACATTTAAGGAGATATTTCACAACTCTCAAGAAAAATATATTCCAGTGAGGAGGAAAGGGTGTCAAAGAAAAGATAGCCATCCGTGGCTATCCAAAGAAATAAAGGACAGTATCCAATTAAAAACAAGGGCATACAAAGTGGCCAAAACTAGTGGGAGGTTAGAAGATTGGGAAGCTTTTAAAAGCCAGCAAAGAATGACTAAAAAAATAATTAAGAAAGGGAAGATCGACTATCAAAGTAAACTAGCACAAAATATAAAAACAGATAGCAAGAGTTTCTACAGGTATATAAAAAGGAAAAGAGTGGCTAAAGTAAATGTTGGTCCCTTAGAGGATGAGACAGGGGAATTAGTGATGGGGAACATGGAGACGGCAGAAACTCTGAAAAAAATATTTTGTATCAGTATTTACGGAAGAGGACACTAACAATATCCCAACAATGGATAGTCAAAGAGCTATAAAGGGGGAGGAACTTAACACATTCACAATCACTAAGGAGGTGGTACTCAGTAAGATAATGGGACTAAAGGCGGATAAATCCCCTGGACCCGATGGCTTGCATCCTTGGGTCTTAAGAGAAGTAACGGCAGGGATGATGCATTGGTTGTAATTTACCAACATGCCCTGGATTCTGGGGCGGTCCCAGCTGATAGGGGCGTTACATTTGCACTTCTCCAATTTAAAAAAGGAGGCAGACAAAAAGCAGGAAATTATAGACCAGTTAGCCTAACATCTGTTGTTGGGAAAATGTTGGAGTCCATTATTAAAGAATCAGTAGCAGGACATTTGGAAAAGCATAATTCGGTCAGGCAGAGTCAGCATGGATTTATGAAGGGGAAGTGATGTTTGACAAATTTGCTGAAGTCTTTGAGATATAACGAACAGGGTGGATAAAGGGGAACCAGTGGATGTGGTGTATTTGGACCTCCAGAAGGCATTTGACAAGGTGCCACATAAAAGGTTACTGCACAAGATAAAAGTTTCAAAGGGTTGGGGGTAATATATTTGCATGGATAGAGGATTGGCTAACTAACAAAAATCAGAGAGTCGGGATAAATGGTTCATTCTCGGGTTGGCAATCAGTAACTAGGGGACTGTCGCAGGGATCAGTGCTGGGACCCGAACTATTTACAATCTATATTAATGACTTGGAAGAAGTGACTGAGTGTAACATAGCCAAGTTTGCTGACGATACAAAGATGTGAGGAAAAGCAATGTGTGAGGAGGAACAAAAAACCTGCAAAACGACATAGACAAGCTAAGTGCGTGGGCAAAAATTTGGCAGATGGAGTATAATGTTGGAAAGTGTGAGGTTATGCACTTTGGCAGAAAAAAAAATCAAAGAGCAAGTTATTATTTAAATAGAGAAAAATTGCAAATTGCTGCAGTACAGCGGGACCTGGGGGTACTTGTGCAAGAAACACAAAAGGTTAGTCCACAGTAAAGCAAGTGATCAGGAAGGCCAATGGAATCTTGGCCTTTATTGCAAAGGGGATGGTGTATAAAAGCAGTGAAGTCCTGCTACAGTTATACAGGATATTGGTGAGGCCACACCTGGAATACTGCATGCAGTTTTGGTTTCCATATTTACGAAAGGATATACTTGCTTTGGAGGCAGTTCAGAGAAAGTTCACAAGGTTGATTCCGGAGATGAGGGCATTTCTTATGAGGAAAGGTTGAGTAGGTTGGGCCTCTACTCATTGGAATTCAGAAGAATGAGAGGTGATCTTATCGAAAGGTATAAGATTATGATGGGGCTTGACAAGATGGATGCAGAGAGGATGTTTCTACTGATGGGGGAGACTAGATCTAGGGGGCATAATCTTAGAATAAGGAGCCGCCCATTTAAAACTGAGACGAGGAGGAATTTATTTTCTCTGACGGTTGTAAATCTGTGGAATTCGCTGCCTCAGAGAGCCGTGGAAGCTGGGACATTGAATAAATTTAAGACAGAGAGAGACAGTTTCTTAACCAATAAGGGAGTAAAGGGTTATGGGGAGCGGGCAGGGAAGTGGACCTGAGTCCATGATCGGATCAGCCATGATCGGATTAAATGGCGGAGCAGGCTTGAGGGGCCATATGGCCGACTCCTGCTCCTATTTCTTATGTTCTTATGTTCTTATGAATCTAACTCGAGCACAGTTGCAGAAATGAGGCCAGAGCTGAGCAAATATTGCTGTGCGGGCCCTGGGGCTGACCCTTACATTATTGGTCCATTCTGAGGGGGTCACAACCATTTCTGATGCTGCAGGTGGGCAGCGTGGTCAATAGTCGCTCGGAGAAAGAATTGAAACCCTGGTATAACTGATACACCTGACTGCAATCCATATAGCCCATGGTTAATGCTTGGAGCTGAACCCCAACAATGGTGCTGTGTAAGGGAGATATTACGGGCTCAAACTCCCAGTGTTGAGCTTCACCTGTTGGGAGCTCATAATGGGAATCTGGGGCATGGAGGGTCCATGCACCCTGTCAGCAACACACATTCAGACACTCTACACTTCAATCTGTATTATTGATCATTAGCTTTCTGAACAAACATTGTAAAAGCAGTTTATCAACCCATAGATACACGACTCAATCAATTGTGAGCTCACCCTCACCAGTGAGGTCATCGCCTGGCTGGTCATGTGATAGCTCGAGTCACAAGACGTCACAATGAAATTTGTGACTTCACAAAAGCAAGAAATAATGACACAGCGCCTTTTTCACATAAAGCTGTCGGCAGCTTGGTCATCCAGCAGTTAAACTTTGTGTTTGACCACGAGGAGAAGGAGGGAGAGAGTTTTCCAAAGAATTTTTTTCAAAGCAATCAACCAAAAGCTTTAAAGCAGTAAACTAATTCAAGACCATCGAATTAGGAATCTACAAAGAAAGGTCTGCATAGGACGGACATCTCTGTGTGTGAGAAGATCCATTCACAGGAGAGAAAGAGCCCGTGTTAGGGTGGAGACAAATAAAGGTCGAAATATCAAATCGACAACATAACTGCAGCAATACTGGTGATAATCGGTGAGTAAAGGCAGAGAGCTCTGTGTTGTTACAAGTCTGTTTATCACCAGGACACATTGTGTGAAACAAGAAAAGTGATTGAATTCCAGCAAAATGGTGACAAACAGAATAAAGTGTTCGATGGCCATGATTATCAGTCTGCTTTCTGATGAAGATGACTTTGTTCCAATGAGATTAACTGAGTCACTGCAAGAACTGGGAAGGATCAATCATAAATACGTCCTTACGTACTGCCATAAGTATCTGACCAGAAACACGTTGCGGCCGGCCCCACGTTGGGCCTTACTAACGGCGATGACGTTGGTAATAAAGGATAACCTTGGACACTTACACACACAGCTGGCTAAAACACTGAGCAACTTGGCTTTGATGAACATGATCAGATCCGAGCATGTTGACCATCAGGAAGCGGCAAGTTGCCTCCTGGTTAGTCTGGGTGCCAGGTTTCCCACTGAAATTTTCAAGCACATCGAGTCGGTGTGCCAACCATGGACCCAGGCATATTTCTACGTGGTGCTGACACTGGCAAGGCTGTGTAGAGCAAACGTGCATTGCTTGGTACCTCGGCTCAAGCCTGTCTTGAGAAACATGCTCCCCACGCTGCATAGAGTAACTGATGGGGAAATGAAATGGACTCTCTGTGTTGCATTGGGGCTTTTTAGTGAGAGCATTCGAATGTACCTGTCAAACCCAGAGGGGACCAGAAAACCTAAACTTGAGAAGAAGATGTTCTTTCTTGAGATTTCTGCGGCTTACGATCTGCTTTTGAATTTCTGGCTGCCCATGAAAGAGCCCAAGGTGAGCAGAGCAATACTAGAAACAGTCGCCCAGATAATCCAGCTACTACCCAATGACAAACTGGACAAGGAGCTCCCCAGCTTAATTCCAACCCTTCTCTTAGTGTACCAGGAAACCTTTCCCCATGTTTCTGTCACTCGGTGTCTGTGCAGTGTCCTGCGCACTGCTATCGAGAGGAACAGTGAAGTACTCGTGACACAACTGCAGATTCTGCTGATCACTTTACATGAGCAGATCTGTATTGTGATGGAACAATCCCAAAACATCTTTTCTGAGAAGCAGCTAAATGAAATCCTTTGCTGCTTCAGAGTTCTAGCTCCGGCATTTACAAGCCAGACACTAGAGATCCTTCAGATGCAACTGGCAATTGACAATGAGCAAATTCAACTTGGGGCACTGGCCGTGCTGAAGTACCTTCTCGATACTGTCCCTTCAAACATGGAGAGTCAGAAGGATCAGATTCTGAATTGTGTGCGATGACCACTTTTAACTGGGAGTAACAGAGTGAAGGGAATCCTTGCCCAGGTAATATACACCATGGCCAGTCACAATTACTTGGAGCGAGAGGGAGGAAAGCAGCTGGTGGAATTCATCATCCAACAGTGTGCTCTGCCCACCGAGGAGAACGAGGAGAGTACTGAAAGTGAAGAGGAGTTCTGCAGCGTAATGGCGGCCGTGGTTACAGATAAGGATTTAAGGAGACTGTGCGAAGGATTGCTGAAATTGATGGTGGGAACTTTACCGATTGGCGATGTCATCTGGTCCTACCTACTGGAGTTTGTGATCACAGTAAAGTACACTGACGCCTTTACAATAGTCTGCACTTCCTCATATTACCTTGGAATAAAGAAACTGATGGCCAGCAGTACACAATTTGTTCTTAATTACGAGGACTATCCAAATCCTGAGCCTCGTACACTGCTGACACGGCTATTGATTGTGTCTTCTTCTCTGTGCCATGGAAAAGGCAGAGGTGTTCCTGCTCTGGGCTTACTATATCTCCTGGCAATGGACATCCACCCAGCAACAGTGAGAGTATAGCACAAGGAATTCCCAATGTTATGTAACTTTCTGGAGGAGAAGTCAGAGAAGCCCAATCTCCAGAATGAGTGGGAAGAGAAACTGTTGGGGGTTGTGTCCCAGACTCTGGAGGCAATCGCGGATAAGGTGTGGATCACCCAGCTCATTGCAGAAATGATCCACTGCATTCACACCTATCGCCTGTATCCAACAGAGAGGGCTTTTCTGTACAAGTGTTCAGGGAGAGTGCTCCGACTGACCCAAGACAAAGGCATCGTCAGTAAAAGTCTTCATCAGATGCTTCAGAGCGTTGAGCACAATGAAGATTTCGAGAGAGACAGGGTAGCCACTGGAATTGGTGACTGTGCTGTAACACACTTAGACACCACACTCACCACACTGAAGGCTTTCATGGAGTTCAATCGTTTGTACATATCAAGTTCCTTTCACCTTATTAAATACCAGGGTGACAATCACATAATGAAAGTGAAAAGCACGCTCATTTTATGCTATGGGCAGATTATGTCACATTGACCTCGGGACCTCATTCTGCCCAGAATCGAGACCGACATTCTGCACAATGTGTTGGGCCTTTTCAACACCAAGATGTTTGGACTGAAATCCAAGGTGAAGGACTTGACACTGAAATTAAGTTTGACTAACACTGTGACACTATTGGCCAAAGCTCTCCAACCCAGCGAAGAACACCCACCCTACACTCTGAGCAGAAAGGCAGAATTGCTGAGCTGCATGCAGGAGCTGATCACTGCCGAACCAACGGAGATATTGAGCACTTGGGTTCGAAAGTCTGCCATGGACGCCTGTGCAGCCCTCATCAAACTGCAGCCTTCATTGAGCAGTGAGACTGAGCTGATTAGCATCTGTTTGAATCGTGTCTTCAGTTTGCCAGATTGGGAGAGCAGCACTGCCGACCAAAGTACGAACATGGACATGGCAGAGAAACAGAAGCTTCACACCGACACAATGGCCTCGGTGCAGGATCTCCTGAAGCAATATTTACTTTTGGATCTGTCTCCTGATGGGCTTCATTCTGTATTTAAAACCATGGAGACTGAGATCCAATCCACACGGGACCATGAGCGAGAAAAGGCAATGGAGAGCACTTTACAGCTGGTGACATTTTACCTGGAGAAACTGCAAGTTAGCAATAAGGTGCCATCCCATAACTTGGTGAGGATTATTGGATGTGTGGGGCTTCAATGTGCAGATCCATCGCATGTTGTAAGGGAGGCAGCCATTAAAAGCTTGTATGGATTGCTGTATATCCAGTTACACCTTGAAGGCTTTCCAGTGGGTCATCAAGATAAGGAAGTGGAGCATCTGAAAGCCATCAAAGGCGGATTAAAGCAATTAACCAGTCAGGCCCTCTTTCAAACGTGCACTGCTGTCGGTAACGTTTTATCCAAGTGCATAGCCCATGAGCAGTTGAACACTCTACTCTTCACGGTCTTTAAAGGGCTGATAGACAAAGACCGGAACATTTCCTGCACAGCTTCTATTGTGACAGATGTCCTCATTACAACACGTGGAGCCACCCTTGCAGACATTTTGGGAACAATCAAAGTATTGTGCCGTCGCTTGCGTTCAATTACTGAGCCGCGGGTGAGAAATGCAGTGACGCATTCAATCTCCATTCTGGCCTCACACCATCTGCCAGCAGTTTTATCCGCTCTCCTCACTTACCCCATTCCATTTCATGGATATATTCGTGACATATGGCGATCCCTCCTGACACGTAATGCATTAGCGCCAGCCAAGTTCTTACTGAACAACATCAAATCATTGTACGACGACGGCAGATATTGCCATGTCACAGATACAAAAGATTCAGTCTTTAGCTGTCCTCTGTGCTCTTTGTGATGTGATATGTGAGCCTGACTCAGGTCACGTGATAAACATTCTCTACCCCCAGTTAGTCAGCACCCTTCTGATTCATCTCAGCTTCAGTGTCTGCGTTCGCTTTCCAACCAACTTTCTGACAATTCCAAAGGCTGGGAACACCTTCGGCCCTGCTCTAAGACTGAATGATGCCGACGCTTGCCGTTACTCAGCTGAGATTCTTCGAGCTGTCCTGTCACAGGGAAAGGGAGATGATCGCATCATGAGAGAAATGGGATGTTGGGATCTCATTGTGAGCCCAAGAAAGCACCATGAGAGGGTTGCACTGCTGGCAAGCACATTGACCGCGTGTGCTGCCCCGCATCTGATCAGCATTGTGGAGCAACTCACTCCTTGCCTTGTCAACATAGGAGAGAGTCAGAGGATCACAATAGCTGCCTTCTTTGGAGAGCTTTTAAATCATTCCGTGGTGTGGGACTTGTTGCTGATGGATACCCTTCTGGAGAGTTTGTTTCAATGTTTACTTGATGAGTCCCCAATTGTCCAATGGCTCGCTGTACAAGGTTTGGGAAATGCTGCAATTGGAGCTTCTCAACAGATCGACACATACTGCATCAAACTGTTGTCCACAATGTTATCTGTGATTGACCAGAAGTCCAAACCCGAGAATCTCATTGCAGTTGAGGCAATGTCGAGCATGTGCAAAGTTCTGGGTCAGCTCCAGGAGGATTATACAAATCCCATTCTTGGTGATGTGGCACTAGCAGTTCAGCCTTACTTGGAACATCAGCATGAGACAATGAGAGCTGCGGCGTTTAACGTTCTTGGCAAGCTAATAAGATTTGGGAGTGTGGAAATTAACCCTCCACATATGGAGCACATCAAGTCCACCTTGATCCGCTTGCTGCTACATCTCAACGATGAGAGCATTGAAGTTACCCACGTCTGTAAATCCGTGCTGAATTCCTACGCTCCAGTAATGGAGTCAGCAAACATATCCAAGATGTTCCAAGTACTTTCCGAGGAGGAGACCACCCTGGATTATGAGAACTATTTAAGCAACATCTCCAGGCACATTGCCAAAGACTTGGACAACCAGATCCCCTTGTACATAAGGAGCTGTGCCGCCTTCCTAAGGAATGTGCTTCCTGCGGTCAGAGGGAACACACTGACATTCCTCGCTTTCCTCATGTACAATGCCCCACCGCATTATTACACATCACAGTCTGCAGCTCAGATTTGTGAGCAGATTATTGCCTTGCTGTCAGATCACCAGCAAGATGTCAGAACGAAAGCAGCCAAGGCGATGCGATACCTCTACATGTATTAGGGACCATCAGAACAAAATTATTGTAATGTATACCTTCGTATTATGTTTGGAAATGAGTCTGTAGTACAGAAATTCACAGACCCAAAATAGGTAAAAGGGGGAAAGGGGTGGAAGGGATTTGGCCGCAGCATGGGGGAGGGGGAGGGGGAGTGATCCTGGGCGGGGCATCAGGGGAGGGGAGAGTGATCCTGGGCGGGACATCGGGGAGGGGGGGGGGTGATAATGGGCGGGGCATCGGGGGAGGGGAGGGGAGTGATCCTGGGTGGTGCATCGGGCGGGGTATTGGGGGAGTGATCCTGGGTGGGGCATCGGGGAAGGGGGAGGCGGGGAGTGATACTGGGCAGGGCATCGCGGGAGGGCGGGGGGGAGGGGAGTGTAAGGATCGCAGGCCGGGATTGTGGGGGAGGTGAGAATCGGTTGCCTCGTGGGGTAATCGAAACGTTTGGGGGAGGGGCTGATTTGTAGGCCTCATGGGGGAAATGCGAGGCCTGTGGAGTGAGGGGGATGGGAACCCTTGGGGGCGGATTGGAGGCCTTGGGGGAGGTCTCCCATCACTGTGGGTGAGGCAGGGATGCTGGAGCGGCACTTACCTCCTGGATCCAGCAGGCCTCGCCGTACTTTCGCTGGTTGATTCCCCGAGGCCTGAGATACCCGACCAGCCAGAGTTACATTTGAAATGGGGGTTAAATCTGAGGCGGCAGCCGCATTTTAATATTTAAATGAACCCCCCACCTCCTGTGAGCAGGTTGGCTGCAATCCCCCCGGGGCCCGCCCGCATTAAACCGGCAGTGGTGGGGGGAGGGGTGTTACTCCCTGTGGGGAAGGGTCTATCTTCTGTCAGATCCCCTCCCTCCCCGACAGCCCAGTGGCGATTGAGGACTTGCTGTGGGCACAAACCCAGCGCCCACCACCCCTTGGTACAGTTTGTTGCACCACCAACATGTTCACCCACCTGTCTCAGGGAATCCTGTCTTATCCTCAGTTTGGTGAAGCAGAAAGCAGAGTCCACAAAGAACTACGTGTACTTCAAAACCTAATATCCATCTGCAAGGAGTGGGTGGGCTGTGTGGGGAGCACTGTCTGTTTATTCCCCGTCGCTATCAAACATGGCTGCAAGCTCTCCCTTGGCCGATTTCTGCTTTTCTCAGTTTCTAACAATACCCTTCATAAATAAGCTGCCTGTGGGCTAGAAATTGCCTGGAGATCGCCCGCACCCGATCCTACGCGGTATTGGGGCGGTTGGGTCTTTCCCACGGCCGGAATGCCGCTGGTGCGCGCTCCCGAGGTTTTCGGGCGGTCCATGTCGGCGGCGGCGATGTGGTGCGGGAGCGGAGTGCAGCGGGGCCAAAATTGACGATCAGCTTTCCTGGTTTAGGGAAAGCTGAACCGTTGTGTGAAAGGGCCGCAAACGCTTGTCTGCGCATTCTCCCGCCATTCTCCCGCCATTCCGGGGTCAAAGGTGACCCGCCCATGCTCAGGCAACAGAAGGACCGCACTCAACAGTTTGAAGCGGCAGAGGTTGGTGTGTGTCTGTGGGAGAGGGGCTGGGAGCGTTTGGGTGTCTGTAGGAGAGGGGCTGGGAGTGTTTGGGTGGCTGTGGGAGAGGGGCTGGGAGCCTTTGCTGGGTTTCTGAGCATTCTTTACAATTTTCACAATTTTTTATATTATATAAGAATATAACTAATAATGTAAGTAATAATAATATATCTGAAAGAGAATAATAATAATAATAATAAATGTTGCAGAACGTTGTGGTCCCGACGTGGGCAGGGCCAGGGGGATTGTTAGTGGGAGGAGGAGGAGGAGGAGCAGGGGGTCAGGGTCAAGGGTCAGGGGGGATTGGGGAAAGTCGGGCCCAGGTAGAATTGTGGGAGGAGCAGGGTCTTTTCCGTGCTGTTTAAACCGTTGTTGTTCTTTGTTGTTTATAATGTTTGTTGTTGTGAGAATTTATATTCTTCAAAAATATGTTATTTTATTACATTGTTGACGTTTTAAAAAATTACTCCTTTCAGATAAAATTTTATTCAATTGAACCATTATTGTACTGTGTCTCACTCACTCCTGGGACATTGACAACTTTTCGGAAAGACAACTGTAAATGTGTGATTGAGGTCGTCCCTTGTAAACTCAGACCTTTTCCTGGACGGCCCAGACCCAACTGACTGGGGTTTCCCTGAGTCTTGTGAACATCACGTAACTGGGTCAGCCCCTCACAATGCAACAGCTCCAGCAACCTGTGAGCATCCTCACCGGGGCATACATTACAGTGTGACGCTTACTACAGCTGGATAGCCCCACGGCCACACTGTCAAGCCCCGTGAAGTCTGGTTACTTGGAGGTACACCCAGCGACTGACCCACTCGCGCCCCCCCCTTCGGGTCGTTATGTACACACAGTGACTTGGATGAGCCCCCATTGCGTGGACACAACCCCCTCCCCCCTCTGTGTGGGACACTGAGCCCCTTTCTCTCTCCAATCCTGTACTGGGAGTTAATTCAGTGCCTGGTCTGGGTCTGAGTCTGAGACAACGAGCCTCTTTGAATAGTCGTTAGAACAGGAGAACTTTTTTATTGCGCGGTCCAATCATTTGCAAGGCTTTTACAGGTCACAATCCTTCATAGACTTGCTGATACAATGTTTGCACGTTGGTGAGGTGATGTTCCGTCCCCCACAGAGTCCAAGTGTCAATCAGCGAACACACAACCAATTTATAGCAGGAACTCCGCATATATGTCAGCCCAAAGCCGACTGAAGAAAAGTTCTTCCAATTCTCCCAATCACATTCAAATGATACAAAAGTTCATTTTCTGCATAGAATCACTTCAGCACAGTAGTCCTGGTCATGTTGAACAAACCTCACATATCTGTTAATATGTACAGCACATATCATTACATTTGCATCAACAATGGCTTTTCTTCATTATCCACCATCTTCTGGGCCACTGTGAAGCTACAGCAAAATGGAGGGAGTGATGTCGCTGGGCCCAAGTCAGGTCAGTCCTCCAGCAATGGGCGGTATCCAGCGCAGCGTTAAAGGGTGGTAGCGGGCCTTAAAAACACATTTTAATGAAATTTTGGGCTGGGAGGGAATTTTCCGACTGTGTGGGATCTGCAAAGTGGGCGGGGACTTTGCAGCATTGGCGGCGGTAATGGTCGGCCCAAATTATCGCCGGTGCTAATCGGGGGCGGTAATGGCGGTAACGGGTGCTAATTTCCATTTTTTCTCAAAACGGGTGGTAACTGGATGGTAAATGGGCAATTTGAGAGGAAATTCTAGCCCGTGTGTTTTCCTGATCATCAACTATTGATCCTCACTCAATGTACATTCGAATGGATCATCCTGGTTGTCCATTTGCCTGCATCAGTGGTACCCAATTGTGTCTATTGACCTTCACCATGACACCGGCTAAAGAAACCAGCCAAAAAACTAAATGCCATCATCGCTCAGAGATCCCGAGTGTTTCTAGTACCGACATTGTGGCTCTCCCATCCTGGCTCTGCGTCTTGCCCAGTGACAGCGCAGGTCAGAGGTCATCGTGCTGGATACCTTGTGCTCCTGATTATTCCCGGGCGTTGATGGGGAGAGCCACAGGTTAGGTGCGCTGGCCCTCAATGCCTGATTCACCGCTCTGTGCTCCCGTCAAGCGAGACTCTGCCCCGGGAGCAAAGTCCTTGTATTTGGGCCCTCAGATATACAGGCAGGGTTCGTACAGGTGAGTGCTGGGCCTGGCTGGCCAGCAATTCCTTGCCCTAGGATGGGACGCTGCAGGCTTGCCTACCCAAACCCCCAGTTCTATTCAATATCTGTTGATTCGACGCCAGATGTCACACACTCAGATCAGCTGACATTTGTCGTCTGCCTAGTTCTAACGACTGGTCCTGAGGAAAAGTTCCTAAAGTTCTTGCCGATAATCGGTCATACAGGACAAGAAATAGCAGAAATAATACTGGCCTTTCTGGATGAGAACAGAATCGACCTACAAAATTGCCACGGTCAATCGTATGATAATGCTTCAAATATAAGTGGGAAATACATTGGTGCCCAAATTACCATCAAAGAGCAATGCCCATAGAAACATAGAAAATAGTTGCAGGAGTAGGCCATTCGGTCCTTCGAGCCTGCACCACCATTCAATAAGATCATGGCTGATCCTTCACCTCAGTACCCCTTTCCTGCTTTCTCTCCATACTCCTTGATCCCTTTAGCCGTAAGGGCCACATCTACCTCCCTCTTGAATATATCCAACGAACTGGCATCAAGAACTCTCTGCGGCAGGGAATTCCACAGGTTAACAACTCAGTGAAGAAGTTTCTCCTCATCTCAGTCCGAAATGGCTTACCCCTTATCATTCGACTGTGTCCCCTGGTTCTGGACTTCCCCAACATTGGGAACATTCTTCCTGTATCTAACCTGTCCAGTCCCGTCAGAATTTTAAATCTTTCTATGAGACCCCCTCTCATGCTTCTAAACTCCAGTGAATACAGGCACAGTCGATCCAGTCTCTCCTCATATGTCAGTCCAGCCATCCTGGGAATCAGTCTGGTGAACCTTCGCTGCACTCCCTCAATAGCAAGAATGTCCTGCCTCAGATTAGGAGACTAAAACTGAACACAATATTCCAGGTGAGGCCTCACCAAGGCCCTGTACAACTGCAGTGAGACCTCCTTGTTCCTATACTCAAATCCACTAGCTCTGAAGGCCAACATGCCATTTGCCTTCTTCACCGCCTGCTGTACCTGCATGCCAACTTTCAATGACTGATGTATCATGACACCCAGGTCACATTGCACTTCCCATTTTCCTAATCTGTCGCCATTCAGATAATATTTTGCCTTCGTGTTTTTTCCCCCCAAAGTGGATAACCTCACATTTATCCACATTATACTGCATCTGCCATGCATTTGCCCACTCACTGAACTGTCCAAATCACCCTGCAGCCTCTTAGCGTCCTCGTCATAGCTCACACCCCACCCAGTTTAGCGTCATCTGCAAACTTGGAGATATTACACTCAATTCCTTCATCTAAATCATTAATGTATATTGTAAATAGCTGGGGTCCCAGCACTGAGACCTGCGGCACCCCATTTGTCACTGCCTGCCATTCTGAAAAGGACCTGTTTATCCCGACTCTCTGCTTCCTGCCTGCCAACCAGTTCTCTATCCATGTCAGTACATTACTCCCAATACCATGTGCTTTAATTTTGCAGACCAATCTCTTGTGTTGGACCTCGTCAAAAGCCTTTTGAAGGTCCAAATACACCACATCCACTGGTTCTCCCTTGTCTTCGAGTTACATCCTCAAAAAATTCCAGAAGATTTGTCAAGCCTGATTTCCCTTTCATAAATCCATGTTGACTTGGACCGATCCTGTCACTGCTTTCCAAATGCGCTGTTATTTCATCTTTAATAATTGATTCCAACATTTTCCCCACTACTGATGTCAGGCTAACCGGTCTATAAATTACCTGTTTTCTCTCTCCCTCCTTTTTTAAAAAGTGGTGTTACATTCGCTACTCTCCAGTCCATAGGAACTGATCCAAAGTCAACTGACTGTTGGAAAATGATCACCAATGCATCCACTATTTCTAGGGCCACTTCCTTAAGTACTCTGGGATGCAGAATATCAGGCCCTGGGGATTTATTGGCCTTAGTTCCATCAATTTCCCAAACACAATGTCCCACCTAATAAGGATATCCTTCAGTTCCTCCTTCTCGCTTGACTCTCAGACCCCTAGTACTTCCGGCAGGTTATTTGTGTCTTCCTTCGTGAAGACAGAACTGAAGTATTTGTTCAACTGGTCTGCCATTTATTTGTTCCCCATTATAAATTCACCTGAATCTGACTGCAAGGGACCTATGTTTGTCTTCACTATTCTTTTTATCTTAACATATCTATAGAAGCATTTGCAGTCAGTTTTTATGTTCCCGGCAAGCTTCCTCTCATACTCTATTTTCTCCTCCTAATTAAACCCTTGATCCTCCTCTGCTGAATTCTAAATTTCTCCAAGTCCTCAAGTTTGCTGCTTTTTCTGGCCAATTTATATGCGTCTTCCTTTGATTTATCAATAGCCTTAATTTTCCTTGTTAGCCACGGTTGAGCCACGTTCCCCGTTTTATTTTTACTCCAGACAGGGATGTACAATTGTTGAAGTTCATCCATGTGATCTTTAAATGTTTGCCATTGCCTATCCACCATCAACACTTTAAATATCATATGCCAGTCTATTCTAGTCAATTCATGTCTCATGCCATCGAAGTTACCTTTCCTTAAGTTTAGGACCCTAGTCTCCGAATTAACTGTGTCACTCTCCATCTTAATAAGGAATTCTACCATATTATGGTCACTCTTCCCAAGGGGCCTCACACAACAAGATTGCTAATTAATCCTTTCTCATTACACATCACCCAGTGTAGGATGGCCAGCCCTCTTGTTGGTTCCTCGATATATTGGTCCAGAAAACCATCCCTAATACACTCCAGGAAATCCTCCTCCATTGTATTGCTACCAGTTTGATTAGCCCAATCTATATGCAGATTAAAGTTGCCCATGATAACTGCTGTACCTTTATTGCATGCATCCCTAATTTCTTGTCCGATGCTGTCCCCAACCTCACTACTACTGTTTGGTGGTCTGTACACAACTCCCACTAGCGTTTTCTGCCCTTTGGTATTCCGCAGCTCTACCGATACAGATTCCACATCATCCAAGCTAATGTCTTTCCTTACTATTGCAAAATTTCCTCTTTCACCAGCAACACTACCCCACCTCCTTTTCCTTTCTGTCTATCCTTCCTGAATGTTGAATACCCATGGATGTTGAGTTCCCAGCCTTGGTCACCCTGGAGCCATGTCTCCGTGATGCCAATGATATCAGATTCATTAATTGCTGCCTGTGCTGTTAATTTGTCCACCTTATTATGAATACTCCTCGCATTGAGGCACAGAGCCTTCAGGGTTGTCTTTTTAACACACTTTGCCCTTTTAGAATTTTGTTGCAATGTGGCCGTTTTTGATTTTTGCCTTATGTTTCTCTGCCCTCCACTTTTACTTTTCTTCTTTCTATCTTCTGCTTCTGCCCCTAATTTACTTCCCTCTGTCTCCATGCATAGGTTCCATCCCCCTGCCATATTAGTTAAACTCCTTCCCAACCGCACAAACAAACAATCCCCCTCGGACATTGGTTCCGGTTCTGCCCAGGTGCAGACCATCCGGGTTGTACTGGTCTACCTCCACCAGAACCGGTTCCAATGTTCCAGGAATTTGAGTCCCTCCCTTCTGCACCATTCCTCAAGCCACGTATTTATCTCAGCTATCCTGCGATTCCTACTCTGACTAGTACGTGGCACTGGTATCAATCCTGAGATTACTACCTTTGAGGTCCTATTTTTTAATTTAACTCCTAGCTCCCTAGATTCAGCTTGTAGGACCTCATCCTGTTTTTTTACCAATATCTTTGGTACCTATATGCACTACGACAACTGGCTGTTCACCCTCCCTTTTCAAAATGTCCTGCACCTACTCCGAGACATCCTTGACCCTTGCACCAGGGAGGCAACATACCATCCTGGTGTCTCGATTGCGGCCGCAGAAACATCTATCTATTCTACTTACAAGAGAATCCACTACCACTATAGCTCTCCCACTCTTTTTCCTCCCCTCCTGTGCAACAGAGCCACCCATGGTGCCATGAACTTAGCTGCTGCTGCTCTCCCCTGATGAGTCATCTCCCTCAACAGTACCCAAAGCGGTGTATCTGTTTTGCAGGGGGATGACCGCAGGGGACCCTTGCACTACCTTCCTTCCACTGCTCTTCCTGTTGCTCACCCATCCCCTATCTTGCTGTGTACCCTTTACCTGCGGTGTGGCCAACTCACTAAATGTGCTATTCACGACATCCTAAGCATCGTGGATGCTCCAGAGTAAATCCACCCACAGCTCCAGTACCGCAATGCGGTCTGTCAGGTGCTGCAGGCAGATACACTTCCTGCACATATAGTCGTTAGGGACGCTGGAAGCGTCCCTGAGTTCCCACATAGAACAGGAGGAGCATAACACGTGTCCAAGCTCTCCTGCCATGACTTAACCCGTAGATTAACTTAATTTGGCAACAACATGACGTTTATACCATGCGCAGCGCACTCACTCAACCTTGTGGGAAAAAACAGTGCCGAGTGCAGCCCAGTGATCCTCAGATTGTTTGACATTGTACAAAAGTTGTACACTTTCCTCTGCATCGACGCATAACTGGCGACTGCTTTATGAAAAACAAAAGCCTTTAGGGCTGTCTGTGGTCAAACAGCTTTCTGCTACTCGATGGTCAGCAATGTATGACGCAGTGTCAGCCCTGCTCAAAGGTTACACTCATATATGCAAAATGTTGGAATCCCTGGCAACTGACAGAGAACAGAAAGTTGAATGCTGAAATGAAGCTCAGTTGTTCCTTGACAAACTGGGTGAACTGGATTCAGCGATTCTCATTGTTATTTAGAACACACGCTACAATCGCTTTCAACTGAACAATCTCTCGCTTCAAGAGACCGGCTTGAATCTGAATGTCATGGTTTCCTTAGTCGAGTCTCTCGTTGATTTTGTCAAGACCCAGCGGACAGAGTTTGAGGAATTTGAAGACCTCGGGATTAAAGTGTGTGGCCACGAGCATAATTCAGCTCAGAGGCGCGTCTGGGTACGCACCCATCGCTATGATGATGGAGATGCTGAAAACACTGCGCTGTCTCCCAAGGAGAAAATTAAACTTGAAGTGTTCCTTGTCATCATTGATCAACGAATCAGTAGCTTGAAACATCGCCTTAAAGCAGACAAGGGAATCAACTGTAAGTTTGGATTCCTGTCCAAGCGAGCCATTCTCTCGACGCATGAGATCAAGCAAGCTGCAGCAGATCTTACCCGCTCCTATCCCAAAAATCTGGAACCTATGAGTGAAAGTGAATCATTCCAGTTTTCTAGCTTGGTGCTGCACCTAATTTACCGACCGGGGCACAAGTGTGGGCTTTGCACCAGGAATGTGTCCTGATCGGAGTGATCGTCAGCAGACGGGTGTTGCTGCTTTGCGCCCCTTTGAGCATTGAATGAATTTCCGGTCGGGGCGCTAAACGCTGCGTACCCGTTCAGTAACCTCGCACGCTCGCATTAACGCCCCCTCTGGCTGCTGACTCAGGCGTTAGACAGTCAAAAATCCAGCCCCAGATGTTTTTCTGTTTCAGGGACTTCCAACTGGTGTGGTGAGCACTTTGAGAATCCAGCAGGAGTGGGCCTGGGGGTAAACCAGACCGATTCCCCCACACCACCCCCAGGGTCCACGGTCACACAGCCGCTTTGAGACATGTTCGAGCGAGACTGGGGCTCACTGTTCAGCATGGTCATGGACAACGTGGAGCAATTGAAGAGCACCTGCAAGTATATCTAACCGCTCGGTGAAGACATTGCTCACTCAGGGTCAGAGGTTTAACCAGCCCAAGGACTTCTCTAACCAAAACCCAGCACAAAGCGGAAATGGATTGGGGATCCTGAGTCTCGCTCATGAGCTGCCATATTAGAAACATAGAAAATAGCAGTAGTAGGCCATTCGGCCCTTCAAACCTGCACCACCATTCAATATGATCATTGCTGATCCTCCATCACAACACCATATTCCTGCTTTGTCCCCATACCCCTTGATGCCTTTGTGACTAGAAATCTATCTATCTCCTTCTCAAATATATTCAGTGACTTGGCCTCCACAGACTTCTGTGGTAGAGAATTCCACAGGTTCACCACCCTCTGAGTGAAGAAATTTCTCCTCATCTCAGTCCTAAATTTCCTACGCCAGCCAGGGGAAACATCCTCCCCACATCCAGCATGGCCAACCCAGTCAGAACTTGACGTTTCAATAAAATCCCCTCTCATTCTTCTCAACTCTAGTGAAAACAGGCTGAGTCAACCCAATGTCTCCTCATAAGACAGTCTTGCCCTCCCAGGAATCAGTCTTGTTATGTATTTAACCCCTTGTAACCTGCATCACACCTGACCACCACAGGGCCTACCTGTTGGAGTCCCAAGGGATCCCAGCAACCCTTGGGAGCACAGTATGTAAGCAGGCCACCCACGAGGTACCTGCACTCTGGAATCTTAGTAAAAGGAGCTAAGGTCACACTTGCTCATTACACACAGTACTCAGTCTGACCATTTATTATGACTGTAACAATTGGCGACGAGGTAAAGAATGACTGCGCGAAAATGCAAAGAGTCAGCATCCTGGAGAAGTTCTCAGAGGGGAACGATTGGGAGGCCTTCGTGGAGAGACTTGACCAATACTTCGTGGCCAACGAGCTGGAAGGGGATGAGAACGAGACCAAATGAAGGGCGCTCCTCCTAACTGTCTGTCGGGCAACAACCTATGGCCTCATGAAGAATCTCCTGGCCTCAGAAAAACCAACAGAGAAATCCTACAAAGAACTGTGTACGCTGGTCCAGGAGCGCCTAAATCGTAAGGAAAGCGTTTTGATGGGGAGATATCGGTTCTACATGTGTCAACGATTGGAGGGCCAGGAAGTGGCGAGCTGCGTCGCCGAACTAAGGCACCTTGCTAGACATTGTGAGTTTGAGGGATTCCTAGAACAAATGCTCAGAGACTTTTTGTACTGGGCATCGGACATGAGACAATCCTTTGCAAACTGTTGACTGTAGAAACTCCAAATCTGAGTAAAGTCATAACGATAGCCCAGGCATTTATGTCCACCAGCGACAACACCAAGCAGAATTTGCAGAACAAAGAAGTTTCGGCCAGTACAGTGTATAAAGTAACGTCGGTTTTGAGCAGCAATGTACAGGACAGAACGTACACGCCGGCTGCTGTGGCCCCACCTCAATTGACCCAGAGTCCACCATCATCTGTTAATGCGAGGCAGTTAGCACCCCGTTGGTGCTGCGGAGGTGATCTTCGGCCCCATCTATGCCCCTTTCAGCACAATGCATGCAATGGCTGCGGAACAATGGGACACCTCCAACGTATGTGCAGGCGAGCTGCAAACCCTGCAAACCACCACATTGCAAAGGAAGATTGATCCAGATTGGATCAGACAGAATTGGAAACTTGTACTGAGGAGGCAGAGGTTACGGGGCACACATGTTCACGACGAAATGTCCACCAATAATGTTGAAAGTTTAATTGAATGGTATTCCAGTATCTATGGAGTGGACACGGGGGCAAGTCAGTCCATAATGAGTTAAACGGCCTTCGACAGGCTGTGGGGAAAGAAGGCACACAGGCCCAAGCTCAGCCCTGTTCACACCAAACTAAGGACTTACACCAAGGAACTAATCCTTGTAAGTGCTGAAGTCAAAGTCTCCTATGATGGAGCAGTGCACGAACTCCCGCTGTGGATTGTGCCAGGGGATTGCCCCAAGTTGTTTGGCAGAAGCTGGCTGGGGAAAATCCGCTGGAACTGGGATAACATCCGAGCGCTTTCGTCCATCGACGACACCGCATGTACCCAGGTTCTAAGCAAGTTCCCTTCTGTATTCAAGCCAGGCATTGGAAGCTTTTTGGGGGTGAAAGTGCAGATCCATTTGGTTCCCGGTACGCGACCCATCCACCACAAGGCTCGGGCGGTACCGTACATGATGTCTGAAAAAGTGGAAATCGAGCTGGACAGACTGCATCATGAAGGCATCATCGTGCTGGTGGAATTCAACAACTGGGCCAGTCCGACTGTTCTGGTACTGAAGGAGGAGGGTACAGTTAGAATTTGCGGGACTATAAGGCAACGATTAACTGTTTTTCGCTGCAGGACCAGTACCCACTACCCAAGGCAGACGACCTATTCGTGACCCTGGCTAGAGGGAAGACATTCACCAAGCTGGACCTGACCTCGGCCTACATGACCCAGGAGATGGAGGAGATTTCGAAAGGCTTCACCTACATCAACACGCGCAAAGCTCTGTTTATCTACAACCGGTGCCTGTTCGGAATTCGGTCGGCCGCAGCGATCTTCCAGCGGAACATGGAAAGCCTGCTGAAGTCGGATCCTTGCACAGTGGTCTTCCAGGGCGACATATTGGTTACAGGTCGGGACACCATGGAGCACTTGAAGAATCTGTAGGTGGGTCTTAGTCTGTTGGATCGTGTGGGGCTCAGGTTAAATGCTCGAAGTCTGTTTTCCTGGCACAGGATATCGAATTCTTAGAAAGAAAAATCGCAGCAGACGGCATCAGACCCAACGACGCCAAGACGGAGGCCATCAAGAATGCACCGCGAGCACAGAACATGACGGAGCTGCGGTCATTCCTGTGACTCCTTAACTATTTTGGTAATTGCCTACCTTGGTTAAGCACCCTGCTAGAACCCCGACATGCGCTACTGCGCAAGGGAGACGACTGGGTATGGGGGAATTCACAAGAGGCTGCCTTTAAGAAGCTTATTATGTTCAAACAAACTGCTTGTCCTGTATAACCCATGTAAACGATTGGTGTTAGCTTGCGATGCGTCGTCATACGGGGTCAGTGTGTGTTACAACAGGCTAATGAATCGGGAATTTTGCAACCAGTTGCATATGCATCCAGGAGTTTGTCCAAGGCCGAAAGGGCCTACAGCATTGTTGAAAAAGAGGCTCTGGTGTGCGTTTACAGGGTAAAAAAAATGCACAAGTACTTATTCGGCCTCAAGTTCGAGATTGAAACTGACCACGAACCGCTCATATCGCTATTCTCAGAGAGCAAAGGGATTAACACCAATGGCTCTGCCCGCATTCAAAGATGGGCGCTCACGCTGTCGGCATACAACTAAGTAATCCACCACAGACCAGGCACAGAGAGCTGCACAGATGCTCTCAGTCGGCTACAATTGCCCACCACCGGGGTTGGAAATGGCACAGCCAGCATACCTGCTCATGGTCATGGAGGCATTTGAGAACGAGAGATTCCCCGTTACGGCCCGCCAGATCAGGATCTGGACCAGGCAGGATCCTTCACTGTCCTTGGTAAAAAACTGTGTCCTCCATAGGAGCTGGTCCAGCGTCCCAGTGGAGATGCAGGAAGCGATTAAGCCGTTCCACAGACGCAAAGATGAGCTGTCCCTGCAAGCGGCCTGTCTATTGTGGGGCAATCGCGTAGTCTTGAGAGGGGGATGGAGAAAGCTATCGCAACCACAGGGAGTACCTTCAGTCCCAGGTAAATGAGGGAAAAGGTTACGTCAGGGGACTGCAGGAGGAACTTGCCCAGGCTCAGAACCAGGGAACGTTGGGAGAGGGTAAGAGTCTCCAGCTACAGGCTGCACTTCAGGCGTGCCACAGCAGGGCAGAGGAGGATCATCGTTCCTTTCAGGAACAAATCGATCGGCTCACCCTGGCTCTGGCTGAAGTCAAAGCAGCCCTTGTTCTAGCTGGAGCAAAAGCTCTGGAAGTGCCCGAGACTCGAATCCCCACCCGGCCCGACACCAAAGCTCTGGCCCTAGCTGAGGCAAAAGCCCTTGGCTGGGCTGAAAGCAAGGCACCCAGTAAAGGAGTGGTGTGCCTTATCAGTCCAGCCGAGGTGCGGAAGGGGGAGCATAGTGAAACAGGCTGTGGGGAGGAGGATAGAGAGGAAGAATCCTACAGGCCCTCTCCCACAGCACCATTGGGGATCCCGGAGGAGAGGCAGGGTGAAATGCTGGAATCTAAACCTCCGGGACCAGCCCCATTGTGCCCCATCAGGCAGAGTAGATTCGGACCACCCCCAGTGGGTCAGGCTGAGGGTCCCCTACAGAACCAATACGTGCTTCCCCACAGTGCGACCCAGCTGCGACAGATGGTGGCCCATGTGAATAAACTTACCCGAAAAGGAAACCCCTCTGTCCACTTTATGGAAGTAGAGCAGGTAGGAGACATAAATGATTGCGATGAGGCCGAATGGAGCAAACTGCTCCTGTTCTCACTGGACCCAGCCCTGTGTCAGGCTCTCTCTGCTGAGAGCAAGAGGGGTCAGCGAACAGTGGCCGCTCTCCAGGAGGATATCCTGGAGGCCATGGGGTTGAACGACGGCTATCCGTTCGACCGGGTACAGGCCACTGTCCAGAGACCCGGGGAGACCCCCCAGGTGTTTGCTGATCGACTGTGGCCAGTATATGAGGAAACCAATGGGGGGAATTTGGACCGAACCCAGCTGGATGCACACTGACGTGGTCGCTGGCTGCGTGCATTGGTGGCAAACAGCCTACCGGAGTTGTGCGCCCAGACCAAACTGTGATTCGATTTCAGAGACCCCCTAAGCCACAGAGGAGACGGTGCTGAGGCAGTGACCCTCTCTTTTCACAATGGCAGAATCGGGGGGGGTGGGTGAAACCCACCAAGGGGAAGGTGTGTGAGATCTGCCCCGGCTCTGATAAGAGAGAGTGGAGGTAAGAAGGGAATTGGCAGGCAGGCAGAGAGGTGGTTTGCTATGGGTGCGGGAAGACAGGGCACATGAGGAGGGAATGCCGGGTTCCGAGGCAGAAAAAGAGAGGTCCACAGGCCCCAACCTCAGCCCCAGTCCCCGCGGCCGCAAGCCCTCCCAAGCCAGCTGTGCCCAGCCCTGCCGCCCCACTCGAGGGTCCCCTCGCAGCTCTGCAGGCATTCCTTACCCAGACTGGGAAGGTCGCAGCCGTGACCAGGGGAGAAGTCCCTCAGGCCCAGACCAACACCCCCCAATGACTAGACCCCGAGGAACCCGTGTACCTCTGCCCGGTCACCTATGATGTGTGGAGCAGACCACTTGTCATGATGGAGGTTAAGGGGGTCCGGGGGGAGTATCTGCTGGACACAGGGGCCCCGTGCACCCTGGTTCATGTAGATGACCCGACCACCTCACCCCTATCCAGTGGGATCCCCTACTGCCTAACCAGCTTCACTGGAGAAGAACGCGAGGGCTTCTTCTCCAAACCACTGCAGATACACATAGGCCTCTCCACACCATGTGGACGTGTGTCCTTCTGCCGTGGGAGGGAGTGGGTAAAGGCATCCTAGGGGCAGATTTCCTCAGCAGCCAGAAAATTCTGGTCGACCTGAGGAACCACTGTCTGTGGGACACAGCTGACACCAGGGAGGGGGAAGGTACAGCAGTCATCCAGGGGAAGGGTTCCCTCTGCACTGTAAAGCTGAAGGAGGGATATGACCTCGGCGCTCTGGTAGACGGCACCCCGATGATCTATCAGGCTTTTGTGCGGGGCAACCTGGCGGCATTTGCCAGGCATAAGCACGACTGTGGACGGGTAAATGGGGTCGAGGTCAGAGTAGATGGGGATCCCAGGTCTAAGCCCCAGAAGCAGTATAATTTTCCCAGGGAGGCTGAAGCAGACCTAGAGGTCGCATTGGGATCTCAAGTCAGACAGGGAGTGTTGAGACCAATAGCCACAAATGTGAACTCTCCACTTTGGCCGGTTAGGAAAACGGACAATTCTTGGAGGGCCACGGTGGACTACCGAGTCCTCAATAAAAATATCTCTGCCTGTGCGCCCACAGTGGCAGCTGTAGCCGACCTAGTCGCGCCACCCCCGCGTCCACAGCCGCCTTTACGGTGCTGGACATCTCGAATGGGTTCTGGACCATCCCGCTGCGGCGGGAGGACCAGTACAAATTGGCCTTTACATTCAAAGGACAGCAGTATACCTGGAACTGTCTTCCCCAGGGCTTCCACAACAGCCCGAGCATTTTTCATCAGTGTATGACCAACTGCCTGAAAGAGTTCAGCAGACCCAGACAGCTAGTCCAGTACGTGGGCGACCTGCTGCTATTCTCCGATTCGGAGGAAGAGCACGATCCCCTGCTGGCAGAGCTGTTGGGACTGCTGCACGAGGAGGGTTTAAAAGTAAACCCTAAGAAAGCACAGATCGGCCAGACAGAGGTAAAATTCCTGGGGCTGACTCTGCGGGCAGGGGAGAGAGCCATTGATGAGGCTAAGAGGAGGGCAGTTCAGGAGTTACTGGCTCCGACTACAGTTACAGGGGTGAGGTCGTTCCTGGGTCTGACTGGTTACTGCAGGGATTACATTGAGGATTACGCAGCCATTGCAGCCCCCCTGCTCCGGCTCCTGCACAAAGGCGTGGAGTGGGAGTGGGATAAGGACTGTGATGCAGCGTTTACCCGCCTCAAGGGAGACCTACAGAAAGCTCCGGCCCTGGGAGCGGTAGATGAGGGCGAGGAATTTTTCCTGGAGGTAGCAGCCAGTGGGGATAGCTTAAGTGCTGTGCTGATGCAACAGCGGCACGGCCAGCTGAGGCCGGTGGTCTACTCCTCCAGGGTCCTCACTGAGGGTGAGAGGGATTACTCAAACTGTGAAAGGCATCTGCTGGCCACCCACTGGGCTGTGAAGCGGTGGCAGGTGTTTACAGGAGTGTCCCAAATCACCCTCCTCACTCATCACACCTCCACTCAGATGCTGCTGGATGGGAGAATTAAGGATGGGACAGTGAGCAGCGCACGCATTGCTCGCTGGACCCTCCTGCTCTCACAGATGGATTTGAGAGTAAAAGGGATGTGTGAGCCCCGACTGGCAGCCAACATGCTGTACCCCGGGAAAGCCCACTGTTGCTCCGTTGAGGGGGTCTGGGACGTGGACATAGGGCTCCGGTCGGGGATCCATCCCCACGGCCGGGAGATCTATGTTGATGGGTCCAGCAAGGTGGTGGCGGGGGAAGGGCTCACAGGGTGCGGGATTTATGATCCCCAGGCAGGCATTGCCAGGGCCATAAAGCTCCCAACCACCATGAGCGCCCAGCACGCTGAACTGTCGGCAGTCATGTATGTAGTCACCACCCCGACGAATTCCCACGGCCCTATACTATCTTTTCAGATAGTATGTTCACCTGCAATACCTGCACGGAGTACCTAGCCATCTGGTCCTGTCGCGGGTATACAGCTGCAGACGGTAAGCCCCTGGCCATAAAACCCCTACTGCAGCACATCATGCAGGCAGTAGGGACTGGGGCAGACATTTGCATTCACAAAGTAAAGGCCCATAACAAACATGAGCCCAGGGCTGCAGGGAACCAAAAGGCAGATCAACTGGCCAAAGGAGCCCGAACGGGAGCCAAGTGGAACCCGCTCGAGGCAGGCCCCATAGCAGCTATCCGGGGCGGAGAGGGGACACAAGGGAACACAGGGGTGGCTTTGGCCCCGGACCTCCAGCAGGTACAGACACGAGATCCCATCCTCAAGTCCGTCATGGACAAGCTGACTGCGGGTGAAACAGTCGAAGGACCATACAGAGGCACAGGCATCCATGTTCGGGAGAAGATGTTGTTTAAAGGAGAGCAGTGGATAGTGCCCCAGCAGCACCAGAGGGAGTTCCTTCAGCTGGCCCATGCAGGCCCTGGAGCTGGACACCCCGGACCGGCGGTCACCTGGCAACGGGTGAAACAGGTCGGGTGGTGGCCCCAGCTCCGGGAAGATACTCGTGAATTTTGCGCGAACTGTCTTGTCTGTGCAACCAATAATCCAGATGCCCAGAAAAGAAAGGTGTCTCTAGGACACACAAGGAGGCTAGAGGGACCATGGCAATCGATACAAATCGATTACATAGGGCCCCTACCTGTGGCTAAGGGAGGGTACCGGTAATGCCTGGTTTTGGTGGACACTTTCACAAAGTGGGTTGAAGCCTTCCCTTGCCGAACAGCCACAGCAGCGGGGACTGCCAGGATATTGGTTAGGGAGGTGTTCTCTAGCTGGGGACTTCCACAGTATGTGGAGTCCGACCGGGGGAGCCACTTCACGGGACAGGTCATGCAGGCAATCCTTAAGGTGCTGGGGATTGAGGGGAAGTGGTACATCGCCTACAACCCCCAGTCCTCGGGGCTAGTGGAGCGTATGAATAGGACCTTGAAAGAAAAACTCAGGAAGATGACTGGGAACTCCCCGCAGAGATGGGTGGAGAGGTTGCCCGTAGTTTTGATGAGGATCCGGGCCAGCCTGTCGAAAAGCACGGGGTATTCCCCATACGAGCTCATGACTGGAAGAGCCATGCAAACCCCCACCCATGTACTTGCCCCGGTCCTGACGGAAGCTCAGGTAATCAAGGTGAATAGGGACCATTTTACCAAGGGTCTATTGGAGCATCTCAAGCAGATTGACTGTCAGACCAACCGATTGCTGCTGGAACCGAGCAAACACCACGAGTGGCAGGTGGGGAACCAGGTCATGGTCCGCAACTTTGCCAGGGTGGGAGTCTTTGAGCCACTATACATGGAGCCTTACAGCATTGTCGACAAGGCAAGCCCCATGGTATACGCGGTCAAGATGCCCCGCCGGGTTAAATGGTTTCACATTAACCAATGTAGACTGTTTAACTCCAACAAGGCAAAACCTCGTGGGAAAGGGCAGCCCGGAGGGATAATCCCGACGGGAAGCCCAGGTCCCCAGCCCACCACTGCAATCCCACCGATCCCACCACAAGGAGCAGTGAGTTGCTGAACAGGTACAAACTACCCACAAATCTGGGACCCACAGGAAGGGGGATTCCCACCCTACATATGGGACGAGGACTCACCTCCACCCGTTAGGAGATCCGCTCGGACTCCGCAGCCAAGGGTGCCACCGTCCCTAGCAGCCTGTTTTACTTTCCCGAGAGGTACGAGGGGAAAAGGGCCGCGCAGGGCAGGCAGCCAGTCACTGGATGTGACCCCGCAGCCAAGGTCTCCTGACGGGGAAGGGGTTGTACCGGAGACAGAGGCCGCCGACAGTGAGGAGCCTGTCGGGCATAGCCTAGCTTTTGGTGCAGACAGCCCAGAGCCTGCAGGAGAGAGGGTGGCGGCGGGTCCCAGCAGTGAGTGGTCCCGAGAAGAACTGAGGAAATGCTGTGAGAGTATCAGCTGTGAGTGGTTTCGGGTGGAACCCTTGTACAACCCAAAGCCCCCAGAGGATACGGGAGTCGCCGGCAGTGAGGAGCCTGCCGGGGGAATTTTCGTTGCTCCCGAGGGCAGTGAGCCATCCCTGGAGGGGGTGAGGGACTGTACCAGCCCAGTAAGCACCACACGAAGCTCGGGGGACACCTTGGCAGGGGAGACAGAGGGGCCGTGGAGGTTGGTCCGGCCCAAGAGGCCAAAGGAGAGGTGGTCTCCCCCCTACATTCTCCCGCATAAAAGGAAACCCAAGGAGTGTCCCAGGGATTAGCACAGCCACTCGGGAAGGGTGGCAAGCAGGTTAAAAAGGAGAGCAGTAGATGTGTACAGATATATATAAAGATTTCTCTAGTGTAGTGGGGCTCAGGTGGGCTCTGCAATATAGAGAATATGACAGTGAGGCTTTTGAGCCAATAGGATAGGGAGCCTGGACTTCTTTTTTCTCTCACTTCCTCTTTTGTGTAAGGTTTGTTTGTTGTTTCAAGTGTTTATTAGTTGAAATCCTTTGACGTCCACAGTAAAATTGCAGTTTGTGGTCAGACCGATAGGCAGACACAGTTTAAACCCGTGCAGGGGTACTGTGAGGTGTAGACAGAGTGGAAAATGGTGGAGGGATGAGTCAGGGGGCTCAGGGTTTTTGAACCAAATGAGGTTTTGTCTTTCAGAAGAGGAACCAGCGATGAGGAAAATCCTGCTCCTGTGCACCTACATCAGAATGTGCATCGGCTACCGGGGAGAGACTGAAGAAACCATTATTTTTGGTTGCTCAGGGGGGCAGGCACCGACTGTCACCACAGGAGAAGGGACACCAGGGGTAGAGGGGACCGCAATATATACCCACAGGGGAAGGTGGACAGGGTGGTTGGGGTCCAACTCCACTCGATACTCCAACCACCCCGGGGTCACGTATGGGGAAGCATCAGTCTCCTGCCCCAGCATTGAGGTGACCGCATCCCGGGTTAGGGTAGTGGTTGGGAAGAGGGTTCGCCTGACCTGTAAGGGGCACATCCCGGTGGGAAGGTGGTGGTGGCTCAGGAAGCTGAGCAAGGACATGGGAAACCCGACAGCAGATTGGGAGAGACTGGACATCAGCACCTACTGGACCATCACGGGCACCCAGGGGGGAGTAAGTGTGTGTTGGGATAAATGATGGGAGGCGGAGTTAGGAGTGTGTGTGTGCATGTGGGGGTCAGAGAAGATATGCCCGGCAGGCATCTCCATAGCGTTCTCCCGACAGTGACGGGATGAAGGGGAGGGGATGGGATGGGACCGGAGCATGGTCGCATGCATAGTAAGCCACCCCAGCTCCATCCACGCTACCGAGTTAAGCGCACACCCCAGACAGCCCCTGCCCACAGCCCCGACTGAACCAACTGACACGGACAGATGCCCTACCACCACCCAGGGACCAGAGAACGGTTTGGTTTTGGTTCCCACGGACAAGCTGCTATACCAGGGGGTCCACTGCCGTGGCCTCCGTCATCCTAAACCTTACCGAGGTGCACCTACCTGAGTGATGCCCAAAAGAGACAGAACGCCTCTACCAGGCTCTCCTTCAAGAAATGTTCAGGTCATTCTACGAGCTCGATTTTGGCTATTTGAATAAGACTTTGCTGTACCGTCTACAATCCAAAGACGACGTCAAACCGAAAAGACACAGAAGAGGAATCTGGAATGATGTTTTTACCGGTTTCAAAATCGGGGCATCAATGATTAATAGCATGGACAATTATGTAGCACATTTCAGATACCATATTCCATTTTTACCAGAGCACCTGACAGATCTGTTCAAAGCAGCACAAAAATCCCAGAAACATTATTTCACCCTACAACAAAAAATCAGTAAAATTGGGAGCCCAGATAGCTCACTTAAATTCAAGGCCCTGGTGGGATTGGGGGTTGGATGTAGAGGTCCAGGCCTGGGACTGCATCCTCTCTCACGCCCTGGTAGTGGCACAGCTGATCATTGGAGCTGATTTGTTGGCGATCTGCTGCCAGCTTCGGAGAAAGGGCTGTCGTTTAAAAATTGAGAAAGCTATGCGGGAGGCCAAGTCAAAGGCCAAACGAAAAGGGAGGGCTAGCAAAGTCTATGCAGTATGACGGGACTGATTGTATGAGCTGAATGTATTGCACTGTAAAGAAAAGTCTGTACCTTGAAAAAGGTCCGTACCTCCCTATCTGTAATACTATGATGTGTGATACTATGAACTATTATGATTTTGGTGAAGGGTATTGGTTGAGAAGCATTTTTACATTTTCAGTATTGTATTGATTCCAAATGTATGAATACCATTGGTGTATTTTAATGTTTTATCGTGGGTTTAGGTAAGATTTGGGGAAGATTGGCTCTGAGAAGGAAAAGGTTTTGCTTCACATTTTGAAAGCACCCTGAGACAGAGTGTTTTAACGGGGACTGTAAGGTTCTGCAAAACCAACCACGGAGACATGCGGCAGGGAGAATGGGAAGATGCCGTGTTTAAAATGACCAACTGCAGCCAACAGCCTGTAAACCGCGGAGGATGATGGGACTCTGGCCACCCTGTACAGTAACAGACAGTGTTGCAGGGGCATGGAACCAGACGGGGGATGAGCCAGCTACCGTAAGGGGGTGAAGAGTGTACATTTGGTTCTTCCAGGAAAATGGATACAAGGCAACTTTATATTTTAAAAGGACATTTCTCCAGCTTTTCGTATAAAACCCTCACAGAAGAGGCAACATGTCCAGGCAAAATCTCCCCAGTAATACACAAGGCAATAAAAAGGGTATCAGTTTGAATAATTAAACAAATGCCCACAGGTTTGATGCAATCATTTTGGCCAGCCCAGACAGAGTGGCACCTCTGTCGAGATAGTGAACAATCATCTTCATTCACCCCATCAGCGAGCGACAGGATACAGGAGGTGTTGCTAATCTCCCATTCCAGACAGATCGATACACATCGAACTGCCATTCACATTCCATTTTATTCAAGGAAGACCCAAGACAATGGAATGCAGTTTTGGCGCGAAGATGAACGGACTATAAGAAAAGGCTGCAAAAACACACAAGGAGATTGGTTTGGAGGTTGGAGGTTGGAGTCAGCTTTTGCATTGAGTTGTAGAGTTGAGTTAAGAAGGTGCGAGTCAGTTTTCGTTGTGGTTGAGTTGAGTTAAAGGGGAGTTGAGTCAGCTCTTCACAGGGCTCTCGCTCTGGGGAAGGTGTGCTTAGCTCCAGCAGCTTTTTGCTTAGGAGCCAACCGAGAGGCAAATAGAAGAAACCGACGCAACATCGAGGAGGCAAACCGAACCGACCAACAACGTAAAACCCACCCCAGAGGCACCCCGAGCTGAAATAAGTGCCCCCCAGAACCCCGGAATTGATAGGATTGTGAGTATAGCCCAAACCCCCTCACAGACTCAATTTAGGATAGGAATTGGTAAGAAGGGTGGGAGTGGGAGGTGGGGTTGTGTGTGAGTGGAATGTTTTAACCTCTCATCTTCCCCTTCCCTGTTGTGAGAATTTTCGTGTTGTTGAGTGAGATTATGCCATTACTGCTATTTATGACCTCTTCCTATGCCCTCTGTCTTGGTGTTTACTATTCTAAATAAACAACATTAGCCATTTTGTACTTTTACCCACTGTGTCTGGTGCCTCCTTAATCACCCATCCTCAGAAATCGCACGTACAGAACCCCAGGGGAGTGTGGATTCGAACCCACACCCCAAGCTCCTCTTACACAGTGGTGGAAAACGGTAAGACACAATACGGTGTCTGAGATGTCAGAAAGTGTCTTGGACCATCACACTTATGTTCCAGAATGGTCCCATCGGATCGGAAGGTAGAAAATGTAACACTCCTATTCACGAAAGGAGGGAGAGAGAAAACAGGGACCTACAGGCCAGTTAGTCTGACATCAGTCATCGGGAAAATACTGCAATCCATTGTTAAGGAAGTGGTATCAGGGCACTTAGACAATCATAACATGATTCGGCAGAGTCAATATGGTTTTATGAAAGGGAAATCGTGTTTGTAACAAATTTATTAGAGTTTTTTGGGGATGTAACTAGCAGGGTAGATAAAGGGGAGCCAGTGGATGTGGTGTATTTGAATTTCCAAAAGGCATTCGATAAGGTGCCACATAAAAGGTTATTACACAAGATAAGGGCTCATGGGATTGGAGGTAATGTATTAGCATGGATGGAAGATTGGTTAATGGACAGAAAACAGAGAGTAGCGATAAACGGGTCGTTTACAGGTTGGCAGGCTGTGGGGTGCCGCAGGGATCAGTGCTGGGGCCTCAGCTATTTACAATCTGTATTAATGACAAAGATGAAGGACAGAGTGTAATGTATCCAAGTTTGCTGACGACACAAAGCTAGGTGGGACAGTAAGTTGTGAGAACACAAAGGGTCTGCAAAGGGATATATAGATAGACTGAGTGAGTGGGCAGTAAGGGGCAAATGGAGTATAATGTGGGGAAATGTGAGGTTATTCACTTTGGTCGAAAGAATAGAAAAAACAGAACATTTTTTAAATGGTGAGAAATGTTTAAATGTTGGTGTTCAGAGAGATTTGGGGGTCCTTGAGCAAGAGGTCATGGTCCATATCGAGACTAATGACATAGGTGGAAAGAGGGATGAGGTCCTGCAGGCAGAGTTTAGGGAGCTAGGAGAGAGATTAAAAAGCAGGACCTCAAATCTCCGGATTACTCCCGGTGCCACAAGCCAGTGAGTACAGAAATAGGAGGATAGAGCAGATGACTGCGTGGCTGGAGAGATGGTGCAGGCGGGAGGGTTTTAGTTTCCTGAGGCATTGGAATCGCTTCTGGGGGAGGTGGGACCTGTACAAGCCGGACAGGTTGCACCTCAACAGCACCGGGACCAATATCCTCGTGGGATGGGTTGCTAGTGCTGTTGGGGAGGGTTTAAACTAGCTTGGCTGGGGGATGGGAACCTGAAAATAGATTCAATAGGGAGGGGAGTAAAGCTGGAATTAGAAAGCAAAAATAAAGAAAGTGAGTTTGAAGGAGAGAGAAAACAAGCAGGAAAAAAGGGTAAAAAAAAAGAAATTTAAAGGCACTTTGTCTCAATGCACGTAGCATTCGTAACAAAATAGATGAGTTGATGGCACAAATAGATTCAGATGGGTATGATCTGATAGCCACTACAGAGACATGGTTGCAAGGTGACCAGGACTGGGAATTAAATATTCAGGGGTATTTGACAATCCGAAAGGACAGACAGAAAGGAATAGAAGGTGGGGTAGCTCTCTTGATAAAGGATGGAATCACTGCAACAGTGAGAAACAATATTGGCTCAAATGTTCAGGATATTGAAACAGTTTGGATAGAGATAAGGAATAATAAGGGGTAAAAGTTACTGGTGGGCGTAGTCTATAGGCCCCTTAACAGTAGCAACTCTGTTGGTCGGAGCATAAACCAGGAAATAGTGGGGGCTTGTAAAAAGGGAACAGCAATAATCATGGGTGATTTTAACCTCCATATTGATTGGACAAATGAAATTGGTCCGGGTAGCCTTGGGGAAGAGTTCATAGAGTGCATAAGGGACGGGTTCCTTGAGCAGTATGTAACAGAACAAACCAGGGGGCAGGCTATCTTGGATCTGGTCCTGTGTAATGAGACAGGATTAATAAACAATCTCCTCGTAAAGGATTCCCTTGGAATGAGTTTTCATGGCATGGTTGTGTTGTGTATGCAGACTATAGATATACTCTCTGTGTAGTCACTGTGTCATTGCATAGGATGGAGACTTGTTTACCTGATGTACGACCAATAAGGTTTACTCTGTGTATATACATGATGGAACCACTAGAGGGTGCAACTGGTGGAGACCAGGGTTTCCTGCCCTGGTGGCAGGGCCCAGTATAAAAGGCTGCACACCATGTTTGTGCCTCACTCTGGAGTTTGGAATAAAGGACCAAAGTCACTATAGTTTGAGTACAACACATTGCCTCGTGGAGTCACTCATAAATACATTACAGACATAATAACTGGAATTTCAAATTCAGATGGAGGGTGAGGAAGTTGGATCTCAAACCAGCATACTAAACGTAAATAAAGGAAACTATGAAGGTATGAGGGCAAAGTTGGCTAAATTGGACTGGGAAAATAGATTAAAGAGTAGGACGGTTGATGAACAGTGGCGTACATTTAAGGAGATATTTCACAACTCTCAAGAAAAATATATTTCAGTGAGGAGGAAAGGGGGCAAAAAAAAGATCGCCATCCGTGGCTAACTAAAGAAATAAAGGACGGTATCGAAGTGACCAAAACTAGTGGGAGGGTAGAAGATTGGGGAAGCTTTTAAAAGCCAGCAAAGGATGACTAAAAAAATGATTAAGAAAGGGAAGATAGATTATGAAAGTAAACTAGCACAAAATATAAAAACAGATAGCAAGAGTTTCTACAGCTATATAAAAAGGAAAAGACTGGCTAAAGTAAGTGTTGTTCCCTTAGAGGATGAGACCGAGGAATTAGTGATGGGGAACATGGAGACGGCAGAAACTCTGAAAAAAATATTTTGTATCAGTCTTTACGGTAGAGGACACTAACAATATTCTGACAGTGAATAGTCAAGGGGCTATAGCGGGGGAGGAACTTAACACAATCACAATCACTAAGGAGATGGTACTCAGTAAGATAATGGGACTAAAGGTGGTTAAATCCCCAGGACCTGATGGCTTGCATCCTAGCACCTTAAGAGAAGTAGCGGCAGGGATAGTGGATGCATTGGTTGTAATTGACCAAAATTCCCTGGATTCTGGGGAGGTCCCAGCAGATTGGAAAACTGCAAATGTAATGCCCCTATTTAAAAAAGGAGGCAGACAAAAAGCAGGAAACTATAGACCAGTTAGCCTAACATCTGTGGTTGGGTAAATGTTGGAGTCCATTATTAAAGAAGCAGTAGCAGGACATTTGGAAAAGCATAATTTGGGCAGGCAGAGTCAGTATGGATTTGTGAAGAGGAAGTCATGTTTGACAAATTTGCTGAAATTCTTTGAGGATATAACGAACAGGGTGGATAAAGGGGAACCAGTGGATGTGGTGTATTTGGATTTCCAGAAGGCATTTGACAAGGTGGCACAGAAAAGGTTACTGCACAAGATAAAAGTTCACAGGGTTGGGGGTAATATATTAGCATTGATAGAGGATTGGCTAACGAACAGAAAACAGAGAGTCGGGATAAATGGTTCATTCTCAGGTTGGCAATCAATGACTAGTGGGGTGCTGCAGGGACCAATGTTGGAACCCCAACTATTTATAATCTATATTAACGACTTGGAAGAAAGGTCTGAGTGTAACGTAGCCAAGTTTGCTGACGATACAAAGATGGGAGGAAAAGCAATGTGTGAGGAGGACACAAAAAATCTGCAAAGGGACATAGACAGGCTAAATGAATGGGCAAAAATTTGGCAGATAGAATATAATGTTGGCAGAAAAAAAATCAAAATGCAAGTTCTAATTTAAATGGAAAAAAATTGCAAAGTGCTGCAGTACAGCGGGACCTGGAGGTATTTGTGCATGAAACACAAAAGATTAGTATGCAGGTACAGCAAGTGATCAGGAAGGCCAATGGAATCTTGGCCTTTATTGCAAAGAGATGGAGTATAAAAGCAGGGAAGTCTTGTTACAGTTATACAGGGTATTGGTGAGGCCACACCTGGAATACTGTGTGCAGTTTTGGTTTCCATATTTACGAAGGAATATACTTGCTTTGGAGGCAGTTCAGGGAAGGTTCATTAAGTTGATTTCGGAGATGAGGGGGTTGACTTATGGGGATAGATTGAGTAGGTTGGGCCTCTACTTATTGGAATTCAGAAGAATGAGTGGTGATCTTATCGAAATGTATAAGATTATGAGGGGCTTGACAAGGTGGATGCAGAGAGGATGTTTCCACTGATGGGGAGACTAGAACTTGAGGGCGTGATCAAAGAATAAGGGGCCGCCCATTGAAAACTGAGATGAGGAGAAATTTCTTCTCTCAGAGGGTTGTAAATCTGCGGAATTCACTGCCTCAGAGAGCTGTGGAAGCTGGGACAATTTATAAATTTAAGACAGAGATAGACAGTTTCTTAACCGATAAAGAAATAAGGGGTTATGGTGCGCGGGCAGGGAAGTGGAGCTGAGTCCATGATCATATTAAATGGTGGAGCAGGCTCGAGGGGCTGTATGGCCTACTCCTGCTCCTATTTCTTATGTTCTTATGTTCTTAAACTTCGAAAGCTAGCATGCAGGTACAGCAAGCAAAAAGGAAGGCAAATGGCATGTTGGCCTTTATTGCCCAAGGGTTGGAGTATAAGAGTAAAGAAGCTTTCTTTAAATGTACAGGGCCTGGGTGAGACTACATCTGGAGGACTGTGCACAGTTTTGGTCTCCTTATCCAAGGAAGGATATACTTGCCTTGGAGGCGGTACAACGGAGGTTCACTCGAATGATTCCTGGGATGAGAGGGCTGTCTTATGATGAGAGGTTGTGTAGAATGGACCGATACTCTCTGGAGTTTAGAAGAATGAGAGGTGATCTCATTGAAACATACACGATTCTGAAGGGGTTTAACAGGGTAGATGCTGAGAGGTTGTTTCCACTGGCTGAATATTTCCAGCATTTTCTGTTATTATTTCAGATATCCAGCAGCTACAATATTTTACTTTTCTAATCCGTGCTGTATCTGCCCCAGGAGTGTTTGGGACAGTGTAGAGGAAGCGTTACTCTGTATCTAACCCCGTGCTGTACCTGCTCTGGGAGTGTTTGATGGGACAGCGTAGAGGGAGCTTTATTCTGTATCTAACCCCGTGCTGTACCTGCCCTGGGAGTGTTTGATGGGACAGTGTAGAGGGAGCTTTACTTTGTATCTGCCTGGGAGTGTTTGATGGGACAGTGCAGGGGGAGCTTTACTCTGTATCTAACCTCGTGCTGTACCTGCCCTGGGAGTGTTTGATGGGGACAGTGTGGAGGGAGCTGTTCTCTGTATCTAACCCATGCTGTACCTGCCCTGGGAGTGTTTGATGGGGACAGTGTAGAGGGAGCTTTACTCTGTATCTAACCCATGCTATATCTGCCCTGGGAGTGTTTGGGCCAGTGCAGAGGGGGCATTACTCTGTATCTAACCCATGCTGTACGTGCCCTGGGAGTATGTGATGGGACAGTGTAGAGGGAGATTTACTCTGTATCTAACCCGTGCTGTACTTGTGCGGGTGAACCTAGAAGCCTAGAAGTGAATAAAAATTTGCCACTATAGAATGTGGACTTGCTCCTCCTGTGGCAGTTTCAAGATCTCCACCCCACGACTTTCAAAATCACACGACACACGCCTGGTCTGGAAGATGCGAAAGTCACTAAATATCACGTCATGTCATTAAACAGGAACTGTGCAAGTGCCAGAAATTTTGAAGGAAAATCATAACGTTACAGTTGCCTCCCAATTCAGCCATGGCCTTTTGCTGGGATCCGTCGTCATTGGGGATGGGGATGTTCAGAGAGTCCCTCGTGCCATCAGTTGTTTAATTCTTCAACTCCATTCATGACTGAATGTGGCCGGACTGTATGCATTGGACCTGATCCCTTGATTGTGGGATCGATTAGCCATGTCTATCGCATGCTAATTCCGCTGTTCAACATCTTCACGGAGGCGTACGAAAGCACGGGCCTTACACTAATCATCCGTAAGATAAAGGTCCTCTAACAACCTCACCTCGCCACTGCCCCCAATCATCAAGATCCATGACACAGCCCTGAATAACATGGACCACTTCCCATTCCTCGGGAGCCTAATATCAGCAAGGGCAATCATCGACGACGAGGTCCAACACCGCCTCCAGTGCGCCAGCGCAGCCTTCGGCCGCCTGAGGAAGAGAGTGTTCGAAGATCAGGCCCTCAAATCTGGCACCAAGCTCATGGTCTACAGGGCTGTAGTGATACCTGCCCTCCTGTATGGCTCAGAGACATGGACCATATACAGTAGAGACCTCAAATTGCTGGAGAAATACCACCAACGATGTCTCTGCAAGAGTCTGTAAATCCTCTGGGAAAACAGACACACCAACATTACCGTCCTTGACCAGGCCAACATCCCCAGCATCGAAGCACTGACCACACTCGACCAGCTCCGTTGGGCAGGCCACATGCCCGACAAAAGCCTCGAAAAGCAAACCCTCTACTCGGAACTCCTACACGGCAAGCAAGCCCCAGATGGGCAGAGGAAACATTTCAGGGACACCCTTGATGCCTCCCTGATAAAATGCAACATCCCCACCGACACCTGGGAGTCCCTGGCCCAAGACCGCCCTAAGTGGAGGAAGAGCATCCAGTGGACACTGAGCACCTCAAGTCTCATTGCCGAGAGCATGCAGAAAACAAGCGCAGGCAGAAGGAGCGTGCGGCAAACCAGACTCCCCACCCACCCTTTCCTTCAACCACTGTCTGTCCCATCTGTGACAGAGACTGTAATTCCCTCTTGGACTGTTCAGTCACCTGAGAACTCACTTTTAGAGTGGAAGCAAGTCTTCCTCGATTTCTAGGGACTACCGATGATTATCATGCATGTAGTCCTGTGTTGTAGCTTCTCCAAGTTGGCACCTCATTCCTATGTACACGTGGATAGGCAATGGCAGAAATTTATAGATCACATGGATGGATTACAACTATTGTACATCCCTGTCTGGCGTAAAAATAAAACAGGAAAGGTGGCTCAACCGTAGCTAACAAGGGAAATTAGGGATAGTGTTAAATCCAAGGAAGAGGTGTCAAGTCCTTACTTTATAGTATAAAACCACATGAGGCACATCCTGGGGACAAGGTCACACACAGACCTTAACTCTTTATTTACAGCACTAAGACAACCCAACCCTGCGTGGGATCTCCCTTTATATACCTGGGTGCGCAGGTATGGGGCAGTCTTCCACAAGTGCACCTCTTGTGGTCAAGGTGTGCATCAAGGTCAAGTGTGTACAGTAATACAGTGGTGTTACATACATGACATCACCTCCCCACCAAAGTCTTATTAGGATCATAGGTTTAGTCTTTCAGGTGGTCTATGCTCCCTCGTGGAGTGCTGCAGTTGGGATTCTGGTAGTTGGACACTGACTTAAGTGTCTGTTACCCTGTGGTGATTCCGGCCTGTCCGGGCTGACCGCAGGGACTGTGCATTCTGCTGACTGCTCTTGTTGCTCGTTCACTGGCGGTGGTGTGAGTTCCAACTCGTGGTCTTCTTCAGGTTCCTCCGTGTCGGAGCTGAATCGTTTTTTTACTTGGTCCAGATTTTTGCGGTATATCTGACCATTGTTGAGTTTTACCACAATTACCCTTATTCCCCTCTTTGTCAATTACAGTCCCCTCAAGCCATTTGGGCCCCATTGCGTGATTGAGGACGAATACGGGATCATTTATTTCTATACACTTCGCCCTTGAATTGCGGTCATAGTACTCGTTTTGGGATGGCACTTGCCCTCAACAATGTCGGTCAAGACTGGGTGAATGAGGGACAATCAAGTCTTGAGTGTCCGTTTCATTCGTAGCTCTGCGGGCGGGACCCCCGTGAGTGAGCGCGGTCAGGATCTATAGGCCAGCAGGAGGCGCGATAGGCAGCATTGTCGGGAGGGCCCTTGAATCCTGAGCATACTTTGCTGAATGATTTGGACCGCACGTTCCGCCTGGCCATTGGAGGCCGGCTTGAATGGTGCTGTCCTGACATGGTTGATGCCATAACCCGACATGAACTCCCGGAATTCGTAGCTTGTAAACCATGGGGCATTATCACTAACCAGGATGTCCGGCAAGCCATGGGTTGCGAAGATCGCACATAGGCTTTCCACAGTGGTGGATGTCGTGCATGAATTCAAAATGATGCACTCGATTCATTTTGAATACGCATCCACCACGATGAGAAACATCTTTCCCATGAACGGGCCCGTGTAGTCTACATGAATGCGTGACCATGGCCTGGTAGGCCAGGACCACGGGCTGAGTGGGGCCTCCCTGGGGGCATTACCCAGCTGGGCATACTTCGTGCACCTGCGAACACAGTGTTCCAGGTCTGAATCAATTCCAGGCCAACAAACGTGTGGCCGGGCAATCGCCTTCATCAGCACGATGCCTGGGTGCTCACTGTGGAGTTCCCTGATGAATGCCTCCCTCCCCTTCCGGGGCATAACTACCCGGCTGCCCAATTTTAGGCAGTCGGCCTGGATGGAGAGCTCATCCATCTGTCTGTGGAAGGGTCTGACCTCCTCAGGGCATGCTCCGTGTGTGGGTGCCCAATCCCCAGTCAGAACACATTTCTTAATCAGGGATAGGAGGGGATCTCTGTTTGTCCAGATTTTGATCTGGCGAGCTGTGATGGGGGAGTCTGCGCTGTCGAAGGCGTCGACAGCCATGACCATCTCGGCGCTTTGCTCCGCTGCCCCCTCAGTGGTGGCCAGTGGAAGCCTGCTGAGCGCATCAGCTCAATTTTCAGTGCCAGGCCAGTGCCGAATTGTGTAGTCATAAGCAGCTAGCGTGAGGGCCCATCGCTGTATGCGAGCTGATAACAGGACGTTAATGGCTTGTGGTCTGTCTCTAATTCGAACCTCCTGCCAAAGAGGTACTGATGCATTTTTTTTACACCATAGACACATGCAAGCGCTTCTTTCTCAACCATGCCATATCCCCGTTCTGCTTGAGAGAATGACCTGGAGGCATAAGCCACAGGTTGCAGTTGACCCTCAGCATTGCCCTGCTGCAACACACACCCAACCCCATAGGACGATGCATCACATGTCAGAACCAATTTTTTACAGGGGTCGTACAGGGTCAACAATTTGTTAGAACAAAGTAAGTTCCACGCCCGATCGAAAGCCCATTCCTGACAGTCCCCCCAAAACCAATCACAACCCTTACGCAGGAGCACATGTAGTGGCTCTAACAACGTGCTCAAGCTCGGCAGAAAGTTCCCGAAATAGTTCAACAGTCCCAGGAATGAACGCAACTCCGATGTGTTGCAGGGCCTGGGTGCTCGTCGAATCACCTGTGTTTTGGATTCGGTGGGCCGAATCCCATCTGCAGTAACCCTCCTGCCCAGAAACTCAACCTCAGGAGCTATAAACACATATTTCGACTTCTTGAGTCGCAGGCCTATCCGGTCCGGTCAGCGTAGCACCTCCTCCAGGTTGTGGAGGTGTTCCTCAGTGTCTCGACCCATGATGAGGATGTCGTCCTGGAATACGATTGTTCCAGGTATGGATTTGAGCAGGCTTTCCATGTTTCTTTGAAAAAGCGCGGCAGCTGACCGAATGCCAAACCGGCACCTGTTATAAATGAACAGCCCCTTGTGCGTGGTGATGGTGGTCAGTAGTTTAGATTCGTCGGCCAGTTCCTGGGTCATATAGGCTGAAGTATGGTCCAACTTGGTGAACAGCTCGCCGCCTGCCAGCATGGCGAAAAGGTCCTCCGCTCTCAGGAGGGGTATTGATCTTGTAGGAACATCTGATTGATGGTGGCCTTGTAGTCGCCACAGATCCAGACAGAACTATCTGCTTTTAGGACGGGAACGCTGGGGCTCGCCCAGTCGCTGAATTCAACAGGCGATATGATGCCCTCTCTAACAGCCGGTCCAACTCGCTCTCGATTTTTTCACGCATCACATGAGGCACCGCTCTGGCTTTGTGGTGCACCGGCCTGGCATGCGGGGTGATGTGTATCGCTACTTTAATGCCTTTGAAAGTCCCGATGCCAGGTTAAAATAGTGAGTCGAATTATTGTAGGACTTGTGAGCATGAACTTCGCTCCACAGACGACATTGCGTGAACATCCCCCCATTTCTAGTTCATCTTGGCTAACCAGCTCCTCCCCAACAGTGCGGGACCATCGCCTGGGACAATCCAGAGTGGCAGCCGATTCACTAACACATTGTGTGTGACAGCCAACATTGCACTGCCTAGCACCGGAATAATCCCTTTAATGTACGTCGTAATTGTGTTTCAATGCGTTCTAGTTTGGGTCTACTGGCTTTGATGGGCCATAGTTTCTCGAATTGCTGAACGCCCATGAGTGACTGGCTGGCCCCCGTGTCCAGCTCCATACGTACTGGGATGCCATTTAATAAAACCCTCATCATCATTGGTGGCGTTCTGGCGTACGCACTGTGAATATTCATCACATGGACCCGCTGAACCTCCGCGTCCATCGATTTGCCCCAAAAGTTATCCTGCCTCAAAGAACCCTCTTCTGGTTCATCCGCCTCATACATTAGTCTGATTGCAGGCTTCCTGCACATTCGAGCTAAATGGCCACTGAGATTGCAGCTCCTGCAGACAAATTGTTGGAATCTGCAAGATCTAGCTGAGTGTTTACCCCCACACTCCAGCGTGAGTTAAAGTTTCCATTGTTGGGAATGAAAGGACTATGGCCAGGCATTCCCGCTGAATGTCCCTTTGACTGCTCTTAAGTATCCTATTAATGGGTGTCAATGGCCCCATCCCGGGCCGCATTGTCCACTGTGATGGTGTAAATGTCCGTTCAGCCTGCCATTGTCTCTGTGGAAGACCTACTCTGGGGCCTATGGCTGTCTGGGGGGTGTCGGACTGCCCCTGCCAGCCTGCAGGGCTCTGAGTCGCATTAATAATATTGACTCCCTGATCCATCGCCGTATTGGGGGCAGAATTGCGCGCGTATATCGTTTTCGTCTCTTCCTCCCCCGCCATGAAAGTTTGAGCCATGAACACCGCCGCTTCCAAGGTGAAATCTTGGTCTCAATTAGTTTATGGAAAATTCCCACATGACCGATGCCCTCGAGAAAGAAGTCCCTTAGCATTTCCCCCCTACAAGTGTCTGTGAGCTTACAGAGGTTGGCCAAACGCCGAAGGTCCGCTACAAAGTCCGGTATGCTCTGTCCTTCACGACGTCTGTGGGTGTAGAATCTGTGTCGGGCCATGTGTATGCTGCTCACCAGTTTGAGGTGCTCCCTGATTATCTTGCTGAGCTCCTCAAAGGTTTTGTCCACCGGCTTTTCGGGTGCCAGTAAGTCCTTCATGAGTGCGTAAGTCTTTGGTCCGCAGCTGGTCAAGAGGTGAACCCTGCGCTTGTCAGCCGCAGCATCCCCCAGCCATTCCTTCATAACAAAACTCTGCTGAAGCCTCTCAACAAAATCGTTCCAATCATCCCCAATGCAGTACCGTTCTTCTGTGCTACCGTTGGCCATTCTCGTGGGTCGTGAATTCCCGTTTCTCGTCGCCACTGTAAAATCCTTACTCTATAGTATAAACCACATGAGGCACATTCTGGGGACAAGGTCACACACAGACCTTAACTCTTTATTTACAGCACTAAGAAAACCCAACCCTGCGTGGGACCTCCCTTTATATACCTGGGTGCCCAGGTATGGGGCAGTCTCCCACAAGTGCACCTCTTGTGGTCAAGGTATGCATCAAGGTCAAGTGTGTACAGTAATACAGTGGAGTTACATACATGACAAGAGGCATATAAATTGGCCAGAAAAAGCAGTAAACCGAAGGACTGGGAGAAATTTAGAATTCAGCAGAGGAGGACAAAGGGGTTAATTAGGAGGGGCAAAATAGAGTATGAGAGTAAGCTTGCAGGGAACATAAAAACTGACTGAAGAAGCTTCTATAGATATGTGAAGAGAAAAAGATTAGTGAAGACAAACGTAGGTCTCTTGCAGTCAGAATCAGGTGAATTCATAATGGGGAACAAGGAAATGGCAGACCAACTGAACAAATACTTTGGTTCTGTCTTCACGAAGGAAGACACGAATAACCTCGAGAAAATACGAGTGGACCGAGAGTCTAGCGAGAAGGAGGAACAGAGGGAAATCATTATTAGCCAGGAAATGGTGTTAGGGAAACAGATGGGACTGAAGGCCGATAAATCCCCAGGGCCTGATAGTCTGCATCCCAGAGTACTTAAGGAAGTGGCCCTAGAAATTGTAGATGCATTGGAGGTCATTTTCCAAAATCCCATGGATTCTGGATCAGAACCTATGGATTGGAGGGAGCTAATGGAGGGTAGCGTAGGGATGAGGTCCTACAAGCTGAATTTAGGGAGCAAGGAGTTAAATTAAAAAGTAGGAACTCAGAGGTAGTAATCTCAGGATTGCTACCAGTGCCACATGCTAGTCAGAGTAGGAATCATAGGATAGCTCAGATGAATACGTGGCTTGAGGAGTGGTGCAGAAGGGAGGGATTCAAATTCCTGGGACATTGGAACCGGTTCTGGGGGAGATGGGACCAGTACAAACCGGATGGTCTGCACCTGGGCAGGACCGGAACCAATGTCCTAGGGGGAGTGTTTGCTAGTGCTGTTGGGGAGGGGTTAAACTAATATGGCAGGGGGATGGGAACCAATGCAGGGAGACAGAGGGAAATAAAATAGGGGCAGAAGCAAAGGATAGAAAGAAGAAAAGTAAAAGTGGAGGGGAGAGAAACCCAAGGCAAAAATCAAAAAGGGTCACATTGCAGCAAAATTCTAAAAAAACAAAGTGTGTTAAAAAGACAAGCCTGAAGGCTCCCTGTCTCAATGCGAGGAGGAGTATTCGTAATAAGGTGGATGAATGAACTGCACAGGCAGCAATTAATGAATCTGATATCATTGGCATCACGGAGACATGGCTCCAGGGTGACCAAGGCTGGGAACTCAACATCCAGGGATATTCAACATTCAGGAAGGATAGACAGAAAGGAAAAGGAGGTGGGGTAGCATTGCTGGTTAAAGAGGAAATTAACATAATAGTAAAGGACATTAGCCTGGATGATGTGAAATCTGTATGGGTGGAGCTGCGGAATACCAAAGGGCAGAAAACGCCAGTGGGAGTTGTGTACAGACCACCAAACAGTAGTAGTGAGGTTGGGGACAGCATCAAACAAGAAATTAGGGATGCGTGCAATAAATGTACAGTAGTTATCATGGGCGACTTTAATCTAGATAGATTTGCCTAACCAAATTGGTAGCAATACGATGGAGGAGGATTTCCTTGAGTGTATTAGGGATGGTTTTCTGGACCAATATGTTGAGGAACCAACTAGCGGGCTGGCCATCCTAGACTGGGTGATGTGTAATGAGAAAGGATTAATTAGCAATCTTCTTGTGCAAGGCCCCTTGGGGAAGAGTGACCATAATATGGTAGAATTTCTTATTAAGATGGAGAGTGACACATTTAATTCAGAGACTTGGGTCCTGAACTGAAGGAAAGGTAACTTCGATGGTATGAGACGTGAATTGGCTAGAAAAGACAGACAAATGATACTTAAAGGGTTGGCGGTGGATAAGCAATGGCAAACATTTAAAGATCATATGGATGAACTTCAACAATTGTAAATCCCTGTCTGGAGTAAAAATAAAAAGGGGAAGGTGGCTCAACCGTGGCTAACAAGGGAAATTAAGGATATTGTTAAATCCAAGGAAGAGGCATATAAATTGGCCAGAAAAAGCAGCAAACCTGAGGACTGGGAGAAATTTAGAATTCACCAGAGGAGGACAAAGGGTTTAATTAGGAGGGGGAAAATAGAGTATGAGAGGAAGCTTGCCGGGAACATAAAAACTGACTGCAAATGCTTCTATAAATATGTGAAGACAAAAAAATTCGTGAAGACAAACGTAGGTCCCTTGCAGTCAGATTCAGGTGAATTTATAATGGGGAGCAAAGAAATGGCAGACCAATTGAATAAATACTTTGGTTCTGTCTTCACGAAGGAAGATACAAATAACCTTGCGGATGTACTAGGGGACCAAGGGTCAAGTGAGAAGGAGGAACTGAAGGATATCCTTATTAGGTGGGAAATTGTGTTAGGGAAATTGATGGAATTGAAGGCCGATAAATCCCCAGAGCCTGATAGTCTGCATCCCAGAGTACTTAAGGAAGTGGCCCTAGAAATTGTGGATGCATTGGTGATCATTTTCCAACAGTCTATCGGATCTGGATCAGTTCCTATGGACTGGAGGGTAGCGAATGTAACACCACTTTTTAAAAAAGGAGGGAGAGAGAAAACAGGTAATTATAGACTGGTTAGCCTGACATCAGTAGTGGGGAAAATGTTGGAATCAATTATTAAAGATGAAATAGCAGCGCATTTGGAAAGCAGTGACAGGCTCGGTCCAAGTCAACATGGATTTATGAAAGGGAAATCATGCTTGACAAATCTTCTGGAATTTTTTGAGGATGTAAGAAGAAGACAAGGGAGAACCAGTGAAGGTGGTGTATTTGGACTTTCAAAAGGCTTTTGACAAGGTCCCACACGAGAGAATGGTGTGCAAAATTAAAGCACATGGTATTGGGAGTAATGTACTGACATGGATAGAGAACTGGTTGGCAGGCAGGAAGTAGAGAGTCGGGATAAACGGATCCTTTTCAGAATGGCAGGCAGTGACTAATGGTGTGCCACAGGGCTCAGTGCTGGGACCCCAGCTATTTACAATATACATTAATGATTTAGATGAAGGAATTGAGTGTAATATCTCCAAGTTTGCAGATGACACTAAACTGGGTAGCCGTATGAGCTGTGAGGAGGACGCGCAGAGGCTGCAGGGTGACTTGGACAGGTTAGGTGAGTGGGCAAATGCATGACAGATGCAGTATAATGTGAATAAATGTGAGGTTATCCACTTTGGTGGCAAAAACACGAAGGCAGCATATTATCTGAATGGTGGCAGATTAGGAAAAGGGGAGGTGCAACCTGGGTGTCATGGTTCATCAGTCATTGAAAGTTGGGCTGTAGGTACAGCAGGCGGTGAAGAAGGCAAATGGTATGCTGGCCTTCATAGCTAGTGGATTTGAGTATAGGAGTAAGGACGTCTAACTGAAGTTGTGCAGGGCCTTGGTGAGGTTCCACCTGGAATATAGAGTTCAGTTTTAGTCTCCTAATCTGAGGCAGGACGTTCTTACTATTGAGGGAGTGCAGCGAAGATCCACCAGACTGATTCCCGGGATGGCTGAACTGACATATGAGGAGAGACTGGATCAACTGGGCCTGTATTCACTGGAGTTTAGAAGGATGAGAGGGGGTTTCATAGAGACATATAAAATTCTGACGTGACTGAACAGGTTAGATACAGGAAGAATGTTTCCGATGTTAGGGAAGTCCAGAACCAGGGAACACAGGATATTTCGGAAGCCATTTCGGACTGAGATGAGGAGAAACTTCTTCACTCAGAGAGTTGTTAACCTGCGGAATTCCCTACCGCGGAGAGTTGTTGATGCCAGTTCGTTGGATATATTCAAGAGGGAGTTAGATGTGGCTCTTACGGCTAAAGGGATCAAGGGGTATGGAGAGAAAGCAGGAAAGGAGTACTGAGGTGAAGGATCAGCCATGATCTTATTGAATGGTGCTGCAGGCTCGAAGGGCCAAATGGCCTACTCCTGCTCCTATTTTTTATGTTTCTATGTTTCTATGGACATTGCTCTTTGATGGTAGTTTGGGCACCAATGTATTTCCCATTTATATTTGAAGCATTATCATACGATTGACAGCGGCAATTTTGTAGGTCGATCTGTTCTCATCCAGAAAGGCCAGTATTATTTCTGCTATTTCTCATCCCGTATGACCGATTATCGGCAAGAACTGTAGGAATCTTTCCTCAGGACCAGTCGTTAGAACAAGGCAGACGACAAATGTCAGCTGATCTGAGTGTGTGACATCTAGTATTGAATCAACAGATATTGAATAGAACTGGGGGATTGGGTGGGTAAGCCTGCAGCGTCCCGTCCTAGGGCAAGGAATTGCTGGCCAGCCAGGCCCAGCACTCACCTGTACGAACCCTGCCTGTATATCTGAGGGCCCAAATACAAGGACTTTGCTCCCGGGGCAGAGTCTTGCTTGGCGGGAGCACAGAGCGGTGAATCAGGCATTGAGGGCCAGCGCACCTAACCCGTGGCTCTCTCCAATATCTCGCCGTTAAAATCAACGCCCGGGAATAATCAGGAGCACAAGGTATCCAGCGCGATGACCTCCGACCTGCGCTGTCACTGGGCGAGACACAGAGCCAGGATGGGAGAGCCACAATGTCGGTACTAGAAACACTCAGGATCTCTGAACGATGATGGCATTTAGTTTTTTGACTGGTTTCTTTAGCCGGTGTCATGGTGAAGGCCAATCGAGTCAATTGGGTACCACTGATGCAGGCAAACGGACACCCAGACTGAAGGATGAACCATTCTAATGTACATTGATTGAGTGAGGATCAATAGTTGATGATCAGGAAAACACACGGGCTAGAATTTCCTCTCAAATTGCCCATTTACCGCCCAGTTACCACTCGTTTAGAGAAAAAAATGGAAATTAGCACCCGTTACCGCCCCCGATTAGCGCCGGTGGTAATTTGGGACGCCCGTTACCACCGTTACCGCTCCTGATTAGCACTGGCGGTAATTTGGGCCGCCCATTACCACCGTTACCGCTCCCGATTAGCACCGGCGATAATTTGGGCCGCCCATTACCACCGCCGATGCTGAAAAGCCCCCGCCCACTTGGCAGATCCCAAATAGTCCGAAATTCAATTAAAATGTGTTTTTAAAGCCCGCTACCGCCCGTTAACGCTGCGCTGGATACCGCCCTTTGCTGGAGGACTTACCTGACTTGGGCCCAGCGACATCACTCCCTCCATTTTGCTGCAGCTTCACAGTGGCCCAGAAGATGGTGGATAATGAAGAAAAGCCATTGTTGATGCAAATGTAATGATATGTGCTGTACATATTAACAGATATGTGAGGTTTGTTCAACATGACCACCACTACTGTACTGAAGTGATTCTATGCAGAAAATGAACTTTTATATCATTTGAATGTGATTGGGAGAATTGGGAGAACTTTTCTTCAGTAGGCTTTGGGCTGACATATATGGCGAGTTCCTGCTATAAATTGGTTGTGTGTTCGTGATTGACATTTGGACTCTGTGGGGGACGGAACATCACCTCACCAACGTGCAATATTGTATCAGCAAGTCTATGAAGGATTGTGACCTGTAAAAGCCTTTCAAATTATTGGACCGCGCAATAAAAAAGTTCTCCTGTTCTAACGTCTATTCAAAGAGACTCGTTGTCTCAGACCCAGACCAGGCACTGAATTAACTCCCAGTACAGGATTGGAGAGAGAAAGGGGCTCACTGTCCCACACAGAGGAGGGAGGGGTTGTGTCCACGCAATGGGGGCTCATCCAAGTCAGTGTGTACATAACGGCCCGAGGGGGGCGGGGGGTCATTGCGTGTACATAACGGCCCGAGGCGTGGGGGTCACTGTGTGTACATAACGACCCAAGGGAGGGTCACTGTGTGTACATAACGGCCCGAGGGGGGGTCACTGTGTGTACATAACGACCCGAGAGTGGGGGTCACTGTGTGTACATAACGACCCGAGGGAGGGTCACTGTGTGTACATAACGGCCCGAGGGGGGGTCACTGTGTGTACGTAACGGCCCGAGGGGGGGGGGGGGGGTCACTGTGTGTACATAACGACCCGAGGGGGGCGGGGAGGGGGTCAGTCATTGGGTGTACCTCCAAGTAACCAGACTTCACGGGGCTTGACAGTGTGGCCGTGGGGCTATCCAGCTGTAGCAGGCATCACACTGTAATGTATGCCCCGGTGAGGATGCTCACAGGTTGCTGGAGCTGTTGCATTGTGAGGGGCTGACCCAGTTACGTGATGTTCACAAGACTCAGGGAAACCAGTCAGTTGGATGTGGGCCGTCCAGGATAAGGTCTGAGTTTACAAGGGGCGCCCTCAATCACACATTTACAGTTGTCCTTCCTAAAAGTGTCAATGTCCCAGAAGTGAGTGAGACACAGTACAATAATGGTTCAATTGAATAAAATTTTCTGAAAGTAGCAATTTTTTAAAACGTCAACAATGTAATAAAATAACATATCTTTGAAGAATATAAATTCTCACAACAAACATTATAAACAACAAACAACAACAACGGTTTAAACAGCACGGAAAAGACCCTGCCCCTCCCACAATTCAACCTGCCCCCACCTTTCCCAACGCCTTTCCCCAATCCCCCCTGACCCCCTCCTCCTCCTCCTCCCACTAACAATCCCCCTGGCCCTGCCCACGTCGGGACCACAACATTCTGCACCAGCACAGCACCTCCATTTATTATTTTTGTTCTTTTTCAGATATATTATTATTACTTACATTATTAGTTATATTCTTATATAATATAAAAAATTGTGAAAATTGTAAAGAATGCTCAGAAACCCAGCAAAGGCTCCCAGCCCCTCTCCCACAGACACCAAAGGCTCCCAGCCCCTCTCCCACGGACACACATCAACCTCTGCCGCTTCAAACTGTTGAGTGCGGTCCTTCTGTTGCCTGAACATGGGCAGGTCACCTTTGACCCCGGAATGGCGGGAGAATGGCCGTGCATGCGCAGACAAGCGTTTGCGGCCCTGTCACGCAACGGTTCAGCTTCCCTTTATACAGGAAAGCTGATCGTCGACTTTGGCCCCGCTGCGCTCCGCTCCCGCACCGCATCACCGCCGCCCGAAAACCTTGGGAGCCGTGGGAAAGACCCAACCGTCCCAATACCGTGTAGGATCGGGCGCGGGTGATCTCCAGGCAATTTCTAGCCCACAGGCAGTTTACTTATGAAGGGTATTGGTAGAAAGTTAGATTACACAATAAACACTGAGAAAAGCAGAAATCGGCCAAGGGAGGGCTTGCAGCCATGTTTGATAGCGACGGGGAATAAACAGACAGTGCTCCCCACACAGCCCACCCACTCCTTGCAGATGGATATTAGGTTTTGAAGTACACGTAGTTCTTTGTGGACTCTGCTTTCTGCTTCACCAAACTGAGGATAAGAAAGGATTCCCTGAGACAGGTGGGTGAACATGTTGGTGGTGCAACAAACTGTACCAAGGGGTGGTGGGCGCTGGGTTTGTGCCCACAGCAAGTCCTCAATCGCCACTGGGCTGTCGGGGAGGGAGGGGATCTGACAGGAGATAGACCCTTCCCCACAGGGAGTAACACCCCTCCCCCACTGCCGGTGGGGGGTTCATTTAAATATTATAATGCAGCTGCCGTGCCTCAGATTTAACCCCCATTTCAAATGTAACTCTGGCTGGTCGGGTTTCTCAGGCCTCGGGTAATCAACCAGCGAAAGTACGGCGAGGCCTGCTGGATCCAGGAGGTAAGTGCCGTTCCAACATCCCTGCATCACCCACCGTGATGGGAGACCTCCCCCAAGGCCTCCAATCCGCCCCCAAGGGTTCCCATCCCCCTCACTCCACAGGCCTCTCATTTCCCCCATGAGGCCTACAAATCAGCCCCTCCCCCCACGAGGCAACCGATTCAACCCCGCCCCCCCCATCCCAGCCTGCGATCCTTACACTCCCCTTCCCTCCCCCTGATGCCCCGCCCAGGATCACTCCCCCCTCCCCCGATGCCCGGCCCAGGATCACTCGCCCCTCCCCCGATGCCCCGCCCAGGATCACTCACGCTCTCCCGATGCCCCGCCCAGGATAACTCCCCCTCACCATCTCCCGATGCCCCGCCCAGGAACACTCTCCCCTCCCCCGATGCCCCACCCAGGATCACTGCCCCCTCCCCTGATGCCCATCCGAGGATCACTCTCCCCTCCCCTGATGCCCCACCCAGGATCACTCTCCCCTCCCCCGATGCCCCGCCCAGGATCATTCCCCCCTCCCCCGATACCCCTCCCAGGATCAATCCCCCCTCCCCCGATGCCCCGCCCAGGATCATTCCCCCCTCCCACGATACCCCGCCCAGGATCACTCCCCCCTCCCCCGATGCCCCGCCCAGGATCATACCCCCCTCCCACGATGCCCCGCCCAGTATCACACCCCCTCCGCCGATGCCCCATTCAGGATCACACCCCCCTCCCTCGAAGCCCCGCCCAGGATCACTCCCCCTTCCCTAATGCCCCGCACAGGATCACTCTCTCCTCCCCCGATGCCCTGGCCAGAATTACTCCCCCCACCCCTGATGTTCTGCCCAGGATCACTCTCCCCTCCCCCGATGCCCCGCCCAGGATAACTCCCCCCTCCCCTCCCCCACACTGCGACCAAATTCCTTGCACCCCTATCCCACTTTTGCCTATTTTGGGTCTGCGAATTTCTGGACTTCAGACTCATTTCCAAACACAATACGAAGGTATACATTGCAATAATTTTGTTCTGATGGTCCCTAATACATGTAGAGGTATCGCATCGCCTTGGCTGCTTTCGTTCTGACATCTTGCTGGTGATCTGACAGCAAGGCAATAATCTGCTCACAAATCTGAGCTGCAGACTGTGATGTGTAATAATGCGGTGGGGCATTGTACATGAGGAAAGCGAGGAATGTCAGTGTGTTCCCTCTGACCGCAGGAAGCACATTCCTTAGGAAGGCGGCACAGCTCCTTATGTACAAGGGGATCTGGTTGTCCAAGTCTTTGGCAATGTGCCTGGAGATGTTGCTTAAATAGTTCTCATAATCCAGGGTGGTCTCCTCCGAGGAAAGTTCTTGGAACATCTTGGATATGTTTGCTGACTCAATTACTGGAGCGTAGGAATTCAGCACGGATTTACAGACGTTAGTGACTTCAATGCTCTCAGCGTTGAGATGTAGCAGCAAGCGGATCAAGGTGGACTTGATGTGCTCCATATGTGGAGGGTTAATTTCCATACTCCCAAATCTTATTAGCTTGCCAAGAACGTTAAACGCCGCAGCTCTCATTGTCTCATGCTGATGTTCCAAGTAAGGCTGAACTGCCAGTGCCACATCACCAAGAATGGGATTTGTATAATCCTCCTGGAGCTGACCCAGAACTTTGCACATGCTCGACATTGCCTCAACTGCAATGAGATTCTCGGGTTTGGACTTCTGGTCAATCACAGGTAACATTGTAGACAACAGTTTGGTGCAGTATGTGTCGATCTGTTGAGAAGCTCCAATTGCAGCATTTCCCAAACCTTGTACAGCGAGCCATTGGACAATTGGGGGCTCATCAAGTAAACATCGAAACAAACTCTCCAGAAGTGTATCCATCAGCAACAAGTCCCACACCACGGAATGATTTAAAAGCTCCCCAAAGAAGGCAGCTATTGTGATCCTCTGACTCTCTCCTATGTTAAAAAGGAAGGAGTGAGTTGCTCCACAATGCTGATCAGATGCGGGGCAGCACACGCGGTCAATGTGCTTGCCAGCAGTGTAACCCCCCTCATGGTGCTTTCTTGGGCTCACGATGAGATCCCAACATCCCATTTCTCTCATGATGCGATCATCTCCCTTTCCCTGTGACAGGACAGCTCGAAGAATCTCAGCTGAGTAATGGCAAGCGTCGGCATCATTCAGTCTTAGAGCAGGGCCGAAGGTGCTCCCAGCCTTTGGAATTGTCAGAAAGTTGGTCGGAAAGCGAACCCAGACACTGAAGCTGAGATGAATCAGAAGGGTGCTGACTAACTGGGGGTAGAGAATGTTTATCACGTGACCTGAGTCAGGCTCACATACCACATCACGAAGAGCACAGAGGACAGCTAAAGACTGCTGAGTTGCTGAATCTTTTGTATCTGTGGCATGGCAATATCTGCCGTCGTCATACAATGATTTGATGTTGTTCAGTAAGAACTTGGCTGGCGCTAATGCATTACGTGTCAGGAGGGATCGCCATATGTCACGAATATATCCATCAAATGGAATGGGGTAAGTGAGGAGAGCGGACAAAACTGCTGGCAGATGGTGTGAGGCCAGAATGGAGATTGAATGCGTCACTGCATTTCTCACCCGCGGCTCAGTAATTGAACGCAAGTGACGGCACAATACTTTGATTGTTCCCCAAATGTCTGCATGGGTGGCTCCAAGTGTTGTAATGAGGACATTTGTCACAATAGAAGCTGTGCAGGAAATGTTCCGGTGCTTGTCTGTCAGCCCTTTAAAGACCGTGAAGAGTAGAGTGTTCAACTGCTCATGGGCGATGCACTTGGATAAAACGTTACCGACAGCAGTGCACGTTTGAAAGAGGGCCTGACTGGTAAATTGCTTTAATCCGCCTTTGATGGCTTTCATATACTCCACTTCCTTATCTTGATGACCCACTGGAAAGCCTTCAAGGTGTAACTGGATATACAGCAATCCATACAAGCTTTTAATGGCTGCCTCCCTTACAACATGCGATGGATCTGCACATTGAAGCCCCACACATCCAATAATCCTCACCAAGTTATGGGATGGCACCTTATTGCTAACTTGCAGTTTCTCCAGGTAAAATGTCACCAGCTGTAAAGTGCTCTCCATTGCCTTTTCTCGCTCATGGTCCCGTGTGGATTGGATCTCAGTCTCCATGGTTTTAAATACAGAATGAAGCCCATCAGGAGACAGATCCAAAAGTAAGTATTGCTTCAGGATATCCTGCACAGAGGCCATTGTGTCGGTGTGAAGCTTCTGTCTCTCTGCCATGTCCATGTTTGTACTTTGGTCGGCAGTGCTGCTCTCCCAATCTGGCAAACTGAAGACACGATTCAAACAGATGCTAATCAGCTCAGTCTCACTGCTCAATGAAGGCTGCAGTTTGATGAGGGCTGCACAGGCGTCCATGGCAGACTTTCGAACCCAAGTGCTCAATATCTCCTTTGGTTCGGCAGTGATCAGCTCCTGCATGCAGCTCAGCAATTCTGCCTTTCTGCTCAAAGTGTAGGGTGGGTGTTCTTCGCTGGGTTGGAGAGCTTTGGCCAACAGTGTCACAGTGTTAGTCAAACTTAATTTCAGTGTCAAGTCCTTCACCTTGGATTTCAGTCCAAACATCTTGGTGTTGAAAAGGCCCAGCTCATTGTGCAGAATGTCGGTCTCGATTCTGGGCAGAATGAGGTCCCGAGGACAATGTGACATAATCTGCCCATAGCATAAAATGAGCGTGCTTTTCACTTTCATTGTGTGATTGTCACCCTGGTATTTAATAAGGTGAAAGGAACTTGATATGTACAAACGATTGAACTCCATGAAAGCCTTCAGTGTGGTGAGCGTGGTGTCTAAGTGTGTTACAGCACAGTCACCAATTACAACGGCTACCCTGTCCCTCTCAAAATCTTCATTGTGCTCAACACTCTGAAGCATCTGATGAAGACTTTTACTGACTATGTCTTTGTCTTGGGTCAGTCGGAGCACTCTCCCTGAACACTTGTACAGAAAAGCCCTCTCTGTTGGATACAGGCGATAGGTGTGAATGCAGTGGGTCATTTCTGCAATGAGCTGGGTGATCCACACCTTATCCGCGATTGCCTCCAGAGTCTGGGACACAACCCCCAACAGTTTCTCTTCCCACTCATTCTGGAGATTGAACTTCTCTGAATTCTCCTCCAGAAAGTTACATAACATTGGGAATTCCTTGTCCCATACTCTCACTGTTGCTGGGTGGATGTCCATTGCCAGGAGATATAGTAAGCCCAGAGCAGGAACACCTCTGCCTTTTCCATGGCACAGAGAAGAAACACAATCAATAGCCGTGTCAGCAGTGTACGAGGCTCAGGAAGATTTGGATAGTCCTCGTAATTAAGAACAAATTGTGTATTGCTGGCCATCAGTCTCTTTATTCCAATGAAATATGAGGAACCACAGACTATTGTAAAGGCGTCAGTGTACTTTACTGTGATCACAAACTCCAGCAGGTAGGACCAGAGGACATCGCCAATCGGTAAAGTTCCCACCATCAATTTCAGCAATCCTTCGCACAGTCTCCTTAAATCCTTATCCGTAACCACGGCCGCCATTACGCTGCAGAACTCCTCTTCGCTTTCAGTACTCTCCTCGTTCTCCTCGGTGGGCAGAGCACACTGTTGGATGATAAATTCCACCAGCTGCTTTCCTTCCTCTCGCTCCAGGTAATTGTGACTGGCCATGGTGTATATTACCTGGGCAAGGATTCCCTTCACTCTGTTACTCCCAGTTAAAAGTGATCGTCGCACACAATTCAGAATCTGATCCTTCTGACTCTCCATGTTTGAAGGGACAGTATCGAGAAGGTACTTCAGCACGGCCAGTGCCCCAAGTTGAATTTGCTCATTGTCAATTGCCAGTTGCATCTGAAGGATCTCTAGTATGTGGTTGTAAATGCCGGAGCTAGAACTCTGAAGCAGCAAAGGATTTCATTTAGCTGCTTCTCAGAAAAGGTGTTTTGGGATTGTTCCATCACAATACAGATCTGCTCATGTAAAGTGATCAGCAGAATCTGCAGTTGTGTCACGAGTACTTCACTGTTCCTCTCGATGGCAGTGCGCAGGACACTGCACAGACACCGAGTGACAGAAACATGGGGAAAGGTTTCCTGGTACACCAAGAGAAGGGTTGGAATTAAGCTGGGGAGCTCCTTGTCCAGTTTGTCATTGGGTAGTAGCTGGATTATCTGGGCTACTGTTTCTAGTATTGCTCTGCTCACCTTGGGCTCTTTCATGGGCAGCCAGGAATTCAAAAGCAGATTGTAAGCCGCAGAAATCTCAAGAAAGAACATCTTCTTCTCAAGTTTAGGTTTTCTGGCCCCTCTGGGTTTGACAGGTACATTCGAATGCTCTCACTAAAAAGCCCCAATGCAATACAGAGAGTCCACTTCATTTCCCCATCAGTTACTCTATGCAGTGTGGGGAGCATGTTTCTCAAGACAGGCTTGAGCCGAGGTACCAAGCAATGCACGTTTGCTCTACACAGCCTTGCCAGTGTCAGCACCATGTAGAAATATGCTTGGGTCCATGGTTGGCACACCGACTCGATGTGCTTGAAAATTTCAATGGGAAACCTGGCACCCAGACTAACCAGGAGGCAACTTGCCGCTTCCTGATGGTCAACATGCTCGGATCTGATCATGTTTATCAAAGCCAAGTTGCTCAGTGTTTTAGCCAGCTGTGTTTGTAAGTGTCCAAGGTTATCCTTTATTACCAACGTCATCGCCGTTAGTAAGGCCCAACGTGGGGCCGGCCGCAATGTGTTTTTGGTCAGATACTTATGGCAGTACGTAAGGACGTATTTATGATTGATCCTTCCCAGTTCTTGCAGTGACTCAGTTAATCTCATTGGAACAAAGTCATCTTCATCAGAAAGCAGATTGATAATCATGGCCATCGAACACTTTATTCTGTTTGTCACCATTTTGCTGGAATTCAATCACTTCTCTTGTTTCACACAATGTGTCCTGGTGATAAGCAGACTTGTAACAACACAGAGCTCTCTGCCTTTACTCACCGATTATCACCAGTATTGCTGCTGTTATGTTGTCGATTTGATATTTCGACCTTTATTTGTCTCCACCCTAACACGGGCTCTTTCTCTCCTGTGAATGGATCTTCTCACACACAGAGATGTCCGTCCTATGCAGATCTTTCTTTGTAGATTCCTAATTCGATGGTCTTGAATTAGTTTAACGCTTTAAAGCTTTTGGTTGATTGCTTTGAAAAAAATTCTTTGGAAAACTCTCTCCCTCCTTCTCCTCATGGTCAAACACAAAGTTTAACTGCTGGATGACCAAGCAGCCGACAGCTTTATGTGAAAAAGGCGCTGTGTCATTATTTCCTGCTTTTGTGAAGTCACGAATTTCATTGTGACGTCTTGTGACTCGAGCTGTCACATGACCAGCCAGGTGATGACCTCACTGGTGAGGGTGAGCTCACAATTGATTGAGTCATGTATCTATGGGTTGATTGTTAAACTGCTTTTACAATGATTGTTCAGAAAGCTAATGATCAATAATACAGATTGAAGTGTAGAGTGTCTGAATGTGTGTTGCTGACAGGGTGCACGGACCCTCCATGCCCCAGATTCCCATTATGAGCTCCCAATGGGTGACGCTCAACACTGGGAGTCTGAGCCCGTAATATCTCCCTTACACAGCGCCATTGTCAGGGTTCAGCTCCAAGCATTGACCATGGGCTATATGGATTGCAGTCAGGTGTATCAGTTATACCAGGGCCTCAATTCTTTCTCCAAGCGACTATTGACCATGCTGCCCACCTGCAGCATCAGAAATGGTTGTGACCCCATCAGAATGGACCAATAATGTAAGGGTCAGCCCCAGGGCCCGCACAGCAATGTTTGCTCAGCTCTGGCCTCATTTCTGTAACTGTGCTTGAGTTAGGTTCATAAGAACATAAGAACATAAGAAATAGGAGCAGGAGTCGGCCCTATGGCCCCTCAAGTCTGCTCCGCCATTTAATCCGATCATGGCTGATCCGATCATGGACTCAGGTCCACTTCCCTGCCCGCTCCCCATAACCCTTTACTCCCTTATTGGTTAAGAAACTGTCTCTCTCTGTCTTAAATTTATTCAATGACTCAGCTTCCACAGCTCTCTGAGGCAGCGAATTCCACAGATTTACAACCGTCAGAGAAAATAAATTCCTCCTCATCTCAGTTTTAAATGGGCGGCTCCTTATTCTAAGATTATGTCCCCTAGATCTAGTCTCCCCCGTCAGTGGAAACATCCTCTCTGCATCCACCTTGTCAAGCCCCGTCATAATCTTATACCTTTCGATAAGATCACCTCTCATTCTTCTGAATTCCAATGAGTAGAGGCCCAACCTACTCAACCTTTCCTCATAAGTCAACCGGAATCAACTTTGCGAACTTTCTCTGAACTGCCTCCAAAGCAAGTATATCCTTTCATAAATATGGAAACCAAAACTGCACGCAGTATTCCATGTGTGGCCTCACCAATACCCTGTATAACTGTAGCAAGACTTCACTGCTTTTATACACCAACCTCTTTGCAATAAAGGCCAAGATTCCATTGGCCTTCCTGATCACTTGCTTTACCTGCATACTAAGCTTTTGTGTTTCTTGCACAAGTACCCCAGGTCCCGCTGTGCTGCAGCAATTTGCAATTTTTCTCTATTTAAATCATAACTTGCTCTTTGATTTTTTTTCTGCCTAAGTGCATAACCTCACACTTTCCAACATTATACTCCATCTGCCAAATTTTTGCCCACGCACTGAGCCTGTCTGTGTCCTTTTGCAGGTTTTTTGTGTCCTCCTCATACATTGCTTTTCCTCCCATTTTTGTATCATCAGCAAACTTGGCTACGTTACACTCGATCTCTTCTTCCGCGGGAGGTCAAGAGGCGGAACGGCAGGTCCCAGGCCTACAAAAGGCCAGCGTGAGTCGGGGAGGCCCAGCATGAGTCTGGGAGGCCCAGCGTGAGTCAGGGAGGCCCAGCGTGAGTCGGGGAGGCCCAGCGTGAGTCGGGGAGGCCCAGCATGAGTCGGGGAGGCCCAGCGTGAGTCGGGGAGGCCCAGCGTGAGTCGGGGAGGCCCAGCGTGAGTCTGGGAGGCCCAGCGTGAGTCCGGGAGGCCCAGCATGAGTCAGGGAGGCCCAGCGTGAGTCAGGGAGGCCCAGCTGGTGCAGCTTCAGCGGGGCGAGAAAGCAAAAAAGTAGAAACTCATCAAAAGCTGACATCACAGCCAAAGGGGTAAGTGATTGGCTGGCGATTGGTGAGAAGCTTTTCTTTTTCTTTTTTATATCAGTAAGTAACCTGTTAACATTGTTGTCGCCAAATTAAGTGTATCTCCTGCCATGGTTAAGTCATGGCAGGAGAGCTCAGTCACATGATATGCTCCTCCTGTACCATGTGGGAACTCAGGGACACTTCCGGTGTCCCTGACGACTACGTGTGCGGGAAGTGTATCTGCCTCCAGCTCCTGACGGACCGCGTTACGGAATTGGAGCTGAGGGTGGATTCACTCTGGAGCATCCACGATGCTGAGAATGACGTGAATAGCACGTTTAGTGAGTTGGTCTTACCGCAGGTGAAGGGTCCACAGCCAGATAGGGAATGGAAGACCAGCAGGAAGAACAGTGCAAGGAAGGTAGTGCAGGGGTCCCCTGCGGTCATCCCCCTGCAAAACAGATACATCGCTTTGAGTACTGTTGAGGGGGATGACTCATCAGGGGAGGACAGCAGCAGCCAAGTTCATGGCACCGTGGCTGGCTCTGCTGCACAGGAGGGCAGGGAAAAGAGTGGGAGAGCGATAGTGATAGGGGATTCACTTATAAGGGGAATAGATAGGCGTTTCTGCGGCCGCAACTGAGACTCCAGGATGGTATGTTGCCTCCCTGGTGCAAGGGTCAAGGATGTCTCGGAACAGGTGCAGGACATTCTGAAAAGGGAGCGTGAACAGCCAGTTGTCGTTGTGCACATTGGTACCAATGATATAGGTAAAAAAAAAGGGACGAGGTCCTACGAGACGAATTTAAGGAGCTAGGAGCTAAATTAAAAAGTAGGACCTCAAAAGTAGTAATCTCGGGATTGCTACTAGTGCCACGAGCTAGTCAGAGTAGAAATCGCAGGATAGCTCAGATGAATACGTGGCTTGAGCAGTGGTGTAGCAGGGAGGGATTCAAATTCCTGGGGCATTGGAACCGGTTCTGGAGGAGGTGGGACCAGTACAAACCGGACGGTCTGCACTGGGCAGGACCGGAACCAATGTCCGAGGGGGAGTGTTCGCCAGTGCTGTTGGGGAGGAGTTAAACAAATATGGCAGGGGGATAGGAACCAATGCAGGGAGATAGAGGGAAACAAAACGGAGAGAGAAGCAAAAGACAGAAAGGAGATGTGTAAAAGTGGAGGGCAGAGAACCCCAAGGCAAAAAACAAAAAGGGCCACTGTACAGCAAAATTCTAAAGGGTCAAAGTGTAATAAAAAGGCAAGCCTGAAAGCTCGGTGCCTCAATGCGAGGAGTATTCGGAACCCAGAAGAGGGCTCTGAGCTAGTTGGAGTGGGTGAGAGCTCAGATGAACAGGACCCCAAGAAAGGATGCAAAAGGCAGGAGGCAACAGAGCAGAGTAGCACTGGGGTAAGTGTAAACCACAAGGTGATAGGAAGGGACAATATGTATGAAGGGCTACAGTAGGGGTCAAAACTAAAAATCATGGTTTAAAAACTAGTAATAAAACACTTTACCTAAACGCATGCAGCATTCGAAATAAAGTAAATGAGTTGACGGCACAAATCATTACAAATGGGTATGATTTGGTGGCCATTACAGAAACATGGTTGCAGAGTGGCCAAGACTGGGAATTAAACATACAAGGATATCTGACGATTCGGAAAAATAGACAAGAAGGGAAAGGAGGTGGGGTAGCTCTGTTAATAAAGGATGATATCAGGGCAGTTGTGAGAGACGATATTGGTTCTAATGAACAAAATGTTGAATCATTGTGGGTGGAGATTAGAGATAGTAAGGGGAAAAAGTCACTGGTGGGCGTAGTTTATAGGCCCCCAAATAATAACTCTCTGATTTCTGTTTGTTAGCCAATCTTCTATCCATGCTACTATATTACTCCCAACCCGGTGAACTTTTATTTTGTGCAGTAACCTTTTATGTGGCACCTTGTCAAATGCCTTCTGGAAGTCCAAATGCACCACATCCACTGGTTCCCCTTTATCCACCCTGTTCGTTATATCCTCAAAGACTTCAGCAAATTTGTCAAACATGACTTCCTCTTCATAAATCCATGCTGACTCTGCCTGCCCGAATTATGCTTTTCCAAATGTCCTGCTACTGATTCTTTAATAATGGACTCCAACATTTTCCCAATGACGGATGTTAGGCTAACTGGTCTATAGTTTCCTGCTTTTTGTCTGCCTCGTTTTTAAATAGCGGCTTTACATTTGCAATTCTCCAATCAGCTGTGACCTCCCCAGAATCCAGGGCATGTTGGTAAATTGCAACCAATGCATCATCCCTGCCGTTACTTCTCTTAAGACCCAAGGATGCAAGCCATCGGTCCAGCGGATTTATCCGCCTTTAGTCCCATTATCTTACTGAGTACCACCTCCTTAGTGATTATGATTGTGTTAAGTTCCTCCCCCTCTATAGCCCCTTGACTATCCACTGTCAGAATTTTGTTCGTGTCCTCTACCGTAAAGACTGATACAAAATATTTGTTCAGAGTTTCTGCCATCTCCATGTTCCCCATTACTAATTCCCCGGTCTCATCCTCTAAGGGAACAACATTTACTTTAGCCACTCTTTTCCTTTTTATATACCTGTAGAAACTCTTGCTTTCTGTTTTTATATTTCGTACTAGTTTACTTTCGACTATCTTCCCTTTCTTAATCGTTTTTTTAGTCATTCTTTGCTGGTTTTTAAAAACTCCCCAGTCTTCTCACCTCCCACTAGTTTTGGCCACTTTGTATGCCCTTGTTTTTAATTGGATACTGTCCTTTATTTCTTTGGTTAGCCACGGATGGCTATCTTTTCTGAGACACCCTTTCTTCCTCACTGGAATATATTTTTCTTGAGAGTTGTGAAATATCTCCTTAAATGTACTCCACTGTTGATCAACTGCCCTACTCTTTAATCTATTTTCCCAGTCCACTTTAGCCAACTCTGCCCTCATACCTTCATAGTCTCCTTTATTTAAGCTTACTCCGCTGGTTTGAGATCCAAGTTTCTCGCCCTCCATCTGAATTTGAAATTCAAACATGCTATGATCACTCATTCCAAGGGGATCCTTTACTGGAAGATTGTTTATTAATCCTGTCTCATTACACAGGACCAGGTCTAAGATAGTCTGCACCCTGGTTGGTTCTGTTACATACTGCTCAAGGAACCCGTCCCTTATGCACTCTATGAAAACTTCCTCAAGGCTACCCTGACCAATTTGATTTGTCCAATCAATATGGAAATTTAAATCACCCATGATTATTGCTGTTCCCTTTTTACAAGCCCCCACTATTTCTTGGTTTATGCTCCGATCAACAGAGTTGCTACTGTTAGGGGGCCTATAGACTACGCCCACCAGTGACTTTTCCCCTTATTATTCCTTATCTCCACCCAAACTGTTTCAACATCCTGATCATTTGAGCCAATATCGTTTCTCACAATTGCCGTGATTTCATCCTTTATCAACAGAGCTATCCCACCTCCTTTTCCTTTCTGTCTGTTCTTCCAGATTGTCAAATACCCGTGAATATTTCGTTCCCAATCTTGGCCACCTTGCAACCACGTCACTGTAATGGCTATCAGATCACACCCATTTGTATCCATTTGCATCTATTTTGAAGATGCATTCACTGACCATGACCGGTGGTCTGAGGCCACGAATCTTCTTTGGGCACTGAAGCCGGGTGGTGGGGGGTGGGCGACACAGTGACAGCCTCGGTGACCCGGTCTCACATCATTCCTTCTGGAAGGCCTCTTGGCCCCTGTGGGTAGAGGGCCTGCTTGCAGTGTTGACCCCCTGTACAAAGCTGGAGTGCTGCGTGTGAGACCCTGGGTGCCCATTCCCGGGCTCACTGAGCCATTTGTGTTAGTGCTGAAGCACTTTGCCCATTCTTTTGAGGTGCTGAAGACTCATATAGTAAGAGTAAGAGGGTAACTAAAGAAAGGGTAGGGCCTATTAGAGACCATGAGGGTAATCTTTGTGTGGAGGAGGAAGATGTTGGTAAGGTTCTTAACGAATACTTTGCATCTGTTTTCACAAAGGAAAGGGGTAATGCAGATACTGCTATCGAGGAGGACTGTGATATTCGGGATGAAATAAATATAGTGAGAGAGGAAGTATTAAGGGGTTTAGCAGCTTTGAAAGTAGATAAGTCCCCAGGCCTGGATGAAATGCATCCCAGGCTGTTGAGCGAAGTAAAAGAGGAAATAGCAGAGGCCTTGACCATCATTTTCCAGTCCCCTTTAGATTTGGGCATGGTGCCGGAGGATTGGAGGACTGCTAATGTAGTACCCTTGTTTAAGAAGGGAGAAAGGGATAGGCCGAGTAATTACAGCCCTGTCAGCCTAACCTCAGTGGTGGGAAAGTTGTTGGAAAAAATCCTGAAAGGCAGAATAAATCTACATTTAATTAGGGACAGTCAGCATGGATTTGTTAAATTGTGTTTGACTAACCTGATTGAATTTTTTGAGGAGGTAACCAAGAGGGTCGATGAGGGTATTGTGTATGATGTAGTGTATATGGAATTTGCAAAGCCTTTGATAAGGTCCCACATGATAGACTGGGCATGAAGGTTAAAGCCCATGGGATCCAGAGCAAAGTGGCAAGTTGGATCCATAATAGGCTTGGAGGTAGGAAGCAAAATGTAATGGTTGATGGATGTTTTTGTAACTGAAAGGATGTTTCCAGTGAGGTTCCGCGGGGCTCAGTACTGGGTCCCTTGCTTTTTGTGGTATACATCAATGATTTATATTTGAATATAGGGAGTCTGATTAAGAAGTTTGCAGACGACATTAAAATTGGCTGATAATGAAGAGGAAAGTCATGGGCTGCAGGAGGATATCAATCTACTGGTCAGGTGGGCAGAGCAGTGGCAAATGGAATTTAAGTCATAGAAGTGTGAGGTGATGCACTTTGGGAGGGCTAATACGGAAAGTGTATCCACATTAAACGTTCGGCCAGTTAATACTATAGATGAACAAAGGAACCTTGGAGTGCTTGTTCACAGATCACTGAAAGTAGCAGGCCATGTGGATAAGGTGGTTAAGAAGACATAAGAACATAAAAACATAAGAAATAGGAGCAGGAGTAGGCCATACGGCCCGTCGAGCCTGCTCCGCCATTCAATACGATCATGGCTGATCCGATCATGGACTCAGCGCCACTTCCCTGCCCGCTCCCCATAACCATTCTCTTATCGGTTAAAATACTGTCTATTTCTGTCTTAAATTTATTCAATATCCCAGTTTCCACAGCTCTCTGAGGCAGAGTTCCACAGATCCACAACCCTCTGAGAGAAGAAATTTCTCCTCAATCAGTTTTAAATGAGTGGCCCCTTATTCTAAAATTTGCCCTCTAGTTCTCGTCTCCCCGATCAGTGGAAACATATTCTCTGCATCCAGCTTGTCAAGCCGCCTCATAATCTTATACATTTCGAAAAGATCACCTCTCATTCTTCTGAATTCTAATGAGTAGAGGCCCAACCTACTCAACCTTTCCTCATAAGACAACCCCCTCTTCTCCAGAATCAACCTTGTGAACCTTCTCTGAACTGCCTCCAAAGCAAGTATATCCTTTCTTAAATATGAAAACCAAAACTGCACGCAGTATTCCAGGTGTGGCCTCACCAATACTCTGTATAACTGTAGCAGGACTTCCCTGCTTTTATACACCATCCCCTTTGCAATAAAGGCCAAGATTCCATTGGCCTTCCTGATCACTTGCTTCACCTGCGTACTAACCTTTTGTGATTCTTGCACAAGTACCTCCAGGTCCCGCTGTACTGCATTAATTTGCAATTTTTCTCTATTTAAATAATAACTTTCTCTTTGATTTTTTTTCTGCCAAAGTGCATAACCTCACACTTTCCAATATTATACTCCATCTGCCAAATTTTTGCCCACTCACTTAGCTTGTCTATGTCGTTTTGCAGATTTTTTGTGTCCTCCTCACACATTGTTTTTCCTCCCATCTTTGTATCATCAGCAAACTTAGCTACATTACAATCAGTCCCTTCTTCCAAGTCGTTAATACAGATTGTAAATAGTTGGCGTCTCAGCACTGATCCCTGTGGCACACCACCAGTTACTGATTGCAAACCCGAGAATGAACCATTTATCCCGACTCTCTGTTTTCTGTTTCTTAGCCAATCCTCTATCCATGGAAATATATTACCCCCAATCCTTGAACTTTTATCTTGTGCAGTAACCTTTTATGTGGCACCTTGTCAAATGCCTTCTGGAAATCCAAATACACCACGTCCACTGGTTCCCCTTTATCCACCCTGTTCGTTACATCCTCAAAGAACTCCAGCAAATTTGTCAACCATGACGTCCCCTTCATAAATCCATGCTGACTCTGCCTGACCAAATTTTGCTTTTCCAAATGTCCTGTTATTGCTTCTTTAATAATGGACTCCAACATTTTCCCAACCATAGATGTTAGGCGAACTAGTCTATAGTCTCCTGCTTTTTGTCTGCCTCCTTTTTTAAATAGTGGCGTTACATTTAAAGTTTTCCAATCTGCTGGGACCTTCCCAGAATCCAGGGAATTTTGGTAAATTACAACCAATGCATCCACAATCCCTGTCGCTACTTCTCTTAAGACCCTAGGATGCAATCCATCAGGTGAAGGGGATTTATCTGCCTTCAGTCCCATTATCTTACTGAGTACCACCTCCTTAGTGATTGTCATTGTGTTCAGTTCCTCCCCCGCATAGCTCCTTGACTTTCCACTGTTGGAATATTGTTAGTGTCCTCTACAGAAAAGACTGATACAAAATGTTTTGCCTTTACTGGCCGAGGCATAGAATATAAGAGCAGGGAGGTTATGCTTCAATTGTATAATACTTTTGTTCGGCCACAGCTGGAGTACTGCATGCAGGAGATTTACTAAGATGCTGCGTGGAATGGAGAAACTTAGTTATGAGGACAGATTGGATAGGCTGGGTTTGTTCTCATTGGAACAGAGGAGGTTGACAGGAGACCTCACTGAGGTGTACAAAATATTGAGGGGCCTGGACACAGCGGATAGTACGGGCCTATTTCCATTGGTGGAGGGGTCTATTACGAGGGGGCATAGTTTTAAGGTGGTTGGTGGAAGTTTTAGAGGGGAATTGATGGCGGGGGGGCTTCTTTACGCAGAGGGTTGTGGGGATCTGGAACTTGCTGCCTGGAAGAGTGGTGGATGCAGAAACCCTCACCACTTTTAAGAGATGGTTGGATGGGCACTTAAAGTGCCGTGACCTGCAGGGTTACAGACCTAGAGCTGGTCATTGGGATTAGACTGGATGACCTTTTGTTGGACGGTGCAGATATAATGGTATGTACTGCGCGGAATAGAATACGGCCAGGGTGATCTCCTGGAGTAGTTTTGATCGCATGGATGGGTCGGAGAGGAATTTTCCCTGATTTTTTCTCCCTAAATTGGCCTGGGTTGTTATCTGGTTTTTGCCTATCCCAGGAGATCACACGGCTCCGGTTGGGGTGGAGTGTAGAATGTTTCAGTGTAAGGGGTGTCACAGTTGTGTGCAGCGGACTGGTTGGGCTGGGTGCTCTTTGCCTTTCCGTCATTATTCATAGGTTTATCTGAAACCTTTAGGGCTGCTGACCAAGGGCGATGCAGCTCTTTGTCGGCCGACGTGGACACGATGGGCCGAAATGGTCGCCTTCTGTGCTGTAAATTTCCATGTTTCTATATTTCCAAAACATTGCTGGGAGTTGTCTATAGGCGTCCAAACAGTAATGGTAATGTAGGGGACGGCATCAAAGAGGAAATTAGAGAAGCATGTAACAAGGTTACTACAGTAATCGTAGGTGACTTTAATCTACTTATAGACTTGCCAAACCAAATTAGTAATAATACTGTGGAAGATGAATTACGGGAGTGTGCACGAGATGGTTTTTTAGACCAATATGTTGAGGCGCCTACTCGGAAACAGGCTATCCTAGATTGGGTATTGTGTAATGAGAAGGGATTAATTAACAGTCTCCTTGTGCGGGGTCTTTTAGGGAAGAGTGTCCATAACATGATTGAATTCTTTATTAAAATGGAAAGTGAAGTAGTACAAACTGAAACTAGGGTCCGAAATAGAAACATATAAAATTCTGATGGCATTGGACAGGTTAGATGTAGGAAGAATGTTCCCGCTACTTGGTGGGTCCAGAACCAGGGGTCACAGTCTAAGGATAAGGGGTAAGCCATTTAGGACAGAGATGAGGAGAAACTTCTTCACTCAGAGAGTTGTGAGCAAATGTGTTGTTGAGGCCAGTTCGTTAGATATATTCAAAAGGGAGTTAGATGTGGCCCTTATGGCTAAAGGGATCACGGGGTATGGAGAGAAAGCAGGAATGGGGTACTGAAGTGCATGATCAGCCATAATCATATTGAATGGTGATGACGGCTTGAAGGGCCGAATGGCCTACTGCTGCACCTATTTTCTATGTAAACAAAGGAAACTACGAAGGTATGAGGAATGAATTGGCTGTGATAGATTAAAAGGCATGACAATGGATAGGCAATGGCTAACATTTAAGGAACGAATGCATGAATTGCAACAGTTTATACATTGCTTTCTGGCATAAAGACACAAAAGGAATAGTGGCCCAACTATGGCTAACAAAAGAAATTAAGGATCCAAAGAGGAGTTATACAAATTTGCCAGAAAAAGTAGCAAGCCTGAGGATTGGGAGCAGTTTAGAATTTAGCAAAAAAGGGCCAAGAGATTGATTAAGAGCGGAAAAATAGAGTCTGAGAGTAAACTTGCAAGGAACATAAAAACCGACAGCAAAAAGTTTCTCCAATTACGTAAAAAGAGAAAGATTAGTGAAGACAAATGTAGGTCCTTTACAGTCAGAAATGGGAGAATTTATAATGGGGCGCAAGGACATGGCAGAACAATTAAATAAATACTTCGGTTCTGTCTTCATGGAAGAGGACACAAATAATGTCCCAGAAATGCTAGGGAACCAAGGGTCTAGTGAGCAAGAGGAATTAAAGGAAATGATTATTATTAAGAAAATAGTGCTGGAGAACTAAATGGGACTGAAGGCCGATAAATCCCCAGGGTCTGATGATCTGCGTCCCAGAGTACTAACAGAGGTAGCCATGGAAATAGTGGATGCATTGGTTGTCATCTTCCAAAATTCTATAGATTATTGAACAGTTCCTGCAGATTGGAGGGTGGAAAATGTAACCCCACTATTTAAAAAAGGAGCGAGAGAGAAAACAGGGAACTACAGACCAGTTAGCCTAACATCAGTAGTAGGGAAAATGCTAGAGTCTATTATAAAGGATGTGATAATGGGACACTTGGATAATATCAACCGATTAGACAAAATCAACATGGATTTATGAAAGGAAAATCGTGTTTGACAAACGTACTAGAATTTTTTGAGGAAGTAACCGATAGAATAGATAAGGGAGAACCAGTGGATGTAGTGTATTTGAATTTTCAGAAGATCTTTGATAAAGTTCCACACAAGAGGTTAGTGTGCAACATTAAAGTATATAGGATTGGGGGTAATATATTGACATGGATTGAAAATTGGTTAACTGACAGTAAACAGAGAGTAGGAATAAATGTGTCTTTTTCGGGGTGGCGGGCAGTGACTAGTGGGGTACGACAGGGATCAGTGCTTGGGCCCCAGCTATTCACAATATATATAATTGATTTGGATGAGGGAACCAAATGTAATATTTCCAAGTTTGCTGATGACACAAAACTAGGTGGGATTGTGAGTTGTGAGGAGGATGCAAAGACGCTGCAAGGCGATTTAGATAGGTTGAGTGAGCGGGCAAACACATACATGGCAGATGCAGTATAACGTGAATAAATGTGAAGTTTTCCACTTAGGTAGGAAAAACATAAAGACAAAGTATTATTTGAATGGTGATGGCTTGGGAAGTGTCAATGTACAGAGGGACCTGGGTGTCCTTGTACACCAGTCATTGAAAGCAAACATGCAGGTGGAAGGCAAATGGTGTGTTGGCCTTCATTGCAAGAGGATTTGAGCACAGGAGCAAGGATGTCTTACTACAGTTATACAGGGTCTTGGTGAGACCACACCTGGAGTATTGTGTGCAGGTTTGGTCTCCTTACCTAAGAAAGGATATACTTGCCATGGAGGGAGTGCAGTGAAGATTCACCAAACTTGTTACACTCACAATAAATGGTCAGACTGAGTACTGGGTGTAATGTGTGACCTTAGCTCCTTTATTAAGGTTCCAGAGTGCAGGTACCTCGTGGGTGGCCTGTTTATATACTGTGCTCCCGAGGGATGCTGGGATCCTTTGGGACTCCAACAGGTAGGCCCTCTGGTGGTCAGGTGTGACGCAGGTTACAAGGGGTTAAATACATAACATCACTCCCCCGTGAAGCCAACAGTACACTTATTTACAAGGTGAGACGATCTGGGGCTTTGTGCTCCCTTGTCGATCGTCTCGGTACAAATGCTAGTGTGGGTGGATTGGTCAGTTCTTCACTGGTCTGTTGGACAGCCGGCCTTGCCGGGCGGCTGGGGATGATGAGTTCGGTTTCATGGTCTACTGTGATGTCAGTTGCCACTTGTGTGTGTGTTGGAAGGTTAAAGTTGGTGGTGTCCTCTTCAGGTTGTTCGTAGCTGTTGGTGAACTGCAATTTGATTTGGTCCGAGTGTTTTCTGTGCATTTGTCCATTGGTCAGTTTTACCTGAAATACCTTACTCCCCTCTTTGACTGTGACCATGCCAGCGAGCCATTTGGGACCGTGTCCATAATTGAGCACAAACACATGATCTTTGATCTCAATATCACATGACAAATTTGCGTGGTCATGGTACACACTTTGTTGATGTCGCTTGCCCTCCACGTGATCATGGATATCAGGGTGGACAAGAGAGAGCCATGTTTTAAGTGCCCTTTTCATGAGCAGCTCCGCTGGGGGAATCCCGGTGAGTGAGTGGGGTCTGGTGCGGTAGCTGAGCAGTACTTGGGACAACCAGGACTGCAGGGAGCCTTCCGACACGCATTTCAAGCTTTGCTTGATGGTCTGAACTGCCCGTTCTGCCTGGCCATTGGATGCGGGCTTGAACGGGGCAGATGTGACATGTTTGATCCTATTGCAGGTCATGAATTCCTTGAATTCAGCACTGGTGAAGCACGGCCCATTGTCGCTGACTAGGACATCAGGCAAGCCGTGCATGGCAAACATAGCTCCTAGGCTTTCAATGGTGGCCGTGGATGTGCTTACAGACATTATTGTACATTCAATCTATTTTGAGTAAGCGTCCACGACAACCAAAAATATTTTGCTGAGGAATGGGCCCGCATAGTCTACATGGATCCTTGACCACGGTTTTAATGGCGATGACCACAAACTTAGCGGTGCCTCTCTGGGTGCGTTGCTCAACTGAGAGCAAGTGTTGTACTGGTGCATGCATGACTCAAAATCTGAGTCGATGCCAGGCCACCACACGTGGGATCTGCCTATGACTTTCATTATTATTGTAGTGTATGTAGGCATCTTTAATAATGACTCCACGAGGCAGAGTATGATACTTAAACTGTGTAGACCTGTAGTCCTTTATTTTCAGCTCCTGAGTGAGGACAACAAGCTGTGAGTTCCTTTTTATACTGGGTTACCTGCCATGTGCAGGTAACCTTTAGGTCTCCAGCAGCAGCACTCTCTGGTGTACAGGTAAGGTGTGTACAGTATAAGGGTACATTCAGTGTGGCATAACAGTGTTACAGGCATCATACAGTAAACAGGCATGCATACACAACAATTACGATGTCTGGGTGGATGTTGTGCAGTTCAGAAATATATCTGTCTCTGCCTTTCTTGGGCAAGACTACGCGATTGCCCCACAAAAGACACAGTTTTTTTTACCAAGGACAGTGAAGGAGCCTGGCTGGTCCAGATCCTGATCTGGAGGGCCATAACGGGGAATCTCTTGTTATCAAATACCTCCATGACCATGAGCAAGTCCGCTGGCTGTGCCATTCCCAACCTTGGCGATGGGCAATTGTAGCCGACTGAGAGCATCTGTGCAGCTCTCTGTGCCCGGTCTGTGGCGGATTACATAGTTGTATGCCGACAGCGTGAGCACCCGTCTTTGAATGCGGGCAGAGGCATTGGTATTAATCCCTTTGCTCTCCGAGAATCGCGATATGAGCTGCTTGTGGTCAGTTTCAATCTCGAACTTGAGTCCAAATAAGTACTTGTGCATTTTTTTTACCCCGTAAACGCACGCCAGAGCCTCTTTTTCAACCATGCTGTAGGCCCTTTCGGCCTTGGACAAACTCCGGGATCCATACACAACTGGTTGCAAAATTCCCGATTCATTAACTTGTTGTAACACACACCCGATCCCGTATGACGACGCATCGCAAGCTAACACCAATCATTTACATGGGTTATACAGGACAAGCAGTTTGTTTGAACATAAGAAGTTTCTGGCTTTCTTAAAGGCAGCCTCTTGTGAATTACCCCATACCCAGGCAGGAAAAAGAGTGGGATAGCTATAGTGATAGGGGACTCTATTGTAAGGGAAATAGATAAGAGTTTCTGCGGCCGCAACCGAGACTCCAGGATGGTATGTTGCCTCCCTGGTGCAAGGGTCAAGGATGTCTCGGAGCGGCTGCAGAGCATTCTGGAGAGGGAGGGTGAACAGCCAGTTGTCATGGTACATGTCGGTACCAACGATATAGGTAAGAAGCGGGAAGAGTTCCTACAAGCTGAATTTAGGGAGCTAGGAGTTAAATTAAAAAATAAGACCTCAAAGGTAGTAATCTCTGGATTACTACCTGTGCCACGTGCTAATCAGAGTAGAGGGAGCAGGATAGTTACAATAAATACATGGCTTGAGCAGTGATGCAAGAGAGAGGGATTCAAATTCCTGGAACCAGTTCTGGGGGAAGTGAGACCTGTACAAAAGGGACGGTCTGCACTTGGACAGGACTGGAACTGATGTCCTCGGGGTAACATTTTCAAATGCAGTTCAGGAGTATTTAAACTAATATGGCAGGGGGATGGGAACCTCTGCAGCGAGACAGAGCGATGTAATATGGAGTCAGAAACAGATGGTAGAAAGGTAAAAAGCAATAGTGGAAGGCCGAGTAAACAAAGGCAAGAAACAAAAAGGGCCACACTACATCATAATTCTAAAATACAAAGGGTGTTAAAAAAACAAGCCTGAAGGCTTTGTGTCTTAATGCAAGGAGTATCCGTAATAAGGTGGATGAATTAACTGGGCAAGTAGATGTTAACAAATATGATGTGATTGGGATTACAGAGACGTGGCTCCAGGATGATCAGGGCTGGGAACTCAACATCCAAGGGTATTCAACATTCAGGAAGGATAGAATAAAAGGAAAAGGAGGTGGGGTAGCATTGCTGGTTAAAGAGGAGATTAATGCAATAGTTAGGAAGGACATTAGCTTGGATGATGCGGAATCTATATGGGAAGAGCTGCAGAACACCAAAGGGCAAAAAACGTTAGTGGGAGTTGTGTACAGATCTCCAAACAATAGTAGTGATGTTGGAGAGGGCATCAAACAGGAAATTAGGGGTGCATGCAATAATGGTGCAGCAGTTATCATGGGTGACTTTAATATGCATATAGATTCGGCTAACCAAACTGGAAGCAATACGGTGGAGGAGGATTTCCTGGAGTGCATAAGAGATGGTTTTCTAAACCAATATGTCGAGGAACCAACTAGGGGGGAGGCCATCTTAGACTGGGTGTTGTGTAATGAGAGAGGATTAATTAGCAATACCGTTGTGCGAGGCCCCTTGGGGAAGAGTGACCATAATATGGTGGAATTCTACATTAGGATGGAGAATGAAACAGTTAATTCAGAGACCATGGTCCAGAACTTAAAAGAAGGATAACTTTGAAGGTGTGAGGCGTGAATTGGCTAGGATAGATTGGCGAATGATACTTAAGGAGTTGACAGTGGATGGGCAATGACAAACATTTAGAGACCGCATAGATGAACTACAACAATTGTACATCCCTGTCTGGCGTAAAAATAAAAAAGGGAAGGTGGCTCAACCGTGGCTATCAAGGGAAATCAGGGATAGTATTAAAGCCAAGGAAGTGGCATACAAATTGGCCAGAAATAGCAGCGAACCCGGGGACTGGGAGAAATTTAGAACTCAGCAGAGGAGGACAAAGGATTTGATTAGGGCAGGGAAAATGGAGTACGAGAAGAAGCTTGCAGGGAACATTACAACGGACTGCAAAAGCTTCTATAGATATGTAAAGAGAAAAAGGTTATTAAAGACAAACGTAGGTCCCCTGCAGTCAGAATCAGGGAAAGTCATAACGGGGAACAAAGAAATGGCAGACCAATTGAACAAGTACTTGGTTCGGTATTCACTAAGGAGGACACAAACAACCGTCCGGATATAAAAGGGGTCAGAGGGTCTAGTAAGGAGGAGGAACTGAGGGAAATCCTTATTTGTTAGGAAATTGTGTTGGGGAAATTGATGGGATTGAAGGCCGATAAATCCTCAGGGCCTGATGGACTGCATCCCAGAGTACTTAAGGAGGTGGCCTTGGAAATAGCGGATGCATTGACAGTCATTTTCCAACATTCCATAGACTCTGGATCAGTTCCTTTGGAGTGGAGGGTAGCCAATGTAACCCCACTTTTTAAAAAAGGAGGGAGAGAGAAAACAGGGAATTATAGACCGGTCAGCCTGACATCGGTAGTGGGTAAAATGATGGAATCAATTATTAAGGATGTCATAGCAGTGCATTTGGAAAGAGGTGACATGATAGGTTCAAGTCAGCATGGATTTGTGAAAGGGAAATCATGCTTGACAAGTCTTCTGGAATTTTGTGAGGATGTTTCCAGTAGAGTGGACAAGGGAGAACCAGTTGATGTGGTGTATTTGGACTTTCAGAAGGCTTTCAACAAGGTCCCACACAAGAGATTAATGTGCAAAGTTAAAGCACATGGGATTGGAGATAGTATGCTGACGTGGATTGAGAACTGGTTGGCAGACAGGAAGCAAAGAGTAGGAGTAAATGGGTATTTTTCAGAATGGCAGGCAGTGACTAGTGGGGTACCGCAAGGTTCTGTGCTGGGGCCCCAGCTGTTTACATTGTACATTAATGATTTAGACGAGGGGATTAAATGTAGTATCTCCAAATTTGCGGATGACACTAAGTTGGGTGGCAGTGTGAGCTGCGAGGAGGATGCTATGAGGCTGCAGAGTGACTTGGATAGGTAAAGTGAGTGGGCAAATGCATGGCAGATGAAGTATAATGTTGATAAATGTGAGGTTATCCACTTTGGTGGTAAAAACAGAGAGACAGACTATTATCTGAATGGTGACATTAGGAAAACGGGAGGTGCAACGAGACCTGGGTGTCATGGTACATCAGTCATTGAAGGTTGGCATGCAGGTACAGCAGGCTGTTAAGAAAGCAAATGGCATGTTGGCCTTCATAGCGAAGGGATTTGAGTACAGAGGCAGGGAGGTGTTACTACAGTTGTACCGGGCCTTGGTGAGGCCACACCTGGAGTATTGTGTACAGTTTTGGTTTCCTAACTTGAGGAAGGGCATTCTTGCTATTGAGGGTGCAGCGCAGGTTCACCAGACTGATTCCCGGGATGGCGGGACTGACATATCAAGAAAGACTGGATCAACTGGGCTTGTATTCACTGGAGTTCAGAAGAATGAGAGGGGATCTCATAGAAACGTTTAAAATTTTGACGGGTTTCGACAGGTTAGATGCAGGAAGAATGTTCCCAATGTTGGGGAAGTCCAGAACCAGGGGTCACAGTCTAAGGATAAGGGGTAAGCCATTTAGGACCGAGATGAGGAGAAACTTCTTCACCCAGAGAGTGGTGAACCTGTGGAATTCTCTACCACAGAAAGTTGTTGAAGCCAATTCACTAAATATATTCAAAAAGGAGTTAGATGAAGTCCTTACCACTCGGGGGATCAAGGGGTATGGCGAGAAAGCAGGAATGGGGTACTGATGTTGCATGTTCAGCCATGAACTAATTGAATGGCGGTGCAGGCTCGAAGGGCCGAATGGCCTACTCCTGCACCTATTTTCTATATTTCTATGTCTCCCTTGCGCAGTCGCGCATGTAGGGGTTCTAGCAGGGTGCTTTACCCAGGTAGGAAATGACCGAAATAGTTAAGGAGTCACAGGAACTGTGATGTATGTAGCACTCAAATCACTGACTCCACACAGTCTGGTGTTGTTGTAACTGCTGTGACCTTGGTCCTTTATTGTTTAACTCCAGAGTGCCCTTCAGGTGTGGTGGGCAGCCTTTTATACTCTGTCTCGCAGGCAATTTCGGGTCTCCCACCACAGTGCCCCTTGTGGTGCACCATCGTAACTATACATTTAATGTACATGGACAATACATAACATCTCACTCCCCACCCAGTTCCAAAAGCAAGTAGCCGGTAACCTCGGCCTGGGTCATCCTGGTTGATTTGTGTCTGTGAGTCCATGACCATCCACTTCACTCTTCCCCCCCCATGTAGAGATTATGCTTGCGATCCGGTGCAAGCATGTGGTATTTGCAGACCTTACATGGGTGATACAAGTACACAAACATAATCACCAATAGAAAGCAGGTACACATGGACAGTACATTTGTATGCATTGAAGAGTTATATCAAAAGGTTGTAGGTACACTGAACAGTTATTAAATCCCAGCTCCACTGGGTGAGGTGTGATGGCGGCATACTGCCCCTTTCTGCCTGAGGTAATGGGCTGCGCTATCGCAACTAAGAAAATTGTTGCCTTTTTGCGGTACATTTCCCTTTTAAGACGCCATTTTGATTTTCCCACGATGGCGCCGCCATTTGAGGTGCCCTGCTGGTGCCTGCCTGCAGAACTCTGCTGCCACGAGGCTCGCCTCCATCTTGAACTCACTGTGCTGCTGCCTGCTCTCCCTCTGTCTCTCCCCGCAAACAGCTGGCGACCAAAGCGGCCCGGGAGAGTGCTCCGGCCACGGGCGGAGTGAAGCAGCCTCATCGTTACAGACTCAGCACCGTGGCTCTGAGGGAGATCCGCCGCTACCAGAAATCCACCGAGCTGCTGCCTGCTCTCCCTCTCCCTTCTCCAGCTCGCTCGGCGCTGCTGCTGGTTCCAGTGCCTCTTTCTCACTCTCAGACTTTGCAGGGGAGAGTCGACGGCCACCGCTGCTCTGCCCAACCCCACTCACGCTTCCTTCGCTGCCATCCGATCCCAAGGTGAACACGGGGAACAGCGGTCTGTGGAGGACTTTCCCCATCCATCTCCTGCCGAGTAGCGTCGGCCCATCGCCTGCAATGACCCACAAAGGTAAACCGTGCGTCTCGCCACCGTGAAATACCTGCACATCCGCTCTGCCAAGGACAGGTATCAGTTCCTTGGTGTAGGTGCGTAGCTTCGCCGTGACCGGGACCAGCTCGGGTCATGCAGCTGGGTTGATCCACAGTTTATCAAAAGGTTCCTGACTCATCAGCGACTGACCCGACTCGTGTCCACTTCCATACTCACTGGGACTCCGTTAATCTTGACTGGTGCTGCAAGTCGAGGTCATAAATGCCCTGCTGATGTTGATGTTGATGGCTTGCTGCAGGCTGACTGTAGGTTCAGTGGATAGCAGCTTGTGAAGGAGACCCTCATGGCCAATCCCCATGACAAAGACGTCTCGTAACGCCTCGTTAAGGTGTGTGCCAAAATCACACGGCGCCACGAGTCTTCTGAGGTCCGCAGCATATTTGGTGACATCCTGGCCCTCAGGTCTGCAGTGGTGGTAGAATTTGTGCCTGGCCGTGAGGATGCTCTCCTTCGGTTTCAGTTGGTTACAAATGAGTTCAATCAGCTCCTCATATGACTTGTCCTTGGCGCTCGCGGATGGCAGCAAATCCCTGACGAGACGGTAAACCTCATCGCTACAACTGGAAAGCAATATCACCTTACGCTTCTCTATCAGTGCGTTCGTGTCCCCTGTCAGATCGTTTGCTATAAAATAGTACTCGAGCCTTTCCATAAAGGCATCCCAGTCATTACCCTCTCTGAAATCCTTTAGCGTGCCCAAAGTAGCCATGGTTGCGTGAAGCTCGTCCGTGTCCTTGTCGCCAATTTGTGATGTATGTAGCACTCAAATCACTGACTCCAAACAGTCTGGTGTTGTAGTAACTGCTGTGACCTTGGTCCTTTATTGTGTAACTCCAAAGTGCCCTTCAGGTGTGGTGGTCAGCCTGTATTACTCTGTCTCGCAGGTACTTTCGGGTCTCCCACCACAGTGCGCACCATTGTAACTATACATGTAATGTACATGGACAATACATAACAGGAACGACCGCAGCTCCGTCATGTTCTGTGCTCGCGGCGCGTTCTTGATGGCCTCCGTTTCGGCGTTGGTGGATCTGATGCCGTCTGCTGCGATTCTCCTTCCTAAGAATTCGACGTCCTGTGCCAGGAAAACACACTTCAAGCATTTCAACCTGAGCTCCACGTGATCCAACCGACTAAGACCCACCTCCAGATTCTTCAAGTGCTCCATGGTGTCCCGACCTGGAACAAACATGGCGCCCTGGAAGACCACTGTGCCAGGAACCAACTTTAGCAGGCTTTCCATGTTCCACTGGAAGATCGCTGCGGCCGACCGAATCCCAAACGGGCATCAGTTGTAGATAAACAGACATTTGTGCGTGTTGATGCAGGTGAAGTCTTTCGAAGTCTCCTCCAGCTCCTGGGTCATGTCGACCGAGGTCAGGTCCAGCTTGGTGAATGCCTTCCCTCCAACCAGGGTCACGAATAGGTCGTCTGCCTCGGGTAGCGGGTACTGGTCCTGCATCGAAAAATGGTTAATCGTTACCTTATAGTCCCCGCAAATTCTAACCGTACCGTCCTCCTTGAGTACCGGAACAGTCGGACTGGCCCAGTTGTTGAATTCCACCGGCACGATGATACCTTCACGATGCAGTCTGTCCAGCTCGATTTCCACTTTTTCACACATCATGTACGGTACCGCCCGAGCCTTGTGGTGGATGGGTCGCGTACCGGGAACCAAATGGATCTGCACTTTCTCCCCTGAAAAGCTTCCAATGCCTGTCTCGAATACAGAAGGGAACTTGCTTAGAACCTGGGTACATGCGTTGTCGTCGATGGACGAAAGCGCTCGGATGTTATCCCAGTTCCAGCGGATTTTCCCCAGCCAGCTTCTGCCAAACAACGTGGGGCAATCCCCTGGCACAATCCACAGCGGGAGTTCGTGCACTGCTGCATCATAGGAGACTTTGACTTCAGCACTTACAAGGATTAGTTCCTTGGTGTAAGTCCTTAGTTTGGTGTGAACGGGGCTGAGCTTGGGCCTGTGTGCCTTCTTTCCCCACAGCCTATCGAAGGCCGTTTTACTCATTATGGACTGACTTGCCCCCGTATCCAGCTCCATAGACACTGGAATACCATTCAATTAAACTTTCAACATTATTGGTGGACATTTCGTCGTGAACGTGTGTACCCCATAACCTCTGCCTCCTCAGTACAAGTTTCCAATTCCATCTGATCCAATCTGGATCAATCTTCCTTTGCAACGTGGTGGTTTGCAGGGTTTGCAGCTCGCCTGCACATACGTTGGAAGTGTCCCATTGTTCCGCAGCCATTGCATGCATAGTGCTTAAAGCGGCATTGATGGAGCCGATGATCACCTCCGCAGCGCCAACAGGGTGTTAACTGCCTCGCATTAACAGATGATGGCAGACTCTGGGTCAATTGAGGTGGGGCCACAGCAGCCGGCGTGTACGTTCTGTCCTGTACATTGCTGCTCAAAACCGACGTTACTTTATACACTGTACTGGCCGAAACTTCTTTGTTCTGCAAAATCTGCTTGGTGTTGTCGCTGGTGGACATAAATGCCTGGGCTATCGTTATGACTTTACTCAGATTCGGAGTTTCTACAGTCAACAGTTTGCGAAGGATTGTCTCATGTCCGATGTCCAAAGAAGTCTCTGAGCATTTGTTCTAGGAACCTCTCAAACTCACAATGTGCTGCAAAGTTCAGCGATGTAGCTCACCACTTCCTGGCCCTCCAATCGTTGACACATGTAGAACCGATATCTCGCTATCAAAACGCTTTCCTTAGGAGTTATGTGCTCCCGGACCAGTGTACACAGTTCTTTGTAGGGTTTCTCGGTTGGTTTTGCTGGGGCCAGGAGGTTCTTCATGAGGCCATAGGTTGTTGCCCACAGACAGTTAGGAGGATCGCCCTTGGTTTGGTCTCGTTCTCGTCCCCTTCCAGCTCGTTGGCCACGAAGTATTGGTCAAGTCTCTCCACGAAGGCCTCCCAATCGTCCCCCTCTGAGAACTTCTCCAGGATGCTGACTCTTCTTCGCATTTTCGTGCAGTCGTTCTTTACCTCGTCGCCAATTGTTACAGTCATAATAAATGGTCAGACTGAGTACTGTGTGTAATGAGCAAGTGTGACCTTAGCTCCTTTATTAAGATTCCAGAGTGCAGGTACCTCGTGGGTGGCCTGCTTATATACGGTGCTCCCAAGGGTTACTGGGATCCCTTGGGACTTCAACAGGTAGGCCCTCTGGTGGTCAGGTGTGATGCATGTTACAAGGGGTTAAATACATAACAAGGACTAATTCCTGGGAGAGCAAGACTGTCTTATGAGGAGAAATTGGGTCGACTCGGCCTGTATTCACTCGCGTTTAGAAGAATGAGAGGGGATCTTATTGAAACGTGTAAAGTTCTGACTGGGTTGGCCATACTGGATGTGGGGAGGATGTTTCCCTTGGCTGGGATAGGAAATTTAGGACTGAGATGAGGAGAAATTTCTTCACTCAGCGGGTGGTGAACCTGTGGAATTCTCTACCACAGAAGTCTGTGGAGGCCAAGTCACTGAATATATTTGAGAAGGTGATAGATAGATTTCTAGACACAAAAGGCAGCAAGGGATATGGGGAGAAAGCGGGAATATGGTGTTGTGATGGGGGGTCAGCAATGATCATATTGAATGATGGTGGAGGTTCGAAGGGCCGAATGGCCTACTACTGCTCCTATTTTCTGTGTTTCTATGTTTCTAATATGGCACCTCATGAGTGAGACTCAGGACATTCAGGATTCCCAATCCATTTCCGGTTTGTGCTGGGTTTTGGTGAGAGAAGTCCTTGGGCTGGTTAAACCTCTGACCCTGAGTGAGCAATGTCTTCACCGAGCGGTTAGATATACTTGCAGGTGCTCTTCAATTGCTCCATGTTGTCCATGACCATGCTGAACAGTGAGCCCCAGTCTCGCTCGAACATGTCTCACAGCGGCTGTATGACCGTGGACCCTGGGGGTGGTGTGGGGGAATCGGTCTGGTTTACCCCCAGGCCCACTCCTGCTGGATTCTCAAAGTGCTCACCAAACCAGTTGGAAGTCCCTGAAACACAGAAAAACATCTGGGGCTGGATTTTTGACTGTCTAACGCCTGAGTCAGCAGTCAGAGGGGGCGTTAATGCGAGCGTGCGAGGTTACTGATCGGGTACGCAGCGTTTAGCACCCCGACCGGAAATTCATTCAATGCTCAAAGGGGCGCAAAGCAGTAACACCCGTCTGCTGACGATCACTCCGATCAGGACACATTCCTGGGGCAACGCCCACACTTGTGCCCCGGTCAGTAAATTAGGTGCGGCACCAAGCTAGAAAACTGGAATGATTCACTTTCACTCATAGGTTCCAGATTTTTGGGATCGGAGCGGGTAAGATCTGCTGCAGCTTGCTTGATCTCATGCGTCGAGAGAATGGCTCGCTTGGACAGGAATCCAAACTTACAGTTGATTCCCTTGTCTGCTTTAAGGCAGTATTTCAAGCTACTGATTCGTTGATCAATGATGACAAGGAACACTTCAGGTTTAATTTTCTCCTTGGGAGACAGCGCAGTGTTTTCAGCATCTCCATCGTCATAGCGATGGGTGCGTACCCAGACGCGCCTCTGAGCTGAATTATGCTCGTGGCCACACACTTTAATCCCGAGGTCTTCAAATTCCTCAAACTCTGTCCGCTGGGTCTTGACAAAATCAACGAGGAACTCGACTCAGGAAACCATGACATTCAGATTCAAGCCGGGCTCTTGAAGCGAGAGATTGGTCAGGTGAAAGCGCTTCCAGACTGTGTTCCAAATAACAATGAGAATCGCTGAATCCAGTTCACCCAGTTTGTCAAGGAACAACTGAGCTTCATTTCGGCATTCAACTTTCTGTTCCCCGTCAGTTGCCAGGGATCCCAACACTTTGCATATATGAGTGTAACCTTTGGGCAGGGCTGACATTGCTTCATACATTGCTGACCATCGAGTAGCAGAAAGCTGTGTGACCACAGACAGCCCTAAAGGCTTTCGTTTTTCATAAAGCAGTCACCAACGATGTGTCGATGCAGAGAGCAATGTGTACAACTTTTGTACAATGTCAAACAATCTGAGGATCACCGGGCTGCACTCGGCACTGTTTTTCCCCACAAGGTTGAGTGAGTGCGCTGTGCATAAACGTCGCGTTGTTGCCAAATTAAGTTAATCTCGGGGTTAAGTCATGGCAGGAGAGCTTGGACACGTGTTGTGCTCCTCCTGTGCTATGTGGGAACTCTGGGACGCTTCTAGCATCCCTGACGACTACATGTACGGGAAGTGTATCCACCTGCAGCACCTGACAGGCCGCATTGCGGCACTGAAGCTGCAGGTGGATTTACTCTGGAGCATCTGCGATGTTGAGGATGTCGTGAATAGCACGTTTAGTGAGTTGGCCACGCCGCAGGTAAAGGGTACACAGCCAGATAGGGGATGGGTGACCATCAGGAAGAGCAGTGGAAGGAAGGTAGTGCAGGGATCCCCTGCGGTCATCTCCCTGTAAAATAGATACACCGCTTTGGGTACTGTTGAGGGGGATGACTCATCGGAGGAGAGCAGCAGCAGCCAAGTTCATGGCACCGTGGATGGCTCTGCTGCACAGGAGGGGAGGAAAAAGAGTGGGAGAGCTATAGTGGTAGGGGATTCTATTGTAAGGGGAACAGATAGCCATTCCTTAGGCCGCAATCGAGACTCCAGGATGGTATGTTGCCTCCCTGGTGCAAGGGTCAAGGATGTCTCAGAGCAGGTGCAGGACATTTTGTAAAGGGAGGGTGAACAGCCAGTTGTCGTGGTGCACATAGATACTAACGATATCAGTAAAAAACAGGATGAGGTCCTACAAGCTGAATTTAGGGAGCTAGGAGTTAAATTAAAAAGTAGGACCTCAAAGGCAGTAATCTCAGCATTGCTACCAGTGCCACGTGCTAGTCAGAGTAGGAATCGCAGGATAGCTCAGATGAATACGTGGCTTGAGGAGTGGTGCAGAAGGGAGGGATTCAAATTCCTGGGACATTGGAACTGGTTCTGGGGAAGGTGGGACCAGTACAAACCGGACGGTCTGCACCTGGGCATGGCCGGAACCAATGTCCTAGGGGGAGTGTTTGTTAGTGCTGTTGCAGAGGGGTTTAACTAATATGGCAGGGGGATGGGAATCTATGCAGGGAGACAGAGGGAAGTAATATAGGGGCAGAAGCAAAAGATCGAAAGAAGAAAAGTAAAAGTGGAGGGCGGAGAAACATAAGGCAAAAATCAAAAAGGGCCACATTGCAGCAAAATTCTAAAAGGGCAAAATGTATTAAAAAGACAACCCTGAAGGCTCTGTGCCTCAATACGAGGAGTATTCGTAATAAGGTGGACGTATTAACTGCACAGGCAGCAATTAATGAATATGATATTGGCATCACGGAGACATGGCTCCAGGGTGACCAAGGCTGGGAACTCAACATCCAGGGGTATTCAACATTCAGGAAGGATAGACAGAAAGGAAAAGGAGGTGGGGTAGCATTGCTAGTTAAGAGGAAATTAACGCAATCGTAAGGAAGGACATTAGCTTGGATGATGTGGAATCTGTATGGGTGGAGCTGCAGAAACCAAAGGGCAGAAAATGCTAGTGGGATTTGTGTACAGACCACCAAACAGTAGCAGTGAGGTTGGGGACAGCATCAAACAAGAAATTAGGGATGCATGCAATAAAGGTACAGCAGTTATCATGGGCGACTTTAATTTACATATAGATTGGGCTAACCAAACTGGTAGCAATATGATGGAGGAGGATTTCCTTGAGTGTATTAAGGATGGCTTTCTGGACCAATATGTCGAAGAACCAACTAGAGGGCTGGCCATCCTAGACTAGGTGATGTGTAATGAGAAAGGAATAATTAGCAATCTTCTTGTGCGAGGCCCCTTGGGGAAAAGTGACCATAAAATGGTAGAATTCCTTATTGAGATGAAGAGTGACACAGTTAATTCGGAGAGTAGGGTCCTGAACTTAAGGAAAGGTAACTTTGATGGCATGAGGTGTCAATTGGCTAGAATAGACTGTCAAATGATGCTTAAAGGGTTGATGGTGGATAGGCAATGGCAAACATTTAAAGATCACATGGATGAACTTCAACAATTGTACATCCCTGTCTGGAGTAAAAATAAAATGGGGAAGGTGGCTCAACCGTGGCTAACAAGGGAAATTAAGGATATTGTTAAATCCAAGGAAGAGGCATATAAATTGGCCAGGACAAGCAGCAAACTTGAGGACTGGGAGAAATTTAGAATTCAGCAGAGGAGGACAAAGGGTTTAATTAGGAGGGGGAATATAGAGTATGAGAGGAAACTTGCCAGGAACATAAAAACTGACAGAACCAGGGGTCACAGTCTGAGGATAAGGGGTAAGCCATTTAGGACCGAGATGAGGAGAAACTTCTTCACCCAGAGAGTGGTGAACCTGTGGAATTCTCTACCACAGAAAGTAGTTGAGGCCAATTCACTAAATATATTCAAAAGGGAGTTAGATGAAGTCCTTACTACTCGGGGGATCAAGGGTTATGGCGAGAAAGCAGGAAGGGGGTACTGAAGTTTCATGTTCAGCCATGAACTCATTGAATGGCGGTGCAGGCTAGAAGGGCTGAATGGCCTGCTCCTGCACCTATTTTCTATGTTTCTATGTTTCTAAATGTTTCTATAGATATGTGAAGAGAAAAAGATTAGTGAAGACAAACGTAGGTCCCTTGCAGTCAGATTCAGGTGAATTTATATTGGGGAACAAAGAAATGACAGACCAGTTGATCAAATACTTTGGTTCTGTCTTCACGAAGGAAGACACAAATAACCTTCCGGAAGTACTAGGGGACCGAGAGTCAAGCGAGAAGGAGGAACTGAAGGATATTCTTATTAGGTGGGAAATTGTGTTAGGGAAATTGATGGCATTGAAGGCCGATAAATCTCCGGGGCCTGATAGTCTGCATCCCAGAGTACTTAAGGAAGTGGTCCTAGAAATAGTGGATGCATTGGTGATCATTTTCCAACAGTCTATCGGATCTGGATCAGTTCCTCTGGACTGGAGGGTAGCTAATGTAACACCACTTTTTAAAAAAGGAGGGAGAGAGAAAACGGGTAATTATAGACTGGTTAGCCTGACATCAGTAGTGGGGAAAATGTTGGATTCAATTATTAAAGATGAAGTAGCAGCGCATTTGGAAAGCAGTGACAGGATCGGTCCAAGTCAACATGGAATTATGAAAGCGAAATCATCCTTGACAAATCTTTTGGAATTTTTTGAGGATCTAACTAGAATACAAGGCAGAACCAGTTGATGTGGTGTATTTGGACTTTCAAAAGGCTTTTGACAAGGTCCCACACAAGAGATTGGTGTGCAAAATTAAAGCACATGGTATTGGGGGTAATGTACTGACGTGGATAGAGAATTGGTTGGCAGGCAGGAAGCAGAGAGTTGGATAAACGGGTCCTTTTCAGAATGGCAGGCAGTGACTAATGGGGTGCCACAGGGCTCAGTGCTGGGACCCCAGCTATTTACAATATACATTAACAATTTAGATGAAAGAATTGAGTGTAATATCTCCAAGTTTGCAGATGACACTAACCTGGGTGGCGCTGTGAGCTGTGAGGAGGATGCTAAGAGGCTGCAGGGTGATTGGACAGGTTAGGTGAGTGGGCAAATGCATGGCAGATGCAGTATAATGTGGATAAATGTGAGGTTATCCACTTTAGGGGCAAAAACACGAAGGCAGAATATTATCTGAATGGTGGCAGATTAGGAAACGGGGGGGCAGTGCTGTGTGGCGGGGTCAGGTTGGTGGAGGACCTTTGACTTATGGATGCTTAACGTAAGGCTCATGCTTTCGTACACCTCAGTGAAAGTGTTGACGATGACTTGGAGTTCGGCCTCTGAATGTACGCAGGCACAAGCTTCGTACTCGTACCGTAGTTGGACAATGGAGGATGGGATGACCTTGGATCTGGCCTGGAGGCAACGAAGATTGAACAGGTTCCCATTGGTTCTGTAGTTTAGTTCCATTCCAGCGGGGAGCTTGTTGAGCGTGAGATGGAGCATTGCAGCGAGGAAGATCAAGAAAAGTGTTGGCGTGATGTCGCAGCCCTTCTTCATCCTGGTTCAGACGTTGATTGGATCAGTGGTGGATCCGTTGGTCAGGATCACGGCTTGCATGTAATTGTGGAGCAGGCGGAGGATGGCGACAAACTTTAGGGAGCAGCCGAAACGGAGGAGGACGTTCCGTAGTCCCTCGCGGTTGACACTGTCAAAGGCCTTTGTGAGTCAAAGAAGGCCATGTACAAGGGTCAGTGCATTTCTCTTGCAGTTGTCGCGCCGTAAAGATTGTTAGGTATGGAAGGACTCCACAAGACTGAGTACTGTGAGCTAAAACTGATGTGACTTTAGTCTCTTTAATACAACTCCAGAGTGCCTAAGCAGTATGGCAGACAACCTTTCATACTCCCTCGCACGAGGAGTGCAGGTGATCCTTGGGCCTCCAACAGTTGTACCCTCTGGTGGCAAGTCTTACACAGTTACAATGTTTACATACATAACAACACTCCCCCCAAAGTCTTTGATACAAATTAATTACAAGTTGAGATGATCTGGGGCCCTACACTCCCTGGTTGATCATCTGAGTTCAAACTCTGGCATGGGTGAGTTGGTCGGACATTGCTGCACTGCTGCATTGCTGGTCTGACAGGACTGTTGAGAATGGTGGGTTCATCCTCTTGATTGACAGTGACGACGATTGCTGGTTCGGTGTGTTGATGGATCGATGATGGTGATGTCCTCTTCAGGTTGTTGCTGGTTTTCGGTGAACCGCAGTTTGGTCTGATCCAAATGCTTTCTGCATGTTTGTCCATTCAGTAGTTTGACGATAAACACTCTATTCCCCTCCTTGGCTAAGACAGTGCCAACGACCCATTTAGGACCATGACCGTAATTAAGGACAAACACAGGGTCGTTAGCATCAATGTCACGCGATACAGCCGCGCGATTATGGTATATGTTTTGCCGGTGACACCGGGTTTCCACAGGATCATTTAGATCCGGTGGACTAGGGAGAGCCTGGTTTTGAGTGCTCTCTTCATTAACAATTCTGCAGGGGGAACCCCAGTGAGCGAGTGGGGTCGGGTCCGGTGGCTGAGCAGAACCCGAGATAAGCGGGTCTGCAAGGAGCCTTCCTTCACGCATTTCAAGCTCCGCTTAATAGTTTGGACTGCCCATTCTGCTTGACCGTTGGATGCGGGCTTAAACGGGGCAGACCTGACATGCTTGATGCCATTGCGGGTCATAACATCGTTGAATTCTGAGCTGGTGAAACACGGTCCATTGTCAATGACAAGGACGTCGGGCAAGCCATGGGTGGCGAACATAGCCCGGAGGCTTTCAATGGTGGCAGTGGATGTGCTGGATGACATGATTATGCATTCAATCCATTTAGAGTAAGCGTCCGCTACAACTAACAACATCTTTGCGAGAAAGGGGCCAGCAAAATCTATGTGGATCCTGGACCACGGTTTGGAGAGTCATGACCATAGACTCAATGGAGCCTCCCTTGGTGCATTGCTCAATTGTGAGCACATGTTGCACTGGTGTACGCATGACTCCAAGTCCGAGTCAATGCTGGGCCACCAAACATGCGACCTGGCTATAGCCTTCATCATGACTATTCCTGGGTGGGTATTGTGCAGGTCACGTATAAACGTTTCCCTGCCTTTTTTTGGCAAAACCACATAATTATCCCATAAGAGACAATCCGACTGGATGGACATTTCATCTTTGCGTCGGTGAAACGGCTTAATTTCATCTTTCATTTCCCTGGGTCGGCCGACTAGCTCCCATTGAGGACACAACTTTTTACTAGTGATAGCACAGGATCCTGGCTGGTGCAGGTCCTGATCTGGTGAGCAGTGACGGGTGACCCCTTGCTCTCAAAAGCATCCATGACCAAAAGCAAGTCTGTGGACTGCGCCATTTCCACCCCGGTAGTGGGCAATGGTAGCCGACTGAGGGCATCAGCACAGTTGTCTGTGTCTGGTTTGTGGTGGATAACCTCGTCATCGGCGGACAATGTTATGACCATCTTTGGATGCGGGACGAAGCATTGGTGTTAATAACTTTGCTTTCTGAAAACAGCGAAATGAGCAGTTTGTGGTCGTTTTCCAGCTCAAACCGAAGTCCAAATAGGTATTGGTGCATTTTCTTAACCCCATATACACATGCTAACGCCTCTTTCTCGACCATACTGTAGGCTCTTTCAGCCTTAGACAGACTTCTAGACACATATGCAACCGGTTGAAGTTTGCCCAATACATTGGTTTGCTGTAACACACAGCCGACCCTGTACGAAGATGCATCGCAAGCTAGCAATACACGGGTCATACAATACAAGTAACTTATTAGAACAAAGTAGGTTTCTGGCCTTCGCAAAGGCTGTCTCTTGAGATTGACCCCAAACCCAGTTGTCACCTTCACGTAGCAACATGTGCAACGGCTCCAGCAAAGTGCTTAACCCGGGTTGAAAATGATCAAAATAGTTGAGGAGTCCCAGGAACGAAGGCAGCTCTGTCACATTCTGTGATCTGGGTGCATTCTTGATGGCCTCTGTCTTTGAGTCCGTGGGTTTGATGCCGTCCGCCGCAATCTTTCTCCCCATAAATTCGACCTCTGGCGCCAGGAAAACACACTTAGAGTGTTTCAGCCTGAGTCCCACTCTGTCTAGTCGACTTAGAACCTCTTCCAGGTTGTGCAGGTGTTTGGTGGTGTCACGACCGTTGATCAGGATGTCGTCTTGAAACACAACGGTGCACGGAACCGATTTCAGCAGACTCTCCATGTTCCTCTGGAAGATGCTAGCAGCAAAGCGAATCCCAAAAGGGCACCTGTGGTATATAAACAGTCCTTTGTGCGTGTTGATGCACGTCAATCTTTTCGAAGATTCAGCCAGCTCCTGTGTCATGTAGGCAGAGGTTAGGTCCAACTTGGTGAACGACTTCTCCCCCGCTAACATTGCAAACAGGTCATCCGCCTTGGGTCGCGGGTACTGGTCCTGTAACGAGACTCTGTTGATCATTACCTTGTAGTGTCTGCAGATTCTCACCGTGCCGGAACAATCGGACTGGCCCACTCGTTGAACTCGACTGGCGCTCTGATTCCCTCTCGTTGTCCAGTTCGACCTCGACTTTCTCCCTCATCATATATGGAACCGCTCGAGCCTTGTGATGAACAGGCCTTGCATCGGGGACTAGATGAATCTGCACCTTGGCGCCTGTGAAGTTGCCGATGCCTGGTTCAAACAGCGAGGCAAACTTGCTCAGCACTTGGGCGCACGAGGCATCACCCACTGAAGATAGTGCTTTGATGTCTTCCCAGTTCCATCGAATCTTTTCCAGCCAGCTTCTGCCAAATAGCATTGGGCCATCGCCTGGTACAATCCACAGTGATAAATCATGCACAGCTCCATCATACGATACCTTAACTGCCGCACTGCCAATGACTGGTATGAGCTCTTTGGTGTAGGTCCGCAGCTTTGTCTGAATCGGGCTTAGTTTGGGCCTTTGTGCCTTGTTGCCCCACAGTTTCTCAAAAGCCTTCTGGCTCATAATTGACTGACTCGCCCACATGTCCATCTCTATTGATAACGGAATACCGTTCAATTTGACTTTCAGCATGATAGGAGGGCTCTTGGTGCTAAAGGTGTATACCCCATACACTTCTTCCTCGGGTTGAGTTGCCTCTTGTTTGTTCTGCATGATCCACATCGGATTAATCATCCTCTGCCGACTCTGCCACGTGGTGAGTCGCAGGACTCTTGCACATTCCCTGGAGGTGCCCCATTGTTTCGCAGCCTTTGCACACGTAGTGCTTGAATCGACATTGATGGGCTCAGTGATTACCCCCACAGCGCCAACATGGTGCTAATGGATTTGCATTCACTCCCGACGGCGGACTCTGAGTCATCACAGGTCTTGCAGCTGCAGACGTGTAGGCCCTGCCATATGCAGTTCTGCCTGCTCGCGACGTTATTTTATGCACAGTACTTGCCGGTGAGCTTCGATGCTGGGAAGATATCTGTCTGGTATTGTCGCTCATGGATACGAATGCCTGGGCTATCGTGATGGCCTTGCTCAGGTCTAGGGATTCGGCGGGCAGCAGCTTGCGAAGAATGACCTTGTGGCCGATGCCAAGCACAAAAAAGTCCCGCAGCATTTCCCCCAAAAATCCAGCAAATTCGCAAGTTCCCACAAGATGTCTCAGGTCAGCGACATAACTCGCCACGTCCTGGTCCTCAGAGCGGTGGTACATGTGGAAGCGATACCAGGCTATTAAGACGCTCTCCTTCGGCTTGAGGTGGTTCCGAACCAGCGTACACAACTCTGTATATGTCTCCTCCACTGGTTTCTCCGGTGCCAGCAGATTCTTGATGAGGCCGTATATTGTGGTCCCACACACGGTGAGGAGAATTGCCCTGCGCTTGATCACTATGTAGACCCCATCCAGCTCATTGGCCACGAAGTACTGGTCGAGACACTCAATGAAGGCTTCCCAATCATCACCCTCTACAAATCTCTCGAAAATACTAACATGAAATTTCATAATCTGTTATTCATCGCCAATTGTTAGGTATGGAAGAACTCCACAAGACTGAGTACTGTGAGCTAAAACTGATGTGACCTTAGTCTCTTTAATACAACTCCAGAGTGCCTAAGCAGTATGACAGACAACCTTTTATATTCCCTTGCACGAGGTCTGCAGGTGACCCTTGGGCCTCCAACAGTTGCGTCCTCTATGGCAAGTCTTACACAGTTACAATGTTTACATACATAACAAAGATCATGTCCGTTGTACCCCTCAGTGGACGGAATCCGCACTGTGATCCTGGGAGGAGCTCCTCAGCCACAGGGAGAAAACGGTTGAGGAGAATTCTAGCGATTACTTTCCCTGTGGCTGACAGCAGGAAGATTCCTCTGTAGTTGCCACAGTCGGACTTGTCCACTTTTTTAAAGATGGTCACAATGACGACATCTCTGAGATCTCCCAGCAAGCTCCCCTCCTTCCAGATAAGAGAGATGAGGTCATGCATTCGTGCCAATAGTGCCTCTCCATCATACTTCAGTGCCTCAGCAGGGATTCCATCTGTTCCTGATGCTTTGTTGTTCTTGAGCTGACGGATGGCCTTTTCTGCCTCTTGCAGGGCTGGTGTTTTGCTGAGATGCTAGCGGGTAGCATGCTGCAGGATGGTGTCGAAGACATTCGTGTCAAAGGCAGAGTCTAGGTTAAGGAGATCTTCGAAGTGCTCCTTCCAGCGGGTCCTGACTGCCTCGGTGTTCTTGATGAGTGTCTTCCTGTTCTTGGCCAGCAGTAGGGTGGGGCCTTGGGTGTTTGGACCAAAGGTGGCCTTGACTGCGATGAAGAATCCTCGCACATCATGGCTGTCGACCAGCTGCTGGATCTCCTGTGCTTTCTCCACCCATCATCTATTCTTTAGGTCCCGGGTTTTTGTTGGACCTCGGCCTTCAACCGTCTGTAAAGCTGCTTTGCTGCTCCCGAGTTAGGTTGTTGTTTCAGGTTCAGAAATAAACCAGTCCTGGTGTTTCCTGGTTGAGTGACCGAGCGTCTCTTCGCAGGCATTAGTTATGGTGGCCTGGGGGGGGGAGACCAAGCGCTGTGAGCATTCTGCGTCTCGGGGTCATCAAAGGTCGCCAGGTTGGCAGTGAGGCGCTGGCTGTATAGGGCTCTCTTAGCTGGGTCTTTGAGGGCCCGATTTTTCTGTGGCATTTATTGCCGTTGCCACTTTGGGGCTATAGTGATGTTGATGACGGAATGGATTAGGCGGTGGTCCGTCCAGCAGTTGTCAGCTCCTGTCATGTCGTGGGTGATGCGTACATCCCTGCGATCCCTCGCTCGGAGGATGACGTGGTTGAGCAGGTGCCAGTGTTTGGAGCGAGGGTGTTGCCACGATGCCTTGTACTTGTCCCTCTGGCAGAACAGGGTGTTGGTGATGGCAAGGTCGTGTTCTCGGCATTTTGTCTGGAACAGGGTACCGCTAGAGTTAGTTTTCCCTCACCCCTCTCTGCCAATCTCACCTCCCCAGAGGGCTATGTCCTTACCGACTCTGACGTTGAAGTCACCGAGGAGGATCAGTTTGTTGTCCATAGGGACTCGGGACAGGGATTGTTCAAGACTGGAGTAGAATTCCTGTTTGGCCTCGTCTGTTGCATCGAGTGTCGGGGCGTACGCACTGATGACTGTGACACATTGGTTCCGGGATAGGGTGAACCGTAGAGTCATGAGGCGTTTGTTAATCCTGCACGGGGGAGTCTTTGAGGCCGTCGACCATCTCGTTCTTGACAGTGAAACCGACTCCATGGAGGTGGCGTTCTTCCTCTGGTTTCCCTTTCCAGAAGAAAGTGTAACCTCCACCTTGTTCCTTGAGCTGATCTCCCCTGCCCACCGGGTCTCGCTTAGGACGGCGATGTCGATATCAAAACGTCTAAGTTCCCGGGCAACTATGGCAGTGCGGCGTTCCGGTCTGTCGCTGTTGGGGTTGTCCATGAGGGTCCTGACATTCCAGGTCCCGAACTTCATTTTGAAGGGTGGAAGGTGACATTTCGGGCCTCTCCCCAGCCGCTGGTCCCACACACATGGTGCGTGCAATGGCGGCAGCCACTCTGACCTCTCTGACCTCTCCTCCTCCCAAGAAGTGGACCTCTGGCCATCCCAATGCCTGCCCTCAGCCAGGAGCTAATACCTGGGAGAGAGAAGCATTTCCTCAAATCTCTCACTTTCCCCACTTTCCACACCTCAGATCTCTCACCCTCTCACCGAAGGGTGCTGCTCAGTGCCGAGCTTATGGCTTGCATCCCACCGTAGGCAACTCGGCCCGTACACTCGAGCCTGGTCTCCAGTCGTCTCGGCCCCCCCTTGCCACTGGACCAAGGCCTTGTTCTGCTAAGCCCATGTGGTAGTCGGTGTGTGACGGTCAGCCCACATTAAAAGAACTCACGCACAGACATCTTCCACCCCCCCCCCTCGCATGGTGCAGGACGACAATGACTGCACCAACGTTGCTTTGCGGGCACCGCATCACAATCCTGAGATCTTCCGTAACCACAAAGGCCACCACTCACTGAATGTGCAATTGTGTGCGACCACACACGCACAATACTCACCGTCAATGCCCACTATCCTGGCAGCAGCCACGATGCCTTCATCCTGCGCCAGATCGGTGTGCCAGCTCTGTTCCAGCCCCTAGTGAAGCTCGCGGCTGGTTGCTCGGAGACAAGGGCTATCCACTCTCCACCTGGCTCATGACTTCCCTCCGCAACTCCGCTGCTCCTGCCCAGCACTCATACAATGAGAGCAAAGCAGCTACCAGGAACATTATCGAGCAGACCATCGGAGTGCTGAAGCAATGGTTCCACTGTGTTGACCGCTCGGGAGGAGCCCTGCAGTACTTGCCTGAGTGCGTGTCCCTATTCGTCATCGTCTGCTGCATGCGGCACTACCTGGCCATCATGAGGTCACAGCCATTGCCTCCAGGGATAGTCGCACCACCTCAGGAGGAGGAGGAGGAGGAGGAGGCGGAGGAGGACGAAGGGGAGGCGGAGGAGGAGGAGGAGGAGAACAAGGAGGAGCAGGAGGAGATGGAGGACGAGGAGGACAAAGAGGAGCAGGAGGACGAGAAGGAGGCGGAGGAGGACGAGGAGGAGGACAAGGAGGAGCAGCAGGAGGAGGAGGAGGCAGAGGAGAAGGAGGAGGAGGAGGCGGCGGACGAGGAGGCGGAGATGGAGGACGAGGAGGCGGTGGAGGACGAGGACGAGGAGGAGGAGGAAGACGAGGAGGAGGAGCCGGAGGAGGAGGCGGACGAGGAGGAGGAGGAGGAGGACAAGGAGGAGCAGCAGGAGGAGGCGGAGGAGGAGGACGAGGAGGACGAGGACGAGGACGAGGTGGAGGAGGAGGAGGCGGAGGAGGATGAGGACGAGCAGGAGCAGGAGGAGAACAAGGAGGAGCAGGAGGAGGACAAGGAGGAGGAGGTGGAGGACGAGAAGGAGGAGGAGGACGAGGAGGAGGACGCGGAGGAAGACAAGGAGGAGCAGCAGGAGGCGGACGAGGACGAGGAGGACGAGGACGAGGACGAGGAGGAGGTGGAGGAGGAGGAGGAGGAGGAGCAGCAGGAGGAGGAGGAGGAGGAGGACGAGGACGAGGAGATGGAGGAGGAGGAGGACGAGGAGGAGGTGGAGGAGGAGGAGGAGCAGCAGGAGGAGGAGGAGGAGGAGGACGAGGACGAGGAGATGGAGGAGGAGGAGGACGAGGAGGAGCAGCAGGAGGCAGAGGACGAGGAGGAGTAGGACGAGGACGAGGACGAGATGGAGGACGAGGACGAGGAGGCGGAGGAGGAGGCGGAGGAGGAGATGGAGGATGATGAGGAGATGGAGGACGAGGAGGACGAGGCGGAGGAGGAGATGGAGGAGGAGGCGGAGGAGTAGGCGGAGGAGGAGGAGGAGGAGGAGGAGATGGAGGACAAGTATGAGGAGGCGGAGGAGGAGGCAGAGGAGGAGATGGAGGAGGAGGAGGAGGATGAGGAGGAGGAGTAGGCGGAGGAGGAGGAGGACGAGGAGGCCGAGGACGAGGAGTAGGTGGAGGAGGAGGAGGACGAGGAGGAGGAGGAGGAGATGGAGGAGGAGGACGAGGAGGCGGAGGAGGAGGTGGAGGACGAGGACGAGGAGGACGAGGACGAGGTGGAGGAGGAGGAGGAGGAGATGGAGGACGAGGATGAGGAGGCGCAGGAGGAGGCGGAGGAGGAGATGGAGGAGGAGGAGGATGAGGACGAGGCGGAGGAGTAGGCGGAGGAGGAGGAGGACGAGGAGGAGGAGGAGGAGATGGAGGAGGAGGAGGAGATGGAGGACGAGGATGAGGAGGCGGAGGAGGAGGCAGAGGAGGAGATGGAGGAGGAGGAGGAGGAGATGGAGGAGGAGTAGGCGGAGGAGGAGGAGGACGAGGAAGACGAGGCGGAGGAGTAGGTGGAGGAGGAGGAGGACGAGGAGGAGGAGGAGGAGATGGAGGAGGAGGACGAGGAGGCGGAGGAGGAGGTGGAGGACGAGGACAACGAGGACGAGGCGGAGGAGGAGGAGGAGGAGGAGATGGAGGACGAGGATGAGGAGGCGGAGGAGGAGATGGAGGATGAGGAGGAGGAGTAGGCGGAGGAGTAGGCGGAGGAGGAGGAGGACGAGGAGGAGGAGGAGGCAGAGGAGGAGATGGAGGACGAGGAGGATGAGGACGAGGCGGAGGAGTAGGCGGAGGAGGAGGAGGACGAGGAGGAGGAGGAGGAGATGGAGGAGGAGGACGAGGAGGCGGAGGAGGAGGTGGAGGACGAGGACGAGGAGGACGAGGACGAGGCGGAGGAGGAGGAGGAGGAGGAGATGGAGGAGGAGGAGGAGGATGAGGAGGAGGAGTAGGTGGAGGAGGAGGAGGACGAGGAGGAGGAGGAGGAGATGGAGGACGAGGACGAGGAGGCGGAGGAGGAGGCAGAGGAGGAGATGGAGGACGAGGAGGATGAGGACGAGGCGGAGGAGTAGGCGGAGGAGGAGGAGGACGAGGAGGAGGCGGAGGAGGTGGAGGACGAGGACGAGGAGGACGAGGACGAGGCAGAGGAGGAGGAGATGGAGGACGAGGATGAGGAGGCGGAGGAGGAGGCGGAGTAGGAGATGGAGCAGGAGGAGGAGGATGAGGAGGAGTAGGCGGAGGAGGAGGAGGACGAGGAGGAGGAGGAGGAGATGGAGGACGAGGACGAGGAGGAGGAGGAGGAGGCAGAGGAGGAGATGGAGGACGAGGAGGATGAGGACGAGGCGGAAGAGTAGGCGGAGGAGGAGGAGGACGAGGAGGAGGAGGAGTAGGCGGAGGAGGAGGACGAGGAGGAGGCGGAGGAGCAGATGGAGGATGAGGAGGCGGAGGAGGAGATGGAGGACGAGGACGAGGCGGAGGAGGAGGAGGAGGAGATGGAGGACGAGGATGAGGAGGTGGATGAGGAGGCGGAGGAGGAGATGGAGGAGGAGGAGGATGAGGAGGAGTAGGCAGAGGAGGAGGAGGACGAGGAGGCCGAGGACGAGGACGAGGCAGAGGAGTAGGTGGAGGAGGAGGAGGACGAGGAGGAGGAGGAGGAGATGGAGGAGGAGGACGAGGAGGCGGAGGAGGAGGTGGAGGACGAGGACGAGGCGGAGGAGGAGGAGGAGGAGATGGAGGACGAGGATGAGGAGGCGGAGGAGGAGGCGGAGGAGGAGATGGAGGAGGAGGAGGATGAGGAGGAGGAGTAGGCGGAGGAGTAGGCGGAGGAGGAGGAGGACGAGGAGGAGGAGGAGGCAGAGGAGGAGATGGAGGACGAGGAGGATGAGGACGAGGCGGAGGAGTAGGCGGAGGAGGAGGAGGACGAGGAGGAGGAGGAGGACGAGGACGAGGCGGAAGAGGAGGAGGAGGAGGAGATGGAGGACGAGGATGAGGAGGCGGAGGAGGAGGCGGAGGAGGAGGATGAGGAGGAGGAGTAGGCGAAGGAGGAGGAGGACGAGGAGGAGGAGGAGGAGGAGATGGAGGACGAGGACAAGGAGGCGGAGGAGTAGGCGGAGGAGGAGGAGGACGAGGAGGAGACGGAGGAGGTGGAGGACGAGGACGAGGAGGACAAGGCGGAGGAGGAGGAGGAGGAGGAGGAGATGGAGGAGGAGGAGGAGGATGAGGAGGAGTAGGCGGAGGAGGAGGAGGATGAGGAGGAGGAGGAGATGGAGGACGAGGACGAGGAGGAGGAGGAGGAGGCAGAGGAGGAGATGGAGGACGAGGAGGACGAGGCGGAGGAGTAGGCGGAGGACGAGGAGGACGAGGAGGAGGAGGAGTAGGCGGAGGAGGAGGAGGATGAGGAGGAGGCGGAGGAGCAGATGGAGGACGAGGAGGCGGAGGAGGAGATGGAGGAGGAGGAGGAGGAGGTGGAGGACGAGGCAGAGGAGTAGGCGGAGGAGGAGGAGGAGACGGAGGCGGAGGATGAGGAGGCGGAGGAGGAGGAGATGGAGGAGGAGGAGGATGAGGACGAGGACAAGGAGGAGCAGCAGGAGGCAGAGGAGGAGAAGGAGGCCGAGGAGGAGGCGGAGATGGAGGAGGAGGACGAGGACGAGGAGGCGGAGAAGGAGGAGGAGGAGGAGATGGAGGACGAGGACGAGGAGGTGGAGGACGAGGAGCAGGAGGAGGAGGAGGCAGAGGAGGACAAGGAGGAGGAGGAGGCGGACGATGAGGAGGAGGAGGAGGAGGAGTAGCCAGAGGAGGACGAGGAGGAGGAGGATGAAGAGGAGGAGGAGGAGGAGGAGGAGGCAGAGGAGGAGGGGGAGGAGGAGGATGAAGAGGAGGAGGAGGAGGAGGAGGAGGATGAGGCGCAGGAGGAGGAGGAGGAGGAGGACGAGGACAACAAGGACGAGCAGGAGCAGCAACAGCCGCGATGGAAGAGGCAGCGACTCCATCGAGATCCTGCAAGGGAGGTCCGCGACTGTCTGATCACAGCTTGTTTCCACTGATTTCCATCCCACTTCCCGGTTCCTGTGGACGTCCCCATTGCCCTTCCAGACCAAATCCCCAACACTGAAATGAGAGACAACAGCAAACATTAAACATTCCAATCACCATTTATGAAACAACAATAAAGTATCAAATTGTATTTAATCATCCCCTTTGTGCATTTACTTATCCCCACTTTCTCACCCCCCTATTCTAATACCCCTCCGCAGTGTGTCCCTGTGGCTGCAGCATGGCGGCTGGAAGGCTGCTGTGTGTCAGGGCCAGAGATACAGACAGCCTTGTAGGACACCCTCGAGCAGCTCTGGGCCTGGAAGGCCCGGCTGCAGACTGCACCACCTCAGGCTGGGCGGCGGCAGTCTGGGCTGGCTGGGTGACAGGCAGCGACAAGGGCAATGGCGGAGTGGCAGTGGTGGGATCAGGAATGCTGTCATCCTGAGAGAGGACAGCAGGTTCCTCCTCCCCTGACCCACTGTCACTCCACCGGGGCAGCATGTCAGCATCCCCACCGACCTGCTGGAGCACAGATTGCTGGGCTGCTGAGACACCGTGTGATGGACCCAGCGGTGATGGCAGTAGTCAGGGCTTGCGTGGCATCACGCTGAGACCGTGTGAGAGCTGTCTGAGCTTCCATACCAGCAACCATTGACTCTATTACAGCACGCAAACGTTGCGTTGCTTCCGCCTGTGCCGCAATGGAAGCTGCCACATCGCCCATGACACGCGTCATGAGGTCTGGATCTGCACGGTCTCTCGGGGAGTCCACCATTGTCTGCACACTGGCAATGATGGGCTCCATGGTGTGCACAGCGCTGTGTACAATGCGGGAGGTGGACACCTCCATACTCCTTACCACTTGCGGCAGGCTCTCAGGCGCCCCTTGCCATTGCGCCTATCATGTCGGAGTGTATGGCCATCACCCTTTGTGTGAACACCTCCACATCGAGGTCCTCATCTGAGTCCTGGGCAGCAGAACTCGCCCTCCGGGGAGCTGGCCCCGAACTTCCCTTTCCCCCGGCCTTGCTGTAGCCCGCGAGGCCCCGGTGCATCGCCCAGTACATACCCGTGTCGCTAACCTCTAATGTCCGCGTGGTGCCTGCGGGTGAGAGAATCAGTGATGCAGTGCTTGGCTCCCCTTCCTCATCCTCGTCCCCCTCTATTCCCTCGTGACAGAGTTCGGGGTCTCAGGCACAGGCTGGTCATCCGCTGGCTGATTATCTGAAAGCATAAATGGCACAAGAGTCACGTTACGGTGAGGGCAGGAATGGAGCAAGGAAGGCAGACAATGAAGAAGTGAAAAGTGATCATGCCTTCTGGTTTAACGGGGGAGTGGGATGAGAAGAGGGGATAAAAATACCGTTGGTGCCCCCAGTGGGCTCGAGGTTTCTAGCGGCCACCACCTGCGGGCCAATGAGCCGCATCACTTGCTCCGTCAGGTCAGAGAGCTATTTAACCATCTTGGCCTGCAAAAGAAATGAAGCTGTGTGAGTAAGAGTCCAGTTATGTATGTGGAAGATATGCCTGCCATAGTTAAATAGCTGTGAATGTATGCAAGGCGTGAGATGAGGCTGTGACTGCGAGTAGGCACAGATGGTTGGTGGTTACCTGCTGGGTTAAGTGCTGGTTTGCAGAGTGTGCACAGACAGAGGCTCAGAGGCTGGAATGTAAGAGTTGTGGAAACATGGACTCACCTGAACCACCCGAGTGGGGTCATTGAATTTCTTGCGACACTGTGTAGCGTTTCTACCCACCACAGTGCTGACCGCCAACTCCGCGGCCACCTCCGCCCACATGGCCCTAAAAACCTGTGCAGTCGGCCTTCTCCCAGATGGAAGGAACAGTGCCCCCTTCTTCCCTCCACTGCCCCACCAACGGGTCCAACGCCAGGTCGCTGAACTGAGTGCTCCTTGCATGGAGCAGCTATCGCACACCTTCCTTGCAGCTCAGTCAACTGAAGAAATGATGAGAATGACCCGATGCTGCCTGAAGCGACATACCCTTTAAGAACTGGAATGAACAGCAGCCTCATTATCAATGAATGAAAGTCAGCTGACATTGGGTGCAGCCCCAGTAAGAGCGCCCCTGCAGCGCCCCCCTGAGGCCATTAGTGCCTCCTATACCGCCTCACTGGCCAACTCGCCCGTCACTAAATGTTCAAGAATATTTCTCCCCAAGGTGTTCAGGAATGCTAGGGAAGGAAAGAAAGTAGATGGGATGGCAGTGTTGGTTAAGGAGAATGTTACAGTGATGGAGAGAGAGGATGTCCTGGAGGGGTAAATAACAGAATCTATTTGGTTAGAGTTGAGAAACAATAGAGGTGCCATTACTGTACGAGGTGCATTCTATAGGCCGCCAACTAGTGGGAAGGATATGGAGGAGCACATTTGCAGGGAAATTACAGAGTAAGAACTATAAAACAGTAATAATGGGGGACTTCAACTATCCTAATATAGACTGGGATAGTAAGAATGTAAAGGGCAGAGATGGTGAAAAATTTCTGAAGTCTGTTCAGGAGAACTTTCTGGACCAGTACATTTCCGGCCAAACGAGGGAGGAGAACATAAGGACATAAGAAATAGGAGCAGTAGTCGGCCATTTGGCCCCTCGAGCCTGCTCCGCCATTCTATAAAATCATGGCCGATCAGTACTTTTTCTCTAGAGATAGTAATTGTTTTAAGTTCCCTCCTCCCTATAGCCCCTTGATTATCTATTATTGGGATGCTTTTAGTGTCTTCTACCGTGAAGACTGATACAAAATATTTGTTCAAAGAGGCAATACTGGATCTGGTTCTGGGGAATGAGATGGATTAAGTGGAGCAAGTGTCAGTAGGGAGCATTTAGGGAAGAGTAATCATAAAATCACAAGGTTGAGATTAGCTATGGAAAAAGACAGGGAGCAAGCTAGAGTAAAAATACTAAATTGGAGAAAGGCCAATTTCAATGCGTTAAGAATGGATCTGGCCAGGGTAAATTGGAATCAAAGATTGTCAGGCAACAGTGTAATCGAACAATGGGCTGTCTTTAAGGAGGAGATGGTTGGGGTACAGTCGAGGTACATTCTCATGAGGGAGAAAGGAAAGGCAACCAAAGTCAGAACTCCCTGGATGACGAAAGAGATAGACAGCAATATGAAGCAGAAAAAGTATGACAGATGTCAGGTTGAGAATACGTGAGAACCAGGCTGAATATAGAAAGTTCAGAGGGGAAGTGAAAAAGGAAATAAGAGAGAGTATGAGAATAGACTGGCAGCTAACATAAAAGGGAATCCAAAAGTCTTCTATAGGTATATAAATAGTAATCGGGGAGTAAGAGGGGTGGGGCCCATTAGGGGCCAAAATGGAGATCTGCGCATGGAGGCAGAGGGCATGGCTGAGGGACTTGGTATTGTGTATGCAATAACTGTTAGACTGAGTACTGTTTAACTCCAAGTGGTATGACCTTGGCTCTGCTTTATTAAGGCCCAAAGTGACTAATAGACAAAATGGCTGGCCTTTTATACTTGGGCAACACACACGTGCGTGCAGCCCAAAGGCCTCCAACAGTGATGCCATCTAGTGGCTAGTGATCCCAAAAGTACATACATGACAATACCCCACTCTGAGATATTAACACAGTCTTTTACAAATTGAGACGGTCCGGTGTTCTACGCTCCCGGATTGACCGTCTCAGTTCAACTCCAGCCTTGGGTAGTGTTCAGAGTCTGTTGTGACTGGTGGCTGGGTGGCTGACCTGGTGGGAGTGACAATGGCCATGTCAGGGATTGAAAGTCCATTTTCATTGAACATGTCAGTGATTGAAAGTTCCGATTCACTGATGATTCTAACTCTGATGACTGGGAGTAGGTTGGTTGGTCGTCGATTGTCTCTTCCTCCGACTGTTCCACTTTGTCTGTGTGCCGCAGCTTTGTCTGATCCATATGTTTCCTGCATGTTTGCCCATTTTTGAGCTTGACAATAAATACTCTGTTGCCCTCCTTGGCCATGACAGTACCAGCGATCCACTTGGGATCCTGACCATAATTCAGAACATATTCAGGATCATTTACAGAAATATCGCGTGACACAGCTGCGCAATCATGATACCCTTGCTGACTTTGTCTTCTGTATTCAACATGATTATTCAAGTCAGGGTGTACAAGAGATAGCTTGGTCTTAAGATCTCTCTTCATCATTGCTTCAGCAGGCGAGACCACCGATAACTCAGCAGTATGCATGACAGGTGGGTCTGCAGTGACCCTTGGGTTACTCGCTTCATGCTCTGCTTTATGATTTGGACAGCATGTTCTGCTTGCCCATTGGATGCAGGTTTGAACAGTGCTGACCTTACATGTTTGATACCATTGAGTTTCATGAACTCTTGAAACTCCTGACTGGTGAAGCACGATCCATTGTCGCTAACAACAATGTCAGGCAGACTACGTGTCGCAAACATGACACTGAGATTCTCAATGGTAGCTGTGGATGTGCTGGATAACATGATTATACTCTCTATCCACTTCGAATATGCATCCACCACAACTAAAAACATCTTCCCCAGGAAGGGACCTGCAAAGTCTATGTGGATCCTGGACCATAGTTTGGATGGCCATTCTGCTGGTGCTTTGCTGAGTTGTATGCAGGTGTTGCACTGATGCACACATGATTCCAGCTCAGAGTCAATTCCCGGCCACCATACATGAGACCTGACGATGGCTTTCATCATTACAATGCCAGGATGTGTGCTATGTAGCTCACGTACAAATTTCTCTCTCCCTTTCTGGGCATAACAACACGATTGCCCCACAGTATCATAGGCAGTCTCTCGGGATCGAGGAAGACTTGCTTCCACTCTTAGCGTGAGTTCTTAGGTGACTGAACAGTCCAATACGAGAACCCCAGTCCCTGTCACAGGTGGGACAGATGGTCGTTGAGGGAAAGGGTGGGCAGGGAGCCTGGTTTGCCGCACGCTCCTTCCGCTGCCTGCGCTTGATTTCTGCATGCTCTCTGTGACGGTACTCGAGGAGCTCAGCGCCCTCCTGAATGCACTTCCTCCACTTCGGGCATTCTATGGCCAAGGACTCCCAGGTGTCAGTGGGGATGTCACACTTTATCAGGGAGGCTTTGAGGGTAACCTTGTAACGTTTCCTCTGCCCGCCTTTGGCTCGTTTGCCGTGGACGAGTTCCGAGTAGAGCGCTTGCTTTGGGAGTCTCGTGTCTGGCATGCGGACAATGTGGCCTGCCCAGCGGAGCTGATCAAGTGTGGTCAGTGCTTCAATGCTGGGGATGTTGGCCTGGATGAGGATGCTAATGTTTGTGCGTCTGTCCTCCCAGGGGATTTGCAGGATCTTGCAGAGACATCGTTGTTGGTATTTCTCCAGTGACTTGAGGTGTCTACTCTACATGGTCCATGTCTCTGAGCCATACAGAAGGGTGGGTATTACTACAGCCCTGTAGACCATGAGCTTGGTGACAGTTTTGAGGGACTGATCTTCAAACACTCTTTTCCTCAGGCTGCACTGGCGCGCTGGAGGCGGTATTGGATTTCACCATCAATGTCTCCTCTTGTTGATAGGAGGCTCCTGAGATAGGGGAAGTGGTCCACGTTGTCCAGGGCCACGATGTGGATCTTGATGTTTGGAGGGCAGTGCTGTGCGGCGAGGACAGGCTGGTGGAGGACCTTTGTCTTACTAATGTTTAGCGTAAGGCCCATGCTTTCATATGCCTTGGTAAATACGTTGACTATGTCCTGGACTTCAGCCTCTGTGTGTGCACAGACGCAGGCGTTGTCCACGTACTGCAGCTCGACGACAGAGGTGGGAGCGGTCTTGGACCTGGCCTGGAGACGGCGAAGGTTGAACAGCTTCCCACTGGTTCTGCAGGTTAGCTCCACTCCAGCGGGGAGCTTATCAACTGTGAGGTGGAGCATGGCAGCGAGGAAGATTGAGAAGAGGGTTGGGGCAATGACGCAGCCCTGCTTGACCCCGGTCCGGATGTGGATTGGGTCTGTGATGGATCCGTTGGATCACGGTTGGTAAGGATCATTAGTTCAGCAGGCAAGACCCCGGTAAGCATGTGTGGTCTTGTCCTGTAACTCAGCAGTATGCATGACAGGCGGGTCTGCAGTGACCCTTGGGTTACTCGCTTCATACTCGGCTTTATGATTTGTTCAGCATGTTCTGCTTGCCCATTGGATGCAGGTTTGAACGGTGCAGACCTTACATGTTTGATACCATTGAGTTTCATGAACTCTTGAAACTCCTGACTGGTGAAGCATGATCCGTTGTCACTAACAACGATGTCAGGCAGACCATGTGTTACAAACATGACACTGAGATTCTCAATGGTAGCTGTGGATATGCTGGATGACATGATTATACTCTCTATCCACTTCGAATATGCATCCACCACAACTAAAAACATCTTCCCCAGGAAGGGACCTGCAAAGTCTATGTGGATCCTGGACCATGGTTTGGACGGCCATTCTACTGATGCTTTGCTGAGCTGCATGCAGGTGTTGCACTGATGCACACATAATTCCAGCTCAGAATCAATTCCCGGCCACCATACATGAGACCTGGAGATGGCTCTCATCATTACTGTGGTGTATGTAGCACACAAATCACTGACTCCACACGGTCTGGTGTAAGTCTAACTGCTGTGACCTTCGTCCTTTATTGTTCAGCTCCAGAGTGCCTCCCAGGTGTGGTGGTCAGCCTTATATAGTCCTTGTTACAGGTGCTACCAGGGTTTCCCACCGCAGCGCCCTCTGTGGTGTGGCATAGTACTTACATTACATTTAAGGTACTGGGACGATACACACATCATTACAAAACATCACCTTCCCCCGCCCCCCCCCACCTGGACGCAGGACAACGATACACACATCATTACATAACATCAAACTTGTCCAACGGAAGGCAGTATGGTACATATTATCTGGTACATTAACTGGTTATTGACTGGAACATTGATTTCCTTGTTAGCCGTTATCATTAATTGTCCTTCATCCATTATTTTACACAAATACAGTGGCCATTCAGCATAAAAAAAGGTAATTCTTATTATAAATTCACTATCTCACATTAACATAGCTCATTTTAGACTCGCTCTGCCAAACAGAAGTCCTTTGTGGGGACCACCTCTTTGTAAGGCCCTTTTAAGACTCCCAGGTGCATTTCCTCTTTAAGGCACCATCTTTGATGCAGGAGGATTCCACGAGGCTTCTCCTTGGGTGCCGCCATCTTTGATGCACTGCAGCTCCGACACGAGGCCGCCGCCATCTTCTTCTCCGCCGCTCCGAATGCCCTCCGCCGTCGCAGCCTCCGCTGCCACCTGACTTGCCGCCTCTCCTGCGACCGTCGTGGCCTCTCCAGCGGCCGCACTTGCCGCCTCCCCCGCGGCTGCCATGGCCGCCGAACCCCAGCTCCTGCTGCCGCCCGACGCTACCAGCTCCTCGGGGGGGCCCACCCAACGGCCTCTTCCTCGGCGGGGCTCTTCCGAACCGCCGGCCCCTGGATCCCTCAGCACCCCGCCCGCAATGCCCCGCCGGCTCACCCCCCCCCCCCACTAGGCCCCTCTGTGCAGGGCTGCTTGCCTGTGGGGGCTGAGGCTGCAGGGTCTCTGTGTGAGGTCCGGGCCTGGGGCTTGCCTGTGGGGACTGAGGCTGCAGGGTCTCTGTGTGAGGTCCGGGCCTGGGGCTTGCCTGTGGGGGGATTGAGGCTGCAGCTCCAGCTCGGTCGGCGCTGCTCTCTGGGGACACGGGGCACAGCAGCACCCCGGGGAGCAGCAGCCTGTGGAATGGTGAAGTCTTCCCAGCTCCCACGGACCTTCCCCATCCACCTTCGGCCGAGGAGTGTCGGCCTATCGCCTGCAACGACCCACAAAGGTAAAGCGTGCGTCTCGTCCGCGTGGGATACCTGCACCATCACTCTGCCAAGAACAGGTATCAGTTCCCTGGTGTAGGTACGCAGCTTTGCCGTGACCGGGACCAGCTTGGGTCGTGCAGCTGGGTTAATCCACAGTTTATCAAAAGTTCTCCGACTCATCAACGACGGACCCGAGCCCATGTCCACTTCCATACTCACTGGGACTCCGTTGATTCTTACTTCCCTTATCACTGGGGGCGAATCGTCGGTGTACGTATACAGTCCAAGCACCTCATCTTCTTCTACCTGCTCCTCGCTGAACAGTGGATCATCCCCCATCTCCTCAGCCACATGGTGAGTCTGATTTCTTTTACACATACGATGAAGGTGGCCTTTAATGTGGCAGGTATTGCACGTGTACTCTGCAAACCTGCACCGGTGAGCTCCATGGCTTCCTCCACAGCACCAGCACGGTGCTGCTTGATTGGCCCTCCTCAGCAGACTCTGAGCTCCAGGAACCCGAGGTCCGTGCTCTCTGCCCCGGGCAGAGCCACGTTCTGCAGTTTTGTCCGTGGTGGGCACTATCCTGTGGACAGTGCCTGCCGGGATCGAGACTGTGTGGATCATTTGCTTGATGCTGCAAGTCGAGGTCATATATCCCCGGCTGGTGGTGATGGCCTTTGTCAGAGTGACTGTGGGTTCCGTGGCTAACAGCTTGTGAAGGAGGCCCTCAAGGCCAATCCCCATAACGAAAACGTCCCGCAACGCCTTGTCAAGGTGTGCCCCAAAATCACACGGCGCCGCGAGTCTCCTGAGGTCTGCAGCATATTTGGTGATATCCTGGCCCTCAGGTCTGCAGTGATGGTAAAATTTGTATCTGGCCGTGAGGATGCTCTCCTTCGGTTTCAACTGGTCACGAATGAGTTCAGTCAGCTCCTCGTATGACTTGTCCCTGGCGCTCCCAGGTGCCAGCAAATCCCTGACGAGACAATAAACCTCATCGCCACAACTGGAGAGCAATATCGCCGTATGCTTCTCTCTCATTGCGTCCGTGTCCTCCGTCAGGTCATTTGTTGTGAAGTAGTACTCGAGCCTTTCCGTAAAGGCCTCCCAATCATTGCCCACGGTAAAATCCTTTAGCGAGCCCAGAGTAGCCATGGTTGCGTGGAGTTCGTCCGCTTTCTCGTTGCCAATGTGGTGTATGTAGCACACAAATCACTGACTCCACACGGTCTGGTGTAAGTCTAACTGCTGTGACCTTCGTCCTTTATTGTTCAGCTCCAGAGTGCCTCCCAGGTGTGGTGGTCAGCCTTGTATAGTCCTTGTTACAGGTGCTACCAGGGTTTCCCACCGCAGCGCCCTCTGTGGTGTGGCATAGTACTTACATTACATTTAAGGTACTGGGACGATACACACATCATTACATAACAATTACAATGCCAGGATGTGTGCTATGTAGCTCACGTACAAATTTCTCTCTCCCTTTCTTGGGCATAACAACACGATTGCCTCACAGTATACAATCCTACTGAATAGACAGTTCGTCTTTGCGACGAATATAAGGTTTGGTCTCCTCGCACATTTGCTTGGGTATGGCAGACCAATCACCTTTGTGAATGCAACTCTTCACCACCGATAAAATTGGGTCCTGGTTGGTCCAGGTCTTAACTTGTTGAGCCGTGACAGGGGTTCCTTCACGCTCAAAAGCATCCATAACTAACAATAGGTCCGCCTGTTGTGGCGTTTCCACCTCCGGTATGGGCAACGGCACACAGCTCAAAGCATCGGCACAATTCTCGGTGCCAGGTCTGTGGCGAATGACATAATCATAAGCGGATAATGTCAGGGCCCACCTCTGGATGTGGGATGAAGTATTGGTATTGATACCTTTGTTTTCAGAGAACAGTGAAATGAGCGGCTTGTAATCTGTCTCCAGTTCAAACTGAAGACCAAACAGGTACTGATGCATCTTTTTAACCCCATACACACAGGCTAGTGCTTCTTTCTCTACCATGCTGTAGGCTCTTTCCACTTTAGACAAACTTTTTGAAGCATACGCAACTGGTTGAAGTTTACCCGACTGATTAGCTTGTTGGAGTACGAAACTAATTCCATGTGACGAAGCATCACAGGCCAATACTAAACGTTTACATGGTTCATAATGTACCAGCAGCTTGTTAGAGCAAAGCAGATTAGTGGCTTTCTCAAAAGCTCTGCCTTGAGACACACCCCGCACCCAGTTGTCGCCTTTTCTCAGCAGCATGTGCAGTGGTTCTAATAAGGTGCTCAATTTAGGTCGGAAGTTACTGAAGTAGTTGAGTAGACCCAGGAATGAACGCAGCTCCGTCACATTCTGCGGCTTGGGTGCACTCTTGATGGCCTTGGTTTTCGCATCCATGAGCCTGATGCCGTCAGCAGCAATTTTCCTTCCTAGGAATTTGACCTCTGGTGCCATGAAGACGCACTTCAAGCGTTTCAGTCTGAGTCCCACTTTGTCCAGATGATGTACAACCTCTTCCAGGTTGTTCATAAGTTCCTCAGAATCACGACCTGTGATCAGGATGTCATCTTGGAACATGACGGTTCTGGGAACGGACTTCAGTAGACTCTCCATGTTCCTCAGAAATATTGCTGCAGCCGAACGAATTCCAAAAAGGCACCTGTGATAAATAAACAGTCCTTTGTGCGTGTTAATGCACGTATGTCTCTTCGATGTCTCGACCAGCTCCTGTGTCATGTAGGCCGACATCAAGTCCAGTTTGGTGAACGACTTCCCCCCGGTTGGCATTGCAAACAAGTCATCAGCCTTCGGTAACGGGTACTGATCCTGTTTTGAAACCCTGTTGATCGTAGCCACAGATTCTGACTGTGCCATCACTTTTCAGCACAGGAACAATGGGGCTGGCCCATTCATTAAATTCAACCGGTGGTATGATCCCTTCATGCTGGAGTCTGTCCAGTTCGATTTCGACCTTCTCCCTCATCATATAGGGAGCTGCCCGAGCTTTATGACAGACGGGTCTTGCATCTGAGTCCACGTAGATCTGCACCTTGGCTCCCGTGAAGTTGCTGATGCCTGGTTCAAACAGCGAGGGGAACTTGCTCAGTACTTGGGCACATGTATCTTTGTCCGACGACAGCGCCTTGATGTCGTTCCAATCGCATCTGATTTTTTTAAGCCAGTTCCTGCCGAACTGCGTTGGGCCATTGCCTGGGACAATCCATAGTGGTAACTCATGAACCGCACCATCATACGACACTTTAATTTTGGCACTGCCAATCACCGAGAGTTCTTTGGTGTACGTGCGCAACTTGGCATTGACTGGACTCGGCCTGGGCCTCACAGCCTTAGTATCCCACAGCTTGTCGAATGCCTTCTGGCTCATTATCGATTGAATCGCTCCAGTGTCCAGTTCCATCAATACTGGCACCCCATTAATTTCACGTTGATCATTATAGGTTTGTTCTTAGTTAGGAACGAGTACAGTCCATAAACTTCCTCCTCTGGTATCTCGGTTTGCGTATCCGGATCCGCGCTAGTCTGACCATCATCCTCCACGTGGTGTGTCGCAGCACGCTTGCTCATCTGCGGACACTTGCGCTGGAGATGCCCCACTCTCAGACAGCCTTTGCAACTATATTGCTTAAATCGGCACTGCTGGTGCCGGTGATTTCCCCCACAACACCAACACGGACCTCCTCCATTTTGTTAGCCATGAAGAACTGACACAAACGGCTCACAAAGTCTGCCCAATCTTCTCCTTCCACGAATCGCTCCAACAATCCAATTGTGCTCATTTTTGCATGCTAAGGTTCTTGTTGCCTCGTCGCCAAATGTTGTGTATGCAATAACTGTTAGACTGAGTACTGTTTAACTCCAAGAGGTATGTCCTTGGCTCTGCTTTATTAAGGCCCAAAGTGACTAATAGACAAAATGGCTGGCCTTTTATCCTTGGGCTGCATACACGTGCGTGCAACCCAATGGTCTCCAACAGTGACGCCATCTAGTGGCTAGTGATTCCTAAAGTACATACATGACACAAATGTGGTTTCCTGATCTTGGGAGGGTTTCCACCCTTTGACTGGGCCCTGTATAGGTTGGTCCATCTCGGCATATTCGAGGATAACATTTCAGCAGTAGTTGAATAGCGTTTGTATCTGCCTGAGCCCTTTCATGGTCCCTGGCTTTGCTATCGAACTAATAGTCTCCTTTCCATGTTATTTCACTCTTTCCATATTAAAGATTACACTTTTTTTTTAAGTTCTTTATAACCGTTACAATTTTATTTTCCTTCTGGCACATGGGAAAATATTCATTTCCAATTCAGAAACCCAAATTAATAATGCCCAGTAATTTTTTTAAATCCATGCAGCCATGCTGAAGTTGTTTGGTGAACTAAATAAAAGAGTTGTCCGTGGCAAGGGTTAACTCCTCTGCAGGTTTGTATGAAGGTCTGACGTCATTACGTGACTTCACATAATTCTTTTTTTAAAACCCTTCCCGATATCAGAATACGGCATTCATTTTAAAAAGGTTTTCAAACCCGAATTTAAAATCATTATCAACATAGAGTGTCTTTTATCTCTGTTCCAATATGACGAAGGTTTCATATTCATACTTTGAAAAAGAACCAGAATTTCACTGTGGCCACGATGGAAGTCCGGTTTTCACTCCTGGGACCATAAATCAATATCTTTAACATTTCATTCAGTAAGTTATGTCTTTTTCCATTTTCTCCTTTCTTCAGATTAGTTTTTGTATCTTACAAACATTTTACACAGAAGACTTGTGACTCCGAGAAATTGTTAATTTAAACTACATAAGGGAATCGCAATTTTTTGTACTCCAATTATAATTTTTTTTTTTAGCAATTGTAGCTTCAAGGTTGCATGTTTTATCTTTTGATAAACAACCCGTCCTTTGTGCCTTTTGTCTGAAAAGTGGAGGAGCTAAATCAGACATCCAAACAATCACTTCTCTTTTAAAAGTCCAGCTTTCAGACAAATGAAAAATTCATTAACACCCAGCTCAAATATTCCACAGTCAAGAAAGTTTCCACACGAACACTTTCACTTAAAGACAGACATTCACACCAACTTTTCATTCAATACAGCTTATCCTATGTTTTTTCAGCAACTTATCCTTGCATGCCATTTCTCATCTGGGTACGTTTACCCCTCTACCAGATTCCGTGTATTGTTTCCAAGCCCTTGGACTCGTCTAATGTCCGGCCGGACTAACAATACTGCTTGCCTCCCTAATCTGGTTCCTCAGCAACTTAAGTGTCGGTTTTATTTTTCTCCTTTCCTGCTAACATTTATACCCGGGACACTTTTGGTCCATATTTCAGAGATCCCCCTTGGCCTTCATTCCATCCCATTGGCCAGTTTTTCCTAAACATCCTGGAGTCCCACCCGCCCCCTTCCCCTTTAAGTTGTATTCCTTCTTGTTTGCACTGTGCCCAATCAGTACAGGCTTCTCCTTGTTATTACCGTGTCACCCATCACGCTTCAGGTCATACCCCTATTTCCTATCTCGGTTTTCATCCTTCCATAGTTCGCTATAACTCAGTTATACAGAATACCCCCTCTTAGTTCTTTATACAGATTACCTCCTTCCCTGTCAACGCTACAGCTCTGCAGGTGGTACAAAAAACAGACTCACTGCAGTCAACTGCCACATTCTGGGGTCGGAGAGTCTGTAGCCTGCTCGCAATGCCAATTGTTGGGGTAAAAAGATTTCTCTTCCTCAAGGTGGACTCCCTGATATAAGGAATCGACAGCCGCCCGCCCGTATAGTGACCACGGAATCACTCAGACGAAAACTTTGGTTCAACCGGTTTTAGTCAAGAATGCAGGGGAGGGTTCCGATGAACACTTCCCAGAACAACAGTTTGTTAGGACACTAACAATATTCCAACAGTGGATAGTTAAGGGGCTACAGAGGGGGGGGGGGGGGTGGCGGGGAATGTAACCCAACACAATCACTAAGGAGGTGATACTCAGTAAGATAATGGGACTAAAGGTAGATAAATCCCCTGGACCTGATGGCTTGCATCCTCGGGTCTTAAGAGAAGTAGCAGCAGGGATAGTTAATGCATTGGTTGTAATTTACCAAAATTCCCTGGATTCTGGGGAGGTCCCAGCAGATTGGAAAACTGCAAATGTAATGCCCCTATTTAAAAAAAGAGGCAGACAAAAAGCAGGAAACTATAGACCAGTTAACCTAACATCTATGGTTGGGAAAGTGTTGGAGTCCATTATTAAAGAAGCAGTAGCAGGACATTTGGAAAAGCAAAATTCGGTCAGGCAGAGTCAGCATGGATTTATGAAGGGGAAGTCATGTTTGACAAATTTTCTGGAATTCTTTGAGGATGTAATGAACAGGGTGGATAAAGGGGAACCAGTGTATTTGGACTTCCAGAAGGCATTTGACAAGGTGCCATATAAAAGGTTACTGCACAAGATAAAAGTTCACGGGGTTGGGGGTAATATATTAGCATTGATAGAGGATTGGCAAACTAACAGAAAACAGAGCATTGGGATAAATGATTCATTTTCTGGTCGGTAACCAGTAACTAGTGGGGTGCCACAAGTATCAGTGCTGAGACCCCAACTATTTACATTTTATATTAACGACTTGGAAGAAGGGACCGAGTGTAATGTATCCAAGTTTGCTGACAATACAAAGATGGGAGTAAAAGCAATGTGTGAGGAGGACACAAACAATCTGCAAAAGGACATAGACAGGCTAAGTGCGTGGGCAAAAAAATTGGCAGATGGAGTATAATGTTGGAAAGTCTGAGGTTATGCACTTTGGCAGAAAAAATCAAAGAGCATTAAAGGTATTATTTAAATGGAGAAAGATTGCAAAGTGCTGCAGTACAGCGGGACCTGGGGGTGCTTGTGCATGAAACACAAAAGATTAGTATGCAGGTACAGCAAGTGATCAGGAAGACCAATGGTATCTTGGTCTTTATTGCAAAGGGGATGGAGTATAAAAGCAGGGAAGTCTTGCTACAGTTATACAGGGTATTGGTGAGGCCACACCTGGAATACTGCATGCAGTTTTGGTTTCCATATTTACGAAAGGATATACTTGCTTTGGAGGCAGTTCAGAGAAGGTTCACTAGGTTGATTCCGGGGATGAGGGGGTTGACTTCTGAGGAAAGGTTGAGTAGGTTGGGCCTCTACTCATTGGAATTCAGAAGAATGAGAGGTGATCTTATCGAAACATATAAGATTATGAGGGGGCTTGACAAGTTGGATGCAGAGAGGATGTTTCCACTGATGGGGGAGACTAGAACTAAGGGCATAATCTTAGAATAAGGGGCCGCCCATTTAAAATTGAGATGAGAAATTTCTTCTGTCAGAGGGTTGTAAATCTGTGGAATTCACTGCCTCAGAGAGCTGTGGAAGCTGGGACATTGAATAAATTTAAGACAGAAATAGACAGTTTCTTAAATGATAAGGAAATAACGGGTTATGGGGAGCGGGCAGGAAAGTGGACCTGAGTCCATGATCGGATCAGCCATGATCTTATTGAATGGTGGAGCAGGCTCGAAGGGCCGTATGGCCTATTCCTGTTCCTATTTCTTATGTTCTTATGTAATGACAATTATACAGTTTCTGAGGTGTGTGACCCTCCTACAAAGCCACTGATTGGCAAACTGCTATAAGCAAAGTTACATTGATTTGTTATCAGACTGGCTGTGAGTGGTTCCCCCCACCTGTCCATCTCCCATCACATGTCCCCCTCCCGGAATGTGTTGTTCAGTGGTGTCACCTTTGCCTCAGTTCCTCATGGCATGGTGATTAACTTTGCTTCCCAGGGTGGTGCCTCCTTATCCCTCTCCCAAGAACTCTAGTCAAAACTACCAGTCAATACCATCCTGCTCCCACGCTGCTGTAATCCATGTTTCCAAACAGTTTACTATCCATGTTCTGTACTGAATATGTACGTTTCCATGAGTCTGTATTAATGTTAATCCAACGGATGGTTCATTAACCATCAGGCTTTGCTGCTTCCCTCTTCTTAACACAATGTAAGTGAGTGTATAAGCATGTTTTACATACATAAGCGAGTTTTATATATAATCGGTGAATCACAATCCCGATTAGAATACAGAGGAATTCCTGATTCCCAAGAACCTGCTAATACTGATAAGCCCTACAATCTAAACCATGTATCAGATCAATTCACTACTTTCAGTATCCACTTTAGTGACCATCTATCTGTCTCCACTCTAGTGACCATATGTTATGCCCTTACACTCCGGGTGCAGAATACTCCGGGTCTTGTATACCAAGGGTGGGGAGCGTGGGAGGGTCTGAACTCCAACCCCGGGGGTTTGGGCTGATGGTGGGTGAGCTTGGAAGGCCGTGACCTCTCGGCCCACGAGGATTTCTCCCCGAGACTGAGGCTGCCCCTTTCAGCCACCGGGAATCGCGAGCCCCAGAATCCCCAGCTGACTTTTGGCAGCAGGTTGTCAGCTCACCGCCCTGTCCTGCCTGAGTGAACGGTGAAAGTGGCCGGGTTGGAGGAAGGTTGTGGTCGGGTTTTCCATTTGCAGAACTTTCACTGCCCCCTCCCCACCTCTGACCCACCCGTTCGGACCTCTGAAAATTCTGGCCAGTATGTTTCTGTTTGAACGTGATTTGGGAGACAACTGTACATTTGTATAGAGTTAGGCTGGGGACCTAATTTTGAATGCATTTATTTTTCAAACTGGATTAAAAGAGCTTGATTCCAAGTTAAAATGAAACAAAAATGATACAAAAAGCGTTGCTCATTGGTCGATTAGTGCAGTCTGCTGTGGCACCACAATAGGAAGGGGGAAAATAAACCAGCCAAGATTCCTGCTCCTGATTATGGTCTGGTATACCCTACTGGGAATTGTGCGTGTGGGAATTGTGTGTGAGGCTCATCTGTGAGGCTCCCCATGATTGAATAGCCTGCCCACACTTATAGAGTAATTTCTCACTGCTGGTGAGGAGCTTCACCTCTGGGAGTACATCCTGCAAATTTACTCATGCGCTGCTCACAGATTCTCATCCATCCAATTGGCGTACAGACCTTGCTGGCTTGTCCTGCATGGAGCACGTCACCCCATATCGCCCTTTGTGAGACTGTTCCCCACAGTGCAGGTCCTATAACCCCTGTAAGCAGCTTCAGGATGGGCAGGGAGAGAGAAAAGTGGGGGATGGATCAGATGTCCCTGCGCTGTAATGCTTCTTTGTGCAGCCATTATCAGCAGCGGGACCAAGTTGGCCATACATCAGCACTCCTGCACCCAAAGCAAGCACTCTACTCGGAACTCCTTCACGCCAAACAAGCCAAAGGTGGGCGGAGGAAACGTTACAAGGACACCCTCAAAGCCTCCCTGGTAAAGTGCACCATCCCCACTGACACCTGGGGTTTGTAAGGGGAGCTTGGGTTGTGGGTTCGAATCCACACTAAACTGAGGTTCTGTACATGCGATTTATGAGGATGGGTGAGTAATGAGGCACCAGACACAGTGGGTAAGAGTGCAAAATGGCTAATGTTGTTTATTTAGAATAGTAAACACAAAGACAGAGGGCATATGAAGAGGTCGCAAATAGCAGTAATGGCACAATCTCACTCAACAACATGAAAAATTCTCGCAACACGGAAGGGGAAGATGAGAGGTTAAAACATTCCACCCACACACAACCCCACCTCCCACTTACACCCTTCTTACCAATTCCTATCCTAAATTGAGTCTGTGAGGGGGTTTGGGTATACTACAATCCTATCAACTCCGGGGTTCTGGGGGCACTTATTTCAGCTCGGGGTGCTCTGGGGTGGGTTTTACGTTGTTGGTCGGTTCGGTTTTCCTCCTCGATGTTGCGTCGGTTTCTTCTATTTGCCACATGGTTGGCTCCTAAGCAAAAAGCTGCTGGAGTTAAGCACACCTTCCCCAGAGTGAGGGCCCTGTGAAAAGCTGACTCAACTCCCCTTTAACTCAACTCAGCCACAACGAAAACTGACTCCCACCTTATTAACTCAACTCTACAACTCAATGCAAAAGCTGACTCCAACCTCCAACCTCCAACCTCCAAATCAATCTCCTTGTGTGTTTTTGCAGCTTTTCTTATAGTCCGTTCATCTACGCGCCAAAACTGCATGCCATTGTCTTGGGTCTTCCTTGAATAAAATGGGATGTGAATGGCAGTTCGATGTGTATCGATCTGTCTGGAATGGGAGATTAGCAACACCTCCTGTATCCTGTCGCTCGCTGATGGGGTGAATGAAGATGATTGTTCACTATCTCGACAGAGGTGCCACTCTGTCTGGGCTGGCCAAAATGATTGCATCAGACCTGTGGGCCTTTGTTTAATTATTCAAACTGATACCCTTTGTGTTGCCTTGTGTATTACTGGGGAGATTTTGCCTGGACATGTTGCCTCTTCTGTGAGGGTTTTCCACAAAAAGCTGGAGAAATGTCCTTTTAAAATATAAAGTTGCCTTGTATCCATTTTCCTGGAAGAACCGAATGTACACTCTTCCCCCTTACGGTGCTGGCTCATCCCCTGTCCGGTTCCGTGCCCCTGCAACACTGTGTTACTGTACAGGGTGGCCAGAGTCCCATCATCCTCCACGGTTTACAGGCTGTTGGCTGCAGTTGGTCATTTTAAACACAGCATCTTCCCATTCTCCCTGCCATATGTCTCCGTGGTTGGTTTTGCAGAACATTACAGAGTCCCTGGATAAAGACCACCTAAGTGGAGGAAGTGCATCCGGGAGGGCGCTGAACACCTCGAGTCTCATCGCCGAGAGCATGCAGAAAACAAGCGCAGGCAGCGGAAAGGGCGTGCGGCAAACCAGTCCCAACCACCCTTTCCCTCAACGACTATCTGTCCCACCTGTGACAGGGACTGTGGCTTTCATATTGGACTGTCCAGCCACCTAAGGACTCATTTTAAGAGTGGAAGCAAGTCTTCCTCGATTCCAAGGGACTGCCTATGATGATGATGACCATCATGAAGGCTTCTCCGAGATCTCGGCTTCGCTAGCCTTCACCGAGGATCCACACCCAGCTGCATGAACGCAGTGCCTGCGGTGAGAATCAGCTACCTTGTTTACGAGTATATGAAAAAAATCATCGGCCTCCACTGGAACTAATAGGTACTAAAAAATCTCAAACATGAACTCTTTCTTCCCATCCTTCTCTCCAATCCTGACCCAGAAAAGAACAACCTGATGGGAGGGAGAGAAAATTAAGGAGATGTGAGCACAACAGTAACTCCAGCAGAGATTTGGAGGCGCTATCCTTTGAAGGACAATCACCAGCTATCAGAAACTACCCAACTAGTCACCAGAAGCTAGACTATAAACGTGCTATGTCACTGGATCAAGACCCATCTCTGTCTAGCCCATGTGGTGGCTGGTGTGCAACGGTCACCCCACATTAAAAGAATCCACGCACAGGCATCTTCCACCCTTCAGTGTGTAGTTTGGGATCTGGAATATTAGGTCATTCATTGGAACATCTGTGAACCCATCCTTTTTGGTGTGAAAGCGGGTCATCCTCAATAGGAGGGACTGCCTAATACTATACTACTACCCACTAGAGGCCAGCAAGCCAACTAAACCATCCACCAGAGGCCAACTAGTCAACTAGCCAATCCACCAGAAGAAAACTAGTTAACTAGCCCATCCACCAGAGGCCAACTAGTCAATTAGCCCATCCACCAGAGGCCAACTAGTCAACTAAAACATTCACCAGAGGCCAACTAATCAACTAGCCCATCCACCAGAGGCCTACTAATCAACTCGACCATCCACCAGAGGCCAACTAGTCAACTAAAACATTCACCAGAGGCCAACTAATCAACTAGCCCATTCACCAGAGGACAACTAAACAACTAGCCCATCCACCACACGCCAACTAATCAACTAGCCCATCCACCAGAGGCCAACTAGTCAACTAGCCGCCCATCCACCAGAAGTCAACTAGTCAACTAAAACATTCACCAGAAGCCAACTAATCAACTAGCCCATCCACCAGAGGTCAACTAGCCCATCCACCAGAGGCCAACAAGTCAACGATAACATAAACCAGAGGCAAACTAGTCAACTAAAACATTCACCAGAGGCCAACTAATCAACTAGCCGCCCATCCACCAGAGGCCAACTAATCAACTAAAACATTCACCAGAGGCCAACTAGACAACTAGCCGCCCATCCACCAGAGGCCAACTAGTCAACTAAAACATTCACTAGTGGCCAACTAATCAACTAGCCCATTTACCAGAGGCCAACTAAACAACGAGCCCATCCACCAGAGGCCAACTAGACAACTAGCCACCCATCCACCAGAGGCCAACGAGTCAACTAAAACATTCACCAGAGGCCAACTAATCAACTAGCCCATTCACCAGAGGCCAACTAATCAACAAGCCCATCCACCAGAGGCCAACTAGACAACTAGCCGCCCATCCATAAGAGGCCAACTAATCAACTAAAACATTCACCAGAGGCCAACTAATTAACTAGCCCATCCACCAGAGGCCAACTAGTCAACAAGCCCATCCACCAGAGGCCAACTAATCAACTAGCCCATTCACCAGAGGCCAACGAGACAACTAGCCGCCCATCCACCAGAGGCCAACTAGTCAACTAAAATATTCACCAGAGGCCAACTAATCAACTAGCCCATTCACCAGAGGCCAACTAGACAACTAGCCGCCCATCCACCAGAGGCCAATGAGTCAACTAAAACATTCACCAGAGGGCAACTAATCAACTAGCCCATTCACCAGAGGCCAACGAATCAACTAGCCCATCCACCAGAGGCCAACTAGACAACTGAAACATTCACCAGAGGCCAACTAATCAATTAGCCCATCCACCAGAGGCCAACTAGCTAACTAGCCCATCCACCAGAGGCCAACTAGTCAAGTAAAACATTCACCAGAGGCCAACTAAAGAACTAGCCCATCCACCAGAGGTCAACTAATCAACTAGCCCATCCACCAGAGGCCAACTAATCAACCAGCCCATCCACCAAAGGCCAACTAGTCCATCCACCAGAGGCCAACTAGTCAAATCGCCCATCCACCAGAGGCCAACTAATCAACTAGCCCATCCACCAGAGGATAACAAGACAACAAGCCCATCCACCAGAGGCCAACTAGACAACTAGCCGCCCATCCACCAGAGGCCAACTAATCAACTAGCCCATCCACCAGAGGCCAACTAGGCAACTAGCCCATCCACAAGAGGCCAACTAGTCAACTAAAACATTCAACAGAGGCCAACTAATCAACTAGCCCATTCACCAGAGGCCAACTAATCAACAAGCCCATCCACCAGAGGCCAACTAGACAACAAGCCGCCCATCCACCAGAGGCCAACTAATCAACTAAAACATTCACCAGAGGCCAACAAATCAACTAGCCCATCCACCAGAGGCCAATTAGTCAACTAGCCCATCCACCAGAGGCCAGCTAATCAACTAGCCCATCCACCAGAGGCCAACTAATCAACTAGCCCATTCACCAGAGGCCAACGAGACAACTAGCCGCCCATCCACCAGAGGCCAACTAATCAACAAGCCCATCCACCAGAGGCTAACTAGACAACTAGGCCATCCACCAGAGGCCAACTAGACAACTAGCCGCCCATCCAACACAGGCCAACGAGTCAACTAAACCATTCACCAGAGGCCAACTAATCAACTAGCCCATTCACCAGAGTCCAACTAATCAACTAGCTGCCCATCCACCAGAGGCCAACTCGTCAACTAGCCCATTCACCAGAGGCCAACTAATCAACTAGCCCATTCACCAGAGGACAACTAATCAACGAGCCCATTCACCAGAGGCCAACTAATCAACTAGCCCATCCACCAGAGGCCAACTAGACAACTACCAGCCCATCCACCAGAGGCCAACTACTCAACTAAAACATTCACCAGAGGCCAACTAATCAATTAGCCCATCCGCCAGAGGCCCACTAGTTAACTAGCCCATCCACCAGAGGCCAACTGCTCAACTAAAACATTCACCAGAGGCCAACTAATCAACTAGTCCAGCCACCAGAGGCCAACTAATCAACCAGCCCATCCACCAAGGCCAACTAGCCCATCCACCAGAGGCCAACTAGTCAACTAGCCCATCCACCAGAGGCCAACTAATCAACTAGCCCATCCACCAGAGGCCAACTAATCAACTAGCCCATTCACCAGAGGCCAACGAGACAACTAGCCGCCCATCCACCAGAGGCCAACTAATCAACTAGCCCATTCACCAGAGGCCAACGAGACAACTAGCCGCCCATCCACCAGAGGCCAACTAGTCAACTAAAATATTCAACAGAGGCCAACTAATCAACTAGCCCATTCACCAGAGGCCAACGAGACAACTAGCCGCCCATCCACCAGAGGCCAACGAGTCAACTAAAACATTCACCAGAGGGCAACTAATCAACTAGCCCATTCACCAGAGGCCAACGGGAAAACTAGCCGCCCATCCACCAGAGGCCAACTAGTCAACTAAAACATTCACCAGAGGCCAACTAATCAACTAGTCCATTCACCAGAGGACAACTAATCAACGAGCCCATTCACCAGAGGCCAACTAATCAACTAGCCCATCCACCAGAGGCCAACTAGACAACGACCAGCCCATCCACCAGAGGCCAACTACTCAACTAAAACATTCACCAGAGGCCAACTAATCAATTAGCCCATCCGCCAGAGGCCCACTAGTTAACTAGCCCATCCACCAGAGGCCAACTGCTCAACTAAAACATTCACCAGAGACCAACTAATCAACTAGTCCAGCCACCAGAGGCCAACTAATCAACCAGCCCATCCACCAAGGCCAACTAGCCCATCCACCAGAGGCCAACTAGTCAACTAGCCCATCCACCAGAGGCCAACTAATCAACTAGCCCATCCACCAGAGGCCAACTAATCAACTAGCCCATTCACCAGAGGCCAACGAGACAACTAGCCGCCCATCCACCAGAGGCCAACTAATCAACTAGCCCATTCACCAGAGGCCAACGAGACAACTAGCCGCCCATCCACCAGAGGCCAACTAGTCAACTAAAATATTCAACAGAGGCCAACTAATCAACTAGCCCATTCACCAGAGGCCAACGAGACAACTAGCCGCCCATCCACCAGAGGCCAACGAGTCAACTAAAACATTCACCAGAGGGCAACTAATCAACTAGCCCATTCACCAGAGGCCAACGGGAAAACTAGCCGCCCATCCACCAGAGGCCAACTAGTCAACTAAAACATTCACCAGAGGCCAACTAATCAACTAGTCCATTCACCAGAGGACAACTAATCAACGAGCCCATTCACCAGAGGCCAACTAATCAACTAGCCCATCCACCAGAGGCCAACTAGACAACTACCAGCCCATCCACCAGAGGCCAACTACTCAACTAAAACATTCACCAGAGGCCAACTAATCAATTAGCCCATCCGCCAGAGGCCCACTAGTTAACTAGCCCATCCACCAGAGGCCAACTGCTCAACTAAAACATTCACCAGAGGCCAACTAATCAACTAGTCCAGCCACCAGAGGCCAACTAATCAACTAGCCCATCCACCAAGGCCAACTAGCCCATCCACCAGAGGCCAACTAGTCAACTAGCCCATCCACCAGAGGCCAACTAATCAACTAGCCCATCCACCAGAGGCCAACTAATCAACTAGCCCATTCACCAGAGGCCAACGAGACAACTAGCCGCCCATCCACCAGAGGCCAACTAATCAACTAGTCCATTCACCAGAGGCCAACTAATCAATTAGCCCATCCACCAGAGGCCAACTAGACAACTGAAACATTCACCAGAGGCCAACTAATCAACTAGCCCATCCACCAGAGGCCAACTAATCAACCAGCCCATCCACCAAAGGCCAACTAGCCCATCCACCAGAGGCCAACTAGTCAACTCGCCCATCCACCAGAGGCCAACTAATCAACGAGCCCATCCACCAGAGGATAACAAGACAACTAGCCCATCCACCAGAGGCCAACTAGACAACTAGCTGCCCATGCACCAGAGGCCAACTAATCAACTAGCCCATCCACCAGAGGCCAACTAGGCAACTAGCCCATCCACAAGAGGCCAACTAGTCAACTATAACATTCACCAGAGGCCAACTAATCAACTAGCCCATTCACCAAGGCCAACTAATCAACTAGCCGCCCATCCACCAGAGGCCAACTAGTCAACTAGCCAATCCACTAGAGGCCAACTAGTCAACTAAAACATTCAACAGATGCCAACTAATCAACTAGGCCATTCACCAGAGGCCAACTAATCAACAAACCCATCCACCAGAGGCCAACTAGACAACTAGCCGCCCATCCACCAGAGGCCAACTAATCAACTAAAACATTCACCAGAGGCCAACTAATCAACTAGCCCATCCACCAGAGGCCAATTAGTCAACTAGCCCATCCACCAGAGGCCAACTCATCAACTAAAACGTTCACCAGAGGGCAACTAATCAACTAGACCACTCACCAGAGGCCAACTAGACAACTCGCCGCCCATCCACCAGAGGCCAACTAGTCAACTAAAACATTCACCAGAGGCCAACTATCAACTAGCCCATTCACCAGAGGCCAACTAATCAACTAGCCCATCCACCAGAGGCCAACTAGACAACGACCAGCCCATCCACCAGAGGCCAACTACTCAACTAAAACATTCACCAGAGGCCAACTAATCAATTAGCCCATCCGCCAGAGGCCCACTAGTTAACTAGCCCATCCACCAGAGGCCAACTGCTCAACTAAAACATTCACCAGAGACCAACTAATCAACTAGTCCAGCCACCAGAGGCCAACTAATCAACCAGCCCATCCACCAAGGCCAACTAGCCCATCCACCAGAGGCCAACTAGTCAACTAGCCCATCCACCAGAGGCCAACTAATCAACTAGCCCATCCACCAGAGGCCAACTAATCAACTAGCCCATTCACCAGAGGCCAACGAGACAACTAGCCGCCCATCCACCAGAGGCCAACTAATCAACTAGCCCATTCACCAGAGGCCAACGAGACAACTAGCCGCCCATCCACCAGAGGCCAACTAGTCAACTAAAATATTCAACAGAGGCCAACTAATCAACTAGCCCATTCACCAGAGGCCAACGAGACAACTAGCCGCCCATCCACCAGAGGCCAACGAGTCAACTAAAACATTCACCAGAGGGCAACTAATCAACTAGCCCATTCACCAGAGGCCAACGGGAAAACTAGCCGCCCATCCACCAGAGGCCAACTAGTCAACTAAAACATTCACCAGAGGCCAACTAATCAACTAGTCCATTCACCAGAGGACAACTAATCAACGAGCCCATTCACCAGAGGCCAACTAATCAACTAGCCCATCCACCAGAGGCCAACTAGACAACTACCAGCCCATCCACCAGAGGCCAACTACTCAACTAAAACATTCACCAGAGGCCAACTAATCAATTAGCCCATCCGCCAGAGGCCCACTAGTTAACTAGCCCATCCACCAGAGGCCAACTGCTCAACTAAAACATTCACCAGAGGCCAACTAATCAACTAGTCCAGCCACCAGAGGCCAACTAATCAACTAGCCCATCCACCAAGGCCAACTAGCCCATCCACCAGAGGCCAACTAGTCAACTAGCCCATCCACCAGAGGCCAACTAATCAACTAGCCCATCCACCAGAGGCCAACTAATCAACTAGCCCATTCACCAGAGGCCAACGAGACAACTAGCCGCCCATCCACCAGAGGCCAACTAATCAACTAGTCCATTCACCAGAGGCCAACTAATCAATTAGCCCATCCACCAGAGGCCAACTAGACAACTGAAACATTCACCAGAGGCCAACTAATCAACTAGCCCATCCACCAGAGGCCAACTAATCAACCAGCCCATCCACCAAAGGCCAACTAGCCCATCCACCAGAGGCCAACTAGTCAACTCGCCCATCCACCAGAGGCCAACTAATCAACGAGCCCATCCACCAGAGGATAACAAGACAACTAGCCCATCCACCAGAGGCCAACTAGACAACTAGCTGCCCATGCACCAGAGGCCAACTAATCAACTAGCCCATCCACCAGAGGCCAACTAGGCAACTAGCCCATCCACAAGAGGCCAACTAGTCAACTATAACATTCACCAGAGGCCAACTAATCAACTAGCCCATTCACCAAGGCCAACTAATCAACTAGCCGCCCATCCACCAGAGGCCAACTAGTCAACTAGCCAATCCACTAGAGGCCAACTAGTCAACTAAAACATTCAACAGATGCCAACTAATCAACTAGGCCATTCACCAGAGGCCAACTAATCAACAAACCCATCCACCAGAGGCCAACTAGACAACTAGCCGCCCATCCACCAGAGGCCAACTAATCAACTAAAACATTCACCAGAGGCCAACTAATCAACTAGCCCATCCACCAGAGGCCAATTAGTCAACTAGCCCATCCACCAGAGGCCAACTCATCAACTAAAACGTTCACCAGAGGGCAACTAATCAACTAGACCACTCACCAGAGGCCAACTAGACAACTCGCCGCCCATCCACCAGAGGCCAACTAGTCAACTAAAACATTCACCAGAGGCCAACTATCAACTAGCCCATTCACCAGAGGCCAACTAATCAACTAGCCCATCCACCAGAGGCCAACTAGTCAACTAAAACATTCACCAGAGGCCAACTAATCAACTAGCCCATCCACCACAGGTCAACTAATCAACTAGCCCATCCACCAGAGGCCAAATAGTCAACTCGCCCATCCACCAGAGGCCAACTAATCAACTAGCCCAGCCACCAGAGGCCAACGAGACAACTCGCCCATCCACCAGAGGCCAACTAATCCACTAGCCCAGCCACCAGAAGCCAACTCGGCAACCAGCCCATCCACCAGAGGCCAACTCGTCAACTATAACATTCACCAGAGGCCAACGAATCAACTAGCCCATTCACCAGAGGCCAACTAATCAACTAGCCGCCCATCCACCAGAGGCCAACTAGTCAACTAGCCCATCCACTAGAGGCCAACTTGTCAACTAAAACATACACCACAGGTGGCCAACTAATCAACTAGCCGCCCATCCACCAGAGGCCAACTCGTCAACTAAAACATTCACCAGAGGCCAACTAATCAACTAGCACAGTCACCAGAGGCCAACTAGACAATGAGCCGCCCATCCACCAGAGGCCAACTAGTCAATTAAAACATTCACCAGAGGGCAACAAATCAACGAGCCCATTCACCAGAGGCCAAGTAGACAACTAGCCGCCCATCCACCAGAGGCCAACTAGTCAACTAAAACATTCACCAGAGGCCAACTAATCAACTAGCCCATTCACCAGAGGCCAACTAATCAACTAGCCCATCCACCAGAGGCCAATTGACAACTAGCCACCCATCCACCAGAGGCCAGCTAGTCAACTAAAACATTCACCAGAGGCCAACTAATCAACTAGCCCATCCACCAGAGGCCAACTAGTCAACTAGCCCATCCACCAGAGGCCAACTAGTCAACGAAAACATTCACCAGAGGCCAACTAATCAACTAGCCGCCCATCCACCAGAGGCCAACTAGCCAACTAAAACATTCACCAGAGGCCAACAAATCAACTAGCCCATTCACCAGAGGCCAACTTAACAACTAGTTGCTCATCCACCAGAGGCCAACTAATCATCTAGCCCATCCACCAGAGGCCAACTAGTCAACTCGCCGATCCACCAGAGGCCAACGAATCAACTAGCCCATCCACCAGAGGCCAACTAATCAACAACCCCATCCACCAGAGGCCAACGAGAAAACTAGCCGCCCATCCACCAGAGGTCAACTACTCAACTAAAACATTCACCAGAGGCCAACTAATCAACGAGTCCATCCACCAGAGGCCAACTAATCAACCAGCCCATTCACCCAAGGCCAACTAGTCCATTCACCAGAGGCCAACTAATCAACTAGCCCATCAACCAGAGGTCAACTAGTCCCATCCACCAGAGGCCAACTAATCGACCAGACCATCCACCAAAGGCCAACTAGCCCATCCACCAGAGGCCAACTAGTCAACTCGCCCATCCACCAGAGGCCAACTAATCAACTAGCCCATCCACCAGAGGATAACAAGACAACAAGCCCATCCACCAGAGGCTAACTAGACAACTAGGCCATCCACCAGAGGCCAACTAGACACCCATCCACCAGAGGCCAACGAGTCAACTAAACCATTCACCAGAGGCCAACTAATCAACTAGCCCATTCACCAGAGGCCAACTAATCAACTAGCCGCCCATCCACCAGAGGCCAACTCGTTAACTAGCCCATCCACCAGAGGCCAACTAATCAACTAGCCCATTCACCAGAGGCCAACTAATCAACTAGCCCACACACCAGAGGCCAACTAGACAACGACCCGCCCATCCACCAGAGGCCAACTAATCAATTAGCCCATCCACCAGAGGCCAACTAGTTAACTAGCCCATCCACCAGAGGTCAACTACTCAACTAAAACATTCACCAGAGGCCAACTAATCAACGAGTCCATCCACCAGAGGCCAACTAATCAACCAGCCCATCCACCCAAGGCCAACTAGCCCATCCACCAGAGGCCAACTAATCAACTAGCCCATTCACCAGAGGCCAACTAGACAACAAGCCACCCATCCACCAGAGGCCAACTAGTCAACTATAACATTCACCAGAGGCCAAACTAATCAACTAGCCCATTCACCAGAGGCCAACTAATCAACTAGACGCCCATCCACCAGAGGCCAACTAGTCAACTAGCCAATCCACTAGAGGCCAACTAGTCAACTAAAACATTCAACAGAGGCCAACTAATCAACTAGCCCATTCACCAGAGGCCAACTAATCAACAAGCCCATCCACCAGAGGCCAACTAGACAACTAGCCACCCATCCACCAGAGGCCAACTAATCAACTAAAACATTCACCAGAGGCCAACTAATCAACTTGCCCATCCACCAGAGGCCAATTAGTCAACTAAAACATTCACCGGAGGCCAACTAATCAACTAGCCCATCCACCAGAGGCCTACTAATCAACTCGACCATCCACCAGAGGCCAACTAGTCAACTAAAACATTCACCAGAGGCCAACTAATCAACTAGCCCATTCACCAGAGGACAACTAAACAACTAGCCCATCCACCACAAGCCAACTAATCAACTAGCCCATCCACCAGAGGCCAACTAGTCAACTAGCCGCCCATCCACCAGAAGTCAACTAGTCAACTAAAACATTCACCAGAAGCCAACTAATCAACTAGCCCATCCACCAGAGGTCAACTAGCCCATCCACCAGAGGCCAACAAGTCAACGATAACATAAACCAGTGGCAAACTAGTCAACTAAAACATTCACCAGAGGCCAACTAATCAACTAGCCGCCCATCCACCAGAGGCCAACTAATCAACTAAAACATTCACCAGAGGCCAACTAGACAACTAGCCGCCCATCCACCAGAGGCCAACTAGTCAACTAGCCCATCCACCAGAGGCCAACTAGTCAACGAAAACATTCACCAGAGGCCAACTAATCAACTAGCCGCCCATCCACCAGAGGCCAACTAGCCAACTAAAACATTCACCAGAGGCCAACAAATCAACTAGCCCATTCACCAGAGGCCAACTTAACAACTAGTTGCTCATCCACCAGAGGCCAACTAATCATCTAGCCCATCCACCAGAGGCCAACTAGTCAACTCGCCGATCCACCAGAGGCCAACGAATCAACTAGCCCATCCACCAGAGGCCAACTAATCAACAACCCCATCCACCAGAGGCCAACGAGAAAACTAGCCGCCCATCCACCAGAGGCCAACTAGTCAACTAAAACATTCACCAGAGGCCAACTAATCAACTAGTCCATTCACCAGAGGCCAACTAATCAACTAGCCCATCAACCAGAGGCCAACTAGTCAAGTAAAACATTCACCAGAGGCCAACTAATCAACTAGCCCATCCACCAAAGGTCAACTAATCAACTAGTCCCATCCACCAGAGGCCAACTAATCGACCAGACCATCCACCAAAGGCCAACTAGCCCATCCACCAGAGGCCAACTAGTCAACTCGCCCATCCACCAGAGGCCAACTAATCAACTAGCCCATCCACCAGAGGATAACAAGACAACAAGCCCATCCACCAGAGGCTAACTAGACAACTAGGCCATCCACCAGAGGCCAACTAGACACCCATCCACCAGAGGCCAACGAGTCAACTAAACCATTCACCAGAGGCCAACTAATCAACTAGCCCATTCACCAGAGGCCAACTAATCAACTAGCCGCCCATCCACCAGAGGCCAACTCGTTAACTAGCCCATCCACCAGAGGCCAACTAATCAACTAGCCCATTCACCAGAGGCCAACTAATCAACTAGCCCACACACCAGAGGCCAACTAGACAACTACCCGCCCATCCACCAGAGGCCAACTAATCAATTAGCCCATCCACCAGAGGCCAACTAGTTAACTAGCCCATCCACCAGAGGTCAACTACTCAACTAAAACATTCACCAGAGGCCAACTAATCAACGAGTCCATCCACCAGAGGCCAACTAATCAACCAGCCCATCCACCCAAGGCCAACTAGCCCATCCACCAGAGGCCAACTAATCAACTAGCCCATTCACCAGAGGCCAACTAGACAACAAGCCACCCATCCACCAGAGGCCAACTAGTCAACTATAACATTCACCAGAGGCCAAACTAATCAACTAGCCCATTCACCAGAGGCCAACTAATCAACTAGACGCCCATCCACCAGAGGCCAACTAGTCAACTAGCCAATCCACTAGAGGCCAACTAGTCAACTAAAACATTCAACAGAGGCCAACTAATCAACTAGCCCATTCACCAGAGGCCAACTAATCAACAAGCCCATCCACCAGAGGCCAACTAGACAACTAGCCACCCATCCACCAGAGGCCAACTAATCAACTAAAACATTCACCAGAGGCCAACTAATCAACTTGCCCATCCACCAGAGGCCAATTAGTCAACTAAAACATTCACCGGAGGCCAACTAATCAACTAGCCCATCCACCAGAGGCCTACTAATCAACTCGACCATCCACCAGAGGCCAACTAGTCAACTAAAACATTCACCAGAGGCCAACTAATCAACTAGCCCATTCACCAGAGGACAACTAATCAACTAGCCCATCCACCACAAGCCAACTACTCAACTAGCCCATCCACCAGAGGCCAACTAGTCAACTAGCCGCCCATCCACCAGAAGTCAACTAGTCAACTAAAACATTCACCAGAAGCCAACTAATCAACTAGCCCATCCACCAGAGGTCAACTAGCCCATCCACCAGAGGCCAACAAGTCAACGATAACATAAACCAGTGGCACATTGTCAACTAAAACATTCACCAGAGGCCAACTAATCAACTAGCCGCCCATCCACCAGAGGCCAACTAATCAACTAAAACATTCACCAGAGGCCAACTAGACAACTAGCCGCCCATCCACCAGAGGCCAACTAGTCAACTAAAACATTCACTAGTGGCCAACTAATCAACTAGCCCATTTACCAGAGGCCAACTAAACAACTAGCCCATCCACCAGAGGCCAACTAGACAACTAGCCACCCATCCACCAGAGGCCAACGAGTCAACTAAAACATTCACCAGAGGCCAACTAATCAAATAGCCCATTCACCAGAGGCCAACTAATCAACAAGCCCATCCACCAGCGGCCAACTAGACAACTAAACCATTCACCAGAGGCCAACTAATCAACTAGCCCATCCACCAGAGGCCAACTAGTCAACTAAAACATTCACCAGAGGCCAACTAATCAACTAGCCCATTCACCAGAGGCCAACTAATCAACTAGCCCATCCACCACATGCCAACTAATCAACTAAAACATTCACCAGAGGCCAACTAGTCGCCCATCCACCAGAGGCCAACTAGTCAACTAAAACATTCACCAGAGGCCAACTAATCAACTAGCCCATTCACCAGAGGCCAACTAATCAACTAGCCCATCCACCAGAGGCCAACTAGTCAACTAAAACATTCACCAGAGGCCAACTAATCAACTAGCCCATCCACCACAGGTCAACTAATGAACTAGCCCATCCACCAGAGGCCAAATAGTCAACTCGCCCATCCACAGAGGCCAACTAATCAACTAGCCCAGCCACCAGAGGCCAACGAGACAACTCGCCCATCCACCAGAGGCCAACTAATCCACTAGCCCAGCCACCAGAAGCCAACTCGGCAACCAGCCCATCCACCAGAGGCCAACTCGTCAACTATAACATTCACCAGAGGCCAACGAATCAACTAGCCCATTCACCAGAGGCCAACTAATCAACTAGCCGCCCATCCACCAGAGGCCAACTAGTCAACTAGCCCATCCACTAGAGGCCAACTTGTCAACTAAAACATACACCACAGGTGGCCAACTAATCAACTAGCCGCCCATCCACCAGAGGCCAACTCGTCAACTAAAACATTCACCAGAGGCCAACTAATCAACTAGCACAGTCACCAGAGGCCAACTAGACAATGAGCCGCCCATCCACCAGAGGCCAACTAGTCAATCAAAACATTCACCAGAGGGCAACAAATCAACGAGCCCATTCACCAGAGGCCAAGTAGACAACTAGCCGCCCATCCACCAGAGGATAACTAGTCAACTAAAACATTCACCAGCGGCCAACTAATCAACTAGCCCATTCACCAGAGGCCAACTAATCAACTAGCCCATCCACCAGAGGCCAATTGACAACGAGCCAACCATCCACCAGAGGCCAGCTAGTCAACTAAAACATTCACCAGAGGCCAACTAATCAACTAGCCCATCCACCAGAGGCCAACTAGTCAACTAGCCCATCCACCAGAGGCCAACTAGTCAACGAAAACATTCACCAGAGGCCAACTAATCAACTAGCCGCCCATCCACCAGAGGCCAACTAGCCAACTAAAACATTCACCAGAGGCCAACAAATCAACTAGCCCATTCACCAGAGGCCAACTTAACAACTAGTTGCTCATCCACCAGAGGCCAACTAATCATCTAGCCCATCCACCAGAGGCCAACTAGTCAACTCGCCGATCCACCAGAGGCCAACGAATCAACTAGCCCATCCACCAGAGGCCAACTAATCAACAACCCCATCCACCAGAGGCCAACGAGAAAACTAGCCGCCCATCCACCAGAGGCCAACTAGTCAACTAAAACATTCACCAGAGGCCAACTAATCAACTAGTCCATTCACCAGAGGCCAACTAATCAACTAGCCCATCAACCAGAGGCCAACTAGTCAAGTAAAACATTCACCAGAGGCCAACTAATCAACTAGCCCATCCACCAAAGGTCAACTAATCAACTAGTCCCATCCACCAGAGGCCAACTAATCGACCAGACCATCCACCAAAGGCCAACTAGCCCATCCACCAGAGGCCAACTAGTCAACTCGCCCATCCACCAGAGGCCAACTAATCAACTAGCCCATCCACCAGAGGATAACAAGACAACAAGCCCATCCACCAGAGGCTAACTAGACAACTAGGCCATCCACCAGAGGCCAACTAGACACCCATCCACCAGAGGCCAACGAGTCAACTAAACCATTCACCAGAGGCCAACTAATCAACTAGCCCATTCACCAGAGGCCAACTAATCAACCAGCCGCCCATCCACCAGAGGCCAACTCGTTAACTAGCCCATCCACCAGAGGCCAACTAATCAACTAGCCCATTCACCAGAGGCCAACTAATCAACTAGCCCACACACCAGAGGCCAACTAGACAACTACCCGCCCATCCACCAGAGGCCAACTACTCAACTAAAACATTCACCAGAGGCCAACTAATCAATTAGCCCATCCACCAGAGGCCAACTAGTTAACTAGCCCATCCACCAGAGGTCAACTACTCAACTAAAACATTCACCAGAGGCCAACTAATCAACGAGTCCATCCACCAGAGGCCAACTAATCAACTAGCCCATCCACCAGAGGCCAACTAGTCAACTAGCCCATCCACCAGAGGCCAACTAGTCAACGAAAACATTCACCAGAGGCCAACTAATCAACTCGCCGCCCATCCACCAGAGGCCAACTAGCCAACTAAAACATTCACCAGAGGCCAACAAATCAACTAGCCAATTCACCAGAGGCCAACTTAACAACTAGTTGCTCATCCACCAGAGGCCAACTAATCATCTAGCCCATCCACCAGAGGCCAACTAGTCAACTCGCCGATCCACCAGAGGCCAACGAATCAACTAGCCCATCCACCAGAGGCCAACTAATCAACAACCCCATCCACCAGAGGCCAACGAGAAAACTAGCCGCCCATCCACCAGAGGCCAACTAGTCAACTAAAACATTCACCAGAGGCCAACTAATCAACTAGTCCATTCACCAGAGGCCAACTAATCAACTAGCCCATCAACCAGAGGCCAACTAGTCAAGTAAAACATTCACCAGAGGCCAACTAATCAACTAGCCCATCCACCAAAGGTCAACTAATCAACTAGTCCCATCCACCAGAGGCCAACTAATCGACCAGACCATCCACCAAAGGCCAACTAGCCCATCCACCAGAGGCCAACTAGTCAACTCGCCCATCCACCAGAGGCCAACTAATCAACTAGCCCATCCACCAGAGGATAACAAGACAACAAGCCCATCCACCAGAGGCTAACTAGACAACTAGGCCATCCACCAGAGGCCAACTAGACACCCATCCACCAGAGGCCAACTAATCAACTAGCCCATTCACCAGAGGCCAACTAATCAACCAGCCGCCCATCCACCAGAGGCCAACTCGTTAACTAGCCCATCCACCAGAGGCCAACTAATCAACTAGCCCATTCACCAGAGGCCAACTAATCAACTAGCCCACACACCAGAGGCCAACTAGACAACGACCCGCCCATCCACCAGAGGCCAACTACTCAACTAAAACATTCACCAGAGGCCAACTAATCAATTAGCCCATCCACCAGAGGCCAACTAGTTAACTAGCCCATCCACCAGAGGTCAACTACTCAACTAAAACATTCACCAGAGGCCAACTAATCAACGAGTCCATCCACCAGAGGCCAACTAATCAACCAGCCCATCCACCCAAGGCCAACTAGCCCATCCACCAGAGGCCAACTAATCAACTAGCCCATTCACCAGAGGCCAACTAGACAACAAGCCACCCATCCACCAGAGGCCAACTAGTCAACTATAACATTCACCAGAGGCCAAACTAATCAACTAGCCCATTCACCAGAGGCCAACTAATCAACTAGACGCCCATCCACCAGAGGCCAACTAGTCAACTAGCCAATCCACTAGAGGCCAACTAGTCAACTAAAACATTCAACAGAGGCCAACTAATCAACTAGCCCATTCACCAGAGGCCAACTAATCAACAAGCCCATCCACCAGAGGCCAACTAGACAACTAGCCACCCATCCACCAGAGGCCAACTAATCAACTAAAACATTCACCAGAGGCCAACTAATCAACTTGCCCATCCACCAGAGGCCAATTAGTCAACTAAAACATTCACCAGAGGCCAACTAATCAACTAGCCCATCCACCAGAGGCCTACTAATCAACTCGACCATCCACCAGAGGCCAACTAGTCAACTAAAACATTCACCAGAGGCCAACTAATCAACTAGCCCATTCACCAGAGGACAACTAAACAACTAGCCCATCCACCACACGCCAACTAATCAACTAGCCCATCCACCAGAGGTCAACTAGCCCATCCACCAGAGGCCAACAAGTCAACGATAACATAAACCACTGGCAAACTAGTCAACTAAAACATTCACCAGAGGCCAACTAATCAACTAGCCGCCCATCCACCAGAGGCCAACTAATCAACTAAAACATTCACCAGAGGCCAACTAGACAACTAGCCGCCCATCCACCAGAGGCCAACTAGTCAACTAAAACATTCACTAGTGGCCAACTAATCAACTAGCCCATTTACCAGAGGCCAACTAAACAACTAGCCCATCCACCAGAGGCCAACTAGACAACTAGCCACCCATCCACCAGAGGCCAACGAGTCAACTAAAACATTCACCAGAGGCCAACTAATCAACTAGCCCATTCACCAGAGGCCAACTAATCAACAAGCCGATCCACCAGAGGCCAACTAGACAACTAGCCGCCCATCCATAAGAGGCCAACTAATCAACTAAAACATTCACCAGAGGCCAACTAATTAACTAGCCCATCCACCAGAGACCAACTAGTCAACAAGCCCATCCACCAGAGGCCAACTAATCAATTAGCCCATCCACCAGAGGCCAACTAATCAACTAGCCCATTCACCAGAGGCCAACGAGACAACTAGCCGCCCATCCACCAGAGGCCAACTAGTCAACTAAAATATTCACCAGAGGCCAACTAATCAACTAGCCCATTCACCAGAGGCCAACTAGACAACTAGCCGCCCATCCACCAGAGGCCAATGAGTCAACTAAAACATTCACCAGAGGGCAACTAATCAACTAGCCCATTCACCAGAGGCCAACTAATCAACTAGCCCATCCACCAGAGGCCAACTAGACAACTGAAACATTCACCAGAGGCCATCTAATCAATTAGCCCATCCACCAGAGGCCAACTAGCTAACTAGCCCATCCACCAGAGGCCAACTAGTCAAGTAAAACATTCACCAGAGGCCAACTAAACAACTAGCCCATCCACCAGAGGTCAACTAATCAACTAGCCCAACCACCAGAGGCCAACTAATCAACCAGCCCATCCACCAAAGGCCAACTAGTCCATCCACCAGAGGCCAACTAGTCAAATCGCCCATCCACCAGAGGCCAACTAATCAACTAGCCCATCCACCAGAGGCCAACTAATCAACTAGCCCATCCACCAGAGGCCAACTAGGCAACTAGCCCATCCACAAGAGGCCAACCAGTCAACTATAACATTCACCAGAGGCCAACTAATCAACTAGCCCATTCACCAGAGGCCAACTAATCAACTAGCCGCCCATCCACCAGAGGCTAACTAGTCAACTAGCCAATCCACTAGAGGCCAACTAGTCAACTAAAACATTCAACAGAGGCCAACTAATCAACTAGCCCATTCACCAGAGGCCAACTAATCAACAAGCCCACCCACCAGAGGCCAACTAGACAACCAGCCGCCCATCCACCAGAGGCCAACTAATCAACTAAAACATTCACCAGAGGCCAACTAATCAACTAGCCCATCCACCAGAGGCCAATTAGTCAACTAGCCCATCCACCAGAGGCCAGCTAATCAACTAGCCCATCCACCAGAGGCCAACTAATCAACTAGCCCATTCACCAGAGGCCACCGAGACAACTAGCCGCCCATCCACCAGAGGCCAACTAATCAACAAGCCCATCCACCAGAGGCTAACTAGACAACTAGGCCATCCACCAGAGGCCAACTAGACAACTAGCCGCCCATCCACCACAGGCCAACGAGTCAACTAAACCATTCACCAGAGGCCAACTAATCAACTAGCCCATTCACCAGAGTCCAACTAATCAACTAGCCGCCCATCCACCAGAGGCCAACTCGTCAACTAGCCCATTCACCAGAGGCCAACTAATCAACTAGCCCATTCACCAGAGGACAACTAATCAACGAGCCCATTCACCAGAGGCCAACTAATCAACTAGCCCATCCACCAGAGGCCAACTAGACAACTACCCGCCCATCCACCAGAGGCCAACTACTCAACTAAAACATTCACCAGAGGCCAACTAATCAATTAGCCCATCCGCCAGAGGCCAACTAGTTAACTAGCCCATCCACCAGAGGCCAACTGCTCAACTAAAACATTCACCAGAGGCCAACTAATCAACTAGTCCAGCCACCAGAGGCCAACTAATCAACCAGCCCATCCACCAAGGACAACTAGCCCATCCACCAGAGGCCAACTAGTCAACTAGCCCATCCACCAGAGGCCAACTAATCAACTAGCCCATCCATCAGAGGCCAACTAATCAACTAGCCCATTCACCAAAGGCCAACGAGACAACTAGCCGCCCATCCACCAGAGGCCAACTAATCAACTAGCCCATTCACCAGAGGCCAACGAGACAACTAGCCGCCCATCCACCAGAGGCCAACTAGTCAACTAAAATATTCAACAGAGGCCAACTAATCAACTAGCCCATTCACCAGAGGCCAACTAGACAACTAGCCGCCCATCCACCAGAGGCCAACGAGTCAACTAAAACATTCACCAGAGGGCAACTAATCAACTAGCCCATTCACCAGAGGCCAACGGGAAAACTAGCCGCCCATCCACCAGAGGCCAACTAGTCAACTAAAACATTCACCAGAGGCCAACTAATCAACTAGTCCATTCACCAGAGGCCAACTAATCAACTAGCCCATCCACCAGAGGCCAACTAGACAACTGAAACATTCACCAGAGGCCAACTAATCAACTAGCCCTTCGACCAGAGGTCAACTAATCAACTAGCCCATCCACCAGAGGCCAACTAATCAATCAGCCCATCCACCAAAGGCCAACTAGCCCATCCACCAGAGGCCAACTAGTCAACTCGCCCATCCACCAGAGGCCAACTAATCAACGAGCCCATCCACCAGAGGATAACAAGACAACTAGCCCATCCACCAGAGGCCAACTAGACAACTAGCCGCCCATGCACCAGAGGCCAACTAATCAACTAGCCCATCCACCAGAGGCCAACTAGGCAACTAGCCCATCCACAAGAGGCCAACTAGTCAACTATAACATTCACCAGAGGCCAACTAATCAACTAGCCCATTCACCAAGGCCAACTAATCAACTAGCCGCCCATCCACCAGAGGCCAACTAGTCAACTAGCCAATCCACTAGAGGCCAACTAGTCAACTAAAACATTCAACAGAGGCCAACTAATCAACTAGGCCATTCACCAGTGGCCAACTAATCAATAAACCCATCCACCAGAGGCCAACTAGACAACTAGCCGCCCATCCACCAGAGGCCAACTAATCAACTAAAACATTCACCAGAGGCCAACTAATCAACTAGCCCATCCACCAGAGGCCAATTAGTCAACTAGCCCATCCACCAGAGGCCAACTCATCAACTAAAACGTTCACCAGAGGGCAACTAATCAACTAGCCCACTCACCAGAGGCCAACTAGACAACTCGCCGCCCATCCACCAGAGGCCAACTAGTCAACTAAAACATTCCCCAGAGGCCAACTAATCAACTAGCCCATTCACCAGAGGCCAACTAATCTACTAGCCCATCCACCAGAGGCCAACTAGTCAACTAAAACATTCACCAGAGGCCAACTAATCAACTAGCCCATCCACCACAGGTCAACTAATCAACTAGCCCATCCACCAGAGGCCAAATAGTCAACTCGCCCATCCACCAGAGGCCAACTAATCAACTAGCCCAGCCACCAGAGGCCAACGAGACAACTCGCCCATCCACCAGAGGCCAACTAATCCACTAGCCCATCCACCAGAGGCCAACTAGACAACTACCCGCCCATCCACCAGAGGCCAACTACTCAACTAAAACATTCACCAGAGGCCAACTAATCAATTAGCCCATCCGCCAGAGGCCAACTAGTTAACTAGCCCATCCACCAGAGGCCAACTGCTCAACTAAAACATTCACCAGAGGCCAACTAATCAACTAGTCCAGCCACCAGAGGCCAACTAATCAACCAGCCCATCCACCAAGGACAACTAGCCCATCCACCAGAGGCCAACTAGTCAACTAGCCCATCCACCAGAGGCCAACTAATCAACTAGCCCATCCATCAGAGGCCAACTAATCAACTAGCCCATTCACCAAAGGCCAACGAGACAACTAGCCGCCCATCCACCAGAGGCCAACTAATCAACTAGCCCATTCACCAGAGGCCAACGAGACAACTAGCCGCCCATCCACCAGAGGCCAACTAGTCAACTAAAATATTCAACAGAGGCCAACTAATCAACTAGCCCATTCACCAGAGGCCAACTAGACAACTAGCCGCCCATCCACCAGAGGCCAACGAGTCAACTAAAACATTCACCAGAGGGCAACTAATCAACTAGCCCATTCACCAGAGGCCAACGGGAAAACTAGCCGCCCATCCACCAGAGGCCAACTAGTCAACTAAAACATTCACCAGAGGCCAACTAATCAACTAGTCCATTCACCAGAGGCCAACTAATCAACTAGCCCATCCACCAGAGGCCAACTAGACAACTGAAACATTCACCAGAGGCCAACTAATCAACTAGCCCTTCGACCAGAGGTCAACTAATCAACTAGCCCATCCACCAGAGGCCAACTAATCAATCAGCCCATCCACCAAAGGCCAACTAGCCCATCCACCAGAGGCCAACTAGTCAACTCGCCCATCCACCAGAGGCCAACTAATCAACGAGCCCATCCACCAGAGGATAACAAGACAACTAGCCCATCCACCAGAGGCCAACTAGACAACTAGCCGCCCATGCACCAGAGGCCAACTAATCAACTAGCCCATCCACCAGAGGCCAACTAGGCAACTAGCCCATCCACAAGAGGCCAACTAGTCAACTATAACATTCACCAGAGGCCAACTAATCAACTAGCCCATTCACCAAGGCCAACTAATCAACTAGCCGCCCATCCACCAGAGGCCAACTAGTCAACTAGCCAATCCACTAGAGGCCAACTAGTCAACTAAAACATTCAACAGAGGCCAACTAATCAACTAGGCCATTCACCAGTGGCCAACTAATCAATAAACCCATCCACCAGAGGCCAACTAGACAACTAGCCGCCCATCCACCAGAGGCCAACTAATCAACTAAAACATTCACCAGAGGCCAACTAATCAACTAGCCCATCCACCAGAGGCCAATTAGTCAACTAGCCCATCCACCAGAGGCCAACTCATCAACTAAAACGTTCACCAGAGGGCAACTAATCAACTAGCCCACTCACCAGAGGCCAACTAGACAACTCGCCGCCCATCCACCAGAGGCCAACTAGTCAACTAAAACATTCCCCAGAGGCCAACTAATCAACTAGCCCATTCACCAGAGGCCAACTAATCTACTAGCCCATCCACCAGAGGCCAACTAGTCAACTAAAACATTCACCAGAGGCCAACTAATCAACTAGCCCATCCACCACAGGTCAACTAATCAACTAGCCCATCCACCAGAGGCCAAATAGTCAACTCGCCCATCCACCAGAGGCCAACTAATCAACTAGCCCAGCCACCAGAGGCCAACGAGACAACTCGCCCATCCACCAGAGGCCAACTAATCCACTAGCCCAGCCACCAGAAGCCAACTCGGCAACCAGCCCATCCACCAAAGGCCAACTCGTCAACTATAACATTCACCAGAGGCCAACGAATCAACTAGCCCATTCACCAGAGGCCAACTAATCAACTAGCCGCCCATCCACCAGAGGCCAACTAGTCAACTAGCCCATCCACTAGAGGCCAACTTGTCAACTAAAACATACACCACAGGTGGCCAACTAATCAACTAGCCGCCCATCCACCAGAGGCCAACTCGTCAACTAAAACATTCACCAGAGGCCAACTAATCAACTAGCACAGTCACCAGAGGCCAACTAGACAATGAGCCGCCCATCCACCAGAGGCCAACTAGTCAATTAAAACATTCACCAGAGGGCAACAAATCAACTAGCCCATTCACCAGAGGCCAACTAGACAACTAGCCGCCCATCCACCAGAGGCCAACTAGTCAACTAAAACATTCACCAGAGGCCAACTAATCAACTAGCCCATTCACCAGAGGCCAACTAATCAACTAGCCCATCCACCAGAGGCCAATTGACAACTAGCCACCCATCCACCAGAGGCCAGCTAGTCAACTAAAACATTCACCAGAGGCCAACTAATCAACTAGCCCATCCACCAGAGGCCAGCTAGTGAACTAGCCCATCCACCAGAGGCCAACTAGTCAACGAAAACATTCACCAGAGGCCAACTAATCAACTAGCCGCCCATCCACCAGAGGCCAACTAGTCAACTAAAACATTCACCAGAGGCCAACTAATCAACTAGCCCATTCACCAGAGGCCAACTAATCAACTAGCCCATCCACCAGAGGCCAACTAGTCAACTAGCCCATCCACCAGAGGCCAACTAGTCAACGAAAACATTCACCAGAGGCCAACTAATCAACTAGCCGCCCATCCACCAGAGGCCAACTAGCCAACTAAAACATTCACCAGAGGCCAACAAATCAACTAGCCCATTCACCAGAGGCCAACTTAACAACTAGTTGCTCATCCACCAGAGGCCAACTAATCATCTAGCCCATCCACCAGAGGCCAACTAGTCAACTTGCCGATCCACCTGAGGCCAACGAATCAACTAGCCCATCCACCAGAGGCCAACTAATCAACAACCCCATCCACCAGAGGCCAACGAGAAAACTAGCCGCCCATCCACCAGAGGCCAACTAGTCAACTAAAACATTCACCAGAGGCCAACTAATCAACTAGTCCATCCACCAAAGGTCAACTAATCAACTAGCCCATCCACCAGAGGCCAACTAATCGACCAGACCATCCACCAAAGGCCAACTAGCCCATCCACCAGAGGCCAACTAGTCAACTAAAACATTCACCAGAGGCCAACTAATCAACTAGCCCATCCACCAGAGGATAACAAGACAACAAGCCCATCCACCAGAGGCTAACTAGACAACTAGGCCATCCACCAGAGGCCAACTAGACACCCATCCACCAGAGGCCAACGAGTCAACTAAACCATTCACCAGAGGCCAACTAATCAACTAGCCCATTCACCAGAGGCCAACTAATCAACTAGCCGCCCATCCACCAGAGGCCAACTCGTTAACTAGCCCATCCACCAGAGGTCAACTAATCAACTAGCCCATTCACCAGAGGCCAACTAATCAACTAGCCCACACACCAGAGGCCAACTAGACAACTACCCGCCCATCCACCAGAGGCCAACTACTCAACTAAAACATTCAACAGAGGCCAACTAATCAACGAGCCCATTCACCAGAGGCCAACTAATCAACAAGCCCATCCACCAGAGGCCAAGTAGACAATTAGCCGCCCATCCACCAGAGGCCAACTAATCAACTAAAACATTCACCAGAGGCCAACTAATCAACTAGCACAGTCACCAGAGGCCAACTCGACAATGAGCCGCCCATCCACCAGAGGCCAACTAGTCAACTAAAACATTCACCAGAGGGAAACAAATCAACTAGCCCATTCACCAGAGGCCAACTAGTCAACTAAAACATTCACCAGAGGCCAACTAATCAACTATCCCATTTAGCAGAGGCCAACTAATCAACTAGCCCATCCACCCGAGGCCAATTGACAACTAGCCACCCATCCACCAGAGGCCAGCTAGTCAACTAAAACATTCACCAGAGGCCAACTAGTCAACTAGCCCATCCACCAGAGGCCCACTAGTCAACAAAAACATTCACCAGAGGCCAACTAATCGACTAGCTGCCCATCCACCAGAGGCCAACTAGCCAACTAAAACATTCACCAGAGGCCAACAAATCAACTAGCCCATTCACCAGAGGCCAACTTAACAACTAGTTGCTCATCCACCAGAGGCCAACTAATCGTCTAGCCCATCCACCAGAGGCCAACTAGTCAACTCGCCCATCCACCAGAGGCCAACTAATCAACTCGCCCAGCCACCAGAGGCCAACGAGACAACTCGCCCATCCACCAGAGGCCAACTAATCCACTAGCCCAGCCACCAGAAGCCAACTCGGCAACCAGCCCATCCACCAGAGGCCAACTCGTCAACTATAACATTCACCAGAGGCCAACGAATCAACTAGCCCATTCACCAGAGGCCAACTAATCAACTAGCCGCCCATCCACCAGAGGCCAACTAGTCAACTAGCCCATCCACTAGAGGCCAACTTGTCAACTAAAACATACACCACAGGTGGCCAACTAATCAACTAGCCGCCCATCCACCAGAGGCCAACTCGTCAACTAAAACATTCACCAGAGGCCAACTAATCAACTAGCACAGTCACCAGAGGCCAACTAGACAATGAGCCGCCCATCCACCAGAGGCCAACTAGTCAATTAAAACATTCACCAGAGGGCAACAAATCAACTAGCCCATTCACCAGAGGCCAACTAGACAACTAGCCGCCCATCCACCAGAGGCCAACTAGTCAACTAAAACATTCACCAGAGGCCAACTAATCAACTAGCCCATTCACCAGAGGCCAACTAATCAACTAGCCCATCCACCAGAGGCCAATTGACAACTAGCCACCCATCCACCAGAGGCCAGCTAGTCAACTAAAACATTCACCAGAGGCCAACTAATCAACTAGCCCATCCACCAGAGGCCAACTAGTCAACTAGCCCATCCACCAGAGGCCAACTAGTCAACGAAAACATTCACCAGAGGTCAACTAATCAACTAGCCACCCATCCACCAGAGGCCAACTAGTCAACTAAAACATTCACCAGAGGCCAACTAATCAACTAGCCCATTCACCAGAGGCCAACTAATCAACTAGCCCATCCACCAGAGGCCAACTAGTCAACTAGCCCATCCACCAGAGGCCAACTAGTCAACGAAAACATTCACCAGAGGCCAACTAATCAACTAGCCGCCCATCCACCAGAGGCCAACTAGCCAACTAAAACATTCACCAGAGGCCAACTAATCAACTAGCCCATTCACCAGAGGCCAACTAATCAACTAGCCGCCCATCCACCAGAGGCCAACTCGTTAACTAGCCCATCCACCAGAGGACAACTAATCAACTAGCCCATTCACCAGAGGCCAACTAATCAACTAGCCCACACACCAGAGGCCAACTAGACAACTACCGGCCCATCCACCAGAGGCCAACTACTCAACTAAAACATTCAACAGAGGCCAACTAATCAACGAGCCCATTCACCAGAGGCCAACTAATCAACAAGCCCATCCACCAGAGGCCAAGTAGACAATTAGCCGCCCATCCACCAGAGGCCAACTAATCAACTAAAACATTCACCAGAGGCCAACTAATCAACTAGCACAGTCACCAGAGGCCAACTCGACAATGAGCCGCCCATCCACCAGAGGCCAACTAGTCAACTAAAACATTCACCAGAGGGAAACAAATCAACTAGCCCATTCACCAGAGGCCAACTAGTCAACTAAAACATTCACCAGAGGCCAACTAATCAACTATCCCATTTAGCAGAGGCCAACTAATCAACTAGCCCATCCACCCGAGGCCAATTGACAACTAGCCACCCATCCACCAGAGGCCAGCTAGTCAACTAAAACATTCACCAGAGGCCAACTAGTCAACTAGCCCATCCACCAGAGGCCCACTAGTCAACAAAAACATTCACCAGAGGCCAACTAATCGACTAGCTGCCCATCCACCAGAGGCCAACTAGCCAACTAAAACATTCACCAGAGGCCAACAAATCAACTAGCCCATTCACCAGAGGCCAACTTAACAACTAGTTGCTCATCCACCAGAGGCCAACTAATCGTCTAGCCCATCCACCAGAGGCCAACTAGTCAACTCGCCCATCCACCAGAGGCCAACTAATCAACTCGCCCAGCCACCAGAGGCCAACGAGACAACTCGCCCATCCACCAGAGGCCAACTAATCCACTAGCCCAGCCACCAGAAGCCAACTCGGCAACCAGCCCATCCACCAGAGGCCAACTCGTCAACTATAACATTCACCAGAGGCCAACGAATCAACTAGCCCATTCACCAGAGGCCAACTAATCAACTAGCCGCCCATCCACCAGAGGCCAACTAGTCAACTAGCCCATCCACTAGAGGCCAACTTGTCAACTAAAACATACACCACAGGTGGCCAACTAATCAACTAGCCGCCCATCCACCAGAGGCCAACTCGTCAACTAAAACATTCACCAGAGGCCAACTAATCAACTAGCACAGTCACCAGAGGCCAACTAGACAATGAGCCGCCCATCCACCAGAGGCCAACTAGTCAATTAAAACATTCACCAGAGGGCAACAAATCAACTAGCCCATTCACCAGAGGCCAACTAGACAACTAGCCGCCCATCCACCAGAGGCCAACTAGTCAACTAAAACATTCACCAGAGGCCAACTAATCAACTAGCCCATTCACCAGAGGCCAACTAATCAACTAGCCCATCCACCAGAGGCCAATTGACAACTAGCCACCCATCCACCAGAGGCCAGCTAGTCAACTAAAACATTCACCAGAGGCCAACTAATCAACTAGCCCATCCACCAGAGGCCAACTAGTCAACTAGCCCATCCACCAGAGGCCAACTAGTCAACGAAAACATTCACCAGAGGTCAACTAATCAACTAGCCACCCATCCACCAGAGGCCAACTAGTCAACTAAAACATTCACCAGAGGCCAACTAATCAACTAGCCCATTCACCAGAGGCCAACTAATCAACTAGCCCATCCACCAGAGGCCAACTAGTCAACTAGCCCATCCACCAGAGGCCAACTAGTCAACGAAAACATTCACCAGAGGCCAACTAATCAACTAGCCGCCCATCCACCAGAGGCCAACTAGCCAACTAAAACATTCACCAGAGGCCAACTAATCAACTAGCCCATTCACCAGAGGCCAACTAATCAACTAGCCGCCCATCCACCAGAGGCCAACTCGTTAACTAGCCCATCCACCAGAGGACAACTAATCAACTAGCCCATTCACCAGAGGCCAACTAATCAACTAGCCCACACACCAGAGGCCAACTAGACAACTACCGGCCCATCCACCAGAGGCCAACTACTCAACTAAAACATTCAACAGAGGCCAACTAATCAACGAGCCCATTCACCAGAGGCCAACTAATCAACAAGCCCATCCACCAGAGGCCAAGTAGACAATTAGCCGCCCATCCACCAGAGGCCAACTAATCAACTAAAACATTCACCAGAGGCCAACTAATCAACTAGCACAGTCACCAGAGGCCAACTCGACAATGAGCCGCCCATCCACCAGAGGCCAACTAGTCAACTAAAACATTCACCAGAGGGAAACAAATCAACTAGCCCATTCACCAGAGGCCAACTAGTCAACTAAAACATTCACCAGAGGCCAACTAATCAACTATCCCATTTAGCAGAGGCCAACTAATCAACTAGCCCATCCACCCGAGGCCAATTGACAACTAGCCACCCATCCACCAGAGGCCAGCTAGTCAACTAAAACATTCACCAGAGGCCAACTAGTCAACTAGCCCATCCACCAGAGGCCCACTAGTCAACAAAAACATTCACCAGAGGCCAACTAATCGACTAGCTGCCCATCCACCAGAGGCCAACTAGCCAACTAAAACATTCACCAGAGGCCAACAAATCAACTAGCCCATTCACCAGAGGCCAACTTAACAACTAGTTGCTCATCCACCAGAGGCCAACTAATCGTCTAGCCCATCCACCAGAGGCCAACTAGTCAACTCGCCCATCCACCAGAGGCCAACTAATCAACTCGCCCAGCCACCAGAGGCCAACGAGACAACTCGCCCATCCACCAGAGGCCAACTAATCCACTAGCCCAGCCACCAGAAGCCAACTCGGCAACCAGCCCATCCACCAGAGGCCAACTCGTCAACTATAACATTCACCAGAGGCCAACGAATCAACTAGCCCATTCACCAGAGGCCAACTAATCAACTAGCCGCCCATCCACCAGAGGCCAACTAGTCAACTAGCCCATCCACTAGAGGCCAACTTGTCAACTAAAACATACACCACAGGTGGCCAACTAATCAACTAGCCGCGCATCCACCAGAGGCCAACTCGTCAACTAAAACATTCACCAGAGGCCAACTAATCAACTAGCACAGTCACCAGAGGCCAACTAGACAATGAGCCGCCCATCCACCAGAGGCCAACTAGTCAATTAAAACATTCACCAGAGGGCAACAAATCAACTAGCCCATTCACCAGAGGCCAACTAGACAACTAGCCGCCCATCCACCAGAGGCCAACTAGTCAACTAAAACATTCACCAGAGGCCAACTAATCAACTAGCCCATTCACCAGAGGCCAACTAATCAACTAGCCCATCCACCAGAGGCCAATTGACAACTAGCCACCCATCCACCAGAGGCCAGCTAGTCAACTAAAACATTCACCAGAGGCCAACTAATCAACTAGCCCATCCACCAGAGGCCAACTAGTCAACTAGCCCATCCACCAGAGGCCAACTAGTCAACGAAAACATTCACCAGAGGTCAACTAATCAACTAGCCGCCCATCCACCAGAGGCCAACTAGTCAACTAAAACATTCACCAGAGGCCAACTAATCAACTAGCCCATTCACCAGAGGCCAACTAATCAACTAGCCCATCCACCAGAGGCCAACTAGTCAACTAGCCCATCCACCAGAGGCCAACTAGTCAACGAAAACATTCACCAGAGGCCAACTAATCAACTAGCCGCCCATCCACCAGAGGCCAACTAGCCAACTAAAACATTCACCAGAGGCCAACAAATCAACTAGCCCATTCACCAGAGGCCAACTTAACAACTAGTTGCTCATCCACCAGAGGCCAACTAATCATCTAGCCCATCCACCAGAGGCCAACTAATCAACTAGCCCATTCACCAGAGGCCAACTAATCAACTAGCCCACACACCAGAGGCCAACTAGACAACTACCGGCCCATCCACCAGAGGCCAACTACTCAACTAAAACATTCAACAGAGGCCAACTAATCAACGAGCCCATTCACCAGAGGCCAACTAATCAACAAGCCCATCCACCAGAGGCCAAGTAGACAATTAGCCGCCCATCCACCAGAGGCCAACTACTCAACTAAAACATTCAACAGAGGCCAACTAATCAACGAGCCCATTCACCAGAGGCCAACTAATCAACAAGCCCATCCACCAGAGGCCAAGTAGACAATTAGCCGCCCATCCACCAGAGGCCAACTAATCAACTAAAACATTCACCAGAGGCCAACTAATCAACTAGCACAGTCACCAGAGGCCAACTCGACAATGAGCCGCCCATCCACCAGAGGCCAACTAGTCAACTAAAACATTCACCAGAGGGAAACAAATCAACTAGCCCATTCACCAGAGGCCAACTAGTCAACTAAAACATTCACCAGAGGCCAACTAATCAACTATCCCATTTAGCAGAGGCCAACTAATCAACTAGCCCATCCACCCGAGGCCAATTGACAACTAGCCACCCATCCACCAGAGGCCAGCTAGTCAACTAAAACATTCACCAGAGGCCAACTAGTCAACTAGCCCATCCACCAGAGGCCCACTAGTCAACAAAAACATTCACCAGAGGCCAACTAATCGACTAGCTGCCCATCCACCAGAGGCCAACTAGCCAACTAAAACATTCACCAGAGGCCAACAAATCAACTAGCCCATTCACCAGAGGCCAACTTAACAACTAGTTGCTCATCCACCAGAGGCCAACTAATCGTCTAGCCCATCCACCAGAGGCCAACTAGTCAACTCGCCCATCCACCAGAGGCCAACTAATCAACTCGCCCAGCCACCAGAGGCCAACGAGACAACTCGCCCATCCACCAGAGGCCAACTAATCCACTAGCCCAGCCACCAGAAGCCAACTCGGCAACCAGCCCATCCACCAGAGGCCAACTCGTCAACTATAACATTCACCAGAGGCCAACGAATCAACTAGCCCATTCACCAGAGGCCAACTAATCAACTAGCCGCCCATCCACCAGAGGCCAACTAGTCAACTAGCCCATCCACTAGAGGCCAACTTGTCAACTAAAACATACACCACAGGTGGCCAACTAATCAACTAGCCGCGCATCCACCAGAGGCCAACTCGTCAACTAAAACATTCACCAGAGGCCAACTAATCAACTAGCACAGTCACCAGAGGCCAACTAGACAATGAGCCGCCCATCCACCAGAGGCCAACTAGTCAATTAAAACATTCACCAGAGGGCAACAAATCAACTAGCCCATTCACCAGAGGCCAACTAGACAACTAGCCGCCCATCCACCAGAGGCCAACTAGTCAACTAAAACATTCACCAGAGGCCAACTAATCAACTAGCCCATTCACCAGAGGCCAACTAATCAACTAGCCCATCCACCAGAGGCCAATTGACAACTAGCCACCCATCCACCAGAGGCCAGCTAGTCAACTAAAACATTCACCAGAGGCCAACTAATCAACTAGCCCATCCACCAGAGGCCAACTAGTCAACTAGCCCATCCACCAGAGGCCAACTAGTCAACGAAAACATTCACCAGAGGTCAACTAATCAACTAGCCGCCCATCCACCAGAGGCCAACTAGTCAACTAAAACATTCACCAGAGGCCAACTAATCAACTAGCCCATTCACCAGAGGCCAACTAATCAACTAGCCCATCCACCAGAGGCCAACTAGTCAACTAGCCCATCCACCAGAGGCCAACTAGTCAACGAAAACATTCACCAGAGGCCAACTAATCAACTAGCCGCCCATCCACCAGAGGCCAACTAGCCAACTAAAACATTCACCAGAGGCCAACAAATCAACTAGCCCATTCACCAGAGGCCAACTTAACAACTAGTTGCTCATCCACCAGAGGCCAACTAATCATCTAGCCCATCCACCAGAGGCCAACTAGTCAACTCGCCGATCCACCAGAGGCCAACGAATCAACTAGCCCATCCACCAGAGGCCAACGAGAAAACTAGCCGCCCATCCACCAGAGGCCAACTAGTCAACTAAAACATTCACCAGAGGCCAACTAATCAACTAGTCCATTCACCAGAGGCCAACTAATCAACTAGCCGCCCATCCACCAGAGGCCAACTCGTTAACTAGCCCATCCACCAGAGGCCAACTAATCAACTAGCCCACACACCAGAGGCCAACTAGACAACTAACCGCCCATCCACCAGAGGCCAACTACTCAACTAAAACATTCACCAGAGGCCAACTAATCAATTAGCCCATCCACCAGAGGCCAACTAATCAACAAGCCCATCCACCAGAGGCCAACTAGACAACTAACCGCCCATCCACCACAGGCCAACTAATCAACTAAAACATTCACCAGAGGCCAACTAATCAACTTGCCCATCCACCAGAGGCCAATTAGTCAACTAGCCCATCCACCAGAGGCCAACTAATCAACTAGCCCATCCACCAGAGGCCAACTAATCAACTAGCCCATCCACCAGAGGCCAACTAGTCAACTAAAACATTCACCAGAGGGCAACTAAACAACTAGCCCATTCATCAGAGGCCAACTAGACAACTAGCCGCCCATCCACCAGAGGCCAACTAGTCAACTAAAACATTCACTAGAGGCCAACTAGTCAACTAGCCAATCCACTAGAGGCCAACTAGTCAACTAAAACATTCAACAGAGGCCAACTAATCAACTAGCCCATTCACCAGAGGCCAACTAATCAACAAGCCCATCCACCTGAGGCCAAGTAGACAATTAGCCGCCCATCCACCAGAGGCCAACTAATCAACTAAAACATTCACCAGAGGCCAACTAATCAACTAGCACAGTCACCAGAGGCCAACTAGACAATGAGCCGCCCATCCACCAGAGGCCAACTAGTCAACTAAAACATTCACCAGAGGGCAACAAATCAACTAGCCCATTCACCAGAGGCCAACTAGTCAACTAAAACATTCACCAGAGGCCAACTAATCAACTATCCCATTCAGCAGAGGCCAACTAATCAACTAGCCCATCCACCCGAGGCCAATTGACAACTAGCCACCCATCCACCAGAGGCCAGCTAGTCAACTAAAACATTCACCAGAGGCCAACTAGTCAACTAGCCCATCCAGCAGAGGCCCACTAGTCAACGAAAACATTCACCAGAGGCCAACTAATCGACTAGCTGCCCATCCACCAGAGGCCAACTAGCCAACTAAAACATTCACCAGAGGCCAACAAATCAACTAGCCCATTCACCAGAGGCCAACTTAACAACTAGTTGCTCATCCACCAGAGGCCAACTAATCATCTAGCCCATCCACCAGAGGCCAACTAGTCAACTCGCCGATCCACCAGAGGCCAACGAATCAACTAGCCCATCCACCAGAGGCCAACTAATCAACTAGCCCATTCACCAGAGGCCAACTAATCAACTAGCCCATTCACCAGAGGCCAACTAATCAACTAGCCCATCCACCAGAGGCCAACTAGACAACTACCCGCCCATCCACCAGAGGCCAACTACTCAACTAAAACATTCACCAGAGGCCAACTAATCAATTAGCCCAACCACCAGAGGCCAACTAGTCAACGTGCCCATCCACCAGAGGCCAACTGCTCAACTAAAACATTCACCAGAGGCCAACTAATCAACTAGTCTATGCACCAGAGGCCAACTAATCAACCAGCCCATCCACCCAAGGCCAACTAGCCCATCCACCAGAGGCCAACTAATCAACTAGCCCATTCACCAGAGGCCAACTAGACAACTAGCCGTCCATCCACCAGAGGCCAACTAGTCAACTAAAACATTCACCAAAGGCCAACTAATCAACTAGCCCATTCACCAGAGGCCATCTAATCAACAAGCCCATCCACCAGAGGCCAACTAGACAACTACCCGCCCATCCACCAGAGGCCAACTCATCAACTAAAACATTCACCAGAGGCCAACTAATCAACTAGCCCATCCACCAGAGGCCAACTAATCAACTAGCCCATCCACCAGAGGCCAACTAGTTAACTAGCCCATCCACCAGAGACCAACTAACCCATCCACCAGAGGCCAACTCGTCAACTCGCCCATCCACCAGAGGCCAACTAATCAACAAGCCCATTCACCAGAGGCCAACTAATCAGCTAGCCGCCCATCCACCAGAGGCCAACTAGTCAACTAGCCCATCCACTAGAGGCCAACTTGTCAACTGAAACATTCACCACAGGAGGCCAACTAATCAACTAGCCGCCCATCCACCAGAGGCCAACTCGTCAACTAAAACATGCACCAGAGGGCAACAAATCAACTAGCCCATTCACCAGAGGCCAACTAGACAACAAGCCGCCCATGCACCAGAGGCCAACTAGTCAACTAAAACATTCACCAGAGGCCAACTAATCAACTAGCCCATTCACCAGAGGCCAACTAATCAACTAGCCCATCCACCAGAGGCCAACTAGTCAACGAGCCCATCCACCACAGGCCAACTAGTCAACGAAAACATTCACCAGAGGCCAACTAATCAAATAGCCGCCCATCCACCAGAGGCCAACTAGCCAACTAAAACATTCATTAGAGGCCAACAAATCAACTAGCCCATTCACCAGAGGCCAACTTAACAACTAGTTGCTCATCCACAGAGACCAACTAATCATCTAGCCCATCCACCAGAGGCCAACTAGTCAACTCGCCGATCCACCAAAGGCCAACTAAACAACTAGTCCATCCACCAGAGGCCAACTAATCAACTAGCCCATTCACCAGAGGCCAACGAGATAACTAGCCGCCCATCCACCAGAGGCCAACTAGTCAAGTAAAACATTCACCAGAGGCCAACTAATCAACTAGCCCATCCACCAGAGGCCAACTCGTCAACTAAAACATTCACCAGAGGCCAACTAATCAACTAGCACAGTCACCAGAGGCCAACTAGACAATGAGCCGCCCATCCACCAGAGGCCAACTAGTCAATTAAAACATTCACCAGAGGGCAACAAATCAACTAGCCCATTCACCAGAGGCCAACTAGACAACTAGCCGCCCATCCACCAGAGGCCAACTAGTCAACTAAAACATTCACCAGAGGCCAACTAATCAACTAGCCCATTCACCAGAGGCCAACTAATCAACTAGCCCATCCACCAGAGGCCAATTGACAACTAGCCACCCATCCACCAGAGGCCAGCTAGTCAACTAAAACATTCACCAGAGGCCAACTAATCAACTAGCCCATCCACCAGAGGCCAACTAGTCAACTAGCCCATCCACCAGAGGCCAACTAGTCAACGAAAACATTCACCAGAGGTCAACTAATCAACTAGCCGCCCATCCACCAGAGGCCAACTAGTCAACTAAAACATTCACCAGAGGCCAACTAATCAACTAGCCCATTCACCAGAGGCCAACTAATCAACTAGCCCATCCACCAGAGGCCAACTAGTCAACTAGCCCATCCACCAGAGGCCAACTAGTCAACGAAAACATTCACCAGAGGCCAACTAATCAACTAGCCGCCCATCCACCAGAGGCCAACTAGCCAACTAAAACATTCACCAGAGGCCAACAAATCAACTAGCCCATTCACCAGAGGCCAACTTAACAACTAGTTGCTCATCCACCAGAGGCCAACTAATCATCTAGCCCATCCACCAGAGGCCAACTAGTCAACTCGCCGATCCACCAGAGGCCAACGAATCAACTAGCCCATCCACCAGAGGCCAACTAATCAACAACCCCATCCACCAGAGGCCAACGAGAAAACTAGCCGCCCATCCACCAGAGGCCAACTAGTCAACTAAAACATTCACCAGAGGCCAACTAATCAACTAGTCCATTCACCAGAGGCCAACTAATCAACTAGCCCATCAACCAGAGGCCAACTAGTCAAGTAAAACATTCACCAGAGGCCAACTAATCAACTAGCCCATCCACCAAAGGTCAACTAATCAACTAGCCCATCCACCAGAGGCCAACTAATCGACCAGACCATCCACCAAAGGCCAACTAGCCCATCCACCAGAGGCCAACTAGTCAACTCGCCCATCCACCAGAGGCCAACTAATCAACTAGCCCATCCACCAGAGGATAACAAGACAACAAGCCCATCCACCAGAGGTTAACTAGACAACGAGGCCATCCACCAGAGGCCAACTAGACACCCATCCACCAGAGGCCAACGAGTCAACTAAACCATTCACCAGAGGCCAACTAATCAACTAGCCCATTCACCAGAGGCCAACTAATCAACTAGCCGCCCATCCACCAGAGGCCAACTCGTTAACTAGCCCATCCACCAGAGGCCAACTAATCAACTAGCCCACACACCAGAGGCCAACTAGACAACTAACCGCCCATCCACCAGAGGCCAACTACTCAACTAAAACATTCACCAGAGGCCAACTAATCAATTAGCCCATCCACCAGAGGCCAACTAATCAACAAGCCCATCCACCAGAGGCCAACTAGACAACTAACCGCCCATCCACCACAGGCCAACTAATCAACTAAAACATTCACCAGAGGCCAACTAATCAACTTGCCCATCCACCAGAGGCCAACTAATCAACTAGCCCATCCACCAGAGGCCAACTAATCAACTAGCCCATCCACCAGAGGCCAACTAGTCAACTAAAACATTCACCAGAGGGCAACTAAACAACTAGCCCATTCATCAGAGGCCAACTAGACAACTAGCCGCCCATCCACCAGAGGCCAACTAGTCAACTAAAACATTCACTAGAGGCCAACTAGTCAACTAGCCAATCCACTAGAGGCCAACTAGTCAACTAAAACATTCAACAGAGGCCAACTAATCAACTAGCCCATTCACCAGAGGCCAACTAATCAACAAGCCCATCCACCAGAGGCCAAGTAGACAATTAGCCGCCCATCCACCAGAGGCCAACTAATCAACTAAAACATTCACCAGAGGCCAACTAATCAACTAGCACAGTCACCAGAGGCCAACTAGACAATGAGCCGCCCATCCACCAGAGGCCAACTAGTCAACTAAAACATTCACCAGAGGGCAACAAATCAACTAGCCCATTCACCAGAGGCCAACTAGTCAACTAAAACATTCACCAGAGGCCAACTAATCAACTATCCCATTCAGCAGAGGCCAACTAATCAACTAGCCCATCCACCCGAGGCCAATTGACAACTAGCCACCCATCCACCAGAGGCCAGCTAGTCAACTAAAACATTCACCAGAGGCCAACTAGTCAACTAGCCCATCCAGCAGAGGCCCACTAGTCAACGAAAACATTCACCAGAGGCCAACTAATCGACTAGCTGCCCATCCACCAGAGGCCAACTAGCCAACTAAAACATTCACCAGAGGCCAACAAATCAACTAGCCCATTCACCAGAGGCCAACTTAACAACTAGTTGCTCATCCACCAGAGGCCAACTAATCATCTAGCCCATCCACCAGAGGCCAACTAGTCAACTCGCCGATCCACCAGAGGCCAACGAATCAACTAGCCCATCCACCAGAGGCCAACTAATCAACTAGCCCATTCACCAGAGGCCAACTAATCAACTAGCCCATTCACCAGAGGCCATCTAATGAACTAGCCCATCCACAAAAGGCCAACTAGACAACGACCCGCCCATCCCCCAGAGGCCAACTCATCAACTAAAACATTCACCAGAGGCCAACTAATCAACGAGCCCATCCACCAGAGGTCAACTCGCTAATCCACCAGAGGCCAACTAGTCAACTATAACATTCACCAGAGGCCAACTCATCAAGTAGCCCATTCACCAGAGGCCAACTTATCAACTAGCTGCACATCCACCAGAGGCCAACTAGTCAACTAGCCCATCGACCAGAGGGCAACTAGTCAACTAAAACATTCACCAGAGGCCAATTAATCAACTAGCCGCCCATCCACCAGAGGCCAACTAGTCAACTAGCCCATCCACTAGAGGCCAACTAGTCAACGAAAACATTCACCAGAGGCCAACTAATCAACTAGTCGCCCATCCACCAGAGGCCAACTAGTCAACTAAAACATTCACCAGGGGCAACTAACCAACTAGCCCATCCACCAACGGTCAACTCGCCCATCCACCAGAGGCCAACTAGTCAACTAGCCCATCTACTAGAGGCCAACTAGTCAACGAAAACATCCACCAGAGGCCAACTAGTCAACTAGCCCATCCACCAGAGGCCAACTAGTCAACTAGCCCATCCACCAGAGGCCAACTAGTCAACTAAAACATTCACCAGAGGCCAATTAATCAACTAGCCGCCCATCCACCAGAGGCCAACTAGTCAACTAGCCCATCCACTAGAGGCCAACTAGTCAACTAAAACATTCACCAAAGGCCAACTAATCAACTAGCCGCCCATCCACCAGAGGCCAACTAGTCAACTAAAACATTCACCAGAGGCCAACTAATCAACTAGCCCATTCACCAGAGGCCAACTAGACAACTAGCCGCCCATCCACCAGAGGCCAACTCATCAACTAAAACATTCATCAGAGGGCAACTAATCAACGAGGCCACTCACCAGAGGCCAACTAGACAACTCGCCGCCCATCCACCAGAGGCCAACTAGTCAACTAAAACATTCACCAGAGGCCAACTAATCAACTAGCCCATTCACCAGAGGCCAACTAATCAACTAGCCCATCCACCAGAGGCCAACTAGTCAACTAAAACATTCACCAGAGGTCAACTAATCAACTAGCCCATCCACCACAGGTCATCTAATCAACTAGCCCATCCACCAGAGGCAAACTCATCAACCAGCCCATCCACCAAAGGCCAACTAGCCCATCCACCAGAGGCCAAATAGTCAACTCGCCCATCCACCAGAGGCCAACTAATCAACGAGCCCAGCCACCCGAGGCCAACTAGACAACTAGCCGCCCATCCACCAGAGGCCAACTAGTCAACTAAAACATTCACCAGAGGCCAACTAATCAACTAGCCCATCCACCAGAGGCCAACTCGTCAACTATAACATTCACCAGAGACCAACGAATCAACTAGCCCATTCACCAGAGGACAGCTAGTCAACTAAAACATTCACCAGAGGCCAACTAATCAACTAGCCCATCCACCAGAGGCCAAATAGTCAACTAGCCCATCCACCAGAGGCCAACTAGTCAACGAAAACATTCACAAGAGGCCAACAAATCAACGAGCCGCTCATCCACCAGAGGCCAACTAGCCAACTAAAACATTCACCAGAGGCCAACAAATCAACTAGCCCATTCACCAGAGGCCAACTTAACAACTAGTTGCTCATCCACCAGAGGCCAACTAATCATTTAGCCCATCCACCAGAGTCCAACTAGTCAACTCGCCGATCCACCAGAGGCCAACTAATCAACTAGCCCATCCACCAGAGGCCAACTAATCAACTAGCCCATTCACCAGAGGCCAATGAGATAACTAGCCGCCCATCCACCAGAGGCCAACTCGTCAACTAGCCCATCCACCAGAGGCCAACTAATCAACTAGCCCATTCACCAGAGGCCAACTAATCAACTAGCCCATCCACCAGAGGCCAACTAGACAACTACCCGCCCATCCACCAGAGGCCAACTACTCAACTAAAACATTCACCAGAGGCCAACTAATCAATTAGCCCAACCACCAGAGGCCAACTAGTCAACGTGCCCATCCACCAGAGGCCAACTGCTCAACTAAAACATTCACCAGAGGCCAACTAATCAACTAGTCTATGCACCAGAGGCCAACTAATCAACCAGCCCATCCACCCAAGGCCAACTAGCCCATCCACCAGAGGCCAACTAATCAACTAGCCCATTCACCAGAGGCCAACTAGACAACTAGCCGTCCATCCACCAGAGGCCAACTAGTCAACTAAAACATTCACCAAAGGCCAACTAATCAACTAGCCCATTCACCAGAGGCCATCTAATCAACAAGCCCATCCACCAGAGGCCAACTAGACAACTACCCGCCCATCCACCAGAGGCCAACTCATCAACTAAAACATTCACCAGAGGCCAACTAATCAACTAGCCCATCCACCAGAGGCCAACTAATCAACTAGCCCATCCACCAGAGGCCAACTAGTTAACTAGCCCATCCACCAGAGACCAACTAACCCATCCACCAGAGGCCAACTCGTCAACTCGCCCATCCACCAGAGGCCAACTAATCAACAAGCCCATTCACCAGAGGCCAACTAATCAGCTAGCCGCCCATCCACCAGAGGCCAACTAGTCAACTAGCCCATCCACTAGAGGCCAACTTGTCAACTGAAACATTCACCACAGGAGGCCAACTAATCAACTAGCCGCCCATCCACCAGAGGCCAACTCGTCAACTAAAACATGCACCAGAGGGCAACAAATCAACTAGCCCATTCACCAGAGGCCAACTAGACAACAAGCCGCCCATGCACCAGAGGCCAACTAGTCAACTAAAACATTCACCAGAGGCCAACTAATCAACTAGCCCATTCACCAGAGGCCAACTAATCAACTAGCCCATCCACCAGAGGCCAACTAGTCAACGAGCCCATCCACCACAGGCCAACTAGTCAACGAAAACATTCACCAGAGGCCAACTAATCAAATAGCCGCCCATCCACCAGAGGCCAACTAGCCAACTAAAACATTCATTAGAGGCCAACAAATCAACTAGCCCATTCACCAGAGGCCAACTTAACAACTAGTTGCTCATCCACAGAGACCAACTAATCATCTAGCCCATCCACCAGAGGCCAACTAGTCAACTCGCCGATCCACCAAAGGCCAACTAAACAACTAGTCCATCCACCAGAGGCCAACTAATCAACTAGCCCATTCACCAGAGGCCAACGAGATAACTAGCCGCCCATCCACCAGAGGCCAACTAGTCAAGTAAAACATTCACCAGAGGCCAACTAATCAACTAGCCCATCCACCAGAGGCCAACTCGTCAACTAAAACATTCACCAGAGGCCAACTAATCAACTAGCACAGTCACCAGAGGCCAACTAGACAATGAGCCGCCCATCCACCAGAGGCCAACTAGTCAATTAAAACATTCACCAGAGGGCAACAAATCAACTAGCCCATTCACCAGAGGCCAACTAGACAACTAGCCGCCCATCCACCAGAGGCCAACTAGTCAACTAAAACATTCACCAGAGGCCAACTAATCAACTAGCCCATTCACCAGAGGCCAACTAATCAACTAGCCCATCCACCAGAGGCCAATTGACAACTAGCCACCCATCCACCAGAGGCCAGCTAGTCAACTAAAACATTCACCAGAGGCCAACTAATCAACTAGCCCATCCACCAGAGGCCAACTAGTCAACTAGCCCATCCACCAGAGGCCAACTAGTCAACGAAAACATTCACCAGAGGTCAACTAATCAACTAGCCGCCCATCCACCAGAGGCCAACTAGTCAACTAAAACATTCACCAGAGGCCAACTAATCAACTAGCCCATTCACCAGAGGCCAACTAATCAACTAGCCCATCCACCAGAGGCCAACTAGTCAACTAGCCCATCCACCAGAGGCCAACTAGTCAACGAAAACATTCACCAGAGGCCAACTAATCAACTAGCCGCCCATCCACCAGAGGCCAACTAGCCAACTAAAACATTCACCAGAGGCCAACAAATCAACTAGCCCATTCACCAGAGGCCAACTTAACAACTAGTTGCTCATCCACCAGAGGCCAACTAATCATCTAGCCCATCCACCAGAGGCCAACTAGTCAACTCGCCGATCCACCAGAGGCCAACGAATCAACTAGCCCATCCACCAGAGGCCAACTAATCAACAACCCCATCCACCAGAGGCCAACGAGAAAACTAGCCGCCCATCCACCAGAGGCCAACTAGTCAACTAAAACATTCACCAGAGGCCAACTAATCAACTAGTCCATTCACCAGAGGCCAACTAATCAACTAGCCCATCAACCAGAGGCCAACTAGTCAAGTAAAACATTCACCAGAGGCCAACTAATCAACTAGCCCATCCACCAAAGGTCAACTAATCAACTAGCCCATCCACCAGAGGCCAACTAATCGACCAGACCATCCACCAAAGGCCAACTAGCCCATCCACCAGAGGCCAACTAGTCAACTCGCCCATCCACCAGAGGCCAACTAATCAACTAGCCCATCCACCAGAGGATAACAAGACAACAAGCCCATCCACCAGAGGTTAACTAGACAACGAGGCCATCCACCAGAGGCCAACTAGACACCCATCCACCAGAGGCCAACGAGTCAACTAAACCATTCACCAGAGGCCAACTAATCAACTAGCCCATTCACCAGAGGCCAACTAATCAACTAGCCGCCCATCCACCAGAGGCCAACTCGTTAACTAGCCCATCCACCAGAGGCCAACTAATCAACTAGCCCACACACCAGAGGCCAACTAGACAACTAACCGCCCATCCACCAGAGGCCAACTACTCAACTAAAACATTCACCAGAGGCCAACTAATCAATTAGCCCATCCACCAGAGGCCAACTAATCAACAAGCCCATCCACCAGAGGCCAACTAGACAACTAACCGCCCATCCACCACAGGCCAACTAATCAACTAAAACATTCACCAGAGGCCAACTAATCAACTTGCCCATCCACCAGAGGCCAATTAGTCAACTAGCCCATCCACCAGAGGCCAACTAATCAACTAGCCCATCCACCAGAGGCCAACTAATCAACTAGCCCATCCACCAGAGGCCAACTAGTCAACTAAAACATTCACCAGAGGGCAACTAAACAACTAGCCCATTCATCAGAGGCCAACTAGACAACTAGCCGCCCATCCACCAGAGGCCAACTAGTCAACTAAAACATTCACTAGAGGCCAACTAGTCAACTAGCCAATCCACTAGAGGCCAACTAGTCAACTAAAACATTCAACAGAGGCCAACTAATCAACTAGCCCATTCACCAGAGGCCAACTAATCAACAAGCCCATCCACCTGAGGCCAAGTAGACAATTAGCCGCCCATCCACCAGAGGCCAACTAATCAACTAAAACATTCACCAGAGGCCAACTAATCAACTAGCACAGTCACCAGAGGCCAACTAGACAATGAGCCGCCCATCCACCAGAGGCCAACTAGTCAACTAAAACATTCACCAGAGGGCAACAAATCAACTAGCCCATTCACCAGAGGCCAACTAGTCAACTAAAACATTCACCAGAGGCCAACTAATCAACTATCCCATTCAGCAGAGGCCAACTAATCAACTAGCCCATCCACCCGAGGCCAATTGACAACTAGCCACCCATCCACCAGAGGCCAGCTAGTCAACTAAAACATTCACCAGAGGCCAACTAGTCAACTAGCCCATCCAGCAGAGGCCCACTAGTCAACGAAAACATTCACCAGAGGCCAACTAATCGACTAGCTGCCCATCCACCAGAGGCCAACTAGCCAACTAAAACATTCACCAGAGGCCAACAAATCAACTAGCCCATTCACCAGAGGCCAACTTAACAACTAGTTGCTCATCCACCAGAGGCCAACTAATCATCTAGCCCATCCACCAGAGGCCAACTAGTCAACTCGCCGATCCACCAGAGGCCAACGAATCAACTAGCCCATCCACCAGAGGCCAACTAATCAACTAGCCCATTCACCAGAGGCCAACTAATCAACTAGCCCATTCACCAGAGGCCATCTAATGAACTAGCCCATCCACAAAAGGCCAACTAGACAACGACCCGCCCATCCCCCAGAGGCCAACTCATCAACTAAAACATTCACCAGAGGCCAACTAATCAACGAGCCCATCCACCAGAGGTCAACTCGCTAATCCACCAGAGGCCAACTAGTCAACTATAACATTCACCAGAGGCCAACTCATCAAGTAGCCCATTCACCAGAGGCCAACTTATCAACTAGCTGCACATCCACCAGAGGCCAACTAGTCAACTAGCCCATCGACCAGAGGGCAACTAGTCAACTAAAACATTCACCAGAGGCCAATTAATCAACTCGCCGCCCATCCACCAGAGGCCAACTAGTCAACTAGCCCATCCACTAGAGGCCAACTAGTCAACGAAAACATTCACCAGAGGCCAACTAATCAACTAGTCGCCCATCCACCAGAGGCCAACTAGTCAACTAAAACATTCACCAGGGGCAACTAACCAACGAGCCCATCCACCAACGGTCAACTCGCCCATCCACCAGAGGCCAACTAGTCAACTAGCCCATCTACTAGAGGCCAACTAGTCAACGAAAACATCCACCAGAGGCCAACTAGTCAACTAGCCCATCCACCAGAGGCCAACTAGTCAACTAGCCCATCCACCAGAGGCCAACTAGTCAACTAAAACATTCACCAGAGGCCAATTAATCAACTAGCCGCCCATCCACCAGAGGCCAACTAGTCAACTAGCCCATCCACTAGAGGCCAACTAGTCAACTAAAACATTCACCAAAGGCCAACTAATCAACTAGCCGCCCATCCACCAGAGGCCAACTAGTCAACTAAAACATTCACCAGAGGCCAACTAATCAACTAGCCCATTCACCAGAGGCCAACTAGACAACTAGCCGCCCATCCACCAGAGGCCAACTCATCAACTAAAACATTCATCAGAGGGCAACTAATCAACGAGGCCACTCACCAGAGGCCAACTAGACAACTCGCCGCCCATCCACCAGAGGCCAACTAGTCAACTAAAACATTCACCAGAGGCCAACTAATCAACTAGCCCATTCACCAGAGGCCAACTAATCAACTAGCCCATCCACCAGAGGCCAACTAGTCAACTAAAACATTCACCAGAGGTCAACTAATCAACTAGCCCATCCACCACAGGTCATCTAATCAACTAGCCCATCCACCAGAGGAAAACTCATCAACCAGCCCATCCACCAAAGGCCAACTAGCCCATCCACCAGAGGCCAAATAGTCAACTCGCCCATCCACCAGAGGCCAACTAATCAACGAGCCCAGCCACCCGAGGCCAACTAGACAACTAGCCGCCCATCCACCAGAGGCCAACTAGTCAACTAAAACATTCACCAGAGGCCAACTAATCAACTAGCCCATCCACCAGAGGCCAACTCGTCAACTATATCATTCACCAGAGACCAACGAATCAACTAGCCCATTCACCAGAGGACAGCTAGTCAACTAAAACATTCACCAGAGGCCAACTAATCAACTAGCCCATCCACCAGAGGCCAAATAGTCAACTAGCCCATCCACCAGAGGCCAACTAGTCAACGAAAACATTCACAAGAGGCCAACAAATCAACGAGCCGCTCATCCACCAGAGGCCAACTAGCCAACTAAAACATTCACCAGAGGCCAACAAATCAACTAGCCCATTCACCAGAGGCCAACTTAACAACTAGTTGCTCATCCACCAGAGGCCAACTAATCATTTAGCCCATCCACCAGAGTCCAACTAGTCAACTCGCCGATCCACCAGAGGCCAACTAATCAACTAGCCCATCCACCAGAGGCCAACTAATCAACTAGCCCATTCACCAGAGGCCAATGAGATAACTAGCCGCCCATCCACCAGAGGCCAACTCGTCAACTAGCCCATCCACCAGAGGCCAACTAATCAACTAGCCCATTCACCAGAGGCCAACTAATCAACTAGCCCATCCACCAGAGGCCAACTAGACAACTACCCGCCCATCCACCAGAGGCCAACTACTCAACTAAAACATTCACCAGAGGCCAACTAATCAATTAGCCCAACCACCAGAGGCCAACTAGTCAACGTGCCCATCCACCAGAGGCCAACTGCTCAACTAAAACATTCACCAGAGGCCAACTAATCAACTAGTCTATGCACCAGAGGCCAACTAATCAACCAGCCCATCCACCCAAGGCCAACTAGCCCATCCACCAGAGGCCAACTAATCAACTAGCCCATTCACCAGAGGCCAACTAGACAACTAGCCGTCCATCCACCAGAGGCCAACTAGTCAACTAAAACATTCACCAAAGGCCAACTAATCAACTAGCCCATTCACCAGAGGCCATCTAATCAACAAGCCCATCCACCAGAGGCCAACTAGACAACTACCCGCCCATCCACCAGAGGCCAACTCATCAACTAAAACATTCACCAGAGGCCAACTAATCAACTAGCCCATCCACCAGAGGCCAACTAATCAACTAGCCCATCCACCAGAGGCCAACTAGTTAACTAGCCCATCCACCAGAGACCAACTAACCCATCCACCAGAGGCCAACTCGTCAACTCGCCCATCCACCAGAGGCCAACTAATCAACAAGCCCATTCACCAGAGGCCAACTAATCAGCTAGCCGCCCATCCACCAGAGGCCAACTAGTCAACTAGCCCATCCACTAGAGGCCAACTTGTCAACTGAAACATTCACCACAGGAGGCCAACTAATCAACTAGCCGCCCATCCACCAGAGGCCAACTCGTCAACTAAAACATGCACCAGAGGGCAACAAATCAACTAGCCCATTCACCAGAGGCCAACTAGACAACAAGCCGCCCATGCACCAGAGGCCAACTAGTCAACTAAAACATTCACCAGAGGCCAACTAATCAACTAGCCCATTCACCAGAGGCCAACTAATCAACTAGCCCATCCACCAGAGGCCAACTAGTCAACGAGCCCATCCACCACAGGCCAACTAGTCAACGAAAACATTCACCAGAGGCCAACTAATCAAATAGCCGCCCATCCACCAGAGGCCAACTAGCCAACTAAAACATTCATTAGAGGCCAACAAATCAACTAGCCCATTCACCAGAGGCCAACTTAACAACTAGTTGCTCATCCACAGAGACCAACTAATCATCTAGCCCATCCACCAGAGGCCAACTAGTCAACTCGCCGATCCACCAAAGGCCAACTAAACAACTAGTCCATCCACCAGAGGCCAACTAATCAACTAGCCCATTCACCAGAGGCCAACGAGATAACTAGCCGCCCATCCACCAGAGGCCAACTAGTCAAGTAAAACATTCACCAGAGGCCAACTAATCAACTAGCCCATCCACCAGAGGCCAACTAATCAACTAGCCCATCCTCCAGAGGCCAACTAACCCATCCACCAGAGGCCAACTCATCAACTAAAACATTCACCAAAGGCCAACTAATCAACTAGCCCATTCACCAGAGGCCATCTAATCAACTAGCCCATCCACCAGTGGCCAACTAGACAACTACCCGCCCATCCACCAGAGGCCAACTCATCAACTAAAACATTCACCAGAGGCCAACTAATCAACTAGCCCATCCACCAGAGGCCAACTAATCAACTAGCCCATCCACCAGAGGCCAACTAGTTAACTAGCCCATCCACCAGAGGCCAACTAGTGAAGTAAAACATTCAACAGAGGCCAACTAATCAACTAGCCCATCCACCAGAGGCCAACTAATCAACTAGCCCATCCACCAGAGGCCAACTAACCCATCCACCAGAGGCCAACTCGTCAACTCGCCCATCCACCAGAGGTCAACTAATCAACAAGCCCATTCACCAGAGGCCAACTAATCAACTAGCCCATCCACCACATGCCAACTAATCAACTAGCCCATCCACCAGAGGCCAACTAGTCAACTAGCCGCCCATCCACCAGAGGTCAACGACTCAAATAAAACATTCACCGGAGGCCAACGAATCAACTAGCCCATCCACCAGAGGTCAACTCGCCCATCCACCAGAGGTCAACTAGTCAACTATAACATTCACCAGAGGCCAACTAATAAAGTAGCGCATTCACCAGAGGCCAACTTATCAACTAGCTGCCCATCCACCAGAGGCCAACGAGTCAACTAGCCCATCCACCAGAGGCCAACTAGTCAACTAAAACATTCACCAGAGGCCAACTAATCAACTAGCCGCCCATCCACCAGAGGCCAACTAGTCAACTAAAACATTCACTAGAGGCCAACTAATCAACTATCCATTCACCAAAGGCCAACTAGACAACGAGCCGCCCATCCACCAGAGGCCAACTAGTCAACTAAAACATTCACTAGAGGCCAACTAATCAACTAGCCCATCCACCAGAGGCCAATGAGATAACTAGCCGTCCATCCACCAGAGGCCAACTAGTCAACTAAAACATTCACCAGAGGCCAACTAATCAACTAGCCCATCCACCAGAGGCCAACTAATCAACTAGCCCATCCACCAGAGGAAAACTAGTCAACTAGCCGCCCATCCACCAGAGGTCAACGACTCAAATAAAACATTCACCGGAGGCCAACGAATCAACTAGCCCATCCACCAGAGGAAAACTCGCCCATCCACCAGAGGTCAACTAGTCAACTATAACATTCACCAGAGGCCAACTAATCAAGTAGCGCATTCATCAGAGGCCAACTTATCAACTCGCTGCCCATCCACCAGATGCCAACTAGTCAACTAGCCCAACTACCAGAGGCCAACGAGTCAACTAAAACATTCACCAGTGGCCAACTAATCAACTATCCATTCACCAAAGGCCAACTAGACAACGAGCCGCCCATCCACCAGAGGCCAACTCGTCAACTAAAACATTCACCAGAGGCCAACTAATCAACTAGCCCATTCACCAGAGGCCAACTAATCAACCAGCCCATCCACCAGAGGCCAACTCGTCAACTAAAACATTCACCAGAGGGCAACTAATCAACTAGCCCATTCACCAGAGGCCAACTAGACAACTAGCCGCTTATCCACCAGAGGCCAACTCGTCAACTAAAACATTCACCAGAGGCCAACTAATCAACTAGCCCATTCACCAGAGGCCAATTAATCAACTGGCCCATCCACCAGCGGCCAATTAGACAACTAGCTACCCATCCACCAGACGCCAACTAGACAACTCGCCGCCCATCCACCACACGCCAACTAATCAACTTGCCCATGCACCAGAGGCCAACTAGTCAACTAGCCGCCCATCCACCAGAGGTCAACTAGTCAACTAAAACATTCACCAGAGGCCAATTAATCAACTAGCCGCCCATCCACCAGAGGCCAACTGGTCAACTAGCCCAAACACTAGAGGCCAATCAGTCAACGAAAACATTCACCAGAGGCCAACTAATCAACTAGCCGCCCATCCACCAGAGGCCAACTCATCAACTAAAACATTCACCAGAGGCCAACTAATCAACTAGCACATCCACCAGAGGCCAACTAGTCAACTAGCCGCCCATCCACCAGAGGTCAACGACTCAAATAAAACATTCACCGGAAGCCAACGAATCAACTAGCCCATCCACCAGAGGTCAACTCGCCCATCCACCAGAGGTCAACTAGTCAACTAGAACATTCACCAGAGGCCAACTAATCAAGTAGCGCATTCACCAGAGGCCAACTTATCAACTAGTTGCCCATCCACCAGATGCCAACTAGTCAACTAGCCCATCCACCAGAGGCCAACTAGTCAACTAAAACATTCACCAGAGGCCAACTAATCAACTAGCCCCCCATCCACCAGAGGCCAACTAGTCAACTAAAACATTCACTAGAGGCCAACTAATCAACGAGCCCATTCACCAGAGGCCAACCAGACAACTAGCCGCCCATCCACCAGAGGCCAACTCGTCAACTAAAACATTCACCAGAGGCCAACTAATCAACTAGCCCATTCACCAGAGGCCAACTAATCAACTAGCCCATCCACCAGAGGCCAACTAGTCAACTAAAACATTCACCAGAGGCCAACTAATCAACTAGCCGCCCATCCACCAGAGGCCAACTAGTCAACTAAAACATTCACTAGAGGCCAACTAATCAACTATCCATTCACCAAAGGCCAACTAGACAACGAGCCGCCCATCCACCAGAGGCCAACTAGTCAACTAAAACATTCACCAGAGGGCAACTAATCAACGAGCCCATTCACCAGAGGCCAACCAGACAACTAGCCGCCCATCCACCAGAGGCCAACTAGTCAACTAAAACCTTCACCAGAGGCCAGCTAATCAACTAGCCCATTCACCAGCGGCCAATTAATCAACTGGCCCATCCACCAGCGGCCAACTAGACAACTAGCCACCCATCCACCAGACGCCAACTAGACAACTAGCCACCCATCCACCACACGCCAACTAATCAACTTGCCCATCCACCAGAGGCCAACTAGTCAACTAGCCGCCCATCCACCAGAGGTCAACTAGTCAACTAAAACATTCACCAGAGGCCAACTAATCAACTAGCCCATCCACCAGAGGTCAACTCGCCCATCCACCAGAGGCCAACTAGTCAACTATAACATTCACCAGAGGCCAACTCATCAAGTAGCCCATTCACCAGAGGCCAACTTATCAACGAGCTGCACATCCACCAGAGGCCAACTAGTCAACTAGCCCATCGACCAGAGGGCAACTAGTCAACTAAAACATTCACCAGAGGCCAATTAATCAACTAGCCGCCCATCCACCAGAGGCCAACTAGTCAACTAGCCCATCCACTAGAGGCCAACTAGTCAACGAAAACATTCACCAGCGGCCAACTAATCAACTAGCCGCCCATCAACCAGAGGCCAACTAGTCAACTAAAACATTCACCAGAGGCAACTAATCAACTAGCCCATCCACCAACGGTCAACTCGCCCATCCACCAGAGGCCAACTAGTCAACTAGCCCATCCACTAGAGGCCAACTAGTCAACGAAAACATCCACCAGAGGCCAACTAGTCAACTAGCCCATCCACCGGAGGCCAACTAGTCAACTAAAACATTCACCAGAGGGCAACTAATCAACTAGCCCACTCACCAGAGGCCAACTAGACAACTCGCCGCCCATCCACCAGAGGCCAACTAGTCAACTAAAACATTCACCAGAGGCCAACTAATCCACTAGACCATTCACCAGAGGCCAACTAATCAACTAGCCCAACCACCAGAGGCCAACTAGTCAACTAAAACATTCACCAGAGGCCAACTAATCAACTAGCCCATCCACCACATGTCAACTAATCAACTAGCCCATCCACCAGAGGCCAACTCATCAACCAGCCCATCCACCTAAGGCCAACTAGCCCATCCACCAGAGGCAAAATAGTCAACTCGGCCATCCACCAGAGGCCAACTAATCAACTAGCCCAGCCACCAGAGGCCAACGAGACAACTCGCCCATCCACCAGAGGCCAACTAATCCACTAGCCCAGCCACCAGAGGCCAACTCAGCAACCAGCCCATCCACCAGAGGCCAACTCGTCAACTATAACATTCACCAGAGGCCAACGAATCAACGAGCCCATTCACCAGAGGCCAACTAATCAACTAGCCGCCCATCCACCAGAGGCCAACTAGTCAACTAGCCCATCCACTAGAGGCCAACTTGTCAACTAAAACATACACCACAGGTGGCCAACTAATCAACTAGCCGCCCATCCACCAGAGGCCAACTCGTCAACTAAAACATTCACCAGAGGCCAACTAATCAACTAGCACAGTCACCAGAGGCCAACTAGACAATGAGCCGCCCATCCAGCAGAGGCCAACTAGTCAACTAAAACATTCACCAGAGGGCAACAAATCAACTAGCCCATTCACCAGAGGCCAACTAGACAACTAGCCGCCCATCCACCAGAGGTCAACAAGTCAACTAAAACATTCACCAGAGGCCAACTAATCAACTAGCCCATCCACCAGAGGAAAACTAGTCAACTAGCCGCCCATCCACCAGAGGTCAACTAGTCAACTATAACATTCACCAGAGGCCAACTAATCAAGTAGCGCATTCATCAGAGGCCAACTTATCAACTCGCTGCCCATCCACCAGATGCCAACTAGTCAACTAGCCCAACCACCAGAGGCCAACGAGTCAACTAAAACATTCACCAGTGGCCAACTAATCAACTAGCCAATTCACCAGAGGCCAACCAGACAACTAGCCGCCCATCCACCAGAGGCCAACTCGTCAACTAAAACATTCACCAGAGGCCAACTAATCAACTAGCCCATTCACCAGAGGCCAACTAATCAACTAGCCCATCCACCAGAGGCCAACTCGTCAACTAAAACATTCACCAGAGGGCAACTAATCAACTAGCCCATTCACCAGAGGCCAACTAGACAACTAGCCGCTTATCCACCAGAGGCCAACTCATCAACTAAAACATTCACCAGAGGCCAACTAATCAACTAGCCCATTCACCAGAGGCCAATTAATCAACTGGCCCATCCACCAGCGGCCAATTAGACAACTAGCCACCCATCCACCAGACGGCAACTAGACAACTAGCCGCCCATCCACCACACGCCAACTAATCAACTTGCCCATGCACCAGAGGCCAACTAGTCAACTAGCCGCCCATCCACCAGAGGTCAACTAGTCAACTAAAACATTCACCAGAGGCCAATTAATCAACTAGCCGCCCATCCACCAGAGGCCAACTAGTCAACTAGCCCAAACACTAGAGGCCAACTAGTCAACGAAAACATTCACCAGAGGCCAACTAATCAACTAGCCGCCCATCCACCAGAGGCCAACTCATCAACTAAAACATTCACCAGAGGCCAACTAATCAACTAGCCCATCCAACAGAGGCCAACTAATCAACTAGCACATCCACCAGAGGCCAACTAGTCAACTAGCCGCCCATCCACCAGAGGTCAACGACTCAAATAAAACATTCACCGGAAGCCAACGAATCAACTAGCCCATCCACCAGAGGTCAACTCGCCCATCCACCAGAGGTCAACTAGTCAACTAGAACATTCACCAGAGGCCAACTAATCAAGTAGCGCATTCACCAGAGGCCAACTTATCAACTAGCTGCCCATCCACCAGATGCCAACTAGTCAACTAGCCCATCTACCAGAGGCCAACTAGTCAACTAAAACATTCACCAGAGGCCAACTAATCAACTAGCCCCCCATCCACCAGAAGCTAACTAGTCAACTAAAACATTCACTAGAGGCCAACTAATCAACGAGCCCATTCACCAGAGGCCAACCAGACAACTAGCCGCCCATCCACCAGAGGCCAACTCGTCAACTAAAACATTCACCAGAGGCCAACTAATCAACTAGCCCATTCACCAGAGGCCAACTAATCAACTAGCCCATCCACCAGAGGCCAACTAGTCAACTAAAACATTCACCAGAGGCCAACTAATCAACTAGCCGCCCATCCACCAGAGGCCAACTAGTCAACTAAAACATTCACTAGAGGCCAACTAATCAACTATCCATTCACCAAAGGCCAACTAGACAACGAGCCGCCCATCCACCAGAGGCCAACTAGTCAACTAAAACATTCACCAGAGGGCAACTAATCAACGAGCCCATTCACCAGAGGCCAACCAGACAACTAGCCGCCCATCCACCAGAGGCCAACTAGTCAACTAAAACATTCACCAGAGGCCAGCTAATCAACTAGCCCATTCACCAGCGGCCAATTAATCAACTGGCCCATCCACCAGCGGCCAACTAGACAACTAGCCACCCATCCACCAGACGCCAACTAGACAACTAGCCACCCATCCACCACACGCCAACTAATCAACTTGCCCATCCACCAGAGGCCAACTAGTCAACTAGCCGCCCATCCACCAGAGGTCAACTAGTCAACTAAAACATTCACCAGAGGCCAACTAATCAACTAGCCCATCCACCAGAGGTCAACTCGCCCATCCACCAGAGGCCAACTAGTCAACTATAACATTCACCAGAGGCCAACTCATCAAGTAGCCCATTCACCAGAGGCCAACTTATCAACGAGCTGCACATCCACCAGAGGCCAACTAGTCAACTAGCCCATCGACCAGAGGGCAACTAGTCAACTAAAACATTCACCAGAGGCCAATTAATCAACTAGCCGCCCATCCACCAGAGGCCAACTAGTAAACTAGCCCATCCACTAGAGGCCAACTAGTCAACGAAAACATCCACCAGAGGCCAACTAGTCAACTAGCCCATCCACCGGAGGCCAACTAGTCAACTAAAACATTCACCAGAGGGCAACTAATCAACTAGCCCACTCACCAGAGGCCAACTAGACAACTCGCCGCCCATCCACCAGAGGCCAACTAGTCAACTAAAACATTCACCAGAGGCCAACTAATCCACTAGACCATTCACCAGAGGCCAACTAATCAACTAGCCCATCCACCAGAGGCCAACTAGTCAACTAAAACATTCACCAGAGGCCAACTAATCAACTAGCCCATCCACCACATGTCAACTAATCAACTAGCCCATCCACCAGAGGCCAACTCATCAACCAGCCCATCCACCAAAGGCCAACTAGCCCATCCACCAGAGGCAAAATAGTCAACTCGCCCATCCACCAGAGGCCAACTAATCAACTAGCCCAGCCACCAGAGGCCAACGAGACAACTCGCCCATCCACCAGAGGCCAACTAATCCACTAGCCCAGCCACCAGAGGCCAACTCAGCAACCAGCCCATCCACCAGAGGCCAACTCGTCAACTATAACATTCACCAGAGGCCAACGAATCAACGAGCCCATTCACCAGAGGCCAACTAATCAACTAGCCGCCCATCCACCAGAGGCCAACTAGTCAACTAGCCCATCCACTAGAGGCCAACTTGTCAACTAAAACATACACCACAGGTGGCCAACTAATCAACTAGCCGCCCATCCACCAGAGGCCAACTCGTCAACTAAAACATTCACCAGAGGCCAACTAATCAACTAGCACAGTCACCAGAGGCCAACTAGACAATGAGCCGCCCATCCACCAGAGGCCAACTAGTCAACTAAAACATTCACCAGAGGGCAACAAATCAACTAGCCCATTCACCAGAGGCCAACTAGACAACTAGCCGCCCATCCACCAGAGGCCAACTAGTCAACTAAAACATTCACCAGAGGCCAACTAATCAACTAGCCCATTCACCAGAGGCCAACTAATCAACTAGCCCATCCACCAGAGGCCAATTGACAACGAGCCACCCATCCACCAGAGGGCAGCTAGTCAACTAAAACATTTACCAGAGGCCAACTAATCAACTAGCCCATCCACCAGAGGCCAACTAGTCAACTAGCCCATCCACCAGAGGCCAACTAGTCAACGAAAACATTCACCAGAGGCCAACTAATCAACTAGCCGCCCATCCACCAGAGGCCAACTAGCCAACTAAAACATTCACCAGAGGCCAACAAATCAACTAGCCCATTCACCAGAGGCCAACTTAACAACTAGTTTCTCATCCACCAGAGGCCAACTAATCATCTAGCCCATCCACCAGAGGCCAACTAGTCAACTCGCCGATACACCAGAGGCCAACTAATCAACTAGCCCATCCACCAGAGGCCAACTAGTCAACTAAAACATTCACCAAAGGCCAACTAATCAACCAGCCCATTCACCAGAGGCCATATAATCAACAAGCCCATCCACCAGAGGCCAACTAGACAACTACCCGCCCATCCACCAGAGGCCAACTCATCAACTAAAACATTCACCAGAGGCCAACTAATCAACTAGCCCATCCACCAGAGGCCAACTAATCAACTAGCCCATCCACCAGAGGCCAACTAGTTAACTAGCCCATCCACCAGAGGCCAACTAGTCAAGTAAAACATTCAACAGAGGCCAATTAATCAACTAGCCCATCCACCAGAGGCCAACTAATCAACTAGCCCATCCACCAGAGACCAAATAACCCATCCACCAGAGGCCAACTCGTCAACTCGCCCATCCACCAGAGGCCAACTAATCAACAAGCCCATTCACCAGAGGCCAACTAATCAACTAGCCGCACATCCACCAGAGGCCAACTCGTCAACTAAAACATTCACCAGAGGGCAACAAATCAACTAGCCCATTCACCAGAGGCCAACTAGACAACTAGCCGCCCATGCACCAGAGGCCAACTAGTCAACTAAAACATTCACCAGAGGCCAACTAATCAACTAGCCCATTCACCAGAGGCCAACTAATCAACTAGCCCATCCACCAGAGGCCAACTAGTCAACTAGCCCATCCACCAGAGGCCAACTAGTCAACGAAAACATTCACCAGAGGCCAATTAATCAACTAGCCGCCCATCCACCAGAGGCCAACTAGCCAACTAAAACATTCACCAGAGGCCAACTAGTCAACAAAAACATTCACCAGAGGCCAACTAATCAACTAGCCACCCATCCACCAGAGGCCAACTAGTCAACTAAAACATTCACCAGAGGCAACTAATCAACTCGCCCATCCACCAGAGGCCAACTATTCAACTCGCCCATCCACCAGAGGCCAACTAATCAACTAGCCCAGCCACCAGAGGCCAACGAGACAACTCGCCCATCCACCAGAGGCCAACTAATCCACTAGCCCAGCCACCAGAGGCCAACTCAGCAACCAGCCCATCCACCAGAGGCCAACTCGTCAACTATAACATTCACCAGAGGCCAATAAATCAACTAGCTCATTCACCGGAGGCCAACTTAACAACTAGCTGCCCATCCACCAGAGGTCAACTAGTCAACTAAAACATCCACCAGAGGACAACTATTCAACTAAAACATTCACCAGAGGCCAACTAATCAACTAGCCCATTCTACAGAGGCCAACCAATCAACTCGCCCATCCACCACACGCCAACTAATCAACTAGCCCATCCACCAGAGGCCAACTAGTCAACTAGCCGCCCATCCACCAGAGGTCATAGGTCAACGTAAACATTCACCAGAGGCCAACTAATCAACGAGCCCATCCACCTGAGGTCAACTAGCCCATCCACCAGAGGTCAACTAGTCAACTATAACATTCACCAGAGGCCAACTAATCAAGTAACCCATTCACCAGAGGCCAACTAATCAACCAGCTGCCCATCCACCAGAGGCCAACTAGTCAACTAAAACATTCACCAGAGGCCAACTAATCAACTAGCCCATTCACCAGAGGCCAACTAGACATCTAGCCGCCCATCCACCAGAGGCCAACTAGTCAACTAAAACATTCACCAGAGGCCAACTAGACAACTAGCCCATCCACCAGAGGCCAACTAGTCAACTAAACCATTCACCAGAGGCCAACTAATCAACTAGCCCATCCACCAGAGGCCAACTAATCAACCAGCCCATATACCACATGCCAACTAATCAACGAGCCCATCCACCAGAGGCCAACTAGACAACTAGCCCATCCACCAGAGGCCAACTAGTCAACGAAAACATTCACCAGCGGCCAACTAATCAACTAGCCGCCCATCAACCAGAGGCCAACTAGTCAACTAAAACATTCACCAGAGGCAACTAATCAACTAGCCCATCCACCAACGGTCAACTCGCCCATCCACCAGAGGCCAACTAGTCAACTAGCCCATCCACTAGAGGCCAACTAGTCAACGAAAACATCCACCAGAGGCCAACTAGTCAACTAGCCCATCCACCGGAGGCCAACTAGTCAACTAAAACATTCACCAGAGGGCAACTAATCAACTAGCCCACTCACCAGAGGCCAACTAGACAACTCGCCGCCCATCCACCAGAGGCCAACTAGTCAACTAAAACATTCACCAGAGGCCAACTAATCCACTAGACCATTCACCAGAGGCCAACTAATCAACTAGCCCATCCACCAGAGGCCAACTAGTCAACTAAAACATTCACCAGAGGCCAACTAATCAACTAGCCCATCCACCACATGTCAACTAATCAACTAGCCCTTCCACCAGAGGCCAACTCATCAACCAGCCCATCCACCAAAGGCCAACTAGCCCATCCACCAGAGGCAAAATAGTCAACTCGCCCATCCACCAGAGGCCAACTAATCAACTAGCCCAGCCACCAGAGGCCAACGAGACAACTCGCCCATCCACCAGAGGCCAACTAATCCACTAGCCCAGCCACCAGAGGCCAACTCAGCAACCAGCCCATCCACCAGAGGCCAACTCGTCAACTATAACATTCACCAGAGGCCAACGAATCAACGAGCCCATTCACCAGAGGCCAACTAATCAACTAGCCGCCCATCCACCAGAGGCCAACTAGTCAACTAGCCCATCCACTAGAGGCCAACTTGTCAACTAAAACATACACCACAGGTGGCCAACTAATCAACTAGCCGCCCATCCACCAGAGGCCAACTCGTCAACTAAAACATTCACCAGAGGCCAACTAATCAACTAGCACAGTCACCAGAGGCCAATTAATCAACTGGCCCATCCACCAGCGGCCAATTAGACAACTAGCCACCCATCCACCAGACGCCAACTAGACAACTAGCCGCCCATCCACCACACGCCAACTAATCAACTTGCCCATGCACCAGAGGCCAACTAGTCAACTAGCCGCCCATCCACCAGAGGTCAACTAGTCAACTAAAACATTCACCAGAGGCCAATTAATCAACTAGCCGCCCATCCACCAGAGGCCAACTAGTCAACTAGCCCAAACACTAGAGGCCAACTAGTCAACGAAAACATTCACCAGAGGCCAACTAATCAACTAGCCGCCCATCCACCAGAGGCCAACTCATCAACTAAAACATTCACCAGAGGCCAACTAATCAACTAGCCCATCCAACAGAGGCCAACTAATCAACTAGCACATCCACCAGAGGCCAACTAGTCAACTAGCCGCCCATCCACCAGAGGTCAACGACTCAAATAAAACATTCACCGGAAGCCAACGAATCAACTAGCCCATCCACCAGAGGTCAACTCGCCCATCCACCAGAGGTCAACTAGTTAACTATAACATTCACCAGAGGCCAACTAATCAAGTAGCGCATTCACCAGAGGCCAACTTATCAACTAGCTGCCCATCCAACAGATGCCAACTAGTCAACTAGCCCATCCACCAGAGGCCAACTAGTCAACTAAAACATTCACCAGAGGCCAACTAATCAACTAGCCCCCCATCCACCAGAGGCCAACTAGTCAACTAAAACATTCACTAGAGGCCAACTAATCAACGAGCCCATTCACCAGAGGCCAACCAGACAACGAGCCGTCCATCCACCAGAGGCCAACTCGTCAACTAAAACATTCACCAGAGGCCAACTAATCAACTAGCCCATTCACCAGAGGCCAACTAATCAACTAGCCCATCCACCAGAGGCCAACTAGTCAACTAAAACATTCACCAGAGGCCAACTAATCAACTAGCCACCCATCCACCAGAGGCCAATTAGTCAACTAAAACATTCACTAGAGGCCAACTAATCAACTATCCATTCACCAAAGGCCAACTAGACAACGAGCCGCCCATCCACCAGAGGCCAACTAGTCAACTAAAACATTCACCAGAGGGCAACTAATCAACGAGCCCATTCACCAGAGGCCAACCAGACAACTAGCCGCCCATCCACCAGAGGCCAACTAGTCAACTAAAACATTCACCAGAGGCCAGCTAATCAACTAGCCCATTCACCAGCGGCCAATTAATCAACTGGCCCATCCACCAGCGGCCAACTAGACAACTAGCCACCCATCCACCAGACGCCAACTAGACAACTAGCCACCCATCCACCACACGCCAACTAATCAACTTGCCCATCCACCAGAGGCCAACTAGTCAACTAGCCGCCCATCCACCAGAGGTCAACTCGCCCATCCACCAGAGGCTAACTAGTCAACTAGCCCATCCACTAGAGGCCAACTAGTCAACGAAAACATCCACCAGAGGCCAACTAGTCAACTAGCCCATCCACCGGAGGCCAACTAGTCAACTAAAACATTCACCAGAGGGCAACTAATCAACTAGCCCACTCACCAGAGGCCAACTAGACAACTCGCCGCCCATCCACCAGAGGCCAACTAGTCAACTAAAACATTCACCAGAGGCCAACTAATCCACTAGACCATTCACCAGAGGCCAACTAATCAACTAGCCCATCCACCAGAGGCCAACTAGTCAACTAAAACATTCACCAGAGGCCAACTAATCAACTAGCCCATCCACCACATGTCAACTAATCAACTAGCCCATCCACCAGAGGCCAACTCATCAACCAGCCCATCCACCAAAGGCCAACTAGCCCATCCACCAGAGGCAAAATAGTCAACTCGCCCATCCACCAGAGGCCAACTAATCAACTAGCCCAGCCACCAGAGGCCAACGAGACAACTCGCCCATCCACCAGAGGCCAACTAATCCACTAGCCCAGCCACCAGAGGCCAACTCAGCAACCAGCCCATCCACCAGAGGCCAACTCGTCAACTATAACATTCACCAGAGGCCAACGAATCAACGAGCCCATTCACCAGAGGCCAACTAATCAACTAGCCGCCCATCCACCAGAGGCCAACTAGTCAACTAGCCCATCCACTAGAGGCCAACTTGTCAACTAAAACATACACCACAGGTGGCCAACTAATCAACTAGCCGCCCATCCACCAGAGGCCAACTCGTCAACTAAAACATTCACCAGAGGCCAACTAATCAACTAGCACAGTCACCAGAGGCCAACTAGACAATGAGCCGCCCATCCACCAGAGGCCAACTAGTCAACTAAAACATTCACCAGAGGGCAACAAATCAACTAGCCCATTCACCAGAGGCCAACTAGACAACTAGCCGCCCATCCACCAGAGGCCAACTAGTCAACTAAAACATTCACCAGAGGCCAACTAATCAACTAGCCCATTCACCAGAGGCCAACTAATCAACTAGCCCATCCACCAGAGGCCAATTGACAACGAGCCACCCATCCACCAGAGGGCAGCTAGTCATCTAAAACATTTACCAGAGGCCAACTAATCAACTAGCCCATCCACCAGAGGCCAACTAGTCAACTAGCCCATCCACCAGAGGCCAACTAGTCAACGAAAACATTCACCAGAGGCCAACTAATCAACTAGCCGCCCATCCACCAGAGGCCAACTAGCCAACTAAAACATTCACCAGAGGCCAACAAATCAACTAGCCCATTCACCAGAGGCCAACTTAACAACTAGTTTCTCATCCACCAGAGGCCAACTAATCATCTAGCCCATCCACCAGAGGCCAACTAGTCAACTCGCCGATACACCAGAGGCCAACTAATCAACTAGCCCATCCACCAGAGGCCAACTAGTCAACTAAAACATTCACCAAAGGCCAACTAATCAACCAGCCCATTCACCAGAGGCCATCTAATCAACAAGCCCATCCACCAGAGGCCAACTAGACAACTACCCGCCCATCCACCAGAGGCCAACTCATCAACTAAAACATTCACCAGATGCCAACTAATCAACTAGCCCATCCACCAGAGGCCAACTAATCAACTAGCCCATCCACCAGAGGCCAACTAGTTAACTAGCCCATCCACCAGAGGCCAACTAGTCAAGTAAAACATTCAACAGAGGCCAATTAATCAACTAGCCCATCCACCAGAGGCCAACTAATCAACTAGCCCATCCACCAGAGACCAAATAACCCATCCACCAGAGGCCAACTCGTCAACTCGCCCATCCACCAGAGGCCAACTAATCAACAAGCCCATTCACCAAAGGCCAACTAATCAACTAGCCGCCCATCCACCAGAGGCCAACTCGTCAACTAAAACATTCACCAGAGGGCAACAAATCAACTAGCCCATTCACCAGAGGCCAACTAGACAACTAGCCGCCCATGCACCAGAGGCCAACTAGTCAACTAAAACATTCACCAGAGGCCAACTAATCAACTAGCCCATTCACCAGAGGCCAACTAATCAACTAGCCCATCCACCAGAGGCCAACTAGTCAACTAGCCCATCCACCAGAGGCCAACTAGTCAACGAAAACATTCACCAGAGGCCAATTAATCAACTAGCCGCCCATCCACCAGAGGCCAACTAGCCAACTAAAACATTCACCAGAGGCCAACTAGTCAACAAAAACATTCACCAGAGGCCAACTAATCAACTAGCCGCCCATCCACCAGAGGCCAACTAGTCAACTAAAACATTCACCAGAGGCAACTAATCAACTAGCCCATCCACCAACGGTCAACTCGCCCATCCACCAGAGGCCAACTATTCAACTCGCCCATCCACCAGAGGCCAACTAATCAACTAGCCCAGCCACCAGAGGCCAACGAGACAACTCGCCCATCCACCAGAGGCCAACTAATCCACTAGCCCAGCCACCAGAGGCCAACTCAGCAACCAGCCCATCCACCAGAGGCCAACTCGTCAACTATAACATTCACCAGAGGCCAATAAATCAACTAGCTCATTCACCGGAGGCCAACTTAACAACTAGCTGCCCATCCACCAGAGGTCAACTAGTCAACTAAAACATCCACCAGAGGACAACTATTCAACTAAAACATTCACCAGAGGCCAACTAATCAACTAGCCCATTCTACAGAGGCCAACCAATCAACTCGCCCATCCACCACACGCCAACTAATCAACTAGCCCATCCACCAGAGGCCAACTAGTCAACTAGCCGCCCATCCACCAGAGGTCATAGGTCAACGTAAACATTCACCAGAGGCCAACTAATCAACGAGCCCATCCACCTGAGGTCAACTAGCCCATCCACCAGAGGTCAACTAGTCAACTATAACATTCACCAGAGGCCAACTAATCAAGTAACCCATTCACCAGAGGCCAACTAATCAACCAGCTGCCCATCCACCAGAGGCCAACTAGTCAACTAAAACATTCACCAGAGGCCAACTAATCAACTAGCCCATTCACCAGAGGCCAAGTAGACAATTAGCCGCCCATCCACCAGAGGCCAACTAATCAACTAAAACATTCACCAGAGGCCAACTAATCAACTAGCACAGTCACCAGAGGCCAACTAGACAATGAGCCGCCCATCCACCAGAGGCCAACTAGTCAACTAAAACATTCACCAGAGGGCAACAAATCAACTAGCCCATTCACCAGAGGCCAACTAGTCAACTAAAACATTCACCAGAGGCCAACTAATCAACTATCCCATTCAGCAGAGGCCAACTAATCAACTAGCCCATCCACCCGAGGCCAATTGACAACTAGCCACCCATCCACCAGAGGCCAGCTAGTCAACTAAAACATTCACCAGAGGCCAACTAGTCAACTAGCCCATCCAGCAGAGGCCCACTAGTCAACGAAAACATTCACCAGAGGCCAACTAATCGACTAGCTGCCCATCCACCAGAGGCCAACTAGCCAACTAAAACATTCACCAGAGGCCAACAAATCAACTAGCCCATTCACCAGAGGCCAACTTAACAACTAGTTGCTCATCCACCAGAGGCCAACTAATCATCTAGCCCATCCACCAGAGGCCAACTAGTCAACTCGCCGATCCACCAGAGGCCAACGAATCAACTAGCCCATCCACCAGAGGCCAACTAATCAACTAGCCCATTCACCAGAGGCCAACTAATCAACTAGCCCATTCACCAGAGGCCATCTAATGAACTAGCCCATCCACAAAAGGCCAACTAGACAACGACCCGCCCATCCACCAGAGGCCAACTCATCAACTAAAACATTCACCAGAGGCCAACTAATCAACGAGCCCATCCACCAGAGGTCAACTCGCTAATCCACCAGAGGCCAACTAGTCAACTATAACATTCACCAGAGGCCAACTCATCAAGTAGCCCATTCACCAGAGGCCAACTTATCAACTAGCTGCACATCCACCAGAGGCCAACTAGTCAACTAGCCCATCGACCAGAGGGCAACTAGTCAACTAAAACATTCACCAGAGGCCAATTAATCAACTAGCCGCCCATCCACCAGAGGCCAACTAGTCAACTAGCCCATCCACTAGAGGCCAACTAGTCAACGAAAACATTCACCAGAGGCCAACTAATCAACTAGTCGCCCATCCACCAGAGGCCAACTAGTCAACTAAAACATTCACCAGGGGCAACTAACCAACTAGCCCATCCACCAACGGTCAACTCGCCCATCCACCAGAGGCCAACTAGTCAACTAGCCCATCTACTAGAGGCCAACTAGTCAACGAAAACATCCACCAGAGGCCAACTAGTCAACTAGCCCATCCACCAGAGGCCAACTAGTCAACTAGCCCATCCACCAGAGGCCAACTAGTCAACTAAAACATTCACCAGAGGCCAATTAATCAACTAGCCGCCCATCCACCAGAGGCCAACTAGTCAACTAGCCCATCCACTAGAGGCCAACTAGTCAACTAAAACATTCACCAAAGGCCAACTAATCAACTAGCCGCCCATCCACCAGAGGCCAACTAGTCAACTAAAACATTCACCAGAGGCCAACTAATCAACTAGCCCATTCACCAGAGGCCAACTAGACAACTAGCCGCCCATCCACCAGAGGCCAACTCATCAACTAAAACATTCATCAGAGGGCAACTAATCAACGAGGCCACTCACCAGAGGCCAACTAGACAACTCGCCGCCCATCCACCAGAGGCCAACTAGTCAACTAAAACATTCACCAGAGGCCAACTAATCAACTAGCCCATTCACCAGAGGCCAACTAATCAACTAGCCCATCCACCAGAGGCCAACTAGTCAACTAAAACATTCACCAGAGGTCAACTAATCAACTAGCCCATCCACCACAGGTCATCTAATCAACTAGCCCATCCACCAGAGGAAAACTCATCAACCAGCCCATCCACCAAAGGCCAACTAGCCCATCCACCAGAGGCCAAATAGTCAACTCGCCCATCCACCAGAGGCCAACTAATCAACGAGCCCAGCCACCCGAGGCCAACTAGACAACTAGCCGCCCATCCACCAGAGGCCAACTAGTCAACTAAAACATTCACCAGAGGCCAACTAATCAACTAGCCCATCCACCAGAGGCCAACTCGTCAACTATAACATTCACCAGAGACCAACGAATCAACTAGCCCATTCACCAGAGGACAGCTAGTCAACTAAAACATTCACCAGAGGCCAACTAATCAACTAGCCCATCCACCAGAGGCCAAATAGTCAACTAGCCCATCCACCAGAGGCCAACTAGTCAACGAAAACATTCACAAGAGGCCAACAAATCAACGAGCCGCTCATCCACCAGAGGCCAACTAGCCAACTAAAACATTCACCAGAGGCCAACAAATCAACTAGCCCATTCACCAGAGGCCAACTTAACAACTAGTTGCTCATCCACCAGAGGCCAACTAATCATTTAGCCCATCCACCAGAGTCCAACTAGTCAACTCGCCGATCCACCAGAGGCCAACTAATCAACTAGCCCATCCACCAGAGGCCAACTAATCAACTAGCCCATTCACCAGAGGCCAATGAGATAACTAGCCGCCCATCCACCAGAGGCCAACTCGTCAACTAGCCCATCCACCAGAGGCCAACTAATCAACTAGCCCATTCACCAGAGGCCAACTAATCAACTAGCCCATCCACCAGAGGCCAACTAGACAACTACCCGCCCATCCACCAGAGGCCAACTACTCAACTAAAACATTCACCAGAGGCCAACTAATCAATTAGCCCAACCACCAGAGGCCAACTAGTCAACGTGCCCATCCACCAGAGGCCAACTGCTCAACTAAAACATTCACCAGAGGCCAACTAATCAACTAGTCTATGCACCAGAGGCCAACTAATCAACCAGCCCATCCACCCAAGGCCAACTAGCCCATCCACCAGAGGCCAACTAATCAACTAGCCCATTCACCAGAGGCCAACTAGACAACTAGCCGTCCATCCACCAGAGGCCAACTAGTCAACTAAAACATTCACCAAAGGCCAACTAATCAACTAGCCCATTCACCAGAGGCCATCTAATCAACAAGCCCATCCACCAGAGGCCAACTAGACAACTACCCGCCCATCCACCAGAGGCCAACTCATCAACTAAAACATTCACCAGAGGCCAACTAATCAACTAGCCCATCCACCAGAGGCCAACTAATCAACTAGCCCATCCACCAGAGGCCAACTAGTTAACTAGCCCATCCACCAGAGACCAACTAACCCATCCACCAGAGGCCAACTCGTCAACTCGCCCATCCACCAGAGGCCAACTAATCAACAAGCCCATTCACCAGAGGCCAACTAATCAGCTAGCCGCCCATCCACCAGAGGCCAACTAGTCAACTAGCCCATCCACTAGAGGCCAACTTGTCAACTGAAACATTCACCACAGGAGGCCAACTAATCAACTAGCCGCCCATCCACCAGAGGCCAACTCGTCAACTAAAACATGCACCAGAGGGCAACAAATCAACTAGCCCATTCACCAGAGGCCAACTAGACAACAAGCCGCCCATGCACCAGAGGCCAACTAGTCAACTAAAACATTCACCAGAGGCCAACTAATCAACTAGCCCATTCACCAGAGGCCAACTAATCAACTAGCCCATCCACCAGAGGCCAACTAGTCAACGAGCCCATCCACCACAGGCCAACTAGTCAACGAAAATATTCACCAGAGGCCAACTAATCAAATAGCCGCCCATCCACCAGAGGCCAACTAGCCAACTAAAACATTCATTAGAGGCCAACAAATCAACTAGCCCATTCACCAGAGGCCAACTTAACAACTAGTTGCTCATCCACAGAGACCAACTAATCATCTAGCCCATCCACCAGAGGCCAACTAGTCAACTCGCCGATCCACCAAAGGCCAACTAAACAACTAGTCCATCCACCAGAGGCCAACTAATCAACTAGCCCATTCACCAGAGGCCAACGAGATAACTAGCCGCCCATCCACCAGAGGCCAACTAGTCAAGTAAAACATTCACCAGAGGCCAACTAATCAACTAGCCCATCCACCAGAGGCCAACTAATCAACTAGCCCATCCTCCAGAGGCCAACTAACCCATCCACCAGAGGCCAACTCGTCAACTAAAACATTCACCAAAGGCCAACTAATCAACTAGCCCATTCACCAGAGGCCATCTAATCAACTAGCCCATCCACCAGTGGCCAACTAGACAACTACCCGCCCATCCACCAGAGGCCAACTCATCAACTAAAACATTCACCAGAGGCCAACTAATCAACTAGCCCATCCACCAGAGGCCAACTAATCAACTAGCCCATCCACCAGAGGCCAACTAGTTAACTAGCCCATCCACCAGAGGCCAACTAGTGAAGTAAAACATTCAACAGAGGCCAACTAATCAACTAGCCCATCCACCAGAGGCCAACTAATCAACTAGCCCATCCACCAGAGGCCAACTAACCCATCCACCAGAGGCCAACTCGTCAACTCGCCCATCCACCAGAGGTCAACTAATCAACAAGCCCATTCACCAGAGGCCAACTAATCAACTAGCCCATCCACCACATGCCAACTAATCAACTAGCCCATCCACCAGAGGCCAACTAGTCAACTAGCCGCCCATCCACCAGAGGTCAACGACTCAAATAAAACATTCACCGGAGGCCAACGAATCAACTAGCCCATCCACCAGAGGTCAACTCGCCCATCCACCAGAGGTCAACTAGTCAACTATAACATTCACCAGAGGCCAACTAATAAAGTAGCGCATTCACCAGAGGCCAACTTATCAACTAGCTGCCCATCCACCAGAGGCCAACGAGTCAACTAGCCCATCCACCAGAGGCCAACTAGTCAACTAAAACATTCACCAGAGGCCAACTAATCAACTAGCCGCCCATCCACCAGAGGCCAACTAGTCAACTAAAACATTCACTATAGGCCAACTAATCAACTATCCATTCACCAAAGGCCAACTAGACAACGAGCCGCCCATCCACCAGAGGCCAACTAGTCAACTAAAACATTCACTAGAGGCCAACTAATCAACTAGCCCATCCACCAGAGGCCAATGAGATAACTAGCCGTCCATCCACCAGAGGCCAACTCGTCAACTAAAACATTCACCAAAGGCCAACTAATCAACTAGCCCATTCACCAGAGGCCATCTAATCAACTAGCCCATCCACCAGTGGCCAACTAGACAACTACCCGCCCATCCACCAGAGGCCAACTCATCAACTAAAACATTCACCAGAGGCCAACTAATCAACTAGCCCATCCACCAGAGGCCAACTAATCAACTAGCCCATCCACCAGAGGCCAACTAGTTAACTAGCCCATCCACCAGAGGCCAACTAGTGAAGTAAAACATTCAACAGAGGCCAACTAATCAACTAGCCCATCCACCAGAGGCCAACTAATCAACTAGCCCATCCACCAGAGGCCAACTAACCCATCCACCAGAGGCCAACTCGTCAACTCGCCCATCCACCAGAGGTCAACTAATCAACAAGCCCATTCACCAGAGGCCAACTAATCAACTAGCCCATCCACCACATGCCAACTAATCAACTAGCCCATCCACCAGAGGCCAACTAGTCAACTAGCCGCCCATCCACCAGAGGTCAACGACTCAAATAAAACATTCACCGGAGGCCAACGAATCAACTAGCCCATCCACCAGAGGTCAACTCGCCCATCCACCAGAGGTCAACTAGTCAACTATAACATTCACCAGAGGCCAACTAATAAAGTAGCGCATTCACCAGAGGCCAACTTATCAACTAGCTGCCCATCCACCAGAGGCCAACGAGTCAACTAGCCCATCCACCAGAGGCCAACTAGTCAACTAAAACATTCACCAGAGGCCAACTAATCAACTAGCCGCCCATCCACCAGAGGCCAACTAGTCAACTAAAACATTCACTATAGGCCAACTAATCAACTATCCATTCACCAAAGGCCAACTAGACAACGAGCCGCCCATCCACCAGAGGCCAACTAGTCAACTAAAACATTCACTAGAGGCCAACTAATCAACTAGCCCATCCACCAGAGGCCAATGAGATAACTAGCCGTCCATCCACCAGAGGCCAACTAGTCAACTAAAACATTCACCAGAGGCCAACTAATCAACTAGCCCATCCACCAGAGGCCAACTAATCAACTAGCCCATCCACCAGAGGAAAACTAGTCAACTAGCCGCCCATCCACCAGAGGTCAACGACTCAAATAAAACATTCACCGGAGGCCAACGAATCAACTAGCCCATCCACCAGAGGAAAACTCGCCCATCCACCAGAGGTCAACTAGTCAACTATAACATTCACCAGAGGCCAACTAATCAAGTAGCGCATTCATCAGAGGCCAACTTATCAACTCGCTGCCCATCCACCAGATGCCAACTAGTCAACTAGCCCAACTACCAGAGGCCAACGAGTCAACTAAAACATTCACCAGTGGCCAACTAATCAACTATCCATTCACCAAAGGCCAACTAGACAACGAGCCGCCCATCCACCAGAGGCCAACTCGTCAACTAAAACATTCACCAGAGGGCAACTAATCAACTAGCCAATTCACCAGAGGCCAACCAGACAACTAGCCGCCCATCCACCAGAGGCCAACTCGTCAACTAAAACATTCACCAGAGGCCAACTAATCAACTAGCCCATTCACCAGAGGCCAACTAATCAACCAGCCCATCCACCAGAGGCCAACTCGTCAACTAAAACATTCACCAGAGGGCAACTAATCAACTAGCCCATTCACCAGAGGCCAACTAGACAACTAGCCGCTTATCCACCAGAGGCCAACTCGTCAACTAAAACATTCACCAGAGGCCAACTAATCAACTAGCCCATTCACCAGAGGCCAATTAATCAACTGGCCCATCCACCAGCGGCCAATTAGACAACTAGCTACCCATCCACCAGACGCCAACTAGACAACTCGCCGCCCATCCACCACACGCCAACTAATCAACTTGCCCATGCACCAGAGGCCAACTAGTCAACTAGCCGCCCATCCACCAGAGGTCAACTAGTCAACTAAAACATTCACCAGAGGCCAATTAATCAACTAGCCGCCCATCCACCAGAGGCCAACTGGTCAACTAGCCCAAACACTAGAGGCCAATCAGTCAACGAAAACATTCACCAGAGGCCAACTAATCAACTAGCCGCCCATCCACCAGAGGCCAACTCATCAACTAAAACATTCACCAGAGGCCAACTAATCAACTAGCACATCCACCAGAGGCCAACTAGTCAACTAGCCGCCCATCCACCAGAGGTCAACGACTCAAATAAAACATTCACCGGAAGCCAACGAATCAACTAGCCCATCCACCAGAGGTCAACTCGCCCATCCACCAGAGGTCAACTAGTCAACTAGAACATTCACCAGAGGCCAACTAATCAAGTAGCGCATTCACCAGAGGCCAACTTATCAACTAGTTGCCCATCCACCAGATGCCAACTAGTCAACTAGCCCATCCACCAGAGGCCAACTAGTCAACTAAAACATTCACCAGAGGCCAACTAATCAACTAGCCCCCCATCCACCAGAGGCCAACTAGTCAACTAAAACATTCACTAGAGGCCAACTAATCAACGAGCCCATTCACCAGAGGCCAACCAGACAACTAGCCGCCCATCCACCAGAGGCCAACTCGTCAACTAAAACATTCACCAGAGGCCAACTAATCAACTAGCCCATTCACCAGAGGCCAACTAATCAACTAGCCCATCCACCAGAGGCCAACTAGTCAACTAAAACATTCACCAGAGGCCAACTAATCAACTAGCCGCCCATCGACCAGAGGCCAACTAGTCAACTAAAACATTCACTAGAGGCCAACTAATCAACTATCCATTCACCAAAGGCCAACTAGACAACGAGCCGCCCATCCACCAGAGGCCAACTAGTCAACTAAAACATTCACCAGAGGGCAACTAATCAACGAGCCCATTCACCAGAGGCCAACCAGACAACTAGCCGCCCATCCACCAGAGGCCAACTAGTCAACTAAAACATTCACCAGAGGCCAGCTAATCAACTAGCCCATTCACCAGCGGCCAATTAATCAACTGGCCCATCCACCAGCGGCCAACTAGACAACTAGCCACCCATCCACCAGACGCCAACTAGACAACTAGCCACCCATCCACCACACGCCAACTAATCAACTTGCCCATCCACCAGAGGCCAACTAGTCAACTAGCCGCCCATCCACCAGAGGTCAACTAGTCAACTAAAACATTCACCAGAGGCCAACTAATCAACTAGCCCATCCACCAGAGGTCAACTCGCCCATCCACCAGAGGCCAACTAGTCAACTATAACATTCACCAGAGGCCAACTCATCAAGTAGCCCATTCACCAGAGGCCAACTTATCAACGAGCTGCACATCCACCAGAGGCCAACTAGTCAACTAGCCCATCGACCAGAGGGCAACTAGTCAACTAAAACATTCACCAGAGGCCAATTAATCAACTAGCCGCCCATCCACCAGAGGCCAACTAGTCAACTAGCCCATCCACTAGAGGCCAACTAGTCAACGAAAACATTCACCAGCGGCCAACTAATCAACTAGCCGCCCATCAACCAGAGGCCAACTAGTCAACTAAAACATTCACCAGAGGCAACTAATCAACTAGCCCATCCACCAACGGTCAACTCGCCCATCCACCAGAGGCCAACTAGTCAACTAGCCCATCCACTAGAGGCCAACTAGTCAACGAAAACATCCACCAGAGGCCAACTAGTCAACTAGCCCATCCACCGGAGGCCAACTAGTCAACTAAAACATTCACCAGAGGGCAACTAATCAACTAGCCCACTCACCAGAGGCCAACTAGACAACTCGCCGCCCATCCACCAGAGGCCAACTAGTCAACTAAAACATTCACCAGAGGCCAACTAATCCACTAGACCATTCACCAGAGGCCAACTAATCAACTAGCCCAACCACCAGAGGCCAACTAGTCAACTAAAACATTCACCAGAGGCCAACTAATCAACTAGCCCATCCACCACATGTCAACTAATCAACTAGCCCATCCACCAGAGGCCAACTCATCAACCAGCCCATCCACCTAAGGCCAACTAGCCCATCCACCAGAGGCAAAATAGTCAACTCGCCCATCCACCAGAGGCCAACTAATCAACTAGCCCAGCCACCAGAGGCCAACGAGACAACTCGCCCATCCACCAGAGGCCAACTAATCCACTAGCCCAGCCACCAGAGGCCAACTCAGCAACCAGCCCATCCACCAGAGGCCAACTCGTCAACTATAACATTCACCAGAGGCCAACGAATCAACGAGCCCATTCACCAGAGGCCAACTAATCAACTAGCCGCCCATCCACCAGAGGCCAACTAGTCAACTAGCCCATCCACTAGAGGCCAACTTGTCAACTAAAACATACACCACAGGTGGCCAACTAATCAACTAGCCGCCCATCCACCAGAGGCCAACTCGTCAACTAAAACATTCACCAGAGGCCAACTAATCAACTAGCACAGTCACCAGAGGCCAACTAGACAATGAGCCGCCCATCCAGCAGAGGCCAACTAGTCAACTAAAACATTCACCAGAGGGCAACAAATCAACTAGCCCATTTACCAGAGGCCAACTAGACAACTAGCCGCCCATCCACCAGAGGTCAACGAGTCAACTAAAACATTCACCAGAGGCCAACTAATCAACTAGCCCATCCACCAGAGGAAAACTAGTCAACTAGCCGCCCATCCACCAGAGGTCAACTAGTCAACTATAACATTCACCAGAGGCCAACTAATCAAGTAGCGCATTCATCAGAGGCCAACTTATCAACTCGCTGCCCATCCACCAGATGCCAACTAGTCAACTAGCCCAACCACCAGAGGCCAACGAGTCAACTAAAACATTCACCAGTGGCCAACTAATCAACTAGCCAATTCACCAGAGGCCAACCAGACAACTAGCCGCCCATCCACCAGAGGCCAACTCGTCAACTAAAACATTCACCAGAGGCCAACAAATCAACTAGCCCTATCACCAGAGGCCAACTAATCAACTAGCCCATCCACCAGAGGCCAACTCGTCAACTAAAACATTCACCAGAGGGCAACTAATCAACTAGCCCATTCACCAGAGGCCAACTAGACAACTAGCCGCTTATCCACCAGAGGCCAACTCGTCAACTAAAACATTCACCAGAGGCCAACTAATCCACTAGCCCATTCACCAGAGGCCAATTAATCAACTGGCCCATCCACCAGCGGCCAATTAGACAACTAGCCACCCATCCACCAGACGGCAACTAGACAACTAGCCGCCCATCCACCACACGCCAACTAATCAACTTGCCCATGCACCAGAGGCCAACTAGTCAACTAGCCGCCCATCCACCAGAGGTCAACTAGTCAACTAAAACATTCACCAGAGGCCAATTAATCAACTAGCCGCCCATCCACCAGAGGCCAACTAGTCAACTAGCCCAAACACTAGAGGCCAACTAGTCAACGAAAACATTCACCAGAGGCCAACTAATCAACTAGCCGCCCATCCACCAGAGGCCAACTCATCAACTAAAACATTCACCAGAGGCCAACTAATCAACTAGCCCATCCAACAGAGGCCAACTAATCAACTAGCACATCCACCAGAGGCCAACTAGTCAACTAGCCGCCCATCCACCAGAGGTCAACGACTCAAATAAAACATTCACCGGAAGCCAACGAATCAACTAGCCCATCCACCAGAGGTCAACTCGCCCATCCACCAGAGGTCAACTAGTCAACTAGAACATTCACCAGAGGCCAACTAATCAAGTAGCGCATTCACCAGAGGCCAACTTATCAACTAGCTGCCCATCCACCAGATGCCAACTAGTCAACTAGCCCATCTACCAGAGGCCAACTAGTCAACTAAAACATTCACCAGAGGCCAACTAATCAACTAGCCCCCCATCCACCAGAAGCTAACTAGTCAACTAAAACATTCACTAGAGGCCAACTAATCAACGAGCCCATTCACCAGAGGCCAACCAGACAACTAGCCGCCCATCCACCAGAGGCCAACTCGTCAACTAAAACATTCACCAGAGGCCAACTAATCAACTAGCCCATTCACCAGAGGCCAACTAATCAACTAGCCCATCCACCAGAGGCCAACTAGTCAACTAAAACATTCACCAGAGGCCAACTAATCAACTAGCCGCCCATCCACCAGAGGCCAACTAGTCAACTAAAACATTCACTAGAGGCCAACTAATCAACTATCCATTCACCAAAGGCCAACTAGACAACGAGCCGCCCATCCACCAGAGGCCAACTAGTCAACTAAAACATTCACCAGAGGGCAACTAATCAACGAGCCCATTCACCAGAGGCCAACCAGACAACTAGCCGCCCATCCACCAGAGGCCAACTAGTCAACTAAAACCTTCACCAGAGGCCAGCTAATCAACTAGCCCATTCACCAGCGGCCAATTAATCAACTGGCCCATCCACCAGCGGCCAACTAGACAACTAGCCACCCATCCACCAGACGCCAACTAGACAACTAGCCACCCATCCACCACACGCCAACTAATCAACTTGCCCATCCACCAGAGGCCAACTAGTCAACTAGCCGCCCATCCACCAGAGGTCAACGAGTCAACTAAAACATTCACCAGAGGCCAACTAATCAACTAGCCCATCCACCAGAGGTCAACTCGCCCATCCACCAGAGGCCAACTAGTCAACTATAACATTCACCAGAGGCCAACTCATCAAGTAGCCCATTCACCAGAGGCCAACTTATCAACGAGCTGCACATCCACCAGAGGCCAACTAGTCAACTAGCCCATCGACCAGAGGGCAACTAGTCAACTAAAACATTCACCAGAGGCCAATTAATCAACTAGCCGCCCATCCACCAGAGGCCAACTAGTCAACTAGCCCATCCACTAGAGGCCAACTAGTCAACGAAAACATCCACCAGAGGCCAACTAGTCAACTAGCCCATCCACCGGAGGCCAACTAGTCAACTAAAACATTCACCAGAGGGCAACTAATCAACTAGCCCACTCACCAGAGGCCAACTAGACAACTCGCCGCCCATCCACCAGAGGCCAACTAGTCAACTAAAACATTCACCAGAGGCCAACTAATCCACTAGACCATTCACCAGAGGCCAACTAATCAACTAGCCCATCCACCAGAGGCCAACTAGTCAACTAAAACATTCACCAGAGGCCAACTAATCAACTAGCCCATCCACCACATGTCAACTAATCAACTAGCCCATCCACCAGAGGCCAACTCATCAACCAGCCCATCCACCAAAGGCCAACTAGCCCATCCACCAGAGGCAAAATAGTCAACTCGCCCATCCACCAGAGGCCAACTAATCAACTAGCCCAGCCACCAGAGGCCAACGAGACAACTCGCCCATCCACCAGAGGCCAACTAATCCACTAGCCCAGCCACCAGAGGCCAACTCAGCAACCAGCCCATCCACCAGAGGCCAACTCATCAACTATAACATTCACCAGAGGCCAACGAATCAACGAGCCCATTCACCAGAGGCCAACTAATCAACTAGCCGCCCATCCACCAGAGGCCAACTAGTCAACTAGCCCATCCACTAGAGGCCAACTTGTCAACTAAAACATACACCACAGGTGGCCAACTAATCAACTAGCCGCCCATCCACCAGAGGCCAACTCGTCAACTAAAACATTCACCAGAGGCCAACTAATCAACTAGCACAGTCACCAGAGGCCAACTAGACAATGAGCCGCCCATCCACCAGAGGCCAACTAGTCAACTAAAACATTCACCAGAGGGCAACAAATCAACTAGCCCATTCACCAGAGGCCAACTAGACAACTAGCCGCCCATCCACCAGAGGCCAACTAGTCAACTAAAACATTCACCAGAGGCCAACTAATCAACTAGCCCATTCACCAGAGGCCAACTAATCAACTAGCCCATCCACCAGAGGCCAATTGACAACGAGCCACCCATCCACCAGAGGGCAGCTAGTCAACTAAAACATTTACCAGAGGCCAACTAATCAACTAGCCCATCCACCAGAGGCCAACTAGTCAACTAGCCCATCCACCAGAGGCCAACTAGTCAACGAAAACATTCACCAGAGGCCAACTAATCAACTAGCCGCCCATCCACCAGAGGCCAACTAGCCAACTAAAACATTCACCAGAGGCCAACAAATCAACTAGCCCATTCACCAGAGGCCAACTTAACAACTAGTTTCTCATCCACCAGAGGCCAACTAATCATCTAGCCCATCCACCAGAGGCCAACTAGTCAACTCGCCGATACACCAGAGGCCAACTAATCAACTAGCCCATCCACCAGAGGCCAACTAGTCAACTAAAACATTCACCAAAGGCCAACTAATCAACCAGCCCATTCACCAGAGGCCATATAATCAACAAGCCCATCCACCAGAGGCCAACTAGACAACTACCCGCCCATCCACCAGAGGCCAACTCATCAACTAAAACATTCACCAGAGGCCAACTAATCAACTAGCCCATCCACCAGAGGCCAACTAATCAACTAGCCCATCCACCAGAGGCCAACTAGTTAACTAGCCCATCCACCAGAGGCCAACTAGTCAAGTAAAACATTCAACAGAGGCCAATTAATCAACTAGCCCATCCACCAGAGGCCAACTAATCAACTAGCCCATCCACCAGAGACCAAATAACCCATCCAACAGAGGCCAACTCGTCAACTCGCCCATCCACCAGAGGCCAACTAATCAACAAGCCCATTCACCAGAGGCCAACTAATCAACTAGCCGCACATCCACCAGAGGCCAACTCGTCAACTAAAACATTCACCAGAGGGCAACAAATCAACTAGCCCATTCACCAGAGGCCAACTAGACAACTAGCCGCCCATGCACCAGAGGCCAACTAGTCAACTAAAACATTCACCAGAGGCCAACTAATCAACTAGCCCATTCACCAGAGGCCAACTAATCAACTAGCCCATCCACCAGAGGCCAACTAGTCAACTAGCCCATCCACCAGAGGCCAACTAGTCAACGAAAACATTCATCAGAGGCCAATTAATCAACTAGCCGCCCATCCACCAGAGGCCAACTAGCCAACTAAAACATTCACCAGAGGCCAACTAGTCAACAAAAACATTCACCAGAGGCCAACTAATCAACTAGCCACCCATCCACCAGAGGCCAACTAGTCAACTAAAACATTCACCAGAGGCAACTAATCAACTCGCCCATCCACCAGAGGCCAACTATTCAACTCGCCCATCCACCAGAGGCCAACTAATCAACTAGCCCAGCCACCAGAGGCCAACGAGACAACTCGCCCATCCACCAGAGGCCAACTAATCCACTAGCCCAGCCACCAGAGGCCAACTCAGCAACCAGCCCATCCACCAGAGGCCAACTCGTCAACTATAACATTCACCAGAGGCCAATAAATCAACTAGCTCATTCACCGGAGGCCAACTTAACAACTAGCTGCCCATCCACCAGAGGTCAACTAGTCAACTAAAACATCCACCAGAGGACAACTATTCAACTAAAACATTCACCAGAGGCCAACTAATCAACTAGCCCATTCTACAGAGGCCAACCAATCAACTCGCCCATCCACCACACGCCAACTAATCAACTAGCCCATCCACCAGAGGCCAACTAGTCAACTAGCCGCCCATCCACCAGAGGTCATAGGTCAACGTAAACATTCACCAGAGGCCAACTAATCAACGAGCCCATCCACCTGAGGTCAACTAGCCCATCCACCAGAGGTCAACTAGTCAACTATAACATTCACCAGAGGCCAACTAATCAAGTAACCCATTCACCAGAGGCCAACTAATCAACCAGCTGCCCATCCACCAGAGGCCAACTAGTCAACTAAAACATTCACCAGAGGCCAACTAATCAACTAGCCCATTCACCAGAGGCCAACTAGACATCTAGCCGCCCATCCACCAGAGGCCAACTAGTCAACTAAAACATTCACCAGAGGCCAACTAGACAACTAGCCCATCCACCAGAGGCCAACTAGTCAACTAAACCATTCACCAGAGGCCAACTAATCAACTAGCCCATCCACCAGAGGCCAACTAATCAACCAGCCCATATACCACATGCCAACTAATCAACGAGCCCATCCACCAGAGGCCAACTAGACAACTAGCCCATCCACCAGAGGCCAACTAGTCAACGAAAACATTCACCAGCGGCCAACTAATCAACTAGCCGCCCATCAACCAGAGGCCAACTAGTCAACTAAAACATTCACCAGAGGCAACTAATCAACTAGCCCATCCACCAACGGTCAACTCGCCCATCCACCAGAGGCCAACTAGTCAACTAGCCCATCCACTAGAGGCCAACTAGTCAACGAAAACATCCACCAGAGGCCAACTAGTCAACTAGCCCATCCACCGGAGGCCAACTAGTCAACTAAAACATTCACCAGAGGGCAACTAATCAACTAGCCCACTCACCAGAGGCCAACTAGACAACTCGCCGCCCATCCACCAGAGGCCAACTAGTCAACTAAAACATTCACCAGAGGCCAACTAATCCACTAGACCATTCACCAGAGGCCAACTAATCAACTAGCCCATCCACCAGAGGCCAACTAGTCAACTAAAACATTCACCAGAGGCCAACTAATCAACTAGCCCATCCACCACATGTCAACTAATCAACTAGCCCTTCCACCAGAGGCCAACTCATCAACCAGCCCATCCACCAAAGGCCAACTAGCCCATCCACCAGAGGCAAAATAGTCAACTCGCCCATCCACCAGAGGCCAACTAATCAACTAGCCCAGCCACCAGAGGCCAACGAGACAACTCGCCCATCCACCAGAGGCCAACTAATCCACTAGCCCAGCCACCAGAGGCCAACTCAGCAACCAGCCCATCCACCAGAGGCCAACTCGTCAACTATAACATTCACCAGAGGCCAACGAATCAACGAGCCCATTCACCAGAGGCCAACTAATCAACTAGCCGCCCATCCACCAGAGGCCAACTAGTCAACTAGCCCATCCACTAGAGGCCAACTTGTCAACTAAAACATACACCACAGGTGGCCAACTAATCAACTAGCCGCCCATCCACCAGAGGCCAACTCGTCAACTAAAACATTCACCAGAGGCCAACTAATCAACTAGCACAGTCACCAGAGGCCAATTAATCAACTGGCCCATCCACCAGCGGCCAATTAGACAACTAGCCACCCATCCACCAGACGCCAACTAGACAACTAGCCGCCCATCCACCACACGCCAACTAATCAACTTGCCCATGCACCAGAGGCCAACTAGTCAACTAGCCGCCCATCCACCAGAGGTCAACTAGTCAACTAAAACATTCACCAGAGGCCAATTAATCAACTAGCCGCCCATCCACCAGAGGCCAACTAGTCAACTAGCCCAAACACTAGAGGCCAACTAGTCAACGAAAACATTCACCAGAGGCCAACTAATCAACTAGCCGCCCATCCACCAGAGGCCAACTCATCAACTAAAACATTCACCAGAGGCCAACTAATCAACTAGCCCATCCAACAGAGGCCAACTAATCAACTAGCACATCCACCAGAGGCCAACTAGTCAACTAGCCGCCCATCCACCAGAGGTCAACGACTCAAATAAAACATTCACCGGAAGCCAACGAATCAACTAGCCCATCCACCAGAGGTCAACTCGCCCATCCACCAGAGGTCAACTAGTTAACTATAACATTCACCAGAGGCCAACTAATCAAGTAGCGCATTCACCAGAGGCCAACTTATCAACTAGCTGCCCATCCAACAGATGCCAACTAGTCAACTAGCCCATCCACCAGAGGCCAACTAGTCAACTAAAACATTCACCAGAGGCCAACTAATCAACTAGCCCCCCATCCACCAGAGGCCAACTAGTCAACTAAAACATTCACTAGAGGCCAACTAATCAACGAGCCAATTCACCAGAGGCTAACCAGACAACTAGCCGTCCATCCACCAGAGGCCAACTCGTCAACTAAAACATTCACCAGAGGCCAACTAATCAACTAGCCCATTCACCAGAGGCCAACTAATCAACTAGCCCATCCACCAGAGGCCAACTAGTCAACTAAAACATTCACCAGAGGCCAACTAATCAACTAGCCACCCATCCACCAGAGGCCAATTAGTCAACTAAAACATTCACTAGAGGCCAACTAATCAACTATCCATTCACCAAAGGCCAACTAGACAACGAGCCGCCCATCCACCAGAGGCCAACTAGTCAACTAAAACATTCACCAGAGGGCAACTAATCAACGAGCCCATTCACCAGAGGCCAACCAGACAACTAGCCGCCCATCCACCAGAGGCCAACTAGTCAACTAAAACATTCACCAGAGGCCAGCTAATCAACTAGCCCATTCACCAGCGGCCAATTAATCAACTGGCCCATCCACCAGCGGCCAACTAGACAACTAGCCACCCATCCACCAGACGCCAACTAGACAACTAGCCACCCATCCACCACACGCCAATTAATCAACTTGCCCATCCACCAGAGGCCAACTAGTCAACTAGCCGCCCATCCACCAGAGGTCAACTCGCCCATCCACCAGAGGCTAACTAGTCAACTAGCCCATCCACTAGAGGCCAACTAGTCAACGAAAACATCCACCAGAGGCCAACTAGTCAACTAGCCCATCCACCGGAGGCCAACTAGTCAACTAAAACATTCACCAGAGGGCAACTAATCAACTAGCCCACTCACCAGAGGCCAACTAGACAACTCGCCGCCCATCCACCAGAGGCCAACTAGTCAACTAAAACATTCACCAGAGGCCAACTAATCCACTAGACCATTCACCAGAGGCCAACTAATCAACTAGCCCATCCACCAGAGGCCAACTAGTCAACTAAAACATTCACCAGAGGCCAACTAATCAACTAGCCCATCCACCACATGTCAACTAATCAACTAGCCCATCCACCAGAGGCCAACTCATCAACCAGCCCATCCACCAAAGGCCAACTAGCCCATCCACCAGAGGCAAAATAGTCAACTCGCCCATCCACCAGAGGCCAACTAATCAACTAGCCCAGCCACCAGAGGCCAACGAGACAACTCGCCCATCCACCAGAGGCCAACTAATCCACTAGCCCAGCCACCAGAGGCCAACTCAGCAACCAGCCCATCCACCAGAGGCCAACTCGTCAACTATAACATTCACCAGAGGCCAACGAATCAACGAGCCCATTCACCAGAGGCCAACTAATCAACTAGCCGCCCATCCACCAGAGGCCAACTAGTCAACTAGCCCATCCACTAGAGGCCAACTTGTCAACTAAAACATACACCACAGGTGGCCAACTAATCAACTAGCCGCCCATCCACCAGAGGCCAACTCGTCAACTAAAACATTCACCAGAGGCCAACTAATCAACTAGCACAGTCACCAGAGGCCAATTAATCAACTGGCCCATCCACCAGCGGCCAATTAGACAACTAGCCACCCATCCACCAGACGCCAACTAGACAACTAGCCGCCCATCCACCACACGCCAACTAATCAACTTGCCCATGCACCAGAGGCCAACTAGTCAACTAGCCGCCCATCCACCAGAGGTCAACTAGTCAACTAAAACATTCACCAGAGGCCAATTAATCAACTAGCCGCCCATCCACCAGAGGCCAACTAGTCAACTAGCCCAAACACTAGAGGCCAACTAGTCAACGAAAACATTCACCAGAGGCCAACTAATCAACTAGCCCATCCAACAGAGGCCAACTAATCAACTAGCACATCCACCAGAGGCCAACTAGTCAACTAGCCGCCCATCCACCAGAGGTCAACGACTCAAATAAAACATTCACCGGAAGCCAACGAATCAACTAGCCCATCCACCAGAGGTCAACTCGCCCATCCACCAGAGGTCAACTAGTTAACTATAACATTCACCAGAGGCCAACTAATCAAGTAGCGCATTCACCAGAGGCCAACTTATCAACTAGCTGCCCATCCAACAGATGCCAACTAGTCAACTAGCCCATCCACCAGAGGCCAACTAGTCAACTAAAACATTCACCAGAGGCCAACTAATCAACTAGCCCCCCATCCACCAGAGGCCAACTAGTCAACTAAAACATTCACTAGAGGCCAACTAATCAACGAGCCAATTCACCAGAGGCTAACCAGACAACTAGCCGTCCATCCACCAGAGGCCAACTCGTCAACTAAAACATTCACCAGAGGCCAACTAATCAACTAGCCCATTCACCAGAGGCCAACTAATCAACTAGCCCATCCACCAGAGGCCAACTAGTCAACTAAAACATTCACCAGAGGCCAACTAATCAACTAGCCACCCATCCACCAGAGGCCAATTAGTCAACTAAAACATTCACTAGAGGCCAACTAATCAACTATCCATTCACCAAAGGCCAACTAGACAACGAGCCGCCCATCCACCAGAGGCCAACTAGTCAACTAAAACATTCACCAGAGGGCAACTAATCAACGAGCCCATTCACCAGAGGCCAACCAGACAACTAGCCGCCCATCCACCAGAGGCCAACTAGTCAACTAAAACATTCACCAGAGGCCAGCTAATCAACTAGCCCATTCACCAGCGGCCAATTAATCAACTGGCCCATCCACCAGCGGCCAACTAGACAACTAGCCACCCATCCACCAGACGCCAACTAGACAACTAGCCACCCATCCACCACACGCCAATTAATCAACTTGCCCATCCACCAGAGGCCAACTAGTCAACTAGCCGCCCATCCACCAGAGGTCAACTCGCCCATCCACCAGAGGCTAACTAGTCAACTAGCCCATCCACTAGAGGCCAACTAGTCAACGAAAACATCCACCAGAGGCCAACTAGTCAACTAGCCCATCCACCGGAGGCCAACTAGTCAACTAAAACATTCACCAGAGGGCAACTAATCAACTAGCCCACTCACCAGAGGCCAACTAGACAACTCGCCGCCCATCCACCAGAGGCCAACTAGTCAACTAAAACATTCACCAGAGGCCAACTAATCCACTAGACCATTCACCAGAGGCCAACTAATCAACTAGCCCATCCACCAGAGGCCAACTAGTCAACTAAAACATTCACCAGAGGCCAACTAATCAACTAGCCCATCCACCACATGTCAACTAATCAACTAGCCCATCCACCAGAGGCCAACTCATCAACCAGCCCATCCACCAAAGGCCAACTAGCCCATCCACCAGAGGCAAAATAGTCAACTCGCCCATCCACCAGAGGCCAACTAATCAACTAGCCCAGCCACCAGAGGCCAACGAGACAACTCGCCCATCCACCAGAGGCCAACTAATCCACTAGCCCAGCCACCAGAGGCCAACTCAGCAACCAGCCCATCCACCAGAGGCCAACTCGTCAACTATAACATTCACCAGAGGCCAACGAATCAACGAGCCCATTCACCAGAGGCCAACTAATCAACTAGCCGCCCATCCACCAGAGGCCAACTAGTCAACTAGCCCATCCACTAGAGGCCAACTTGTCAACTAAAACATACACCACAGGTGGCCAACTAATCAACTAGCCGCCCATCCACCAGAGGCCAACTCGTCAACTAAAACATTCACCAGAGGCCAACTAATCAACTAGCACAGTCACCAGAGGCCAACTAGACAATGAGCCGCCCATCCACCAGAGGCCAACTAGTCAACTAAAACATTCACCAGAGGGCAACAAATCAACTAGCCCATTCACCAGAGGCCAACTAGACAACTAGCCGCCCATCCACCAGAGGCCAACTAGTCAACTAAAACATTCACCAGAGGCCAACTAATCAACTAGCCCATTCACCAGAGGCCAACTAATCAACTAGCCCATCCACCAGAGGCCAATTGACAACGAGCCACCCATCCACCAGAGGGCAGCTAGTCATCTAAAACATTTACCAGAGGCCAACTAATCAACTAGCCCATCCACCAGAGGCCAACTAGTCAACTAGCCCATCCACCAGAGGCCAACTAGTCAACGAAAACATTCACCAGAGGCCAACTAATCAACTAGCCGCCCATCCACCAGAGGCCAACTAGCCAACTAAAACATTCACCAGAGGCCAACTAATCAACTAGCCCATTCACCAGAGGCCAACTTAACAACTAGTTTCTCATCCACCAGAGGCCAACTAATCATCTAGCCCATCCACCAGAGGCCAACTAGTCAACTCGCCGATACACCAGAGGCCAACTAATCAACTAGCCCATCCACCAGAGGCCAACTAGTCAACTAAAACATTCACCAAAGGGCAACTAATCAACCAGCCCATTCACCAGAGGCCATCTAATCAACAAGCCCATCCACCAGAGGCCAACTAGACAACTACCCGCCCATCCACCAGAGGCCAACTCATCAACTAAAACATTCACCAGATGCCAACTAATCAACTAGCCCATCCACCAGAGGCCAACTAATCAACTAGCCCATCCACCAGAGGCCAACTAGTTAACTAGCCCATCCACCAGAGGCCAACTAGTTAACTAGCCCATCCACCAGAGGCCAACTAGTCAAGTAAAACATTCAACAGAGGCCAATTAATCAACTAGCCCATCCACCAGAGGCCAACTAATCAACTAGCCCATCCACCAGAGACCAAATAACCCATCCACCAGAGGCCAACTCGTCAACTCGCCCATCCACCAGAGGCCAACTAATCAACAAGCCCATTCACCAAAGGCCAACTAATCAACTAGCCGCCCATCCACCAGAGGCCAACTCGTCAACTAAAACATTCACCAGAGGGCAACAAATCAACTAGCCCATTCACCAGAGGCCAACTAGACAACTAGCCGCCCATGCACCAGAGGCCAACTAGTCAACTAAAACATTCACCAGAGGCCAACTAATCAACTAGCCCATTCACCAGAGGCCAACTAATCAACTAGCCCATCCACCAGAGGCCAACTAGTCAACTAGCCCATCCACCAGAGGCCAACTAGTCAACGAAAACATTCACCAGAGGCCAATTAATCAACTAGCCGCCCATCCACCAGAGGCCAACTAGCCAACTAAAACATTCACTAGAGGCCAACTAGTCAACAAAAACATTCACCAGAGGCCAACTAATCAACTAGCCGCCCATCCACCAGAGGCCAACTAGTCAACTAAAACATTCACCAGAGGCAACTAATCAACTAGCCCATCCACCAACGGTCAACTCGCCCATCCACCAGAGGCCAACTATTCAACTCGCCCATCCACCAGAGGCCAACTAATCAACTAGCCCAGCCACCAGAGGCCAACGAGACAACTCGCCCATCCACCAGAGGCCAACTAATCCACTAGCCCAGCCACCAGAGGCCAACTCAGCAACCAGCCCATCCACCAGAGGCCAACTCGTCAACTATAACATTCACCAGAGGCCAATAAATCAACTAGCTCATTCACCGGAGGCCAACTTAACAACTAGCTGCCCATCCACCAGAGGTCAACTAGTCAACTAAAACATCCACCAGAGGACAACTATTCAACTAAAACATTCACCAGAGGCCAACTAATCAACTAGCCCATTCTACAGAGGCCAACCAATCAACTCGCCCATCCACCACACGCCAACTAATCAACTAGCCCATCCACCAGAGGCCAACTAGTCAACTAGCCGCCCATCCACCAGAGGTCATAGGTCAACGTAAACATTCACCAGAGGCCAACTAATCAACGAGTCCATCCACCTGAGGTCAACTAGCCCATCCACCAGAGGTCAACTAGTCAACTATAACATTCACCAGAGGCCAACTAATCAAGTAACCCATTCACCAGAGGCCAACTAATCAACCAGCTGCCCATCCACCAGAGGCCAACTAGTCAACTAAAACATTCACCAGAGGCCAACTAATCAACTAGCCCATTCACCAGAGGCCAACTAGACATCTAGCCGCCCATCCACCAGAGGCCAACTAGTCAACTAAAACATTCACCAGAGGCCAACTAATCAACTAGCCCATCCACCAGAGGCCAACTAGTCAACTAGCCCATCCACCAGAGGCCAACTAATCAGCTAGCCCATCCACCAGAGGCCAACTAGTCAACTAAAACATTCACCAGAGGCCAACTAATCAACTAGCCCATCCACCAGAGGCCAACTAATCAACCAGCCCATATACCACATGCCAACTAATCAACGAGCCCATCCACCAGAGGCCAACTAGACAACTAGCCCATCCACCAGAGGCCAACTAGTCAACGAAAACATTCACCAGCGGCCAACTAATCAACTAGCCGCCCATCAACCAGAGGCCAACTAGTCAACTAAAACATTCACCAGAGGCAACTAATCAACTAGCCCATCCACCAACGGTCAACTCGCCCATCCACCAGAGGCCAACTAGTCAACTAGCCCATCCACTAGAGGCCAACTAGTCAACGAAAACATCCACCAGAGGCCAACTAGTCAACTAGCCCATCCACCGGAGGCCAACTAGTCAACTAAAACATTCACCAGAGGGCAACTAATCAACTAGCCCACTCACCAGAGGCCAACTAGACAACTCGCCGCCCATCCACCAGAGGCCAACTAGTCAACTAAAACATTCACCAGAGGCCAACTAATCCACTAGACCATTCACCAGAGGCCAACTAATCAACTAGCCCATCCACCAGAGGCCAACTAGTCAACTAAAACATTCACCAGAGGCCAACTAATCAACTAGCCCATCCACCACATGTCAACTAATCAACTAGCCCATCCACCAGAGGCCAACTCATCAACCAGCTCATCCACCAAAGGCCAACTAGCCCATCCACCAGAGGCAAAATAGTCAACTCGCCCATCCACCAGAGGCCAACTAATCAACTAGCCCAGCCACCAGAGGCCAACGAGACAACTCGCCCATCCACCAGAGGCCAACTAATCCACTAGCCCAGCCACCAGAGGCCAACTCAGCAACCAGCCCATCCACCAGAGGCCAACTCGTCAACTATAACATTCACCAGAGGCCAACGAATCAACGAGCCCATTCACCAGAGGCCAACTAATCAACTAGCCGCCCATCCACCAGAGGCCAACTAGTCAACTAGCCCATCCACTAGAGGCCAACTTGTCAACTAAAACATACACCACAGGTGGCCAACTAATCAACTAGCCGCCCATCCACCAGAGGCCAACTCGTCAACTAAAACATTCACCAGAGGCCAACTAATCAACTAGCACAGTCACCAGAGGCCAATTAATCAACTGGCCCATCCACCAGCGGCCAATTAGACAACTAGCCACCCATCCACCAGACGCCAACTAGACAACTAGCCGCCCATCCACCACACGCCAACTAATCAACTTGCCCATGCACCAGAGGCCAACTAGTCAACTAGCCGCCCATCCACCAGAGGTCAACTAGTCAACTAAAACATTCACCAGAGGCCAATTAATCAACTAGCCGCCCATCCACCAGAGGCCAACTAGTCAACTAGCCCAAACACTAGAGGCCAACTAGTCAACGAAAACATTCACCAGAGGCCAACTAATCAACTAGCCGCCCATCCACCAGAGGCCAACTCATCAACTAAAACATTCACCAGAGGCCAACTAATCAACTAGCCCATCCAACAGAGGCCAACTAATCAACTAGCACATCCACCAGAGGCCAACTAGTCAACTAGCCGCCCATCCACCAGAGGTCAACGACTCAAATAAAACATTCACCGGAAGCCAACGAATCAACTAGCCCATCCACCAGAGGTCAACTCGCCCATCCACCAGAGGTCAACTAGTTAACTATAACATTCACCAGAGGCCAACTAATCAAGTAGCGCATTCACCAGAGGCCAACTTATCAACTAGCTGCCCATCCAACAGATGCCAACTAGTCAACTAGCCCATCCACCAGAGGCCAACTAGTCAACTAAAACATTCACCAGAGGCCAACTAATCAACTAGCCCCCCATCCACCAGAGGCCAACTAGTCAACTAAAACATTCACTAGAGGCCAACTAATCAACGAGCCCATTCACCAGAGGCCAACCAGACAACGAGCCGTCCATCCACCAGAGGCCAACTCGTCAACTAAAACATTCACCAGAGGCCAACTAATCAACTAGCCCATTCACCAGAGGCCAACTAATCAACTAGCCCATCCACCAGAGGCCAACTAGTCAACTAAAACATTCACCAGAGGCCAACTAATCAACTAGCCACCCATCCACCAGAGGCCAATTAGTCAACTAAAACATTCACTAGAGGCCAACTAATCAACTATCCATTCACCAAAGGCCAACTAGACAACGAGCCGCCCATCCACCAGAGGCCAACTAGTCAACTAAAACATTCACCAGAGGGCAACTAATCAACGAGCCCATTCACCAGAGGCCAACCAGACAACTAGCCGCCCATCCACCAGAGGCCAACTAGTCAACTAAAACATTCACCAGAGGCCAGCTAATCAACTAGCCCATTCACCAGCGGCCAATTAATCAACTGGCCCATCCACCAGCGGCCAACTAGACAACTAGCCACCCATCCACCAGACGCCAACTAGACAACTAGCCACCCATCCACCACACGCCAACTAATCAACTTGCCCATCCACCAGAGGCCAACTAGTCAACTAGCCGCCCATCCACCAGAGGTCAACTCGCCCATCCACCAGAGGCTAACTAGTCAACTAGCCCATCCACTAGAGGCCAACTAGTCAACGAAAACATCCACCAGAGGCCAACTAGTCAACTAGCCCATCCACCGGAGGCCAACTAGTCAACTAAAACATTCACCAGAGGGCAACTAATCAACTAGCCCACTCACCAGAGGCCAACTAGACAACTCGCCGCCCATCCACCAGAGGCCAACTAGTCAACTAAAACATTCACCAGAGGCCAACTAATCCACTAGACCATTCACCAGAGGCCAACTAATCAACTAGCCCATCCACCAGAGGCCAACTAGTCAACTAAAACATTCACCAGAGGCCAACTAATCAACTAGCCCATCCACCACATGTCAACTAATCAACTAGCCCATCCACCAGAGGCCAACTCATCAACCAGCCCATCCACCAAAGGCCAACTAGCCCATCCACCAGAGGCAAAATAGTCAACTCGCCCATCCACCAGAGGCCAACTAATCAACTAGCCCAGCCACCAGAGGCCAACGAGACAACTCGCCCATCCACCAGAGGCCAACTAATCCACTAGCCCAGCCACCAGAGGCCAACTCAGCAACCAGCCCATCCACCAGAGGCCAACTCGTCAACTATAACATTCACCAGAGGCCAACGAATCAACGAGCCCATTCACCAGAGGCCAACTAATCAACTAGCCGCCCATCCACCAGAGGCCAACTAGTCAACTAGCCCATCCACTAGAGGCCAACTTGTCAACTAAAACATACACCACAGGTGGCCAACTAATCAACTAGCCGCCCATCCACCAGAGGCCAACTCGTCAACTAAAACATTCACCAGAGGCCAACTAATCAACTAGCACAGTCACCAGAGGCCAATTAATCAACTGGCCCATCCACCAGCGGCCAATTAGACAACTAGCCACCCATCCACCAGACGCCAACTAGACAACTAGCCGCCCATCCACCACACGCCAACTAATCAACTTGCCCATGCACCAGAGGCCAACTAGTCAACTAGCCGCCCATCCACCAGAGGTCAACTAGTCAACTAAAACATTCACCAGAGGCCAATTAATCAACTAGCCGCCCATCCACCAGAGGCCAACTAGTCAACCAGCCCAAACACTAGAGGCCAACGAGTCAACGAAAACATTCACCAGAGGCCAACTAATCAACTAGCCGCCCATCCACCAGAGGCCAACTCATCAACTAAAACATTCACCAGAGGCCAACTAATCAACTAGCCCATCCAACAGAGGCTAACTAATCAACTAGCACATCCACCAGAGGCCAACTAGTCAACTAGCCGCCCATCCACCAGAGGTCAACGACTCAAATAAAACATTCACCGGAAGCCAACGAATCAACTAGCCCATCCACCAGAGGTCAACTCGCCCATCCACCAGAGGTCAACTAGTCAACTAAAACATTCACCAGAGGCCAACTAATCAAGTAGCGCATTCACCAGAGGCCAACTTATCAACTAGCTGCCCATCCACCAGATGCCAACTAGTCAACTAGCCCATCCACCAGAGGCCAACTAGTCAACTAAAACATTCACCAGAGGCCAACTAATCAACTAGCCCCCCATCCACCAGAGGCCAACTAGTCAACTAAAACATTCACTAGAGGCCAACTAATCAACGAGCCCATTCACCAGAGGCCAACCAGACAACTAGCCGCCCATCCACCAGAGGGCAACTCGTCAACTAAAACATTCACCAGAGGCCAACTAATCAACTAGCCCATTCACCAGAGGCCAACTAATCAACTAGCCCATCCACCAGAGGCCAACTAATCAACTAGCCCATCCACCAGAGGCCAACTAGTTAACTAGCCCATCCACCAGAGGCCAACTAGTCAAGTAAAACATTCAACAGAGGCCAATTAATCAACTAGCCCATCCACCAGAGGCCAACTAATCAACTAGCCCATCCACCAGAGACCAAATAACCCATCCACCAGAGGCCAACTCGTCAACTCGCCCATCCACCAGAGGCCAACTAATCAACAAGCCCATTCACCAAAGGCCAACTAATCAACTAGCCGCCCATCCACCAGAGGCCAACTCGTCAACTAAAACATTCACCAGAGGGCAACAAATCAACTAGCCCATTCACCAGAGGCCAACTAGACAACTAGCCGCCCATGCACCAGAGGCCAACTAGTCAACTAAAACATTCACCAGAGGCCAACTAATCAACTAGCCCATTCACCAGAGGCCAACTAATCAACTAGCCCATCCACCAGAGGCCAACTAGTCAACTAGCCCATCCACCAGAGGCCAACTAGTCAACGAAAACATTCACCAGAGGCCAATTAATCAACTAGCCGCCCATCCACCAGAGGCCAACTAGCCAACTAAAACATTCACCAGAGGCCAACTAGTCAACAAAAACATTCACCAGAGGCCAACTAATCAACTAGCCGCCCATCCACCAGAGGCCAACTAGTCAACTAAAACATTCACCAGAGGCAACTAATCAACTAGCCCATCCACCAACGGTCAACTCGCCCATCCACCAGAGGCCAACTATTCAACTCGCCCATCCACCAGAGGCCAACTAATCAACTAGCCCAGCCACCAGAGGCCAACGAGACAACTCGCCCATCCACCAGAGGCCAACTAATCCACTAGCCCAGCCACCAGAGGCCAACTCAGCAACCAGCCCATCCACCAGAGGCCAACTCGTCAACTATAACATTCACCAGAGGCCAATAAATCAACTAGCTCATTCACCGGAGGCCAACTTAACAACTAGCTGCCCATCCACCAGAGGTCAACTAGTCAACTAAAACATCCACCAGAGGACAACTATTCAACTAAAACATTCACCAGAGGCCAACTAATCAACTAGCCCATTCTACAGAGGCCAACCAATCAACTCGCCCATCCACCACACGCCAACTAATCAACTAGCCCATCCACCAGAGGCCAACTAGTCAACTAGCCGCCCATCCACCAGAGGTCATAGGTCAACGTAAACATTCACCAGAGGCCAACTAATCAACGAGCCCATCCACCTGAGGTCAACTAGCCCATCCACCAGAGGTCAACTAGTCAACTATAACATTCACCAGAGGCCAACTAATCAAGTAACCCATTCACCAGAGGCCAACTAATCAACCAGCTGCCCATCCACCAGAGGCCAACTAGTCAACTAAAACATTCACCAGAGGCCAACTAATCAACTAGCCCATTCACCAGAGGCCAACTAGACATCTAGCCGCCCATCCACCAGAGGCCAACTAGTCAACTAAAACATTCACCAGAGGCCAACTAATCAACTAGCCCATCCACCAGAGGCCAACTAGTCAACTAGCCCATCCACCAAAGGCCAACTAATCAGCTAGCCCATCCACCAGAGGCCAACTAGTCAACTAAAACATTCACCTGAGGCCAACTAATCAACTAGCCCATCCACCAGAGGCCAACTAATCAACCAGCCCATATACCACATGCCAACTAATCAACGAGCCCATCCACCAGAGGCCAACTAGACAACTAGCCCATCCACCAGAGGCCAACTAGTCAACGAAAACATTCACCAGCGGCCAACTAATCAACTAGCCGCCCATCAACCAGAGGCCAACTAGTCAACTAAAACATTCACCAGAGGCAACTAATCAACTAGCCCATCCACCAACGGTCAACTCGCCCATCCACCAGAGGCCAACTAATCAACTAGCCCCCCATCCACCAGAGGCCAACTAGTCAACTAAAACATTCACTAGAGGCCAACTAATCAACGAGCCCATTCACCAGAGGCCAACCAGACAACGAGCCGTCCATCCACCAGAGGCCAACTCGTCAACTAAAACATTCACCAGAGGCCAACTAATCAACTAGCCCATTCACCAGAGGCCAACTAATCAACTAGCCCATCCACCAGAGGCCAACTAGTCAACTAAAACATTCACCAGAGGCCAACTAATCAACTAGCCACCCACCCACCAGAGGCCAATTAGTCAACTAAAACATTCACTAGAGGCCAACTAATCAACTATCCATTCACCAAAGGCCAACTAGACAATGAGCCGCCCATCCACCAGAGGCCAACTAGTCAACTAAAACATTCACCAGAGGGCAACTAATCAACGAGCCCATTCACCAGAGGCCAACCAGACAACGAGCCGCCCATCCACCAGAGGCCAACTAGTCAACTAAAACCTTCACCAGAGGCCAGCTAATCAACTAGCCCATTCACCAGCGGCCAATTAATCAACTGGCCCATCCACCAGCGGCCAACTAGACAACTAGCCACCCATCCACCAGACGCCAACTAGACAACTAGCCACCCATCCACCACACGCCAACTAATCAACTTGCCCATCCACCAGAGGCCAACTAGTCAACTAGCCGCCCATCCACCAGAGGTCAACTCGCCCATCCACCAGAGGCTAACTAGTCAACTAGCCCATCCACTAGAGGCCAACTAGTCAACGAAAACATCCACCAGAGGCCAACTAGTCAACTAGCCCATCCACCGGAGGCCAACTAGTCAACTAAAACATTCACCAGAGGGCAACTAATCAACTAGCCCACTCACCAGAGGCCAACTAGACAACTCGCCGCCCATCCACCAGAGGCCAACTAGTCAACTAAAACATTCACCAGAGGCCAACTAATCCACTAGACCATTCACCAGAGGCCAACTAATCAACTAGCCCATCCACCAGAGGCCAACTAGTCAACTAAAACATTCACCAGAGGCCAACTAATCAACTAGCCCATCCACCACATGTCAACTAATCAACTAGCCCATCCACCAGAGGCCAACTCATCAACCAGCCCATCCACCAAAGGCCAACTAGCCCATCCACCAGAGGCAAAATAGTCAACTCGCCCATCCACCAGAGGCCAACTAATCAACTAGCCCAGCCACCAGAGGCCAACGAGACAACTCGCCCATCCACCAGAGGCCAACTAATCCACTAGCCCAGCCACCAGAGGCCAACTCAGCAACCAGCCCATCCACCAGAGGCCAACTCGTCAACTATAACATTCACCAGAGGCCAACGAATCAACGAGCCCATTCACCAGAGGCCAACTAATCAACTAGCCGCCCATCCACCAGAGGCCAACTAGTCAACTAGCCCATCCACTAGAGGCCAACTTGTCAACTAAAACATACACCACAGGTGGCCAACTAATCAACTAGCCGCCCATCCACCAGAGGCCAACTCGTCAACTAAAACATTCACCAGAGGCCAACTAATCAACTAGCACAGTCACCAGAGGCCAATTAATCAACTGGCCCATCCACCAGCGGCCAATTAGACAACTAGCCACCCATCCACCAGACGCCAACTAGACAACTAGCCGCCCATCCACCACACGCCAACTAATCAACTTGCCCATGCACCAGAGGCCAACTAGTCAACTAGCCGCCCATCCACCAGAGGTCAACTAGTCAACTAAAACATTCACCAGAGGCCAATTAATCAACTAGCCGCCCATCCACCAGAGGCCAACTAGTCAACCAGCCCAAACACTAGAGGCCAACTAGTCAACGAAAACATTCACCAGAGGCCAACTAATCAACTAGCCGCCCATCCACCAGAGGCCAACTCATCAACTAAAACATTCACCAGAGGCCAACTAATCAACTAGCCCATCCAACAGAGGCTAACTAATCAACTAGCACATCCACCAGAGGCCAACTAGTCAACTAGCCGCCCATCCACCAGAGGTCAACGACTCAAATAAAACATTCACCGGAAGCCAACGAATCAACTAGCCCATCCACCAGAGGTCAACTCGCCCATCCACCAGAGGTCAACTAGTCAACTATAACATTCACCAGAGGCCAACTAATCAAGTAGCGCATTCACCAGAGGCCAACTTATCAACTAGCTGCCCATCCACCAGATGCCAACTAGTCAACTAGCCCATCCACCAGAGGCCAACTAGTCAACTAAAACATTCACCAGAGGCCAACTAATCAACTAGCCCCCCATCCACCAGAGGCCAACTAGTCAACTAAAACATTCACTAGAGGCCAACTAATCAACGAGCCCATTCACCAGAGGCCAACCAGACAACAAGCCGCCCATCCACCAGAGGCCAACTCGTCAACTAAAACATTCACCAGAGGCCAACTAATCAACTAGCCCATTCACCAGAGGCCAACTAATCAACTAGCCCATCCACCAGAGGCCAACTAGTCAACTAAAACATTCACCAGAGGCCAACTAATCAACTAGCCACCCATCCACCAGAGGCCAACTAATCAACTAAAACATTCACTAGAGGCCAACTAATCAACTATCCATTCACCAAAGGCCAACTAGACAACGAGCCGCCCATCCACCAGAGGCCAACTAGTCAACTAAAACATTCACCAGAGGGCAACTAATCAACGAGCCCATTCACCAGAGGCCAACCAGACAACTAGCCGCCCATCCACCAGAGGCCAACTAGTCAACTAAAACATTCACCAGAGGCCAGCTAATCAACTAGCCCATTCACCAGCGGCCAATTAATCAACTGGCCCATCCACCAGCGGCCAACTAGACAACTAGCCACCCATCCACCAGACGCCAACTAGACAACTAGCCACCCATCCACCACACGCCAACTAATCAACTTGCCCATCCACCAGAGGCCAACTAGTCAACTAGCCGCCCATCCACCAGAGGTCAACTAGTCAACTAAAACATTCACCAGAGGCCAACTAATCAACTAGCCCATCCACCAGAGGTCAACTCGCCCATCCACCAGAGGCCAACTAGTCAACTATAACATTCACCAGAGGCCAACTCATCAAGTAGCCTATTCACCAGAGGCCAACTTATCAACGAGCTGCACATCCACCAGAGGCCAACTAGTCAACTAGCCCATCGACCAGAGGGCAACTAGTCAACTAAAACATTCACCAGAGGCCAATTAATCAACTAGCCGCCCATCCACCAGAGGCCAACTAGTCAACTAGCCCATCCACTAGAGGCCAACTCGTCAACGAAAACATTCACCAGCGGCCAACTAATCAACCAATCAACTAGCCGCCCATCAACCAGAGGCCAACTAGTCAACTAAAACATTCACCAGAGGCAACTAATCAACTAGCCCGTCCACCAACGGTCAACTCGCCCATCCACCAGAGGCCAACTAGTCAACTAGCCCATCCACTAGAGGCCAACTAGTCAACGAAAACATCCACCAGAGGCCAACTAGTCAACTAGCCCATCCACCGGAGGCCAACTAGTCAACTAAAACATTCACCAGGGGGCAACTAATCAACTAGCCCACTCACCAGAGGCCAACTAGACAACTCGCCGCCCATCCACCAGAGGCCAACTAGTCAACTAAAACATTCACCAGAGGCCAACTAATCCACTAGACCATTCACCAGAGGCCAACTAATCAACTAGCCCATCCACCAGAGGCCAACTAGTCAACTAAAACATTCACCAGAGGCCAACTAATCAACTAGCCCATCCACCACATGTCAACTAATCAACTTGCCCATCCACCAGAGGCCAACTAGTCAACTAGCCGCCCATCCACCAGAGGTCAACTAGTCAACTAAAACATTCACCAGAGGGCAACTAATCAACGAGCCCATTCACCAGAGGCCAACCAGACAACTAGCCGCCCATCCACCAGAGGCCAACTAGTCAACTAAAACATTCACCAGAGGCCAGCTAATCAACTAGCACATTCACCAGCGGCCAATTAATCAACTGGCCCATCCACCAGCGGCCAACTAGACAACTAGCCACCCATCCACCAGACGCCAACTAGACAACTAGCCACCCATCCACCACACGCCAACTAATCAACTTGCCCATCCACCAGAGGCCAACTAGTCAACTAGCCGCCCATCCACCAGAGGTCAACTAGTCAACTAAAACATTCACCAGAGGCCAACTAATCAACTAGCCCATCCACCAGAGGTCAACTCGCCCATCCACCAGAGGCCAACTAGTCAACTATAACATTCACCAGAGGCCAACTCATCAAGTAGCCCATTCACCAGAGGCCAACTTATCAACGAGCTGCACATCCACCAGAGGCCAACTAGTCAACTAGCCCATCGACCAGAGGGCAACTAGTCAACTAAAACATTCACCAGAGGCCAATTAATCAACTAGCCGCCCATCCACCAGAGGCCAACTAGTCAACTAGCCCATCCACTAGAGGCCAACTCGTCAACGAAAACATTCACCAGCGGCCAACTAATCAACCAATCAACTAGCCGCCCATCAACCAGAGGCCAACTAGTCAACTAAAACATTCACCAGAGGCAACTAATCAACTAGCCCGTCCACCAACGGTCAACTCGCCCATCCACCAGAGGCCAACTAGTCAACTAGCCCATCCACTAGAGGCCAACTAGTCAACGAAAACATCCACCAGAGGCCAACTAGTCAACTAGCCCATCCACCGGAGGCCAACTAGTCAACTAAAACATTCACCAGAGGGCAACTAATCAACTAGCCCACTCACCAGAGGCCAACTAGACAACTCGCCGCCCATCCACCAGAGGCCAACTAGTCAACTAAAACATTCACCAGAGGCCAACTAATCCACTAGACCATTCACCAGAGGCCAACTAATCAACTAGCCCATCCACCAGAGGCCAACTAGTCAACTAAAACATTCACCAGAGGCCAACTAATCAACTAGCCCATCCACCACATGTCAACTAATCAACTAGCCCATCCACCAGAGGCCAACTCATCAACCAGCCCATCCACCAAAGGCCAATTAGCCCATCCACCAGAGGCAAAATAGTCAACTCGCCCATCCACCAGAGGCCAACTAATCAACTAGCCCAGCCACCAGAGGCCAACGAGACAACTCGCCCATCCACCAGAGGCCAACTAATCCACTAGCCCAGCCACCAGAGGCCAACTCAGCAACCAGCCCATCCACCAGAGGCCAACTCGTCAACTATAACATTCACCAGAGGCCAACGAATCAACGAGCCCATTCACCAGAGGCCAACTAATCAACTAGCCGCCCATCCACCAGAGGCCAACTAGTCAACTAGCCCATCCACTAGAGGCCAACTTGTCAACTAAAACATACACCACAGGTGGCCAACTAATCAACTAGCCGCCCATCCACCAGAGGCCAACTCGTCAACTAAAACATTCACCAGAGGCCAACTAATCAACTAGCACAGTCACCAGAGGCCAACTAGACAATGAGCCGCCCATCCACCAGAGGCCAACTAGTCAACTAAAACATTCACCAGAGGGCAACAAATCAACTAGCCCATTCACCAGAGGCCAACTAGACAACTAGCCGCCCATCCACCAGAGGCCAACTAGTCAACTAAAACATTCACCAGAGGCCAACTAATCAACTAGCCCATCCACCAGAGGCCAACTAATCAACTAGCCCCCCATCCACCAGAGGCCAACTAGTCAACTAAAACATTCACTAGAGGCCAACTAATCAACGAGCCCATTCACCAGAGGCCAACCAGACAACGAGCCGTCCATCCACCAGAGGCCAACTCGTCAACTAAAACATTCACCAGAGGCCAACTAATCAACTAGCCCATTCACCAGAGGCCAACTAATCAACTAGCCCATCCACCAGAGGCCAACTAGTCAACTAAAACATTCACCAGAGGCCAACTAATCAACTAGCCACCCACCCACCAGAGGCCAATTAGTCAACTAAAACATTCACTAGAGGCCAACTAATCAACTATCCATTCACCAAAGGCCAACTAGACAATGAGCCGCCCATCCACCAGAGGCCAACTAGTCAACTAAAACATTCACCAGAGGGCAACTAATCAACGAGCCCATTCACCAGAGGCCAACCAGACAACGAGCCGCCCATCCACCAGAGGCCAACTAGTCAACTAAAACCTTCACCAGAGGCCAGCTAATCAACTAGCCCATTCACCAGCGGCCAATTAATCAACTGGCCCATCCACCAGCGGCCAACTAGACAACTAGCCACCCATCCACCAGACGCCAACTAGACAACTAGCCACCCATCCACCACACGCCAACTAATCAACTTGCCCATCCACCAGAGGCCAACTAGTCAACTAGCCGCCCATCCACCAGAGGTCAACTCGCCCATCCACCAGAGGCTAACTAGTCAACTAGCCCATCCACTAGAGGCCAACTAGTCAACGAAAACATCCACCAGAGGCCAACTAGTCAACTAGCCCATCCACCGGAGGCCAACTAGTCAACTAAAACATTCACCAGAGGGCAACTAATCAACTAGCCCACTCACCAGAGGCCAACTAGACAACTCGCCGCCCATCCACCAGAGGCCAACTAGTCAACTAAAACATTCACCAGAGGCCAACTAATCCACTAGACCATTCACCAGAGGCCAACTAATCAACTAGCCCATCCACCAGAGGCCAACTAGTCAACTAAAACATTCACCAGAGGCCAACTAATCAACTAGCCCATCCACCACATGTCAACTAATCAACTAGCCCATCCACCAGAGGCCAACTCATCAACCAGCCCATCCACCAAAGGCCAACTAGCCCATCCACCAGAGGCAAAATAGTCAACTCGCCCATCCACCAGAGGCCAACTAATCAACTAGCCCAGCCACCAGAGGCCAACGAGACAACTCGCCCATCCACCAGAGGCCAACTAATCCACTAGCCCAGCCACCAGAGGCCAACTCAGCAACCAGCCCATCCACCAGAGGCCAACTCGTCAACTATAACATTCACCAGAGGCCAACGAATCAACGAGCCCATTCACCAGAGGCCAACTAATCAACTAGCCGCCCATCCACCAGAGGCCAACTAGTCAACTAGCCCATCCACTAGAGGCCAACTTGTCAACTAAAACATACACCACAGGTGGCCAACTAATCAACTAGCCGCCCATCCACCAGAGGCCAACTCGTCAACTAAAACATTCACCAGAGGCCAACTAATCAACTAGCACAGTCACCAGAGGCCAATTAATCAACTGGCCCATCCACCAGCGGCCAATTAGACAACTAGCCACCCATCCACCAGACGCCAACTAGACAACTAGCCGCCCATCCACCACACGCCAACTAATCAACTTGCCCATGCACCAGAGGCCAACTAGTCAACTAGCCGCCCATCCACCAGAGGTCAACTAGTCAACTAAAACATTCACCAGAGGCCAATTAATCAACTAGCCGCCCATCCACCAGAGGCCAACTAGTCAACCAGCCCAAACACTAGAGGCCAACTAGTCAACGAAAACATTCACCAGAGGCCAACTAATCAACTAGCCGCCCATCCACCAGAGGCCAACTCATCAACTAAAACATTCACCAGAGGCCAACTAATCAACTAGCCCATCCAACAGAGGCTAACTAATCAACTAGCACATCCACCAGAGGCCAACTAGTCAACTAGCCGCCCATCCACCAGAGGTCAACGACTCAAATAAAACATTCACCGGAAGCCAACGAATCAACTAGCCCATCCACCAGAGGTCAACTCGCCCATCCACCAGAGGTCAACTAGTCAACTATAACATTCACCAGAGGCCAACTAATCAAGTAGCGCATTCACCAGAGGCCAACTTATCAACTAGCTGCCCATCCACCAGATGCCAACTAGTCAACTAGCCCATCCACCAGAGGCCAACTAGTCAACTAAAACATTCACCAGAGGCCAACTAATCAACTAGCCCCCCATCCACCAGAGGCCAACTAGTCAACTAAAACATTCACTAGAGGCCAACTAATCAACGAGCCCATTCACCAGAGGCCAACCAGACAACAAGCCGCCCATCCACCAGAGGCCAACTCGTCAACTAAAACATTCACCAGAGGCCAACTAATCAACTAGCCCATTCACCAGAGGCCAACTAATCAACTAGCCCATCCACCAGAGGCCAACTAGTCAACTAAAACATTCACCAGAGGCCAACTAATCAACTAGCCACCCATCCACCAGAGGCCAACTAATCAACTAAAACATTCACTAGAGGCCAACTAATCAACTATCCATTCACCAAAGGCCAACTAGACAACGAGCCGCCCATCCACCAGAGGCCAACTAGTCAACTAAAACATTCACCAGAGGGCAACTAATCAACGAGCCCATTCACCAGAGGCCAACCAGACAACTAGCCGCCCATCCACCAGAGGCCAACTAGTCAACTAAAACATTCACCAGAGGCCAGCTAATCAACTAGCCCATTCACCAGCGGCCAATTAATCAACTGGCCCATCCACCAGCGGCCAACTAGACAACTAGCCACCCATCCACCAGACGCCAACTAGACAACTAGCCACCCATCCACCACACGCCAACTAATCAACTTGCCCATCCACCAGAGGCCAACTAGTCAACTAGCCGCCCATCCACCAGAGGTCAACTAGTCAACTAAAACATTCACCAGAGGCCAACTAATCAACTAGCCCATCCACCAGAGGTCAACTCGCCCATCCACCAGAGGCCAACTAGTCAACTATAACATTCACCAGAGGCCAACTCATCAAGTAGCCTATTCACCAGAGGCCAACTTATCAACGAGCTGCACATCCACCAGAGGCCAACTAGTCAACTAGCCCATCGACCAGAGGGCAACTAGTCAACTAAAACATTCACCAGAGGCCAATTAATCAACTAGCCGCCCATCCACCAGAGGCCAACTAGTCAACTAGCCCATCCACTAGAGGCCAACTCGTCAACGAAAACATTCACCAGCGGCCAACTAATCAACCAATCAACTAGCCGCCCATCAACCAGAGGCCAACTAGTCAACTAAAACATTCACCAGAGGCAACTAATCAACTAGCCCGTCCACCAACGGTCAACTCGCCCATCCACCAGAGGCCAACTAGTCAACTAGCCCATCCACTAGAGGCCAACTAGTCAACGAAAACATCCACCAGAGGCCAACTAGTCAACTAGCCCATCCACCGGAGGCCAACTAGTCAACTAAAACATTCACCAGAGGGCAACTAATCAACTAGCCCACTCACCAGAGGCCAACTAGACAACTCGCCGCCCATCCACCAGAGGCCAACTAGTCAACTAAAACATTCACCAGAGGCCAACTAATCCACTAGACCATTCACCAGAGGCCAACTAATCAACTAGCCCATCCACCAGAGGCCAACTAGTCAACTAAAACATTCACCAGAGGCCAACTAATCAACTAGCCCATCCACCACATGTCAACTAATCAACTTGCCCATCCACCAGAGGCCAACTAGTCAACTAGCCGCCCATCCACCAGAGGTCAACTAGTCAACTAAAACATTCACCAGAGGGCAACTAATCAACGAGCCCATTCACCAGAGGCCAACCAGACAACTAGCCGCCCATCCACCAGAGGCCAACTAGTCAACTAAAACATTCACCAGAGGCCAGCTAATCAACTAGCACATTCACCAGCGGCCAATTAATCAACTGGCCCATCCACCAGCGGCCAACTAGACAACTAGCCACCCATCCACCAGACGCCAACTAGACAACTAGCCACCCATCCACCACACGCCAACTAATCAACTTGCCCATCCACCAGAGGCCAACTAGTCAACTAGCCGCCCATCCACCAGAGGTCAACTAGTCAACTAAAACATTCACCAGAGGCCAACTAATCAACTAGCCCATCCACCAGAGGTCAACTCGCCCATCCACCAGAGGCCAACTAGTCAACTATAACATTCACCAGAGGCCAACTCATCAAGTAGCCCATTCACCAGAGGCCAACTTATCAACGAGCTGCACATCCACCAGAGGCCAACTAGTCAACTAGCCCATCGACCAGAGGGCAACTAGTCAACTAAAACATTCACCAGAGGCCAATTAATCAACTAGCCGCCCATCCACCAGAGGCCAACTAGTCAACTAGCCCATCCACTAGAGGCCAACTCGTCAACGAAAACATTCACCAGCGGCCAACTAATCAACCAATCAACTAGCCGCCCATCAACCAGAGGCCAACTAGTCAACTAAAACATTCACCAGAGGCAACTAATCAACTAGCCCGTCCACCAACGGTCAACTCGCCCATCCACCAGAGGCCAACTAGTCAACTAGCCCATCCACTAGAGGCCAACTAGTCAACGAAAACATCCACCAGAGGCCAACTAGTCAACTAGCCCATCCACCGGAGGCCAACTAGTCAACTAAAACATTCACCAGAGGGCAACTAATCAACTAGCCCACTCACCAGAGGCCAACTAGACAACTCGCCGCCCATCCACCAGAGGCCAACTAGTCAACTAAAACATTCACCAGAGGCCAACTAATCCACTAGACCATTCACCAGAGGCCAACTAATCAACTAGCCCATCCACCAGAGGCCAACTAGTCAACTAAAACATTCACCAGAGGCCAACTAATCAACTAGCCCATCCACCACATGTCAACTAATCAACTAGCCCATCCACCAGAGGCCAACTCATCAACCAGCCCATCCACCAAAGGCCAATTAGCCCATCCACCAGAGGCAAAATAGTCAACTCGCCCATCCACCAGAGGCCAACTAATCAACTAGCCCAGCCACCAGAGGCCAACGAGACAACTCGCCCATCCACCAGAGGCCAACTAATCCACTAGCCCAGCCACCAGAGGCCAACTCAGCAACCAGCCCATCCACCAGAGGCCAACTCGTCAACTATAACATTCACCAGAGGCCAACGAATCAACGAGCCCATTCACCAGAGGCCAACTAATCAACTAGCCGCCCATCCACCAGAGGCCAACTAGTCAACTAGCCCATCCACTAGAGGCCAACTTGTCAACTAAAACATACACCACAGGTGGCCAACTAATCAACTAGCCGCCCATCCACCAGAGGCCAACTCGTCAACTAAAACATTCACCAGAGGCCAACTAATCAACTAGCACAGTCACCAGAGGCCAACTAGACAATGAGCCGCCCATCCACCAGAGGCCAACTAGTCAACTAAAACATTCACCAGAGGGCAACAAATCAACTAGCCCATTCACCAGAGGCCAACTAGACAACTAGCCGCCCATCCACCAGAGGCCAACTAGTCAACTAAAACATTCACCAGAGGCCAACTAATCAACTAGCCCATTCACCAGAGGCCAACTAATCAACTAGCCCATCCACCAGAGGCCAATTGACAACTAGCCACCCATCCACCAGAGGCCAGCTAGTCAACTAAAACATTTACCAGAGGCCAACTAATCAACTAGCCCATCCACCAGAGGCCAACTAGTCAACTAGCCCATCCACCAGAGGCCAACTAGTCAACGAAAACATTCACCAGAGGCCAACTAATCAACAAGCCGCCCATCCACCAGAGGCCAACTAGCCAACTAAAACATTCACCAGAGGCCAACAAATCAACTAGGCCATTCACCAGAGGCCAACTTAACAACTAGTTTCTCATCCACCAGAGGCCAACTAATCAACTAGCCCATCCACCAGAGGCCAACTAGTCAACTAAAACATTCACCAAAGGCCAACTAATCAACTAGCTCATTCACCAGAGGCCATCTAATCAACAAGCCCATCCACCAGAGGCCAACTAGACGACTACCCGCCCATCCACCAGAGGCCAACTCATCAACTAAAACATTCACCAGAGGCCAACAAATCAACTAGCCCATCCACCAGAGGCCAACTTATCAACTAGCCCATCCACCAGAGGCCAACTAGTTAACTAGCCCATCCACCAGAGGCCAACTAGTCAAGTAAAACATTCAACAGAGGCCAACTAATCAACTAGCCCATCCACCAGAGGACAACTAATCAACTAGCCCATCCACCAGAGACCAAATAACCCATCCACCAGAGGCCAACTCGTCAACTCGCCCATACACCAGAGGCCAACTAATCAACAAGCCCATTCACCAGAGGCCAACTAATCAACTAGCCGCCCATCCACCAGAGGCCAACTCGTCAACTAAAACATTCACCAGAGGGCAACAAATCAACTAGCCCATTCACCAGAGGCCAACTAGACAACTAGCCGCCCATGCACCAGAGGCCAACTAGTCAACTAAAACATTCACCAGAGGCCAACTAATCAACTAGCCCATTCACCAGAGGCCAACTAATCAACTAGCCCATCCACCAGAGGCCAACTAGTCAACTAGCCCATCCACCAGAGGCCAACTAGTCAACGAAATCATCCACCAGAGGCCAACTAATCATCTAGCCCATCCACCAGAGGCCAACTAGTCAACTCGCCGATACACCAGAGACCAACTAATCAACTAGCCCATCCACCAGAGGCCAACTAGTCAACTAAAACATTCACCAAAGGCCAACTAATCAACCAGCCCATTCACCAGAGGCCATCTAATCAACAAGCCCATCCACCAGAGGCCAACTAGACAACTACCCGCCCATCCACCAGAGGCCAACTCATCAACTAAAACATTCACCAGAGGCCAACTAATCAACTAGCCCATCCACCAGAGGCCAACTAATCAACTAGCCCATCCACCAGAGGCCAACTAGTTAACTAGCCCATCCACCAGAGGCCAACTAGTCAAGTAAAACATTCAACAGAGGCCAACTAATCAACTAGCCCATCCACCAGAGGCCAACTAATCAACTAGCCCATCCACCAGAGACCAAATAACCCATCCACCAGAGGCCAACTCGTCAACTCGCCCATCCACCAGAGGCCAACTAATCAACAAGCCCATTCACCAGAGGCCAACTAATCAACTAGCCGCCCATCCACCAGAGGCCAACTCGTCAACCAAAACATTCACCAGAGGGCAACAAATCAACTAGCCCATTCACCAGAGGCCAACTAGACAACTAGCCGCCCATGCACCAGAGGCCAACTAGTCAACTAAAACATTCACCAGAGGCCAACTAATCAACTAGCCCATTCACCAGAGGCCAACTAATCAACTAGCCCATCCACCAGAGGCCAACTAGTCAACTAGCCCATCCACCAGAGGCCAACTAGTCAACGAAAACATTCACCAGAGGCCAATTAATCAACTAGCCGCCCATCCACCAGAGGCCAACTAGCCAACTAAAACATTCACCAGAGGCCAACTAGTCAACAAAAACATTCACCAGAGGCCAACTAATCAACTAGCCGCCCATCCACCAGAGGCCAACTAGTCAACTAAAACATTCACCAGAGGCAACTAATCAACTAGCCCATCCACCAACGGTCAACTCGCCCATCCACCAGAGGCCAACTATTCAACTCGCCCATCCACCAGAGGCCAACTAATCAACTAGCCCAGCCACCAGAGGCCAACGAGACAACTCGCCCATCCACCAGAGGCCAACTAATCCACTAGCCCAGCCACCAGAGGCCAACTCAGCAACCAGCCCATCCACCAGAGGCCAACTCGTCAACTATAACATTCACCAGAGGCCAATAAATCAACTAGCTCATTCACCGGAGGCCAACTTAACAACTAGCTGCCCATCCACCAGAGGTCAACTAGTCAACTAAAACATCCACCAGAGGACAACTATTCAACTAAAACATTCACCAGAGGCCAACTAATCAACTAGCCCATTCTACAGAGGCCAACCAATCAACTCGCCCATCCACCACACGCCAACTAATCAACTAGCCCATCCACCAGAGGCCAACTAGTCAACTAGCCGCCCATCCACCAGAGGTCATAGGTCAACGTAAACATTCACCAGAGGCCAACTAATCAACGAGCCCATCCACCTGAGGTCAACTAGCCCATCCACCAGAGGTCAACTAGTCAACTATAACATTCACCAGAGGCCAACTAATCAAGTAACCCATTCACCAGAGGCCAACTAATCAACCAGCTGCCCATCCACCAGAGGCCAACTAGTCAACTAAAACATTCACCAGAGGCCAACTAATCAACTAGCCCATTCACCAGAGGCCAACTAGACATCTAGCCGCCCATCCACCAGAGGCCAACTAGTCAACTAAAACATTCACCAGAGGCCAACTAATCAACTAGCCCATTCACCAGAGGCCAACTAGACATCTAGCCGCCCATCCACCAGAGGCCAACTAGTCAACTAAAACATTCACCAGAGGCCAACTAATCAACTAGCCCATCCACCAGAGGCCAACTAGTCAACTAGCCCATCCGCCAACGGTCAACTCGCCCATCCACCAGAGGCCAACTATTCAACTCGCCCATCCACCAGAGGCCAACTAATCAACTAGCCCAGCCACCAGAGGCCAACGAGACAACTCGCCCATCCACCAGAGGCCAACTAATCCACTAGCCCAGCCACCAGAGGCCAACTCAGCAACCAGCCCATCCACCAGAGGCCAACTCGTCAACTATAACATTCACCAGAGGCCAATAAATCAACTAGCTCATTCACCGGAGGCCAACTTAACAACTAGCTGCCCATCCACCAGAGGTCAACTAGTCAACTAAAACATCCACCAGAGGACAACTATTCAACTAAAACATTCACCAGAGGCCAACTAATCAACTAGCCCATTCTACAGAGGCCAACCAATCAACTCGCCCATCCACCACACGCCAACTAATCAACTAGCCCATCCACCAGAGGCCAACTAGTCAACTAGCCGCCCATCCACCAGAGGTCATAGGTCAACGTAAACATTCACCAGAGGCCAACTAATCAACGAGCCCATCCACCTGAGGTCAACTAGCCCATCCACCAGAGGTCAACTAGTCAACTATAACATTCACCAGAGGCCAACTAATCAAGTAACCCATTCACCAGAGGCCAACTAATCAACCAGCTGCCCATCCACCAGAGGCCAACTAGTCAACTAAAACATTCACCAGAGGCCAACTAATCAACTAGCCCATTCACCAGAGGCCAACTAGACATCTAGCCGCCCATCCACCAGAGGCCAACTAGTCAACTAAAACATTCACCAGAGGCCAACTAATCAACTAGCCCATTCACCAGAGGCCAACTAGACATCTAGCCGCCCATCCACCAGAGGCCAACTAGTCAACTAAAACATTCACCAGAGGCCAACTAATCAACTAGCCCATCCACCAGAGGCCAACTAGTCAACTAGCCCATCCGCCAGAGGCCAACTAATCAGCTAGCCCATCCACCAGAGGCCAACTAGTCAACTAAAACATTCACCAGAGGCCAACTAATCAACCAGCCCATCCACCAGAGGCCAACTAGTCAACTAAACCATTCACCAGAGGCCAACCAGACAACTAGCCCATCCACCAGAGGCCAACTAATCAACCAGCCCATCCACCACATGCCAACTAATCAACGAGCCCATCCACCAGAGGCCAACTAGACAACTAGCCCATCCACCAGAGGCCAACTAGTCAACGAAAACATTCACCAGCGGCCAACTAATCAACTAGCCGCCCATCAACCAGAGGCCAACTAGTCAACTAAAACATTCACCAGAGGCAACTAATCAACGAGCCCATCCACCAACGGTCAACTCGCCCATCCACCAGAGGCCAACTAGTCAACTAGCCCATCCACTAGAGGCCAACTAGTCACCGAAAACATCCACCAGAGGCCAACTAGTCAACTAGCCCATCCACCGGAGGCCAACTAGTCAACTAAAACATTCACCAGAGGGCAACTAATCAACTAGCCCACTCACCAGAGGCCAACTAGACAACTCGCCGCCCATCCACCAGAGGCCAACTAGTCAACTAAAACATTCACCAGAGGCCAACTAATCCACTAGACCATTCACCAGAGGCCAACTAATCAACTAGCCCATCCACCAGAGGCCAACTAGTCAACTAAAACATTCACCAGAGGCCAACTAATCAACTAGCCCATCCACCACATGTCAACTAATCAACTAGCCCATCCACCAGAGGCCAACTCATCAACCAGCCCATCCACCAAAGGCCAACTAGCCCATCCACCAGAGGCAAAATAGTCAACTCGCCCATCCACCAGAGGCCAACTAATCAACTAGCCCAGCCACCAGAGGCCAACGAGACAACTCGCCCATCCACCAGAGGCCAACTAATCCACTAGCCCAGCCACCAGAGGCCAACTCAGCAACCAGCCCATCCACCAGAGGCCAACTCGTCAACTATAACATTCACCAGAGGCCAATGAATCAACGAGCCCATTCACCAGAGGCCAACTAATCAACTAGCCGCCCATCCACCAGAGGCCAACTAGTCAACTAGCCCATCCACTAGAGGCCAACTTGTCAACTAAAACATACACCACAGGTGGCCAACTAATCAACTAGCCGCCCATCCACCAGAGGCCAACTCGTCAACTAAAACATTCACCAGAGGCCAACTAATCAACTAGCCCATTCACCAGAGGCCAATTAATCAACTGGCCCATCCACCAGCGGCCAATTAGACAACTAGCCACCCATCCACCAGACGCCAACTAGACAACTAGCCGCCCATCCACCACACGCCAACTAATCAACTTGCCCATGCACAAGAGGCCAACTAGTCAACTAGCCGCCCATCCACCAGAGGTCAACTAGTCAACTAAAACATTCACTAGAGGCCAATTAATCAACTAGCCGCCCATCCACCAGAGGCCAACTAGTCAACTAGCCCAAACACTAGAGGCCAACTAGTCAACGAAAACATTCACCAGAGGCCAACTAATCAACTAGCCGCCCATCCACCAGAGGCCAACTCATCAACTAAAACATTCACCAGAGGCCAACTAATCAACTAGCCCATCCAACAGAGGCCAACTAATCAACTAGCACATCCACCAGAGGCCAACTAGTCAACTAGCCGCCCATCCACCAGAGGTCAACGACTCAAATAAAACATTCACCGGAAGCCAACGAATCAACTAGCCCATCCACCAGAGGTCAACTCGCCCATCCACCAGAGGTCAACTAGTCAACTATAACATTCACCAGAGGCCAACTAATCAAGTAGCGCATTCACCAGAGGCCAACTTATCAACTAGCTGCCCATCCAACAGATGCCAACTAGTCAACTAGCCCATCCACCAGAGGCCAACTAGTCAACTAAAACATTCACCAGAGGCCAACTAATCAACTAGCCCCCCATCCACCAGAGGCCAACTAGTCAACTAAAACATTCACTAGAGGCCAACTAATCAACGAGCCCATTCACCAGAGGCCAACCAGACAACTAGCCGCCCATCCACCAGAGGCCAACTCGTCAACTAAAACATTCACCAGAGGCCAACTAATCAACTAGCCCATTAACCAGAGGCCAACGAATCAACTAGCCCATCCACCAGAGGCCAACTAGTCAACTAAAACATTCACCAGAGGCCAACTAATCAACTAGCCACCCATCCACCAGAGGCCAACTAGTCAACTAAAACATTCACTAGAGGCCAACTAATCAACTATCCATTCACCAAAGGCCAACTAGACAACGAGCCGCCCATCCACCAGAGGCCAACTAGTCAACTAAAACATTCACCAGAGGGCAACTAATCAACGAGCCCATTCACCAGAGGCCAACCAGACAACTAGCCGCCCATCCACCAGAGGCCAACTAGTCAACTAAAACCTTCACCAGAGGCCAGCTAATCAACTAGCCCATTCACCAGCGGCCAATTAATCAACTGGCCCATCCACCAGCGGCCAACTAGACAACTAGCCACCCATCCACCAGACGCCAACTAGACAACTAGCCACCCATCCACCACACGCCAACTAATCAACTTGCCCATCCACCAGAGGCCAACTAGTCAACTAGCCGCCCATCCACCAGAGGTCAACTAGTCAACTAAAACATTCACTAGAGGCCAACTAATCAACTAGCCCATCCACCAGAGGTCAACTCGCCCATCCACCAGAGGCCAACTAGTCAACTATAACATTCACCAGAGGCCAACTCATCAAGTAGCCCATTCACCAGAGGCCAACTTATCAACGAGCTGCACATCCACCAGAGGCCAACTAGTCAACTAGCCCATCGACCAGAGGGCAACTAGTCAACTAAAACATTCACCAGAGGCCAATTAATCAACTAGCCGCCCATCCACCAGAGGCCAACTGGTCAACTAGCCCATCCACTAGAGGCCAACTAGTCAACGAAAACATTCACCAGCGGCCAACTAATCAACTAGCCGCCCATCAACCAGAGGCCAACTAGTCAACTAAAACATTCACCAGAGGCAACTAATCAACTAGCCCGTCCACCAACGGTCAACTCGCCCATCCGCCAGAGGCCAACTAGTCAACTAGCCCATCCACTAGAGGCCAACTAGTCAACGAAAACATCCACCAGAGGCCAACTAGTCAACTAGCCCATCCACAGGAGGCCAACTAGTCAACTAAAACATTCACCAGAGGGCAACTAATCAACTAGCCCACTCACCAGAGGCCAACTAGACAACTCGCCGCCCATCCACCAGAGGCCAACTAGTCAACTAAAACATTCACCAGAGGCCAACTAATCCACTAGACCATTCACCAGAGGCCAACTAATCAACTAGCCCATCCACCAGAGGCCAACTAGTCAACTAAAACATTCACCAGAGGCCAACTAATCAACTAGCCCATCCACCACATGTCAACTAATCAACTAGCCCATCCACCAGAGGCCAACTCATCAACCAGCCCATCCACCAAAGGCCAACTAGCCCATCCACCAGAGGCAAAATAGTCAACTCGCCCATCCACCAGAGGCCAACTAATCAACTAGCCCAGCCACCAGAGGCCAACGAGACAAATCGCCCATCCACCAGAGGCCAACTAATCCACTAGCCCAGCCAGCAGAGGCCAACTCAGCAACCAGCCCATCCACCAGAGGCCAACTCGTCAACAAAACATTCACCAGAGGCCAACGAATCAACGAGCCCATTCACCAGAGGCCAACTAATCAACAAGCCGCCCATGCACCAGAGGCCAACTCGTCAACTGGCCCATCCACTAGAGGCCAACTTGTCAACTAAAACATACACCACAGGTGGCCAACTAATCAACTAGCCGCCCATCCACCAGAGGCCAACTCGTCAACTAAAACATTCACCAGAGGCCAACTAATCAACTAGCACAGTCACCAGAGGCCAACTAGACAATGAGCCGCCCATCCACCAGAGGCCAACTAGTCAACTAAAACATTCACCAGAGGGCAACAAATCAACTAGCCCATTCACCAGAGGCCAACTAGACAACTAGCCACCCATCCACCAGAGGCCAGCTAGTCAACTAAAACATTTACCAGAGGCCAACTAATCAACTAGCCCATCCACCAGAGGCCAACTAGTCAACTAGCCCATCCACCAGAGGCCAACTAGTCAACGAAAACATTCACCAGAGGCCAACTAATCAACTAGCCGCCCATCCACCAGAGGCCAACTAGCCAACTAAAACATTCACCAGAGGCCAACTGGTCAACAAAAACATTCACCAGAGGCCAACTAATCAACCAGCCGCCCATCCACCAGAGGCCAACTAGTCAACTAAAACATTCACCAGAGGCAACTAATCAACTAGCCCATCCACCAACGGTCAACTCGCCCATCCACCAGAGGCCAACTATTCAACTCGCCCATCCACCAGAGGCCAACTAATCAACTAGCCCAGCCACCAGAGGCCAACGAGACAACTCGCCCATCCACCAGAGGCCAACTAATCCACTAGCCCAGCCACCAGAGGCCAACTCAGCAACCAGCCCATCCACCAGAGGCCAACTCGTCAACTATAACATTCTACAGAGGCCAACCAATCAACTCGCCCATCCACCACACGCCAACTAATCAACTAGCCCATCCACCAGAGGCTAACTAGTCAACTAGCCGCCCATCCACCAGAGGTCATAGGTCAACGTAAACATTCACCAGAGGCCAACTAATCAACGAGCCCATCCACCTGAGGTCAACTAGCCCATCCACCAGAGGCCAACTCGTCAACTATAACATTCACCAGAGGCCAACGAATCAACGAGCCCATTCACCAGAGGCCAACTAATCAACTAGCCGCCCATCCACCAGAGGCCAACTAGTCAACTAGCCCATCCACTAGAGGCCAACTTGTCAACTAAAACATACACCACAGGTGGCCAACTAATCAACTAGCCGCCCATCCACCAGAGGCCAACTCGTCAACTAAAACATTCACCAGAGGCCAACTAATCAACTAGCACAGTCACCAGAGGCCAACTAGACAATGAGCCGCCCATCCACCAGAGGCCAACTAGTCAACTAAAACATTCACCAGAGGGCAACAAATCAACTAGCCCATTCACCAGAGGCCAACTAGACAACTAGCCGCCCATCCACCAGAGGCCAACTAGTCAACTAAAACATTCACCAGAGGCCAACTAATCAACTAGCCCATTCACCAGAGGCCAACTAATCAACTAGCCCATCCACCAGAGGCCAATTGACAACTAGCCACCCATCCACCAGAGGCCAGCTAGTCAACTAAAACATTTACCAGAGGCCAACTAATCAACTAGCCCATCCACCAGAGGCCAACTAGTCAACTAGCCCATCCACCAGAGGCCAACTAGTCAACGAAAACATTCACCAGAGGCCAACTAATCAACTAGCCGCCCATCCACCAGAGGCCAACTAGCCAACTAAAACATTCACCAGAGGCCAACAAATCAACTAGCAAATCCACCAGAGGCCAACTAGTCAACTAAAACATTCACCAAAGGCCAACTAATCAACGAGCCCATCCACCTGAGGTCAACTAGCCCATCCACCAGAGGTCAACTAGTCAACTATAACATTCACCAGAGGCCAACTAATCAAGTAACCCATTCACCAGAGGCCAACTAATCAACCAGCTGCCCATCCACCAGAGGCCAACTAGTCAACTAAAACATTCACCAGAGGCCAACTAATCAACTAGCCCATTCACCAGAGGCCAACTAGACATCTAGCCGCCCATCCACCAGAGGCCAACTAGTCAACTAAAACATTCACCAGAGGCCAACTAGACAACTAGCCCATCCACCAGAGGCCAACTAGTCAACTAGCCCATCCACCAGAGGCCAACTAATCAGCTAGCCCATCCACCAGAGGCCAACTAGTCAACTAAAACATTCACCAGAGGCCAACTAATCAACTAGCCCATCCACCAGAGGCCAACTAATCAACCAGCCCATCCACCACATGCCAACTAATCAACGAGCCCATCCACCAGAGGCCAACTAGACAACTAGCCCATCCACCAGAGGCCAACTAGTCAACTAAACCATTCACCAGAGGCCAACTAATCAACTAGCCCATCCACCAGAGGCCAACTAATCAACCAGCCCATCCACCACATGCCAACTAATCAACGAGCCCATCCACCAGAGGCCAACTAGACAACTAGCCCATCCACCAGAGGCCAACTAGTCAACGAAAACATTCACCAGCGGCCAACTAATCAACTAGCTGCCCATCAACCAGGGGTCAACTAGTCAACTAAAACATTCACCAGAGGCAACTAATCAACTAGCCCATCCACCAACGGTCAACTCGCCCATCCACCAGAGGCCAACTAGTCAACTAGCCCATCCACTAGAGGCCAACTAGTCAACGAAAACATCCACCAGAGGCCAACTAGTCAACTAGCCCATCCACCGGAGGCCAACTAGTCAACTAAAACATTCACCAGAGGGCAACTAATCAACTAGCCCACTCACCAGAGGCCAACTAGACAACTCGCCGCCCATCCACCAGAGGCCAACTAGTCAACTAAAACATTCACCAGAGGCCAACTAATCCACTAGACCATTCACCAGAGGCCAACTAATCAACTAGCCCATCCACCAGAGGCCAACTAGTCAACTAAAACATTCACCAGAGGCCAACTAATCAACTAGCCCATCCACCACATGTCAACTAATCAACTAGCCCATCCACCAGAGGCCAACTCATCAACCAGCCCATCCACCAAAGGCCAACTAGCCCATCCACCAGAGGCAAAATAGTCAACTCGCCCATCCACCAGAGGCCAACTAATCAACTAGCCCAGCCACCAGAGGCCAACGAGACAACTCGCCCATCCACCAGAGGCCAACTAGACAACTAGCCGCCCATGCACCAGAGGCCAACTAGTCAACTAAAACATTCACCAGAGGCCAACTAATCAACTAGCCCATTCACCAGAGGCCAACTAATCAACTAGCCCATTCACCAGAGGCCAACTAGTCAACTAGCCCATCCACCAGAGGCCAACTAGTCAACGAAAACATTCACCAGAGGCCAATTAATCAACTAGCCGCCCATCCACCAGAGGCCAACTAGCCAACTAAAACATTCACCAGAGGCCAACTAATCAACTAGCCGCCCATCCACCATAGGCCAACTAGTCAACTAAAACATTCACCAGAGGCAACTAATCAACTAGCCCATCCACCAACGGTCAACTCGCCCATCCACCAGAGGCCAACTATTCAACTCGCCCATCCACCAGAGGCCAACTAATCAACTAGCCCAGCCACCAGAGGCCAACGAGACAACTCGCCCATCCACCAGAGGCCAACTAATCCACTAGCCCAGCCACCAGAGGCCAACTCAGCAACCAGCCCATCCACTAGAGGGCAACTCGTCAACTATAACATTCACCAGAGGCCAATAAATCAACGAGCTCATTCACCGGAGGCCAACTTAACAACTAGCTGCCCATCCACCAGAGGTCAACTAGTCAACTAAAACATCCACCAGAGGACAACTATTCAACTAAAACATTCACCAGAGGCCAACTAATCAACTAGCCCATTCTACAGAGGCCATCCAATCAACTCGCCCATCCACCACACGCCAACTAATCAACTAGCCCATCCACCAGAGGCCAACTAGTCAACTAAAACATTCACCAGAGGGCAACAAATCAACTAGCCCATTCACCAGAGGCCAACTAGACAACTAGCCGCCCATCCACCAGAGGCCAACTAGTCAACTAAAACATTCACCAGAGGCCAACTAATCAACTAGCCCATTCACCAGAGGCCAACTAATCAACTAGCCCATCCACCAGAGGCCAATTGACAACTAGCCACCCATCCACCAGAGGCCAGCTAGTCAACTAAAACATTTACCAGAGGCCAACTAATCAACTAGCCCATCCACCAGAGGCCAACTAGTCAACTAGCCCATCCACCAGAGGCCAACTAGTCAACGAAAACATTCACCAGAGGCCAACTAATCAACTAGCCGCCCATCCACCAGAGGCCAACTAGCCAACTAAAACATTCACCAGAGGCCAACAAATCAACTAGCAAATCCACCAGAGGCCAACTAGTCAACTAAAACATTCACCAAAGGCCAACTAATCAACGAGCCCATCCACCTGAGGTCAACTAGCCCATCCACCAGAGGTCAACTAGTCAACTATAACATTCACCAGAGGCCAACTAATCAAGTAACCCATTCACCAGAGGCCAACTAATCAACCAGCTGCCCATCCACCAGAGGCCAACTAGTCAACTAAAACATTCACCAGAGGCCAACTAATCAACTAGCCCATTCACCAGAGGCCAACTAGACATCTAGCCGCCCATCCACCAGAGGCCAACTAGTCAACTAAAACATTCACCAGAGGCCAACTAATCAACTAGCCCATCCACCAGAGGCCAACTAGTCAACTAGCCCATCCACCAGAGGCCAACTAATCAGCTAGCCCATCCACCAGAGGCCAACTAGTCAAGTAAAACATTCAACAGAGGCCAATTAATCAACTAGCCCATCCACCAGAGGCCAACTAATCAACCAGCCCATCCACCACATGCCAACTAATCAACGAGCCCATCCACCAGAGGCCAACTAGACAACTAGCCCATCCACCAGAGGCCAACTAGTCAACTAAACCATTCACCAGAGGCCAACTAATCAACTAGCCCATCCACCAGAGGCCAACTAATCAACCAGCCCATCCACCACATGCCAACTAATCAACGAGCCCATCCACCAGAGGCCAACTAGACAACTAGCCCATCCACCAGAGGCCAACTAGTCAACGAAAACATTCACCAGCGGCCAACTAATCAACTAGCTGCCCATCAACCAGGGGTCAACTAGTCAACTAAAACATTCACCAGAGGCAACTAATCAACTAGCCCATCCACCAACGGTCAACTCGCCCATCCACCAGAGGCCAACTAGTCAACTAGCCCATCCACTAGAGGCCAACTAGTCAACGAAAACATCCACCAGAGGCCAACTAGTCAACTAGCCCATCCACCGGAGGCCAACTAGTCAACTAAAACATTCACCAGAGGGCAACTAATCAACTAGCCCACTCACCAGAGGCCAACTAGACAACTCGCCGCCCATCCACCAGAGGCCAACTAGTCAACTAAAACATTCACCAGAGGCCAACTAATCCACTAGACCATTCACCAGAGGCCAACTAATCAACTAGCCCATCCACCAGAGGCCAACTAGTCAACTAAAACATTCACCAGAGGCCAACTAATCAACTAGCCCATCCACCACATGTCAACTAATCAACTAGCCCATCCACCAGAGACCAACTCATCAACCAGCCCATCCACCAAAGGCCAACTAGCCCATCCACCAGAGGCAAAATAGTCAACTCGCCCATCCACCAGAGGCCAACTAATCAACTAGCCCAGCCACCAGAGGCCAACGAGACAACTCGCCCATCCACCAGAGGCCAACTAGACAACTAGCCGACCATGCACCAGAGGCCAACTAGTCAACTAAAACATTCACCAGAGGCCAACTAATCAACTAGCCCATTCACCAGAGGCCAACTAATCAACTAGCCCATTCACCGGAGGCCAACTAGTCAAGTAGCCCATCCACCAGAGGCCAACTAGTCAACGAAAACATTCACCAGAGGCCAATTAATCAACTAGCCGCCCATCCACCAGAGGCCAAATAGCCAACTAAAACATTCACCAGAGGCCAACTAGTCAACAAAAACATTCACCAGAGGCCAACTAATCAACTAGCCGCCCATCCACCAGAGGCCAACTAGTCAACTAAAACATTCACCAGAGGCAACTAATCAACTAGCCCATCCACCAACGGTCAACTCGCCCATCCACCAGAGGCCAACTATTCAACTCGCCCATCCACCAGAGGCCAACTAATCAACTAGCCCAGCCACCAGAGGCCAACGAGACAACTCGCCCATCCACCAGAGGCCAACTAATCCACTAGCCCATCCACCAGAGGTCAACTAGTCAACTATAACATTCACCAGAGGCCAACTAATCAAGTAACCCATTCACCAGAGGCCAACTAATCAACCAGCTGCCCATCCACCAGAGGCCAACTAGTCAACTAATACATTCACCAGAGGCCAACTAATCAACTAGCCCATTCACCAGAGGCCAACTAGACATCTAGCCGCCCATCCACCAGAGGCCAACTAGTCAACTAAAACATTCACCAGAGGCCAACTAATCAACTAGCCCATCCACCAGAGGCCAACTAGTCAACTAGCCCATCCACCAGAGGCCAACTAATCAGCTAGCCCATCCACCAGAGGCCAACTAGTCAACTAAAACATTCACCAGAGGCCAACTAATCAACTAGCCCATCCACCAGAGGCCAACTAATCAACCAGCCCATCCACCACATGCCAACTAATCAACGAGCCCATCCACCAGAGGCCAACTAGACAACTAGCCCATCCACCAGAGGCCAACTAGTCAACGAAAACATTCACCAGCGGCCAACTAATCAACTAGCTGCCCATCAACCAGAGGCCAACTAGTCAACTAAAACATTCACCAGAGGCAACTAATCAACTAGCCCATCCACCAACGGTCAACTCGCCCATCCACCAGAGGCCAACTAGTCAACTAGCCCATCCACTAGAGGCCAACTAGTCAACGAAAACATCCACCAGAGGCCAACTAGTCAACTAGCCCATCCACCGGAGGCCAACTAGTCAACTAAAACATTCACCAGAGGGCAACTAATCAACTAGCCCATCCACCAGAGGCCAACTAGTCAACTAAAACATTCACCAGAGGCCAACTAATCAACTAGCCCATCCACCACATGTCAACTAATCAACTAGCCCATCCACCAGAGGCCAACTCATCAACCAGCCCATCCACCAAAGGCCAACTTGCCCATCCACCAGAGGCAAAATAGTCAACTCGCCCATCCACCAGAGGCCAACTAATCAACTAGCCCAGCCACCAGAGGCCAACGAGACAACTCGCCCATCCACCAGAGGCCAACTAATCCACTAGCCCAGCCACCAGAGGCCAACTCAGCAACCAGCCCATCCACCAGAGGCCAACTCGTCAACGATAACATTCACCAGAGGCCAACGACTCAACGAGCCCATTCACCAGAGGCCAACTAATCAACTAGCCGCCCATCCACCAGAGGCCAACTAGTCAACTAGCCCATCCACTAGAGGCCAACTTGTCAACTAAAACATACACCACAGGTGGCCAACTAATCAACGAGCCGCCCATCCACCAGAGGCCAACTCGTCAACTAAAACATTCACCAGAGGCCAACTAATCAACTAGCACAGTCACCAGAGGCCAACTAGACAATGAGCCGCCCATCCACCAGAGGCCAACTAGTCAACTAAAACATTCACCAGAGGGCAACAAATCAACCAGCCCATTCACCAGAGGCCAACTAGACAACTAGCCGCCCATCCACCAGAGGCCAACTAGTCAACTAAAACATTCACCAGAGGCCAACTAATCAACTAGCCCATTCACCAGAGGCCAACTAATCAACTAGCCCATCCACCAGAGCCCAATTGACAACTAGCCACCCATCCACCAGAGGCCAGCTAGTCAACTAAAACATTTACCAGAGGCCAACTAATCAACTAGCCCATCCACCAGAGGCCAACTAGTCAACTAGCCCATCCACCAGAGGCCAACTAGTCAACGAAAACATTCACCAGAGGCCAACTAATCAACTAGCCGCCCATCCACCAGAGGCCAACTAGCCAACTAAAACATTCACCAGAGGCCAACAAATCAACTAGCCCATTCACCAGAGGCCAACTTAACAACTAGTTTCTCATCCACCAGAGGCCAACTAATCATCTAGCCCATCCACCAGAGGCCAACTAGTCAACTCGCCGATACACCAGAGGCCAACTAATCAACTAGCCCATCCACCAGAGGCCAACTAGTCAACTAAAACATTCACCAAAGGCCAACTAATCAACCAGCCCATTCACCAGAGGCCATCTAATCAACAAGCCCATCCACCAGAGGCCAACTAGACAACTACCCGCCCATCCACCAGAGGCCAACTCATCAACTAAAACATTCACCAGAGGCCAACTAATCCACTAGACCATTCACCAGAGGCCAACTAATCAACTAGCCCATCCACCAGAGGCCAACTAGTCAACTAAAACATTCACCAGAGGCCAACTAATCAACTAGCCCATCCACCACATGTCAACTAATCAACTAGCCCATCCACCAGAGGCCAACTCATCAACCAGCCCATCCACCAAAGGCCAACTAGCCCATCCACCAGAGGCAAAATAGTCAACTCGCCCATCCACCAGAGGCCAACTAATCAACTAGCCCAGCCACCAGAGGCCAACGAGACAAATCGCCCATCCACCAGAGGCCAACTAATCCACTAGCCCAGCCACCAGAGGCCAACTCAGCAACCAGCCCATCCACCAGAGGCCAACTCGTCAACTATAACATTCACCAGAGGCCAACGAATCAACGAGCCCATTCACCAGAGGCCAACTAATCAACTAGCCGCCCATCCACCAGAGGCCAACTAGTCAACTAGCCCATCCACTAGAGGCCAACTTGTCAACTAAAACATACACCACAGGTGGCCAACTAATCAACTAGCCGCCCATCCACCAGAGGCCAACTCGTCAACTAAAACATTCACCAGAGGCCAACTAATCAACTAGCACAGTCACCAGAGGCCAACTAGACAATGAGCCGCCCATCCACCAGAGGCCAACTAGTCAACTAAAACATTCACCAGAGGGCAACAAATCAACTAGCCCATTCACCAGAGGCCAACTAGACAACTAGCCGCCCATCCACCAGAGGCCAACTAGTCAACTAAAACATTCACCAGAGGCCAACTAATCAACTAGCCCATTCACCAGAGGCCAACTAATCAACTAGCCCATCCACCAGAGGCCAATTGACAACTAGCCACCCATCCACCAGAGGCCAGCTAGTCAACTAAAACATTTACCAGAGGCCAACTAATCAACTAGCCCATCCACCAGAGGCCAACTAGTCAACTAGCCCATCCACCAGAGGCCAACTAGTCAACGAAAACATTCACCAGAGGCCAACTAATCAACTAGCCGCCCATCCACCAGAGGCCAACTAGCCAACTAAAACATTCACCAGAGCCAACAAATCAACTAGCCCATTCACCAGAGGCCAACTTAACAACTAGTTTCTCATCCACCAGAGGCCAACTAATCAACTAGCCCATCCACCAGAGGCCAACTAGTCAACTAAAACATTCACCAAAGGCCAACTAATCAACCAGCCCATTCACCAGAGGCCATCTAATCAACAAGCCCATCCACCAGAGGCCAACTAGACAACTACCCGCCCATCCACCAGAGGCCAACTCATCAACTAAAACATTCACCAGAGGCCAACTAATCAACTAGCCCATCCACCAGAGGCCAACTAATCAACTAGCCCATCCACCAGAGGCCAACTAGTTAACTAGCCCATCCACCAGAGGCCAACTAGACAACTCGCCGCCCATCCACCAGAGGCCAACTAGTCAACTAAAACATTCACCAGAGGCCAGCTAATCAACTAGCCCATTCACCAGCGGCCAATTAATCAACTGGCCCATCCACCAGCGGCCAACTAGACAACTAGCCACCCATCCACCAGACGCCAACTAGACAACTCGCCACCCATCCACCACACGCCAACTAATCAACTTGCCCATCCACCAGAGGCCAACTAGTCAACTAGCCGCCCATCCACCAGAGGTCAACTAGTCAACTAAAACATTCACTAGAGGCCAACTAATCAACTAGCCCATCCACCAGAGGTCAACTCGCCCATCCACCAGAGGCCAACTAGTCAACTATAACATTCACCAGAGGCCAACTCATCAAGTAGCCCATTCACCAGAGGCCAACTTATCAACGAGCTGCACATCCACCAGAGGCCAACTAGTCAACTAGCCCATCGACCAGAGGGCAACTAGTCAACTAAAACATTCACCAGAGGCCAATTAATCAACTAGCCGCCCATCCACCAGAGGCCAACTAGTCAACTAGCCCATCCACTAGAGGCCAACTAGTCAACGAAAACATTCACCAGCGGCCAACTAATCAACTAGCCGCCCATCAACCAGAGGCCAACTAGTCAACTAAAACATTTACCAGAGGCAACTAATCAACTAGCCCGTCCACCAACGGTCAACTCGCCCATCCGCCAGAGGCCAACTAGTCAACTAGCCCATCCACTAGAGGCCAACTAGTCAACGAAAACATCCACCAGAGGCCAACTAGTCAACTAGCCCATCCACCGGAGGCCAACTAGTCAACTAAAACATTCACCAGAGGGCAACTAATCAACTAGCCCACTCACCAGAGGCCAACTAGACAACTCGCCGCCCATCCACCAGAGGCCAACTAGTCAACTAAAACATTCACCAGAGGCCAACTAATCCACTAGCCCAGCCACCAGAGGCCAACTCAGCAACCAGCCCATCCACCATAGGCCAACTCGTCAACAAAACATTCACCAGAGGCCAACGAATCAACGAGCCCATTCACCAGAGGCCAACTAATCAACAAGCCGCCCATCCACCAGAGGCCAACTAGTCAACTAGCCCATCCACTAGAGGCCAACTTGTCAACTAAAACATACACCACAGGTGGCCAACTAATCAACTAGCCGCCCATCCACCAGAGGCCAACTTGTCAACTAAAACATTCACCAGAGGCCAACTAATCAACTAGCACAGTCACCAGAGGCCAACTAGACAATGAGCCGCCCATCCACCAGAGGCCAACTAGTCAACTAAAACATTCACCAGAGGGCAACAAATCAACTAGCCCATTCACCAGAGGCCAACTAGACAACTAGCCGCCCATCCACCAGAGGCCAACTAGTCAACTAAAACATTCACCAGAGGCCAACTAATCAACTAGCCCATTCACCAGAGGCCAACTAATCAACTAGCCCATCCACCAGAGGCCAATTGACAACTAGCCACCCATCCACCAGAGGCCAGCTAGTCAACTAAAACATTTACCAGAGGCCAACTAATCAACTAGCCCATCCACCAGAGGCCAACTAGTCAACTAGCCCATCCACCAGAGGCCAACTAGTCAACGAAAACATTCACCAGAGGCCAACTAATCAACTAGCCGCCCATCCACCAGAGGCCAACTAGCCAACTAAAACATTCACCAGAGGCCAACAAATCAACTAGCCCATTCACCAGAGGCCAACTTAACAACTAGTTTCTCATCCACCAGAGGCCAACTAATCAACTAGCCCATCCACCAGAGGCCAACTAGTCAACTAAAACATTCACCAAAGGCCAACTAATCAACCAGCCCATTCACCAGAGGCCATCTAATCAACAAGCCCATCCACCAGAGGCCAACTAGACAACTACCCGCCCATCCACCAGAGGCCAACTCATCAACTAAAACATTCACCAGAGGCCAACTAATCAACTAGCCCATCCACCAGAGGCCAACTAATCAACTAGCCCATCCACCAGAGGCCAACTAGTTAACTAGCCCATCCACCAGAGGCCAACTAGTCAAGTAAAACATTCAACAGAGGCCAACTAATCAAATAACCCATCCACCAGAGGCCAACTCGTCAACTCGCCCATACACCAGAGGCCAACTAATCAACAAGCCCATTCACCAGAGGCCAACTAATCAACTAGCCGCCCATCCACCAGAGGCCAACTCGTCAACTAAAACATTCACCAGAGGGCAACAAATCAACTAGCCCATTCACCAGAGGCCAACTAGACAACTAGCCGCCCATGCACCAGAGGCCAACTAGTCAACTAAAACATTCACCAGAGGCCAACTAATCAACTAGCCCATTCACCAGAGGCCAACTAATCAACTAGCCCATCCACCAGAGGCCAACTAGTCAACTAGCCCATCCACCAGAGGCCAACTAGCCAACTAAAACATTCACCAGAGGCCAACTGGTCAACAAAAACATTCACCAGAGGCCAACTAATCAACTAGCCGCCCATCCACCAGAGGCCAACTAGTCAACTAAAACATTCACCAGAGGCAACTAATCAACTAGCCCATCCACCAACGGTCAACTCGCCCATCCACCAGAGGCCAACTATTCAACTCGCCCATCCACCAGAGGCCAACTAATCAACTATCCCAGCCACCAGAGGCCAACGAGACAACTCGCCCATCCACCAGAGGCCAACTAATCCACTAGCCCAGCCACCAAAGGCCAACTCAGCAACCAGCCCATCCACCAGAGGCCAACTCGTCAACTATAACATTCACCAGAGGCCAATAAATCAACTAGCTCATTCACCGGAGGCCAACTTAACAACTAGCTGCCCATCCACCAGAGGTCAACTAGTCAACTAAAACATCCACCAGAGGACAACTATTCAACTAAAACATTCACCAGAGGCCAACTAATCAACGAGCCCATTCTACAGAGGCCAACCAATCAACTCGCCCATCCACCACACGCCAACTAATCAACTAGCCCATCCACCAGAGGCCAACTAGTCAACTAGCCGCCCATCCACCAGAGGTCATAGGTCAACGTAAACATTCACCAGAGGCCAACTAATCAACGAGCCCATCCACCTGAGGTCAACTAGCCCATCCACCAGAGGCCAACTCGTCAACTATAACATTCACCAGAGGCCAACGAATCAACGAGCCCATTCACCAGAGGCCAACTAATCAACTAGCCGCCCATCCACCAGAGGCCAACTAGTCAACTAGCCCATCCACTAGAGGCCAACTTGTCAACTAAAACATACACCACAGGTGGCCAACTAATCAACTAGCCGCCCATCCACCAGAGGCCAACTCGTCAACTAAAACATTCACCAGAGGGCAACAAATCAACTAGCCCATTCACCAGAGGCCAACTAGACAACTAGCCGCCCATCCACCAGAGGCCAACTAGTCAACTAAAACATTCACCAGAGGCCAACTAATCAACTAGCCCATTCACCAGAGGCCAACTAATCAACTAGCCCATCCACCAGAGGCCAATTGACAACTAGCCACCCATCCACCAGAGGCCAGCTAGTCAACTAAAACATTTACCAGAGGCCAACTAATCAACTAGCCCATCCACCAGAGGCCAACTAGTCAACTAGCCCATCCACCAGAGGCCAACTAGTCAACGAAAACATTCACCAAAGGCCAACTAATCAACTAGCCGCCCATCCACCAGAGGCCAACTAGCCAACTAAAACATTCACCAGAGGCCAACAAATCAACTAGCAAATCCACCAGAGGCCAACTAGTCAACTAAAACATTCACCAAAGGCCAACTAATCAACGAGCCCATCCACCTGAGGTCAACTAGCCCATCCACCAGAGGTCAACTAGTCAACTATAACATTCACCAGAGGCCAACTAATCAAGTAACCCATTCACCAGAGGCCAACTAATCAACCAGCTGCCCATCCACCAGAGGCCAACTAGTCAACTAAAACATTCACCAGAGGCCAACTAATCAACTAGCCCATTCACCAGAGGCCAACTAGACATCTAGCCGCCCATCCACCAGAGGCCAACTAGTCAACTAAAACATTCACCAGAGGCCAACTAATCAACTAGCCCATCCACCAGAGGCCAACTAGTCAACTAGCCCATCCACCAGAGGCCAACTAATCAGCTAGCCCATCCACCAGAGGCCAACTAGTCAACTAAAACATTCACCAGAGGCCAACTAATCAACTAGCCCATCCACCAGAGGCCAACTAATCAACCAGCCCATCCACCACATGCCAACTAATCAACGAGCCCATCCACCAGAGGCCAACTAGACAACTAGCCCATCCACCAGAGGCCAACTAGTCAACTAAACCATTCACCAGAGGCCAACTAATCAACTAGCCCATCCACCAGAGGCCAACTAATCAACCAGCCCATCCACCACATGCCAACTAATCAACGAGCCCATCCACCAGAGGCCAACTAGACAACTAGCCCATCCACCAGAGGCCAACTAGTCAACGAAAACATTCACCAGCGGCCAACTAATCAACTAGCTGCCCATCAACCAGGGGTCAACTAGTCAACTAAAACATTCACCAGAGGCAACTAATCAACTAGCCCATCCACCAACGGTCAACTCGCCCATCCACCAGAGGCCAACTAGTCAACTAGCCCATCCACTAGAGGCCAACTAGTCAACGAAAACATCCACCAGAGGCCAACTAGTCAACTAGCCCATCCACCGGAGGCCAACTAGTCAACTAAAACATTCACCAGAGGGCAACTAATCAACTAGCCCACTCACCAGAGGCCAACTAGACAACTCGCCGCCCATCCACCAGAGGCCAACTAGTCAACTAAAACATTCACCAGAGGCCAACTAATCAACTAGCCCATCCACCAGAGGCCAACTAGTCAACTAAAACATTCGCCAGAGGCCAACTAATCAACTAGCCCATCCACCACATGTCAACTAATCAACTAGCCCATCCACCAGAGGCCAACTCATCAACCAGCCCATCCACCAAAGGCCAACTAGCCCATCCACCAGAGGCAAAATAGTCAACTCGCCCATCCACCAGAGGCCAACTAATCAACTAGCCCAGCCACCAGAGGCCAACGAGACAACTCGCCCATCCACCAGAGGCCAACTAGACAACTAGCCGCCCATGCACCAGAGGCCAACTAGTCAACTAAAACATTCACCAGAGGCCAACTAATCAACTAGCCCATTCACCAGAGGCCAACTAATCAACTAGCCCATTCACCAGAGGCCAACTAGTCAACTAGCCCATCCACCAGAGGCCAACTAGTCAACGAAAACATTCACCAGAGGCCAATTAATCAACTAGCCGCCCATCCACCAGAGGCCAACTAGTCAACTAAAACATTCACCAGAGGCAACTAATCAACTAGCCCATCCACCAACGGTCAACTCGCCCATCCACCAGAGGCCAACTATTCAACTCGCCCATCCACCAGAGGCCAACTAATCAACTAGCCCAGCCACCAGAGGCCAACGAGACAACTCGCCCATCCACCAGAGGCCAACTAATCCACTAGCCCAGCCACCAGAGGCCAACTCAGCAACCAGCCCATCCACTAGAGGCCAACTCGTCAACTATAACATTCACCAGAGGCCAATAAATCAACTAGCTCATTCACCGGAGGCCAACTTAACAACTAGCTGCCCATCCACCAGAGGTCAACTAGTCAACTAAAACATCCACCAGAGGACAACTATTCAACTAAAACATTCACCAGAGGCCAACTAATCAACTAGCCCATTCTACAGAGACCAACCAATCAACTCGCCCATCCACCACACGCCAACTAATCAACTAGCCCATCCACCAGAGGCCAACTAGTCAACTAGCCGCCCATCCACCAGAGGTCATAGGTCAACGTAAACATTCACCAGAGGCCAAATAATCAACGAGCCCATCCACCTGAGGTCAACTAGCCCATCCACCAGAGGTCAACTAGTCAACTATAACATTCACCAGAGGCCAACTAATCAAGTAACCCATTCACCAGAGGCCAACTAATCAACCAGCTGCCCATCCACCAGAGGCCAACTAGTCAACTAATACATTCACCAGAGGCCAACTAGCCCATTCACCAGAGGCCAACTAGACATCTAGCCGCCCATCCACCAGAGGCCAACTAGTCAACTAAAACATTCACCTAGGCCAACTAATCAACTAGCCCATCCACCAGAGGCCAACTAGTCAACTAGCCCATCCACCAGAGGCCAACTAATCAGCTAGCCCATCCACCAGAGGCCAACTAGACAACTAAAACATTCACCAGAGGCCAACTAATCAACTAGCCCATCCACCAGAGGCCAACTAATCAACCAGCCCATCCACCACATGCCAACTAATCAACGAGCCCATCCACCAGAGGCCAACTAGACAACTAGCCCATCCACCAGAGGCCAACTAGTCAACGAAAACATTCACCAGCGGCCAACTAATCAACTAGCTGCCCATCAACCAGAGGCCAACTAGTCAACTAAAACATTCACCAGAGGCAACTAATCAACTAGCCCATCCACCAACGGTCAACTCGCCCATCCACCAGAGGCCAACTAGTCAACTAGCCCATCCACTAGAGGCCAACTAGTCAACGAAAACATCCACCAGAGGCCAACTAGTCAACTAGCCCATCCACCGGAGGCCAACTAGTCAACTAAAACATTCACCAGAGGGCAACTAATCAACTAGCCCACTCACCAGAGGCCAACTAGACAACTCGCCGCCCGTCCACCAGAGGCCAACTAGTCAACTAAAACATTCACCAGAGGCCAACTAGTCAACTAAAACATTCACCAGAGGCCAACTAATCAACTAGCCCATCCACCACATGTCAACTAATCAACTAGCCCATCCACCAGAGGCCAACTCATCAACCAGCCCATCCACCAAAGGCCAACTTGCCCATCCACCAGAGGCAAAATAGTCAACTCGCCCATCCACCAGAGGCCAACTAATCAACTAGCCCAGCCACCAGAGGCCAACGAGACAACTCGCCCATCCACCAGAGGCCAACTAATCCACTAGCCCAGCCACCAGAGGCCAACTCAGCAACCAGCCCATCCACCAGAGGCCAACTCGTCAACTATAACATTCACCAGAGGCCAACGAATCAACGAGCCCATTCACCAGAGGCCAACTAATCAACTAGCCGCCCATCCACCAGAGGCCAACTAGTCAACTAGCCCATCCACTAGAGGCCAACTTGTCAACTAAAACATACACCACAGGTGGCCAACTAATCAACTAGCCGCCCATCCACCAGAGGCCAACTCGTCAACTAAAACATTCACCAGAGGCCAACTAATCAACTAGCACAGTCACCAGAGGCCAACTAGACAATGAGCCGCCCATCCACCAGAGGCCAACTAGTCAACTAAAACATTCACCAGAGGGCAACAAATCAACCAGCCCATTCACCAGAGGCCAACTAGACAACTAGCCGCCCATCCACCAGAGGCCAACTAGTCAACTAAAACATTCACCAGAGGCCAACTAATCAACTAGCCCATTCACCAGAGGCCAACTAATCAACTAGCCCATCCACCAGAGGCCAATTGACAACTAGCCACCCATCCACCAGAGGCCAGCTAGTCAACTAAACATTTACCAGAGGCCAACTAATCAACTAGCCCATCCACCAGAGGCCAACTAGTCAACTAGCCCATCCACCAGAGGCCAACTAGTCAACGAAAACATTCACCAGAGGCCAACTAATCAACTAGCCGCCCATCCACCAGAGGCCAACTAGCCAACTAAAACATTCACCAGAGGCCAACAAATCAACTAGCCCATTCACCAGAGGCCAACTTAACAACTAGTTTCTCATCCACCAGAGGCCAACTAATCATCTAGCCCATCCACCAGAGGCCAACTAGTCAACTCGCCGATACACCAGAGGCCAACTAATCAACTAGCCCATCCACCAGAGGCCAACTAGTCAACTAAAACATTCACCAAAGGCCAACTAATCAACCAGCCCATTCACCAGAGGCCATCTAATCAACAAGCCCATCCACCAGAGGCCAACTAGACAACTACCCGCCCATCCACCAGAGGCCAACTCATCAACTAAAACATTCACCAGAGGCCAACTAATCAACTAGCCCATCCACCAGAGGCCAACTAATCAACTAGCCCATCCACCAGAGGCCAACTAGTTAACTAGCCCATCCACCAGAGGCCAACTAGTCAAGTAAAACATTCAACAGAGGCCAACTAATCAACTAGCCCATCCACCAGAGGCCAACTAATCAACTAGCCCATCCACCAGAGACCAAATAACCCATCCACCAGAGGCCAACTCGTCAACTCGCCCATCCACCAGAGGCCAACTAATCAACAAGCCCATTCACCAGAGGCCAACTAATCAACTAGCCGCCCATCCACCAGAGGCCAACTCGTCAACTAAAACATTCACCAGAGGGCAACAAATCAACTAGCCCATTCACCAGAGGCCAACTAGACAACTAGCCGCCCATGCACCAGAGGCCAACTAGTCAACTAAAACATTCACCAGAGGCCAACTAATCAACTAGCCCATTCACCAGAGGCCAACTAATCAACTAGCCCATCCACCAGAGGCCAACTAGTCAACTAGCCCATCCACCAGAGGCCAACTAGTCAACGAAAACATTCACCAGAGGCCAACTAATCAACTAGCCGCCCATCCACCAGAGGCCAACTAGCCAACTAAAACATTCACCAGAGGCCAACTAGTCAACAAAAACATTCACCAGAGGCCAACTAATCAACTAGCCGCCCATCCACCAGAGGCCAACTAGTCAACTAAAACATTCACCAGAGGCAACTAATCAACTAGCCCATCCACCAACGGTCAACTCGCCCATCCACCAGAGGCCAACTAATCCACTAGCCCAGCCACCAGAGGCCAACTCAGCAACCAGCCCATCCACCAGAGGCCAACTCGTTAACTATAACATTCACCAGAGGCCAACGAATCAACGAGCCCATTCACCAGAGGCCAACTAATCAACTAGCCGCCCATCCACCAGAGGCCAACTAGTCAACTAGCCCATCCACTAGAGGCCAACTTGTCAACTAAAACATACACCACAGGTGGCCAACTAATCAACTAGCCGCCCATCCACCGGCCAACTCGTCAACTAAAACATTCACCAGAGGCCAACTAATCAACGAGCACAGTCACCAGAGGCCAACTAGACAATGAGCCGCCCATCCACCAGAGGCCAACTAGTCAACTAAAACATTCACCAGAGGGCAACAAATCAACTAGCCCATTCACCAGAGGCCAAGTAGACAACTAGCCGCCCATCCACCAGAGGCCAGCTAGTCAACTAAAACATTTACCAGAGGCCAACTAATCAACTAGCCCATCCACCAGAGGCCAACTAGTCAACTAGCCCATCCACCAGAGGCCAACTAGTCAACGAAAACATTCACCAGAGGCCAACTAATCAACTAGCCGCCCATCCACCAGAGGCCAACTAGCCAACTAAAACATTCACCAGAGGCCAACAAATCAACGAGCCCATTCACCAGAGGCCAACTTAACAACTAGTTTCTCATCCACCAGAGGCCAACTAATCAACTAGCCCATCCACCAGAGGCCAACTAGTCAACTAAAACATTCACCAAAGGCCAACTAATCAACCAGCCCATTCACCAGAGGCCATCTAATCAACAAGCCCATCCACCAGAGGCCAACTAGACAACTACCCGCCCATCCACCAGAGGCCAACTCATCAACTAAAACATTCACCAGAGGCCAACTAATCAACTAGCCCATCCACCAGAGGCCAACTAATCAACTAGCCCATCCACCAGAGGCCAACTAGTTAACTAGCCCATCCACCAGAGGCCAACTAGTCAAGTAAAACATTCAACAGAGGCCAACTAATCAACTAGCCCATCCACCAGAGGCCAACTAATCAACTAGCCCATCCACCAGAGACCAAATAACCCATCCACCAGAGGCCAACTCGTCAACTCGCCCATCCACCAGAGGCCAACTAATCAACAAGCCCATTCACCAGAGGCCAACTAATCAACTAGCCGCCCATCCACCAGAGGCCAACTCGTCAACTAAAACATTCACCAGAGGGCAACAAATCAACTAGCCCATTCACCAGAGGCCAACTAGACAACTAGCCGCCCATGCACCAGAGGCCAACTAGTCAACTAAAACATTCACCAGAGGCCAACTAATCAACTAGCCCATTCACCAGAGGCCAACTAATCAACTAGCGCATCCACCAGAGGCCAACTAGTCAACTAGCCCATCCACCAGAGGCCAACTAGTCAACGAAAACATTCACCAGAGGCCAACTAATCAACTAGCCGCCCATCCACCAGAGGCCAACTAGCCAACTAAAACATTCACCAGAGGCCAACTAGTCAACAAAAACATTCACCAGAGGCCAACTAATCAACTAGCCGCCCATCCACCAGAGGCCAACTAGCCAACTAAAACATTCACCAGAGGCCAACAAATCAACTAGCCCATTCACCAGAGGCCAACTTAACAACTAGTTTCTCATCCACCAGAGGCCAACTAATCATCTAGCCCATCCACCAGAGGCCAACTAGTCAACTCGCCGATACACCAGAGGCCAACTAATCAACTAGCCCATCCACCAGAGGCCAACTAGTCAACTAAAACATTCACCAAAGGCCAACTAATCAACCAGCCCATTCACCAGAGGCCATCTAATCAACAAGCCCATCCACCAGAGGCCAACTAGACAACTACCCGCCCATCCACCAGAGGCCAACTCATCAACTAAAACATTCACCAGAGGCCAACTAATCAACTAGCCCATCCACCAGAGGCCAACTAATCAACTAGCCCATCCACCAGAGGCCAACTAGTTAACTAGCCCATCCACCAGAGGCCAACTAGTCAAGTAAAACATTCAACAGAGGCCAACTAATCAACTAGCCCATCCACCAGAGGCCAACTAATCAACTAGCCCATCCACCAGAGACCAAATAACCCATCCACCAGAGGCCAACTCGTCAACTCGCCCATCCACCAGAGGCCAACTAATCAACAAGCCCATTCACCAGAGGCCAACTAATCAACTAGCCGCCCATCCACCAGAGGCCAACTCGTCAACTAAAACATTCACCAGAGGGCAACAAATCAACTAGCCCATTCACCAGAGGCCAACTAGACAACTAGCCGCCCATGCACCAGAGGCCAACTAGTCAACTAAAACATTCACCAGAGGCCAACTAATCAACTAGCCCATTCACCAGAGGCCAACTAATCAACTAGCCCATCCACCAGAGGCCAACTAGTCAACTAGCCCATCCACCAGAGGCCAACTAGTCAACGAAAACATTCACCAGAGGCCAACTAATCAACTAGCCGCCCATCCACCAGAGGCCAACTAGCCAACTAAAACATTCACCAGAGGCCAACTAGTCAACAAAAACATTCACCAGAGGCCAACTAATCAACTAGCCGCCCATCCACCAGAGGCCAACTAGTCAACTAAAACATTCACCAGAGGCAACTAATCAACTAGCCCATCCACCAACGGTCAACTCGCCCATCCACCAGAGGCCAACTAATCCACTAGCCCAGCCACCAGAGGCCAACTCAGCAACAAGCCCATCCACCAGAGGCCAACTCGTCAACTATAACATTCACCAGAGGCCAACGAATCAACGAGCCCATTCACCAGAGGCCAACTAATCAACTAGCCGCCCATCCACCAGAGGCCAACTAGTCAACTAGCCCATCCACTAGAGGCCAACTTGTCAACTAAAACATACACCACAGGTGGCCAACTAATCAACTAGCCGCCCATCCACCGGAGGCCAACTCGTCAACTAAAACATTCACCAGAGGCCAACTAATCAACTAGCACAGTCACCAGAGGCCAACTAGACAATGAGCCGCCCATCCACCAGAGGCCAACTAGTCAACTAAAACATTCACCAGAGGGCAACAAATCAACAAGCCCATTCACCAGAGGCCAACTAGACAACTAGCCGCCCATCCACCAGAGGCCAGCTAGTCAACTAAAACATTTACCAGAGGCCAACTAATCAACTAGCCCATCCACCAGAGGCCAACTAGTCAACTAGCCCATCCACCAGAGGCCAACTAGTCAACGAAAACATTCACCAGAGGCCAACTAATCAACTAGCCGCCCATCCACCAGAGGCCAACTAGCCAACTAAAACATTCACCAGAGGCCAACAAATCAACTAGCCCATTCACCAGAGGCCAACTTAACAACTAGTTTCTCATCCACCAGAGGCCAACTAATCAACTAGCCCATAAACCAGAGGCCAACTAGTCAACTAAAACATTCACCAAAGGCCAACTAATCAACCAGCCCATTCACCAGAGGCCATCTAATTAACAAGCCCATCCACCAGAGGCCAACTAGACAACTACCCGCCCATCCACCAGAGGCCAACTCATCAACTAAAACATTCACCAGAGGCCAACTAATCAACTAGCCCATCCACCAGAGGCCAACTAATCAACTAGCCCATCCACCAGATGCCAACTAGTTAACTAGCCCATCCACCAGAGGCCAACTAGTCAAGTAAAACATTCAACAGAGGCCAACTAATCAACTAGCCCATCCACCAGAGGCCAACTAATCAACTAGCCCATCCACCAGAGACCAAATAACCCATCCACCAGAGGCCAACTCGTCAACTCGCCCATCCACCAGAGGCCAACTAATCAACAAGCCCATTCACCAGAGGCCAACTAATCAACTAGCCGCCCATCCACCAGAGGCCAACTCGTCAACGAAAACATTCACCAGAGGGCAACAAATCAACTAGCCCATTCACCAGAGGCCAACTAGACAACTAGCCGCCCATGCACCAGAGGCCAACTAGTCAACTAAAACATTCACCAGAGGCCAACTAATCAACTAGCCCATTCACCAGAGGCCAACTAATCAACTAGCCCATCCACCAGAGGCCAACTAGTCAACTAGCCCATCCACCAGAGGCCAACTAGTCAACGAAAACATTCACCAGAGGCCAACTAATCAACTAGCCGCCCATCCACCAGAGGCCAACTAGCCAACTAAAACATTCACCAGAGGCCAACTAGTCAACAAAAACATTCACCAGAGGCCAACTAATCAACTAGCCGCCCATCCACCAGAGGCCAACTAGTCAACTAAAACATTCACCAGAGGCAACTAATCAACCAGCCCATCCACCAACGGTCAACTCGCCCATCCACCAGAGGCCAACTATTCAACTCGCCCATCCACCAGAGGCCAACTAATCAACTAGCCCAGCCACCAGAGGCCAACGAGACAACTCGCCCATCCACCAGAGGCCAACTAATCCACTAGCCCAGCCACCAGAGGCCAACTCAGCAACCAGCCCATCCACCAGAGGCCAACTCGTCAACTATAACATTCACCAGAGGCCAATAAATCAACTAGCTCATTCACCGGAGGCCAACTTAACAACTAGCTGCCCATCCACCAGAGGTCAACTAGTCAACTAAAACATCCACCAGAGGACAACTATTCAACTAAAACATTCACCAGAGGCCAACTAATCAACTAGCCCATTCTACAGAGGCCAACCAATCAACTCGCCCATCCACCACACGCCAACTAATCAACTAGCCCATCCACCAGAGGCCAACTAGTCAACTAGCCGCCCATCCACCAGAGGTCATAGGTCAACGTAAACATTCACCAGAGGCCAACTAATCAACGAGCCCATCCACCTGAGGTCAACTAGCCCATCCACCAGAGGTCAACTAGTCAACTATAACATTCACCAGAGGCCAACTAATCAAGTAACCCATTCACCAGAGGCCAACTAATCAACCAGCTGCCCATCCACCAGAGGCCAACTAGTCAACTAAAACATTCACCAGAGGCCAACTAATCAACTAGCCCATTCACCAGAGGCCAACTAGACATCTAGCCGCCCATCCACCAGAGGCCAACTAGTCAACTAAAACATTCACCAGAGGCCAACTAATCAACTAGCCCATCCACCAGAGGCCAACTAGTCAACTAGCCCATCCACCAGAGGCCAACTAATCAGCTAGCCCATCCACCAGAGGCCAACTAGTCAACTAAAACATTCACCAGAGGCCAACTAATCAACTAGCCCATCCACCAGAGGCCAACTAATCAACCAGCCCATCCACCACATGCCAACTAATCAACGAGCCCATCCACCAGAGGCCAACTAGACAACTAGCCCATCCACCAGAGGCCAACTAGTCAACTAAACCATTCACCAGAGGCCAACTAATCAACTAGCCCATCCACCAGAGGCCAACTAATCAACCAGCCCATCCACCACATGCCAACTAATCAACGAGCCCATCCACCAGAGGCCAACTAGACAACTAGCCCATCAACCAGAGGCCAACTAGTCAACGAAAACATTCACCAGCGGCCAACTAATCAACTAGCTGCCCATCAACCAGAGGCCAACTAGTCAACTAAAACATTCACCAGAGGCAACTAATCAACTAGCCCATCCACCAACGGTCAACTCGCCCATCCACCAGAGGCCAACTAGTCAACTAGCCCATCCACTAGAGGCCAACTAGTCAACGAAAACATCCACCAGAGGCCAACTAGTCAACTAGCCCATCCACCGGAGGCCAACTAGTCAACTAAAACATTCACCAGAGGGCAACTAATCAACTAGCCCACTCACCAGAGGCCAACTAGACAACTCGCCGCCCATCCACCAGAGGCCAACTAGTCAACTAAAACATTCACCAGAGGCCAACTAATCCACTAGACCATTCACCAGAGGCCAACTAATCAACTAGCCCATCCACCAGAGGCCAACTAGTCAACTAAAACATTCACCAGAGGCCAACTAATCAACTAGCCCATCCGCCACATGTCAACTAATCAACTAGCCCATCCACCAGAGGCCAACTCATCAACCAGCCCATCCACCAAAGGCCAACTAGCCCATCCACCAGAGGCAAAATAGTCAACTCGCCCATCCACCAGAGGCCAACTAATCAACTAGCCCAGCCACCAGAGGCCAACGAGACAACTCGCCCATCCACCAGAGGCCAACTAATCCACTAGCCCAGCCACCAGAGGCCAACTCAGCAACCAGCCCATCCACCAGAGGCCAACTCGTCAACTATAACATTCACCAGAGGCCAACGAATCAACGAGCCCATTCACCAGAGGCCAACTAATCAACTAGCCGCCCATCCACCAGAGGCCAACTAGTCAACTAGCCCATCCACTAGAGGCCAACTTGTCAACTATAACATACACCACAGGTGGCCAACTAATCAACTAGCCGCCCATCCACCAGAGGCCAACTCGTCAACTAAAACATTCACCAGAGGCCAACTAATCAACTAGCACAGTCACCAGAGGCCAACTAGACAATGAGCCGCCCATCCACCAGAGGCCAACTAGTCAACTAAAACATTCACCAGAGGGCAACAAATCAACCAGCCCATTCACCAGAGGCCAACGAGACAACTAGCCGCCCATCCACCAGAGGCCAACTAGTCAACTAAAACATTCACCAGAGGCCAACTAATCAACCAGCCCATTCACCAGAGGCCAACTAATCAACTAGCCCATCCACCAGAGGCCAATTGACAACTAGCCACCCATCCACCAGAGGCCAGCTAGTCAACTAAAACATTTACCAGAGGCCAACTAATCAACTAGCCCATCCACCAGAGGCCAACTAGTCAACTAGCCCATCCACCAGAGGCCAACTAGTCAACGAAAACATTCACCAGAGGCCAACTAATCAACTAGCCGCCCATCCACCAGAGGCCAACAAGCCAACTAAAACATTCACCAGAGGCCAACAAATCAACTAGCCCATTCACCAGAGGCCAACTTAACAACTAGTTTCTCATCCACCAGAGGCCAACTAATCATCTAGCCCATCCACCAGAGGCCAACTAGTCAACTCGCCGATACACCAGAGGCCAACTAATCAACTAGCCCATCCACCAGAGGCCAACTAGTCAACTAAAACATTCACCAAAGGCCAACTAATCAACCAGCCCATTCACCAGAGGCCATCTAATCAACAAGCCCATCCACCAGAGGCCAACTAGACAACTACCCGCCCATCCACCAGAGGCCAACTCATCAACTAAAACATTCACCAGAGGCCAACTAATCAACTAGCCCATCCACCAGAGGCCAACTAATCAACTAGCCCATCCACCAGAGGCCAACTAGTTAACTAGCCCATCCACCAGAGGCCAACTAGTCAAGTAAAACATTCAACAGAGGCCAACTAATCAACTAGCCCATCCACCAGAGGCCAACTAATCAACTAGCCCATCCACCAGAGACCAAATAACCCATCCACCAGAGGCCAACTCGTCAACTCGCCCATCCACCAGAGGCCAACTAATCAACAAGCCCATTCACCAGAGGCCAACTCGTCAACTAAAACATTCACCAGAGGGCAACAAATCAACTAGCCCATTCACCAGAGGCCAACTAGACAACTAGCCGCCCATGCACCAGAGGCCAACTAGTCAACTAAAACATTCACCAGAGGCCAACTAATCAACTAGCCCATTCACCAGAGGCCAACTAATCAACTAGCCCATCCACCAGAGGCCAACTAGTCAACTAGCCCATCCACCAGAGGCCAACTAGTCAACGAAAACATTCACCAGAGGCCAACTAATCAACTAGCCGCCCATCCACCAGAGGCCAACTAGCCAACTAAAACATTCACCAGAGGCCAACTAGTCAACAAAAACATTCACCAGAGGCCAACTAATCAACTAGCCGCCCATCCACCAGAGGCCAACTAGTCAACTAAAACATTCACCAGAGGCAACTAATCAACTAGCCCATCCACCAACGGTCAACTCGCCCATCCACCAGAGGCCAACTATTCAACTCGCCCATCCACCAGAGGCCAACTAATCAACTAGCCCAGCCACCAGAGGCCAACGAGACAACTCGCCCATCCACCAGAGGCCAACTAATCCACTAGCTCAGCCACCAGAGGCCAACTCAGCAACCAGCCCATCCACCAGAGGCCAACTCGTCAACTATAACATTCACCAGAGGCCAATAAATCAACTAGCTCATTCACCGGAGGCCAACTTAACAACTAGCTGCCCAGCCACGAGAGGTCAACTAGTCAACTAAAACATCCACCAGAGGACAACTATTCAACTAAAACATTCACCAGAGGCCAACTAATCAACTAGCCCATTCTACAGAGGCCAACCAATCAACTCGCCCATCCACCACACGCCAACTAATCAACTAGCCCATCCACCAGAGGCCAACTAGTCAACTAGCCGCCCATCCACCAGAGGTCATAGGTCAACGTAAACATTCACCAGAGGCCAACTAATCAACGAGCCCATCCACCTGAGGTCAACTAGCCCATCCACCAGAGGTCAACTAGTCAACTATAACATTCACCAGAGGCCAACTAATCAAGTAACCCCTTCACCAGAGGCCAACTAATCAACCAGCTGCCCATCCACCAGAGGCCAACTAGTCAACTAAAACATTCACCAGAGGCCAACTAATCAACTAGCCCATTCACCAGAGGCCAACTAGACATCTAGCCGCCCATCCACCAGAGGCCAACTAGTCAACTAAAACATTCACCAGAGGCCAACTAATCAACTAGCCCATCCACCAGAGGCCAACTAGTCAACTAGCCCATCCACCAGAGGCCAACTAATCAGCTAGCCCATCCACCAGAGGCCAACTAGTCAACTGAAACATTCACCAGAGGCCAACTAATCAACTAGCCCATCCACCAGAGGCCAACTAATCAACCAGCCCATCCACCACATGCCAACTAATCAACGAGCCCATCCACCAGAGGCCAACTAGACAACTAGCCCATCCACCAGAGGCCAACTAGTCAACTAAACCATTCACCAGAGGCCAACTAATCAACTAGCCCATCCACCAGAGGCCAACTAATCAACCAGCCCATCCACCACATGCCAACTAATCAACGAGCCCATCCACCAGAGGCCAACTAGACAACTAGCCCATCCACCAGAGGCCAACTAGTCAACTAAACCATTCACCAGAGGCCAACTAATCAACTAGCCCATCCACCAGAGGCCAACTAGTCAACTAAAACATTCACCAGAGGCCAACTAATCAACTAGCCCATTCACCAGAGGCCAACTAATCAACTAGCCCATCCACCACATGCCAACTAATCAACTAGCCCATCCACCAGAGGCCAACTAGTCGCCCATCCACCAGAGGTCAACTAGTCAACTAAAACATTCACCAGAGGCCAACTAATCAACTAGCCCATCCACCAGTGGCCAACTAGTCAACTAGCACATCAACCAAAGGCCAACTCGTCAAGTATAACATTCACCAGAGGCCAACTAATCAACTAGCCCATTCACCAGAGGCCAACTAGTCAACTAGCCCACCCACCAGATGCCAACTAGTCAACTAAAACATTCACCAGAGGCCAACTAATCTACTAGCCGCCCATCCACCAGAGGCCAACTAGTCAACTAAAACATTCACCAGAGGCCAACTAATCAACTAGCCCATTCATCAGAGGCCAACTGGACAACTAGCCACTCATCCACCAGAGGCCAACTAGTCAACTAAAACATTCACCAGAGGGCAACCAATCAACAAGCCCATTCACCAGAGGCCAACTAGCCGCCCATCCACCAGAGGTCAACGACTCAAATAAAACATTCACCGGAGGCCAACGAATCAACTAGCCCATCCACCAGAGGTCAACTCGCCCATCCACCAGAGGTCAACTAGTCAACTATAACATTCACCAGAGGCCAACTAATCAAGTAGCGCATTCATCAGAGGCCAACTTATCAACTCGCTGCCCATCCACCAGATGCCAACTAGTCAACTAGCCCAACCACCAGAGGCCAACGAGTCAACTAAAACATTCACCAGTGGCCAACTAATCAACTATCCATTCACCAAAGGCCAACTAGACAAAGAGCCGCCCATCCACCAGAGGCCAACTCGTCAACTAAAACATTCACCAGAGGGCAACTAATCAACTAGCCCATTCACCAGAGGCCAACCAGACAACTAGCCGCCCATCCACCAGAGGCCAACTCGTCAACTAAAACATTCACCAGAGGCCAACTAATCAACTAGCCCATTCACCAGAGGCCAACTAATCAACTAGCCCATCCACCAGAGGCCAACTCGTCAACTAAAACATTCACCAGAGGGCAACTAATCAACTAGCCCATTCACCAGAGGCCAACTAGACAACTAGCCGCTTATCCACCAGAGGCCAACTCGTCAACTAAAACATTCACCAGAGGCCAACTGATCAACTAGCCCATTCACCAGAGGCCAATTAATCAACTGGCCCATCCACCAGAGGCCAATTAGACAACTAGCCACCCATCCACCAGACTCCAACTAGACAACTAGCCCATGCACCAGAGGCCAACTAGTCAACTAGCCGCCCATCCACCAGAGGTCAACTAGTCAACTAAAACATTCACCAGAGGCCAATTAATCAACTAGCCGCCCATCCACCAGAGGCCAACTAGTCAACTAGCCCAAACACTAGAGGCCAACTAGTCAACGAAAACATTCACCAGAGGCCAACTAATCAACTAGCCGCCCATCCACCAGAGGCCAACTCATGAACTAAAACATTCACCAGAGGCCAACTAATCAACTAGCCCATCCAACAGAGGCCAACTAATCAACTAGCACATCCACCAGAGGCCAACTAGTCAACTAGCCGCCCATCCACCAGAGGTCAACGACTCAAATAAAACATTCACCGGAAGCCAACGAATCAACTCGCCCATCCACCAGAGGTCAACTCGCCAATCCACCAGAGGTCAACTAGTCAACTAAAACATTCACCAGAGGCCAATTAATCAACTAGCCGCCCATCCACCAGAGGCCAACTAGTCAACTAGCCCAAGCACTAGAGGCCAACTAGTCAACGAAAACATTCACCAGAGGCCAACTAATCAACGAGCCGCCCATCCACCAGAGGCCAACTCATCAACTAAAACATTCACCAGAGGGCAACTAATCAACTAGCCCATTCACCAGAGGCCAACCAGACAACTAGCCGCCCATCCACCAGAGGCCAACTCGTCAACTAAAACATTCACCAGAGGCCAACTAATCAACTAGCCCATTCACCAGAGGCCAACTAATCAACTAGCCCATCCACCAGAGGCCAACTCGTCAACTAAAACATTCACCAGAGGGCAACTAATCAACTAGCCCATTCACCAGAGGCCAACTAGACAACTAGCCGCTTATCCACCAGAGGCCAACTCGTCAACTAAAACATTCACCAGAGGCCAACTCGTCAACTACAACATTCACCAAAGGCCAACTAATCAACTAGCCCATTCACCAGAGGCCATCTAATCAACTAGCCCATCCACCAGTGGCCAACTAGACAACTACCCGCCCATCCACCAGAGGCCAACTCATCAACTAAAACATTCACCAGAGGCCAACTAATCAACTAGCCCATCCACCAGAGGCCAACTAATCAACTAGCCCATCCACCAGAGGCCAACTAGTTAACTAGCCCATCCACCAGAGGCCAACTAGTGAAGTAAAACATTCAACAGAGGCCAACTAATCAACTAGCCCATCCACCAGAGGCCAACTAATCAACTAGCCCATCCACCAGAGGCCAACTAACCCATCCACCAGAGGCCAACTCGTCAACTCGCCCATCCACCAGAGGCCAACTAATCAACAAGCCCATTCACCAGAGGCCAACTAATCAACTAGCCCATCCACCACATGCCAACTAATCAACTAGCCCATCCACCAGAGGCCAACTAGTCAACTAGCCGCCCATCCATCAGAGGTCAACGACTCAAATAAAACATTCACCGGAGGCCAACGAATCAACTAGCCCATCCACCAGAGACCAACTAGTCAACTAAAACATTCACCACAGGCCAACTAATCAACTAGCCGCCTATCCACCAGAGGCCAACTAGTCAACTAAAACATTCACTAGAGGCCAACTAATCAACTATCCATTCACCAGAGGAAAACTAGTCAACTAGCCGCCCATCCACCAGAGGTCAACGACTCAAATAAAACATTCACCGGAGGCCAACGAATCAACTAGCCCATCCACCAGAGGTCAACTCGCCCATCCACCAGAGGTCAACTAGTCAACTATAACATTCACCAGAGGCCAACTAATCAAGTAGCGCATTCATCAGAGGCCAACTTATCAACTCGCTGCCCATCCACCAGATGCCAACTAGTCAACTAGCCCAACCACCAGAGGCCAACGAGTCAACTAAAACATTCACCAGTGGCCAACTAATCAACTATCCATTCACCAAAGGCCAACTAGACAACGAGCCGCCCATCCACCAGAGGCCAACTCGTCAACTAAAACATTCACCAGAGGGCAACTAATCAACTAGCCCATTCACCAGAGGCCAACCAGACAACTAGCCGCCCATCCACCAGAGGCCAACTCGTCAACTAAAACATTCACCAGAGGCCAACTAATCAACTAGCCCATTCACCAGAGGCCAACTAATCAACTAGCCCATCCACCAGAGGCCAACTCGTCAACTAAAACATTCACCAGAGGGCAACTAATCAACTAGCCCATTCACCAGAGGCCAACTCGACAACTAGCCGCTTATCCACCAGAGGCCAACTCGTCAACTAAAACATTCACCAGAGGCCAACTAATCAACTAGCCCATTCACCAGAGGCCAATTAATCAACTGGCCCATCCACCAGCGGCCAATTAGACAACGAGCCACCCATCCACCAGACGCCAACTAGACAACTAGCTGCCCATCCACCACACGCCAACTAATCAACTTGCCCATGCACCAGAGGCCAACTAGTCAACTAGCCGCCCATCCACCAGAGGTCAACTAGTCAACTAAAACATTCACCAGAGGCCAATTAATCAACTAGCCGCCCATCCACCAGAGGCCAACTAGTCAACTAGCCCAAACACTAGAGGCCAACTAGTCAACGAAAACATTCACCAGAGGCCAACTAATCAACTAGCCGCCCATCCACCAGAGGCCAACTCATGAACTAAAACATTCACCAGAGGCCAACTAATCAACTAGCCCATCCAACAGAGGCCAACTAATCAACTAGCACATCCACCAGAGGCCAACTAGTCAACTAGCCGCCCATCCACCAGAGGTCAACGACTCAAATAAAACATTCACCGGAAGCCAACGAATCAACTAGCCCATCCACCAGAGGTCAACTCGCCCATCCACCAGAGGTCAACTAGTCAACTATAACATTCACCAGAGGCCAACTAATCAAGTAGCGCATTCACCAGAGGCCAACTTATCAACTAGCTGCCCATCCACCAGATGCCAACTAGTCAACTAGCCCATCCACCAGAGGCCAACTAGTCAACTAAAACATTCACCAGAGGCCAACTAATCAACTAGCCCCCCATCCACCAGAGGCCAACTAGTCAACTAAAACATTCACTAGAGGCCAACTAATCAACGAGCCCATTCACCAGAGGCCAACCAGACAACTAGCCGCCCATCCACCAGAGGCCAACTCGTCAACTAAAACATTCACCAGAGGCCAACTAATCAACTAGCCCATTCACCAGAGGCCAACTAATCAACTAGCCCATCCACCAGAGGCCAACTAGTCAACTAAAACATTCACCAGAGGCCAACTAATCAACTAGCCGCCCATCCACCAGAGGCCAACTAGTCAACTAAAACATTCACTGGAGGCCAACTAATCAACTATCCATTCACCAAAGGCCAACTAGACAATGAGCCGCCCATCCACCAGAGGCCAACTAGTCAACTAAAACATTCACCAGAGGCCAGCTAATCAACTAGCCCATTCACCAGCGGCCAATTAATCAACTGGCCCATCCACCAGCGGCCAACTAGACAACTAGCCACCCATCCACCAGATGCCAACTAGACAACTAGCCACCCATCCACCACACGCCAACTAATCAACTTGCCCATCCACCAGAGGCCAACTAGTCGCCCATCCACCAGAGGTCAACTATGCAACTAAAACATTCACCAGAGGCCAACTAATCAACTAGCCCATCCACCAGAGGCCAACTAGTCAACTAGCACATCAACCAAAGGCCAACTCGTCAAGTATAACATTCACCAGAGGCCAACTAATCAACTAGCCCATTCACCAGAGGCCAACTAGTCAACTAGCCCACCCACCAGATGCCAACTAGTCAACTAAAACATTCACCAGAGGCCAACTAATCTACTAGCCGCCCATCCACCAGAGGCCAACTAGTCAACTAAAACATTCACCAGAGGCCAACTAATCAACTAGCCCATTCATCAGAGGCCAACTGGACAACTAGCCACTCATCCACCAGAGGCCAACTAGTCAACTAAAACATTCACCAGAGGGCAACCAATCAACAAGCCCATTCACCAGAGGCCAACTAGCCGCCCATCCACCAGAGGTCAACGACTCAAATAAAACATTCACCGGAGGCCAACGAATCAACTAGCCCATCCACCAGAGGTCAACTCGCCCATCCACCAGAGGTCAACTAGTCAACTATAACATTCACCAGAGGCCAACTAATCAAGTAGCGCATTCATCAGAGGCCAACTTATCAACTCGCTGCCCATCCACCAGATGCCAACTAGTCAACTAGCCCAACCACCAGAGGCCAACGAGTCAACTAAAACATTCACCAGTGGCCAACTAATCAACTATCCATTCACCAAAGGCCAACTAGACAAAGAGCCGCCCATCCACCAGAGGCCAACTCGTCAACTAAAACATTCACCAGAGGGCAACTAATCAACTAGCCCATTCACCAGAGGCCAACCAGACAACTAGCCGCCCATCCACCAGAGGCCAACTCGTCAACTAAAACATTCACCAGAGGCCAACTAATCAACTAGCCCATTCACCAGAGGCCAACTAATCAACTAGCCCATCCACCAGAGGCCAACTCGTCAACTAAAACATTCACCAGAGGGCAACTAATCAACTAGCCCATTCACCAGAGGCCAACTAGACAACTAGCCGCTTATCCACCAGAGGCCAACTCGTCAACTAAAACATTCACCAGAGGCCAACTGATCAACTAGCCCATTCACCAGAGGCCAATTAATCAACTGGCCCATCCACCAGCGGCCAATTAGACAACTAGCCACCCATCCACCAGACTCCAACTAGACAACTAGCCCATGCACCAGAGGCCAACTAGTCAACTAGCCGCCCATCCACCAGAGGTCAACTAGTCAACTAAAACATTCACCAGAGGCCAATTAATCAACTAGCCGCCCATCCACCAGAGGCCAACTAGTCAACTAGCCCAAACACTAGAGGCCAACTAGTCAACGAAAACATTCACCAGAGGCCAACTAATCAACTAGCCGCCCATCCACCAGAGGCCAACTCATGAACTAAAACATTCACCAGAGGCCAACTAATCAACTAGCCCATCCAACAGAGGCCAACTAATCAACTAGCACATCCACCAGAGGCCAACTAGTCAACTAGCCGCCCATCCACCAGAGGTCAACGACTCAAATAAAACATTCACCGGAAGCCAACGAATCAACTCGCCCATCCACCAGAGGTCAACTCGCCAATCCACCAGAGGTCAACTAGTCAACTAAAACATTCACCAGAGGCCAATTAATCAACTAGCCGCCCATCCACCAGAGGCCAACTAGTCAACTAGCCCAAGCACTAGAGGCCAACTAGTCAACGAAAACATTCACCAGAGGCCAACTAATCAACGAGCCGCCCATCCACCAGAGGCCAACTCATCAACTAAAACATTCACCAGAGGGCAACTAATCAACTAGCCCATTCACCAGAGGCCAACCAGACAACTAGCCGCCCATCCACCAGAGGCCAACTCGTCAACTAAAACATTCACCAGAGGCCAACTAATCAACTAGCCCATTCACCAGAGGCCAACTAATCAACTAGCCCATCCACCAGAGGCCAACTCGTCAACTAAAACATTCACCAGAGGGCAACTAATCAACTAGCCCATTCACCAGAGGCCAACTAGACAACTAGCCGCTTATCCACCAGAGGCCAACTCGTCAACTAAAACATTCACCAGAGGCCAACTCGTCAACTACAACATTCACCAAAGGCCAACTAATCAACTAGCCCATTCACCAGAGGCCATCTAATCAACTAGCCCATCCACCAGTGGCCAACTAGACAACTACCCGCCCATCCACCAGAGGCCAACTCATCAACTAAAACATTCACCAGAGGCCAACTAATCAACTAGCCCATCCACCAGAGGCCAACTAATCAACTAGCCCATCCACCAGAGGCCAACTAGTTAACTAGCCCATCCACCAGAGGCCAACTAGTGAAGTAAAACATTCAACAGAGGCCAACTAATCAACTAGCCCATCCACCAGAGGCCAACTAATCAACTAGCCCATCCACCAGAGGCCAACTAACCCATCCACCAGAGGCCAACTCGTCAACTCGCCCATCCACCAGAGGCCAACTAATCAACAAGCCCATTCACCAGAGGCCAACTAATCAACTAGCCCATCCACCACATGCCAACTAATCAACTAGCCCATCCACCAGAGGCCAACTAGTCAACTAGCCGCCCATCCACCAGAGGTCAACGACTCAAATAAAACATTCACCGGAGGCCAACGAATCAACTAGCCCATCCACCAGAGGTCAACTCGCCCATCCACCAGAGGTCAACTAGTCAACTATAACATTCACCAGAGGCCAACTAATCAAGTAGCGCATTCACCAGAGGCCAACTTATCAACTAGCTGCCCATCCACCAGAGGCCAACGAGTCAACTAGCCCATCCACCAGAGGCCAACTAGTCAACTAAAACATTCACCACAGGCCAACTAATCAACTAGCCGCCTATCCACCAGAGGCCAACTAGTCAACTAAAACATTCACTAGAGGCCAACTAATCAACTATCCATTCACCAGAGGAAAACTAGTCAACTAGCCGCCCATCCACCAGAGGTCAACGACTCAAATAAAACATTCACCGGAGGCCAACAAATCAACTAGCCCATCCACCAGAGGTCAACTCGCCCATCCACCAGAGGTCAACTAGTCAACTATAACATTCACCAGAGGCCAACTAATCAAGTAGCGCATTCATCAGAGGCCAACTTATCAACTCGCTGCCCATCCACCAGATGCCAACTAGTCAACTAGCCCAACCACCAGAGGCCAACGAGTCAACTAAAACATTCACCAGTGGCCAACTAATCAACTATCCATTCACCAAAGGCCAACTAGACAACGAGCCGCCCATCCACCAGAGGCCAACTCGTCAACTAAAACATTCACCAGAGGGCAACTAATCAACTAGCCCATTCACCAGAGGCCAACCAGACAACTAGCCGCCCATCCACCAGAGGCCAACTCGTCAACTAAAACATTCACCAGAGGCCAACTAATCAACTAGCCCATTCACCAGAGGCCAACTAGACAACTAGCCGCTTATCCACCAGAGACCAACTCGTCAACTAAAACATTCACCAGAGGCCAACTAATCAACTAGCCCATTCACCAGAGGCCAATTAATCAACTGGCCCATCCACCAGCGGCCAATTAGACAACTAGCCACCCATCCACCAGACGCCAACTAGACAACTAGCTGCCCATCCACCACACGCCAACTAATCAACTTGCCCATGCACCAGAGGCCAACTAGTCAACTAGCCGCCCATCCACCAGAGGTCAACTAGTCAACTAAAACATTCACCAGAGGCCAATTAATCAACTAGCCGCCCATCCACCAGAGGCCAACTAGTCAACTAGCCCAAACACTAGAGGCCAACTAGTCAACGCCCATCCACCAGAGGCCAACTCATCAACTAAAACATTCACCAGAGGGCAACTAATCAACTAGCCCATTCACCAGAGGCCAACCAGACAACTAGCCGCCCATCCACCAGAGGCCAACTCGTCAACTAAAACATTCACCAGAGGCCAACTAATCAACTAGCCCATTCACCAGAGGCCAACTAATCAACTAGCCCATCCACCAGAGGCCAACTCATCAACTAAAACATTCACCAGAGGCCAACTAATCAACTAGCCCATCCAACAGAGGCCAACTAATCAACTAGCACATCCACCAGAGGCCAACTAGTCAACTAGCCGCCCATCCACCAGAGGTCAACGACTCAAATAAAACATTCACCGGAAGCCAACGAATCAACTAGCCCATCCACCAGAGGTCAACTCGCCCATCCACCAGAGGTCAACTAGTCAACTATAACATTCACCAGAGGCCAACTAATCAAGTAGCGCATTCACCAGAGGCCAACTTATCAACTAGCTGCCCATCCACCAGATGCCAACTAGTCAACTAGCCCATCCACCAGAGGCCAACTAGTCAACTAAAACATTCACCAGAGGCCAACTAATCAACTAGCCCCCCATCCACCAGAGGCCAACTAGTCAACTAAAACATTCACTCGAGGCCAACTAATCAACGAGCCCATTCACCAGAGGCCAACCAGACAACTAGCCGCCCATCCACCAGAGGCCAACTCGTCAACTAAAACATTCACCAGAGGCCAACTAATCAACTAGCCCATTCACCAGAGGCCAACTAATCAACTAGCCCATCCACCAGAGGCCAACTCGTCAACTAAAACATTCACCAGAGGCCAACTAATCAACTAGCCGCCCATCCACCAGAGGCCAACTAGTCAACTAAAACATTCACTGGAGGCCAACTAATCAACTATCCATTCACCAAAGGCCAACTAGACAATGAGCCGCCCATCCACCAGAGGCCAACTAGTCAACTAAAACATTCACCAGAGGGCAACTAATCAACGAGCCCATTCACCAGAGGCCAACCAGACAACGAGCCGCCCATCCACCAGAGGTCAACTAGTCAACTAAAACATTCACCAGAGGCCAGCTAATCAACTAGCCCATTCACCAGCGGCCAATTAATCAACTAGACAACTAGCCACCCATCCACCAGATGCCAACTAGACAACTAGCCACCCATCCACCACACGCCAACTAATCAACTTGCCCATCCACCAGAGGCCAACTAGTCAACTAGCCGCCCATCCAGCAGAGGTCAACTAGTCAACTAAAACATTCACCAGAGGCCAACTAATCAACTAGCCCATCCACCAGAGGTCAACTCGCCCATCCACCAGAGGCCAACTAGTCAACTATAACATTCACCAGAGGCCAACTCATCAAGTAGCCCATTCACCAGAGGCCAACTTATCAACGAGCTGCACATCCACCAGAGGCCAACTAGTCAACTAGCCCATCGACCAGAGGGCAACTAGTCAACTAAAACATTCACCAGAGGCCAATTAATCAACTAGCCGCCCATCCACCAGAGGCCAACTAGTCAACTAGCCCATCCACTAGAGGCCAACTAGTCAACGAAAACATTCACCAGCGGCCAACTAATCAACTAGCCGCCCATCAACCAGAGGCCAACTAGTCAACTAAAACATTCACCAGAGGCAACTAATCAACTAGCCCATCCACCAACGGTCAACTCGCCCATCCACTAGAGGCCAACTAGTCAACGAAAACATCCACCAGAGGCCAACTAGTCAACTAGCCCATCCACCGGAGGCCAACTAGTCAACTAAAACATTCACCAGAGGGCAACTAATCAACTAGCCCACTCACCAGAGGCCAACTAGACAACTCGCCGCCCATCCACCAGAGGCCAACTAGTCAACTAAAACATTCACCAGAGGCCAACTAATCCACTAGACCATTCACCAGAGGCCAACTAATCAACTATCCCATCCACCAGAGGCCAACTAGTCAACTAAAACATTCACCAGAGGCCAACTAATCAACTAGCCCATCCACCACATGTCAACTAATCAACTAGCCCATCCACCAGAGGCCAACTCATCAACCAGCCCATCCACCAAAGGCCAACTAGCCCATCCACCAGAGGCAAAATAGTCAACTCGCCCATCCACCAGAGGCCAACTAATCAACTAGCCCAGCCACCAGAGGCCAACGAGACAACTCGCCCATCCACCAGAGGCCAACTAATCCACTAGCCCAGCCACCAGAGGCCAACTCAGCAACCAGCCCATCCACCAGAGGCCAACTCGTCAACTATAACATTCACCAGAGGCCAACGAATCAACGAGCCCATTCACCAGAGGCCAACTAAAAAACTAGCCGCCCATCCACCAGAGGCCAACTAGTCAACTAGCCCATCCACTAGAGGCCAACTTGTCAACTAAAACATACACCACAGGTGGCCAACTAATCAACTAGCCGCCCATCCACCAGAGGCCAACTCGTCAACTAAAACATTCACCAGAGGCCAACTAATCAACTAGCACAGTCACCAGAGGCCAACTAGACAATGAGCCGCCCATCCACCAGAGGCCAACTAGTCAACTAAAACATTCACCAGAGGGCAACAAATCAACTAGCCCATTCACCAGAGGCCAACTAGACAACTAGCCGCCCATCCACCAGAGGCCAACTAGTCAACTAAAACATTCACCAGAGGCCAACTAATCAACTAGCCCATTCACCAGAGGCCAACTAATCAACTAGCCCATCCACCAGAGGCCAATTGACAACTAGCCACCCATCCACCAGAGGCCAGCTAGTCAACTAAAACATTTACCAGAGGCCAACTAATCAACTAGCCCATCCACCAGAGGCCAACTAGTCAACTAGCCCATCCACCAGAGGCCAACTAGTCAACGAAAACATTCACCAGAGGCCAACTAATCAACTAGCCGCCCATCCACCAGAGGCCAACTAGCCAACTAAAACATTCACCAGAGGCCAACAAATCAACTAGCCCATTCACCAGAGGCCAACTTAACAACTAGTTTCTCATCCACCAGAGGCCAACTAATCATCTAGCCCATCCACCAGAGGCCAACTAGTCAACTCGCCGATACACCAGAGGCCAACTAATCAACTAGCCCATCCACCAGAGGCCAACTAGTCAACTAAAACATTCACCAAAGGCCAACTAATCAACCAGCCCATTCACCAGAGGCCATATAATCAACAAGCCCATCCACCAGAGGCCAACTAGACAACTACCCGCCCATCCACCAGAGGCCAACTCATCAACTAAAACATTCACCAGAGGCCAACTAATCAACTAGCCCATCCACCAGAGGCCAACTAATCAACTAGCCCATCCACCAGAGGCCAACTAGTTAACTAGCCCATCCACCAGAGGCCAACTAGTCAAGTAAAACATTCAACAGAGGCCAACTAATCAACTAGCCCATCCACCAGAGGCCAACTAATCAACTAGCCCATCCACCAGAGACCAAATAACCCATCCACCAGAGGCCAACTCGTCAACTCGCCCATCCACCAGAGGCCAACTAATCAACAAGCCCATTCACCAGAGGCCAACTAATCAACTAGCCGCCCATCCACCAGAGGCCAACTCGTCAACTAAAACATTCACCAGAGGGCAACAAATCAACTAGCCCATTCACCAGAGGCCAACTAGACAACTAGCCGCCCATGCACCAGAGGCCAACTAGTCAACTAAAACATTCACCAGAGGCCAACTAATCAACTAGCCCATTCACCAGAGGCCAACTAATCAACTAGCCCATCCACCAGAGGCCAACTAGTCAACTAGCCCATCCACCAGAGGCCAACTAGTCAACGAAAACATTCACCAGAGGCCAACTAATCAACTAGCCGCCCATCCACCAGAGGCCAACTAGCCAACTAAAACATTCACCAGAGGCCAACTAGTCAACAAAAACATTCACCAGAGGCCAACTAATCAACTAGCCGCCCATCCACCAGAGGCCAACTAGTCAACTAAAACATTCACCAGAGGCAACTAATCAACTAGCCCATCCACCAACGGTCAACTCGCCCATCCACCAGAGGCCAACTATTCAACTCGCCCATCCACCAGAGGCCAACTAATCAACTAGCCCAGCCACCAGAGGCCAACGAGACAACTCGCCCATCCACCAGAGGCCAACTAATCCACGAGCCCAGCCACCAGAGGCCAACTCAGCAACCAGCCCATCCACCAGAGGCCAACTCGTCAACTATAACATTCACCAGAGGCCAATAAATCAACGAGCTCATTCACCGGAGGCCAACTTAACAACTAGCTGCCCATCCACCAGAGGTCAACTAGTCAACTAAAACATCCACCAGAGGACAACTATTCAACTAAACCATTCACCAGAGGCCAACTAATCAACTAGCCCATCCACCAGAGGCCAACTAATCAACCAGCCCATCCACCACATGCCAACTAATCAACGAGCCCATCCACCAGAGGCCAACTAGACAACTAGCCCATCCACCAGAGGCCAACTAGTCAACTAAACCATTCACCAGAGGCCAACTAATCAACTAGCCCATCCACCAGAGGCCAACTAGTCAACTAAAACATTCACCAGAGGCCAACTAATCAACTAGCCCATTCACCAGAGGCCAACTAATCAACTAGCCCATCCACCACATGCCAACTAATCAACTAGCCCATCCACCAGAGGCCAACTAGTCGCCCATCCACCAGAGGTCAACTAGTCAACTAAAACATTCACCAGAGGCCAACTAATCAACTAGCCCATCCACCAGAGGCCATCTAGTCAACTAGCACATCAACCAAAGGCCAACTCGTCAAGTATAACATTCACCAGAGGCCAACTAATCAACTAGCCCATTCACCAGAGGCCAACTAGTCAACTAGCCCACCCACCAGATGCCAACTAGTCAACTAAAACATTCACCAGAGGCCAACTAATCTACTAGCCGCCCATCCACCAGAGGCCAACTAGTCAACTAAAACATTCACCAGAGGCCAACTAATCAACTAGCCCATTCATCAGAGGCCAAATGGACAACTAGCCACTCATCCACCAGAGGCCAACTAGTCAACTAAAACATTCACCAGAGGGCAACCAATCAACAAGCCCATTCACCAGAGGCCAACTAGCCGCCCATCCACCAGAGGTCAACTAGTCAACTAAAACATTCACCAGAGGCCAATTAATCAACTAGCCGCCCATCCACCAGAGGCCAACTAGTCAACTAGCCCAAACACTAGAGGCCAACTAGTCAACGAAAACATTCACCAGAGGCCAACTAATCAACTAGCCGCCCATCCACCTGAGGCCAACTCATCAACTAAAACATTCACCAGAGGCCAACTAATCAACTAGCCCATCCAACAGAGGCCAACTAATCAACTAGCACATCCACCAGAGGCCAACTAGTCAACTAGCCGCCCATCCACCAGACGTCAACGACTCAAATAAAACATTCACCGGAAGCCAACGAATCAACTAGCCCATCCACCAGAGGTCAACTCGCCCATCCACCAGAGGTCAACTAGTCAACTATAACATTCACCAGAGGCCAACTAATCAAGTAGCGCATTCACCAGAGGCCAACTTATCAACGAGCTGCCCATCCACCAGATGCCAACTAGTCAACTAGCCCATCCACCAGAGGCCAACTAGTCAACTAAAACATTCACCAGAGGCCAACTAATCAACTAGCCCCCCATCCACCAGAGGCCAACTAGTCAACTAAAACATTCACTAGAGGCCAACTAATCAACTAGCCCATCCACCAGAGGCCAACTAGTTAACTAGCCCATCCACCAGAGGCCAACTAGTCAAGTAAAACATTCAACAGAGGCCAACTAATCAACTAGCCCATCCACCAGAGGCCAACTAGTCAACTAAAACATTCACCAGAGGGCAACCAATCAACAAGCCCATTCACCAGAGGCCAACTAGCCGCCCATCCACCAGAGGTCAACTAGTCAACTAAAACATTCACCAGAGGCCAACTAATCAACTAGCCCATCCAACAGAGGCCAACTAATCAACTAGCACATCCACCAGAGGCCAACTAGTCAACTAGCCGCCCATCCACCAGACGTCAACGACTCAAATAAAACATTCACCGGAAGCCAACGAATCAACTAGCCCATCCACCAGAGGTCAACTCGCCCATCCACCAGAGGTTAACTAGTCAACTATAACATTCACCAGAGGCCAACTAATCAAGTAGCGCATTCACCAGAGGCCAACTTATCAACGAGCTGCCCATCCACCAGATGCCAACTAGTCAACTAGCCCATCCACCAGAGGCCAACTAGTCAAGTAAAACATTCAACAGAGGCCAACTAATCAACTAGCCCATCCACCAGAGGCCAACTAATCAACTAGCCCATCCACCAGAGACCAAATAACCCATCCACCAGAGGCCAACTCGTCAACTCGCCCATCCACCAGAGGCCAACTAGTCAACTAAAACATTCACCAGAGGCCAACTAATCAACTAGCCCCCCATCCACCAGAGGCCAACTAGTCAACTAAAACATTCACTAGAGGCCAACTAATCAACTAGCCCATCCACCAGAGGCCAACTAGTTAACTAGCCCATCCACCAGAGGCCAACTAGTCAAGTAAAACATTCAACAGAGGCCAACTAATCAACTAGCCCATCCACCAGAGGCCAACTAGTCAACTAAAACATTCACCAGAGGGCAACCAATCAACAAGCCCATTCACCAGAGGCCAACTAGCCGCCCATCCACCAGAGGTCAACTAGTCAACTAAAACATTCACCAGAGGCCAACTAATCAACTAGCCCATCCAACAGAGGCCAACTAATCAACTAGCACATCCACCAGAGGCCAACTAGTCAACTAGCCGCCCATCCACCAGACGTCAACGACTCAAATAAAACATTCACCGGAAGCCAACGAATCAACTAGCCCATCCACCAGAGGTCAACTCGCCCATCCACCAGAGGTTAACTAGTCAACTATAACATTCACCAGAGGCCAACTAATCAAGTAGCGCATTCACCAGAGGCCAACTTATCAACGAGCTGCCCATCCACCAGATGCCAACTAGTCAACTAGCCCATCCACCAGAGGCCAACTAGTCAAGTAAAACATTCAACAGAGGCCAACTAATCAACTAGCCCATCCACCAGAGGCCAACTAATCAACTAGCCCATCCACCAGAGACCAAATAACCCATCCACCAGAGGCCAACTCGTCAACTCGCCCATCCACCAGAGGCCAACTAATCAACAAGCCCATTACCGCCCATCCACCAGAGGCCAACTCGTCAACTAAAACATTCACCAGAGGGCAACAAATCAACTAGCCCATTCACCAGAGGCCAACTAGACAACTAGCCGCCCATGCACCAGAGGCCAACTAGTCAACTAAAACATTCACCAGAGGCCAACTAATCAACTAGCCCATTCACCAGAGGCCAACTAATCAACTAGCCCATCCACCAGAGGCCAACTAGTCAACTAGCCCATGCACCAGAGGCCAACTAGTCAACGAAAACATTCACCAGAGGCCAACTAATCAACGAGCCGCCCATCCACCAGAGGCCAACTAGCCAACTAAAACATTCACCAGAGGCCAACTAGTCAACAAAAACATTCACCAGAGGCCAACTAATCAACTAGCCGCCCATCCACCAGAGGCCAACTAGTCAACTAAAACATTCACCAGAGGCAACTAATCAACTAGCCCATCCACCAACGGTCAACTCGCCCATCCACCAGAGGCCAACTATTCAACTCGCCCATCCACCAGAGGCCAACTAATCAACTAGCCCAGCCACCAGAGGCCAACGAGACAACTCGCCCATCCACCAGAGGCCAACTAATCCACTAGCCCAGCCACCAGAGGCCAACTCAGCAACCAGCCCATCCACCAGAGGCCAACTCGTCAACTATAACATTCACCAGAGGCCAATAAATCAACTAGCTCATTCACCGGAGGCCAACTTAACAACTAGCTGCCCATCCACCAGAGGTCAACTAGTCAACTAAAACATCCACCAGAGGACAACTATTCAACTAAAACATTCACCGGAGGCCAACTAATCAACTAGCCCATTCTACAGAGGTCAACTAATCAACTCGCCCATCCACCACACGCCAACTAATCAACTAGCCCATCCACCAGAGGCCAACTAGTCAACTAGCCGCCCATCCACCAGAGGTCATAGGTCAACGTAAACATTCACCAGAGGCCAACTAATCAACGAGCCCATCCACCTGAGGTCAACTAGCCCATCCACCAGAGGTCAACTAGTCAACTATAACATTCACCAGAGGCCAACTAATCAAGTAACCCATTCACCAGAGGCCAACTAATCAACCAGCTGCCCATCCACCAGAGGCCAACTAGTCAACTAAAACATTCACCAGAGGCCAACTAATCAACTAGCCCCCCATCCACCAGAGGCCAACTAGTCAACTAAAACATTCACTAGAGGCCAACTAATCAACTAGCCCATCCACCAGAGGCCAACTAGTTAACTAGCCCATCCACCAGAGGCCAACTAGTCAAGTAAAACATTCAACAGAGGCCAACTAATCAACTAGCCCATCCACCAGATGCCAACTAATCAACTAGCCCATCCACCAGAGGCCAACTAGTCAACTAAAACATTCACCAGAGGGCAACCAATCAACAAGCCCATTCACCAGAGGCCAACTAGCCGCCCATCCACCAGAGGTCAACTAGTTAACTAAAACATTCACCAGAGGCCAACTAATCAACTAGCCCATCCAACAGAGGCCAACTAATCAACTAGCACATCCACCAGAGGCCAACTAGTCAACTAGCCGCCCATCCACCAGACGTCAACGACTCAAATAAAACATTCACCGGAAGCCAACGAATCAACTAGCCCATCCACCAGAGGTCAACTCGCCCATCCACCAGAGGTCAACTAGTCAACTATAACATTCACCAGAGGCCAACTAATCAAGTAGCGCATTCACCAGAGGCCAACTTATCAACGAGCTGCCCATCCACCAGATGCCAACTAGTCAACTAGCCCATCCACCAGAGGCCAACTAGTCAAGTAACACATTCAACAGAGGCCAACTAATCAACTAGCCCATCCACCAGAGGCCAACTAATCAACTAGCCCATCCACCAGAGACCAAATAACCCATCCACCAGAGGCCAACTCGTCAACTCGCCCATCCACCAGAGGCCAACTAATCAACAAGCCCATTACCGCCCATCCACCAGAGGCCAACTCGTCAACTAAAACATTCACCAGAGGGCAACAAATCAACTAGCCCATTCACCAGAGGCCAACTAGACAACTAGCCGCCCATGCACCAGAGGCCAACTAGTCAACTAAAACATTCACCAGAGGCCAACTAATCAACTAGCCCATTCACCAGAGGCCAACTAATCAACTAGCCCATCCACCAGAGGCCAACTAGTCAACTAGCCCATGCACCAGAGGCCAACTAGTCAACGAAAACATTCACCAGAGGCCAACTAATCAACGAGCCGCCCATCCACCAGAGGCCAACTAGCCTACTAAAACATTCACCAGAGGCCAACTAGTCAACAAAAACATTCACCAGAGGCCAACTAATCAACTAGCCGCCCATCCACCAGAGGCCAACTAGTCAACTAAAACATTCACCAGAGGCAACTAATCAACTAGCCCATCCACCAACGGTCAACTCGCCCATCCACCAGAGGCCAACTATTCAACTCGCCCATCCACCAGAGGCCAACTAATCAACTAGCCCAGCCACCAGAGGCCAACGAGACAACTCGCCCATCCACCAGAGGCCAACTAATCCACTAGCCCAGCCACCAGAGGCCAACTCAGCAACCAGCCCATCCACCAGAGGCCAACTCGTCAACTATAACATTCACCAGAGGCCAATAAATCAACTAGCTCATTCACCGGAGGCCAACTTAACAACTAGCTGCCCATCCACCAGAGGTCAACTAGTCAACTAAAACATCCACCAGAGGACAACTATTCAACTAAAACATTCACCAGAGGCCAACTAATCAACTAGCCCATTCTACAGAGGTCAACCAATCAACTCGCCCATCCACCACACGCCAACTAATCAACTAGCCCATCCACCAGAGGCCAACTAGTCAACTAGCCGCCCATCCACCAGAGGTCATAGGTCAACGTAAACATTCACCAGAGGCCAACTAATCAACGAGCCCATCCACCTGAGGTCAACTAGCCCATCCACCAGAGGTCAACTAGTCAACTATAACATTCACCAGAGGCCAACTAATCAAGTAACCCATTCACCAGAGGCCAACTAATCAACCAGCTTCCCATCCACCAGAGGCCAACTAGTCAACTAAAACATTCACCAGAGGCCAACTAATCAACTAGCCCATTCACCAGAGGCCAACTAGACATCTAGCCGCCCATCCACCAGTGGCCAACTAGTCAACTAAAACATTCACCAGAGGCCAACTAATCAACTAGCCCATCCACCAGAGGCCAACTAGTCAACTAGCCCATCCACCAGAGGCCAACTAATCAGCGAGCCCATCCACCAGAGGCCAACTAGTCAACTAAAACATTCACCAGAGGCCAACTAATCAACTAGCCCATCCACCAGAGGCCAACTAATCAACCAGCCCATCCACCACATGCCAACTAATCAACGAGCCCATCCACCAGAGGCCAACTAGACAACTAGCCCATCCACCAGAGGCCAACTAGTCAACTAAACCATTCACCAGAGGCCAACTAATCAACTAGCCCATCCACCAGAGGTCAACTAGTCAACTATAACATTCACCAGAGGCCAACTAATCAAGTAACCCATTCACCAGAGGCCAACTAATCAACCAGCTGCCCATCCACCAGAGGCCAACTAGTCAACTAAAACATTCACCAGAGGCCAACTAATCAACTAGCCCATTCACCAGAGGCCAACTAGACATCTAGCCGCCCATCCACCAGTGGCCAACTAGTCAACTAAAACATTCACCAGAGGCCAACTAATCAACTAGCCCATCCACCAGAGGCCAACTAGTCAACTAGCCCATCCACCAGAGGCCAACTAATCAGCTAGCCCATCCACCAGAGGCCAACTAGTCAACTAAAACATTCACCAGAGGCCAACTAATCAACTAGCCCATCCACCAGAGGCCAACTAATCAACCAGCCCATCCACCACATGCCAACTAATCAACGAGCCCATCCACCAGAGGCCAACTAGACAACTAGCCCATTCACCAGAGGCCAACTAGTCAACTAAACCATTCACCAGAGGCCAACTAATCAACTAGCCCATCCACCAGTGGCCAACTAATCAACCAGCCCATCCACCAGAGGCCAACTAGACAACTAGCCCATCCACCAGAGGCCAACTAGTCAACTAAACCATTCACCAGAGGCCAACTAATCAACTAGCCCATCCACCAGAGGCCAACTAGTCAACTAAAACATTCACCAGAGGCCAACTAATCAACTAGCCCATTCACCAGAGGCCAACTAATCAACTAGCCCATCCACCACATGCCAACTAATCAACTAGCCCATCCACCAGAGGCCAACTAGTCGCCCATCCACCAGAGGTCAACTAGTCAACTAAAACATTCACCAGAGGCCAACTAATCAACTAGCCCATCCACCAGAGGCCATCTAGTCAACTAGCACATCAACCAAAGGCCAACTCGTCAAGTATAACATTCACCAGAGGCCAACTAATCAACTAGCCCATTCACCAGAGGCCAACTAGTCAACTAGCCCACCCACCAGATGCCAACTAGTCAACTAAAACATTCACCAGAGGCCAACTAATCTACTAGCCGCCCATCCACCAGAGGCCAACTAGTCAACTAAAACATTCACCAGAGGCCAACTAATCAACTAGCCCATTCATCAGAGGCCAACTGGACAACTAGCCACTCATCCACCAGAGGCCAACTAGTCAACTAAAACATTCACCAGAGGCCAACTAATCTACTAGCCGCCCATCCACCAGAGGCCAACTAGTCAACTAAAACATTCACCAGAGGCCAACTAGTCAACTAAAACATTCACCAGAGGGCAACCAATCAACAAGCCCATTCACCAGAGGCCAACTAGCCGCCCATCCACCAGAGGTCAACTAGTCAACTAAAACATTCACCAGAGGCCAATTAATCAACTAGCCGCCCATCCACCAGAGGCCAACTAGTCAACTAGCCCAAACACTAGAGGCCAACTAGTCAACGAAAACATTCATCAGAGGCCAACTAATCAACTAGCCCATCCAACAGAGGCCAACTAATCAACTAGCACATCCACCAGAGGCCAACTAGTCAACTAGCCGCCCATCCACCAGACGTCAACGACTCAAATAAAACATTCACCGGAAGCCAACGAATCAACTAGCCCATCCACCAGAGGTCAACTCGCCCATCCACCAGAGGTCAACTAGTCAACTATAACATTCACCAGAGGCCAACTCATCAAGTAGCGCATTCACCAGAGGCCAACTTATCAACGAGCTGCCCATCCACCAGAAGCCAACTAGTCAACTAGCCCATCCACCAGAGGCCAACTAGTCAACTAAAACATTCACCAGAGGCCAACTAATCAACTAGCCCCCCCATCCACCAGAGGCCAACTAGTCAACTAAAACATTCACTAGAGGCCAACTAATCAACTAGCCCATCCACCAGAGGCCAACTAATCAACCAGCCCATCCACCACATGCCAACTAATCAACGAGCCCATCCACCAGAGGCCAACTAGACAACTAGCCGATCCACCAGAGGCCAACTAGTCAACTAAACCATTCACCAGAGGCCAACTAATCAACTAGCCCATCCACCAGAGGCCAACTAGTCAACTAAAACATTCACCAGAGGCCAACTAATCAACTAGCCCATTCACCAGAGGCCAACTAATCAACTAGCCCATCCACCACATGCCAACTAATCAACTAGCCCATCCACCAGAGGCCAACTAGTCGCCCATCCACCAGAGGTCAACTAGTCAACTAAAACATTCACCAGAGGCCAACTAATCAACTAGCCCATCAACCAGAGGCCAACTAGTCAACTAGCACATCAACCAAAGGCCAACTCGTCAAGTATAACATTCACCAGAGGCCAACTAATCAACTAGCCCATTCACCAGAGGCCAACTAGTCAACTAAAACATTCACCAGAGGCCAACTAATCAACTAGCCCATTCATCAGAGGCCAACTGGACAACTAGCCACTCATCCACCAGAGGCCAACTAGTCAACTAAAACATTCACCAGAGGGCAACCAATCAACAAGCCCATTCACCAGAGGCCAACTAGCCGCCCATCCACCAGAGGTCAACTAGTCAACTAAAACATTCACCAGAGGCCAATTAATCAACTAGCCGCCCATCCACCAGAGGCCAACTAGTCAACTAGCCCAAACACTAGAGGCCAACTAGTCAACGAAAACATTCACCAGAGGCCAACTAATCAACTAGCCGCCCATCCACTAGAGGCCAACTCATCAACTAAAACATTCACCAGAGGCCAACTAATCAACTAGCCCATCCAACAGAGGCCAACTAATCAACTAGCACATCCACCAGAGGCCAACTAGTCAACTAGCCGCCCATCCACCAGAGGTCAACGACTCAAATAAAACATTCACCGGAAGCCAACGAATCAACTAGCCCATCCACCAGAGGTCAACTCGCCCATCCACCAGAGGTCAACTAGTCAACTATAACATTCACCAGAGGCCAACTAATCAAGCAGCGCATTCACCAGAGGCCAACTTATCAACTAGCTGCCCATCCACCAGATGCCAACTAGTCAACTAGCCCATCCACCAGAGGCCAACTAGTCAACTAAAACATTCACCAGAGGCCAACTAATCAACTAGCCCCCCATCCACCAGAGGCCAACTAGTCAACTAAAACATTCACTAGAGGCCAACTAATCAACTATCCATTCACCAAAGGCCAACTAGACAACGAGCCGCCCATCCACCAGAGGCCAACTAGTCAACTAAAACATTCACCAGAGGGCAACTAATCAACGAGCCCATTCACCAGAGGCCAACCAGACAACTAGCCGCCCATCCACCAGAGGCCAACTCGTCAACTAAAACATTCACCAGAGGCCAACTAATCAACTAGCCCATTCACCAGAGGCCAACTAATCAACTAGCGATCCACCAGAGGCCAACTAGTCAACTAAAACATTCACCAGAGGCCAACTAATCAACTAGCCGCCCATCCACCAGAGGCCAACTAGTCAACTAAAACATTCACTAGAGGCCAACTAATCAACTATCCATTCACCAAAGGCCAACTAGACAACGAGCCGCCCATCCACCAGAGGCCAACTAGTCAACTAAAACATTCACCAGAGGGCAACTAATCAACGAGCCCATTCACCAGAGGCCAACCAGACAACTAGCCGCCCATCCACCAGAGGCCAACTAGTCAACTAAAACATTCACCAGAGGCCAGCTAATCAACGAGCCGATTCACCAGAGGCCAACCAGACAACTAGCCACCCATCCACCAGACGCCAACTAGACAACTAGCCACCCATCCACCACACGCCAACTAATCAACTTGCCCATCCACCAGAGGCCAACTAGTCAACTAGCCGCCCATCCACCAGAGGTCAACTAGTCAACTAAAACATTCACCAGAGGCCAACTCATCAAGTAGCCCATTCACCAGAGGCCAACTTATCAACGAGCTGCACATCCACCAGAGGCTAACTAGTCAACTAGCCCATCGACCAGAGGGCAACGAGTCAACTAAAACATTCACCAGAGGCCAATTAATCAACTAGCCGCCCATCCACCAAAGGTCAACTAGTCAACTAGCCCATCCACTAGAGGCCAACTAGTCAACGAAAACATTCACCAGAGGCCAACAAATCAACTAGCCGCCCATCCACCAGAGGCCAACTAGTCAACTAAAACATTCACCAGAGGCAACTAATCAACTAGCCCATCCACCAACGGTCAACTCGCCCATCCACCAGAGGCCAACTAGTCAACTAGCCCATCCACTAGAGGCCAACTAGTCAACGAAAACATCCACCAGAGGCCAACTAGTCAACTAGCCCATCCACCGGAGGCCAACTAGTCAACTAAAACATTCACCAGAGGGCAACTAATCAACTAGCCCACTCACCAGAGGCCAACTAGACAACTCGCCGCCCATCCACCAGAGGCCAACTAGTCAACTAAAACATTCACCAGAGGCCAACTAATCCACTAGACCATTCACCAGAGGCCAACTAATCAACTAGCCCATCCACCAGAGGCCAACTAGTCAACTAAAACATTCACCAGAGGCCAACTAATCAACTAGCCCATCCACCACATGTCAACTAATCAACTAGCCCATCCACCAGAGGCCAACTAATCAACTAGCCCAGCCACCAGAGGCCAACGAGACAACTCGCCCATCCACCAGAGGCCAACTAATCCACTAGCCCAGCCACCAGAGGCCAACTCAGCAACCAGCCCATCCACCAGAGGCCAACTCGTCAACTATAACATTCACCAGAGGCCAACGAATCAACGAGCCCATTCACCAGAGGCCAACTAATCAACTAGCCGCCCATCCACCAGAGGCCAACTAGTCAACTAGCCCATCCACTAGAGGCCAACTTGTCAACTAAAACATACACCACAGGTGGCCAACTAATCAACTAGCCGCCCATCCACCAGAGGCCAACTCGTCAACTAAAACATTCACCAGAGGCCAACTAATCAACTAGCACAGTCACCAGAGGCCAACTAGACAATGAGCCGCCCATCCACCAGAGGCCAACTAGTCAACTAAAACATTCACCAGAGGGCAACAAATCAACTAGCCCATTCACCAGAGGCCAACTAGACAACTAGCCGCCCATCCACCAGAGGCCAACTAGTCAACTAAAACATTCACCAGAGGCCAACTAATCAACTAGCCCATTCACCAGAGGCCAACTAATCAACTAGCCCATCCACCAGAGGCCAATTGACAACGAGCCACCCATCCACCAGAGGGCAGCTAGTCAACTAAAACATTTACCAGAGGCCAACTAATCAACTAGCCCATCCACCAGAGGCCAACTAGTCAACTAGCCCATCCACCAGAGGCCAACTAGTCAACGAAAACATTCACCAGAGGCCCACTAATCAACTAGCCGCCCATCCACCAGAGGCCAACTAGCCAACTAAAACATTCACCAGAGGCCAACAAATCAACTAGCCCATTCACCAGAGGCCAACTTAACAACTAGTTTCTCATCCACCAGAGGCCAACTAATCATCTAGCCCATCCACCAGAGGCCAACTAGTCAACTCGCCGATACACCAGAGGCCAACTAATCAACTAGCCCATCCACCAGAGGCCAACTAGTCAACTAAAACATTCACCAAAGGCCAACTAATCAACCAGCCCATTCACCAGAGGCCATCTAATCAACAAGCCCATCCACCAGAGGCCAACTAGACAACTACCCGCCCATCCACCAGAGGCCAACTCATCAACTAAAACATTCACCAGAGGCCAACTAATCAACTAGCCCATCCACCAGAGGCCAACTAGTTAACTAGCCCATCCACCAGAGGCCAACTAGTCAAGTAAAACATTCAACAGAGGCCAACTAATCAACTAGCCCATCCACCAGAGGCCAACTAATCAACTAGCCCATCCACCAGAGACCAAATAACCCATCCACCAGAGGCCAACTCGTCAACTCACCCATCCACCAGAGGGCAACAAATCAACTAGCCCATTCACCAGAGGCCAACTAGACAACTAGCCGCCCATGCACCAGAGGCCAACTAGTCAACTAAAACATTCACCAGAGGCCAACTAATCAACTAGCCCATTCACCAGAGGCCAACTAATCAACTAGCCCATCCACCAGAGGCCAACTAGTCAACTAGCCCATCCACCAGAGGCCAACTAGTCAACGAAAACATTCACCAGAGGCCAACTAATCAACTAGCCGCCCATCCACCAGAGGCCAACTAGCCAACTAAAACATTCACCAGAGGCCAACTAGTCAACAAAAACATTCACCAGAGGCCAACTAATCAACTAGCCGCCCATCCACCAGAGGCCAACTAGTCAACTAAAACATTCACCAGAGGCAACTAATCAACTAGCCCATCCACCAACTATTCAACTCGCCCATCCACCAGAGGCCAACTAATCAACTAGCCCAGCCACCAGAGGCCAACGAGACAACTCGCCCATCCACCAGAGGCCAACTAATCCACTAGCCCAGCCACCAGAGGCCAACTCAGCAACCAGCCCATCCACCAGAGGCCAACTCGTCAACTATAACATTCACCAGAGGCCAATAAATCAACTAGCTCATTCACCGGAGGCCAACTTAACAACTAGCTGCCCATCCACCAGAGGCCAACTAGTCAACTAAAACATCCACCAGAGGACAACTATTCAACTAAAACATTCACCAGAGGCCAACTAATCAACTAGCCCATTCTACAGAGGCCAACCAATCAACTCGCCCATCCACCACATGCCAACTAATCAACTAAAACATCCACCAGAGGCCAACGAGTCAACTAGCCGCCCATCCACCAGAGGTCATAGGTCAACGTAAACATTCACCAGAGGCCAACTAATCAACGAGCCCATCCACCTGAGGTCAACTAGCCCATCCACCAGAGGTCAACTAGTCAACTATAACATTCACCAGAGGCCAACTAATCAAGTAACCCATTCACCAGAGGCCAACTAATCAACCAGCTGCCCATCCACCAGAGGCCAACTAGTCAACTAAAACATTCACCAGAGGCCAACTAATCAACTAGCCCATTCACCAGAGGCCAACTAGACATCTAGCCGCCCATCCACCAGAGGCCAACTAGTCAAATAAACATTCACCAGAGGCCAACTAATCAACTAGCCCATCCAACAGAGGCCAACTGGTCAACTAGCCCATCCACCAGAGGCCAACTAATCAGCTAGCCCATCCACCAGAGGCCAACTAGTCAACTAAAACATTCACCAGAGGCCAACTAATCAACTAGCCCATCCACCAGAGGCCAACAAATCAACCAGCCCATCCACCACATGCCAACTAATCAACGAGCCCATCCACCAGAGGCCAACTAGACAACTAGCCCATCCACCAGAGGCCAACTAGTCAACTAAACCATTCACCAGAGGCCAACTAATCAACTAGCCCATCCACCAGAGGCCAACTAATCAACCAGCCCATCCACCACATGCCAACTAATCAATGAGCCCATCCACCAGAGGCCAACTAGACAACTAGCCCATCCACCAGAGGTCAACTAGTCAACTAAAACATTCACCAGAGGCCAACTAATCAACTAGCCCATCCACCAGAGGTCAACTCGCCCATCCACCAGAGGCCAACTAGTCAACTATAACATTCACCAGAGGCCAACTCATCAAGTAGCCCATTCACCAGAGGCCAACTTATCAACGAGCTGCACATCCACCAGAGGCCAACTAGTCAACTAGCCCATCGACCAGAGGGCAACTAGTCAACTAAAACATTCACCAGAGGCCAATTAATCAACTAGCCGCCCATCCACCAGAGGCCAACTAGTCAACTAGCCCATCCACTAGAGGCCAACTAGTCAACGAAAACATTCACCAGAGGCCAACTAATCAACTAGCCGCCCATCCACCAGAGGCCAACTAGTCAACTAAAACATTCACCAGAGGCAACTAATCAACTAGCCCATCCACCAACGGTCAACTCGCCCATCCACCAGAGGCCAACTAGTCAACTAGCCCATCCACTAGAGGCCAACTAGTCAACGAAAACATCCACCAGAGGCCAACTAGTCAACTAGCCCATCCACCGGAGGCCAACTAGTCAACTAAAACATTCACCAGAGGGCAACTAATCAACTAGCCCACTCACCAGAGGCCAACTAGACAACTCGCCGCCCATCCACCAGAGGCCAACTAGTCAACTAAAACATTCACCAGAGGCCAACTAATCCACTAGACCATTCACCAGAGGCCAACTAATCAACTAGCCCATCCACCAGAGGCCAACTAGTCAACTAAAACATTCACCAGAGGCCAACTAATCAACTAGCCCATCCACCACATGTCAACTAATCAACTAGCCCATCCACCAGAGGCCAACTCATCAACCAGCCCATCCACCAAAGGCCAACTAGCCCATCCACCAGAGGCAAAATAGTCAACTCGCCCATCCACCAGAGGCCAACTAATCAACTAGCCCAGCCACCAGAGGCCAACGAGACAACTCGCCCATCCACCAGAGGCCAACTAATCCACTAGCCCAGCCACCAGAGGCCAACTCAGCAACCAGCCCATCCACCAGAGGCCAACTCGTCAACTATAACATTCACCAGAGGCCAACGAATCAACGAGCCCATCCACCAGAGGCCAACTAATCAACTAGCCGCCCATCCACCAGAGGCCAACTAGTCAACTAGCCCATCCACTAGAGGCCAACTTGTCAACTAAAACATACACCACAGGTGGCCAACTAATCAACTAGCCGCCCAAACACCAGAGGCCAACTCGTCAACTAAAACATTCACCAGAGGCCAACTAATCAACTAGAACAGTCACCAGAGGCCAACTAGACAATGAGCCGCCCATCCACCAGAGGCCAACTAGTCAACTAAAACATTCACCAGAGGGCAACAAATCAACTAGCCCATTCACCAGAGGCCAACTAGACAACTAGCCGCCCATCCACCAGAGGCCAACTAGTCAACTAAAACATTCACCAGAGGCCAACTAATCAACTAGCCCATTCACCAGAGGCCAACTAGACATCTAGCCGCCCATCCACCAGAGGCCAACTAGTCAAATAAACATTCACCAGAGGCCAACTAATCAACTAGCCCATCCAACAGAGGCCAACTGGTCAACTAGCCCATCCACCAGAGGCCAACTAATCAGCTAGCCCATCCACCAGAGGCCAACTAGTCAACTAAAACATTCACCAGAGGCCAACTAATCAACTAGCCCATCCACCAGAGGCCAACAAATCAACCAGCCCATCCACCACATGCCAACTAATCAACGAGCCCATCCACCAGAGGCCAACTAGACAACTAGCCCATCCACCAGAGGCCAACTAGTCAACTAAACCATTCACCAGAGGCCAACTAATCAACTAGCCCATCCACCAGAGGCCAACTAATCAACCAGCCCATCCACCACATGCCAACTAATCAATGAGCCCATCCACCAGAGGCCAACTAGACAACTAGCCCATCCACCAGAGGTCAACTAGTCAACTAAAACATTCACCAGAGGCCAACTAATCAACTAGCCCATCCACCAGAGGTCAACTCGCCCATCCACCAGAGGCCAACTAGTCAACTATAACATTCACCAGAGGCCAACTCATCAAGTAGCCCATTCACCAGAGGCCAACTTATCAACGAGCTGCACATCCACCAGAGGCCAACTAGTCAACTAGCCCATCGACCAGAGGGCAACTAGTCAACTAAAACATTCACCAGAGGCCAATTAATCAACTAGCCGCCCATCCACCAGAGGCCAACTAGTCAACTAGCCCATCCACTAGAGGCCAACTAGTCAACGAAAACATTCACCAGAGGCCAACTAATCAACTAGCCGCCCATCCACCAGAGGCCAACTAGTCAACTAAAACATTCACCAGAGGCAACTAATCAACTAGCCCATCCACCAACGGTCAACTCGCCCATCCACCAGAGGCCAACTAGTCAACTAGCCCATCCACTAGAGGCCAACTAGTCAACGAAAACATCCACCAGAGGCCAACTAGTCAACTAGCCCATCCACCGGAGGCCAACTAGTCAACTAAAACATTCACCAGAGGGCAACTAATCAACTAGCCCACTCACCAGAGGCCAACTAGACAACTCGCCGCCCATCCACCAGAGGCCAACTAGTCAACTAAAACATTCACCAGAGGCCAACTAATCCACTAGACCATTCACCAGAGGCCAACTAATCAACTAGCCCATCCACCAGAGGCCAACTAGTCAACTAAAACATTCACCAGAGGCCAACTAATCAACTAGCCCATCCACCACATGTCAACTAATCAACTAGCCCATCCACCAGAGGCCAACTCATCAACCAGCCCATCCACCAAAGGCCAACTAGCCCATCCACCAGAGGCAAAATAGTCAACTCGCCCATCCACCAGAGGCCAACTAATCAACTAGCCCAGCCACCAGAGGCCAACGAGACAACTCGCCCATCCACCAGAGGCCAACTAATCCACTAGCCCAGCCACCAGAGGCCAACTCAGCAACCAGCCCATCCACCAGAGGCCAACTCGTCAACTATAACATTCACCAGAGGCCAACGAATCAACGAGCCCATCCACCAGAGGCCAACTAATCAACTAGCCGCCCATCCACCAGAGGCCAACTAGTCAACTAGCCCATCCACTAGAGGCCAACTTGTCAACTAAAACATACACCACAGGTGGCCAACTAATCAACTAGCCGCCCAAACACCAGAGGCCAACTCGTCAACTAAAACATTCACCAGAGGCCAACTAATCAACTAGAACAGTCACCAGAGGCCAACTAGACAATGAGCCGCCCATCCACCAGAGGCCAACTAGTCAACTAAAACATTCACCAGAGGGCAACAAATCAACTAGCCCATTCACCAGAGGCCAACTAGACAACTAGCCGCCCATCCACCAGAGGCCAACTAGTCAACTAAAACATTCACCAGAGGCCAACTAATCAACTAGCCCATTCACCAGAGGCCAACTAATCAACTAGCCCATCCACCAGAGGCCAATTGACAACTAGCCACCCATCCACCAGAGGCCAGCTAGTCAACTAAAACATTTACCAGAGGCCAACTAATCAACTAGCCCATCCACCAGAGGCCAACTAGTCAACTAGCCCATCCACCAGAGGCCAACTAGTCAACGAAAACATTCACCAGAGGCCAACTAATCAACTAGCCGCCCATCCACCAGAGGCCAACAAGCCAACTAAAACATTCACCAGAGGCCAACAAATCAACTAGCCCATTCACCAGAGGCCAACTTAACAACTAGTTTCTCATCCACCAGAGGCCAACTAATCATCTAGCCCATCCACCAGAGGCCAACTAGTCAACTCGCCGATACACCAGAGGCCAACTAATCAACTAGCCCATCCACCAGAGGCCAACTAGTCAACTAAAACATTCACCAAAGGCCAACTAATCAACCAGCCCATTCACCAGAGGCCATCTAATCAACAAGCCCATCCACCAGAGGCCAACTAGACAACTACCCGCCCATCCACCAGAGGCCAACTCATCAACTAAAACATTCACCAGAGGCCAACTAATCAACTAGCCCATCCACCAGAGGCCAACTAATCAACTAGCCCATCCACCAGAGGCCAACTAGTTAACTAGCCCATCCACCAGAGGCCAACGAGTCAAGTAAAACATTCAACAGAGGCCAACTAATCAACTAGCCCATCCACCAGAGGCCAACTAATCAACTAGCCCATCCACCAGAGACCAAATAACCCATCCACCAGAGGCCAACTCGTCAACTCACCCATCCACCAGAGGCCAACTAATCAACAAGCCCATTCACCAGAGGCCAACTAATCAACTGGCCGCCCATCCACCAGAGGCCAACTCGTCAACTAAAACATTCACCAGAGGGCAACAAATCAACTAGCCCATTCACCAGAGGCCAACTAGACAACTAGCCGCCCATGCACCAGAGGCCAACTAGTCAACTAAAACATTCACCAGAGGCCAACTAATCAACTAGCCCATTCACCAGAGGCCAACTAATCAACTAGCCCATCCACCAGAGGCCAACTAGTCAACTAGCCCATCCACCAGAGGCCAACTAGTCAACGAAAACATTCACCAGAGGCCAACTAATCAACTAGCCGCCCATCCACCAGAGGCCAACTAGCCAACTAAAACATTCACCAGAGGCCAACTAGTCAACAAAAACATTCACCAGAGGCCAACTAATCAACTAGCCGCCCATCCACCAGAGGCCAACTAGTCAACTAAAACATTCACCAGAGGCCAACTAATCAACTAGCCCAGCCACCAGAGGCCAACGAGACAACTCGCCCATCCACCAGAGGCCAATTAATCCACTAGCCCAGCCACCAGAGGCCAACTCAGCAACCAGCCCATCCACCAGAGGCCAACTCGTCAACTATAACATTCACCAGAGGCCAATAAATCAACTAGCTCATTCACCGGAGGCCAACTTAACAACTAGCTGCCCATCCACCAGAGGCCAACTAGTCAACTAAAACATCCACCAGAGGACAACTATTCAACTAAAACATTCACCAGAGGCCAACTAATCAACTAGCCCATTCTACAGAGGCCAACCAATCAACTCGCCCATCCACCACATGCCAACTAATCAACTAGCCCATCCACCAGAGGCCAACTAGTCAACTAGCCGCCCATCCACCAGAGGTCAAAGGTCAACGTAAACATTCACCAGAGGCCAACTAATCAACGAGCCCATCCACCTGAGGTCAACTAGCCCATCCACCAGAGGTCAACTAGTCAACTATAACATTCACCAGAGGCCAACTAATCAAGTAACCCATTCACCAGAGGCCAACTAATCAACCAGCTGCCCATCCACCAGAGGCCAACTAGTCAACTAAAACATTCACCAGAGGCCAACTAATCAACTAGCCCATTCACCAGAGGCCAACTAGACATCGAGCCGCCCATCCACCAGAGGCCAACTAGTCAACTAAAACATTCACCAGAGGCCAACTAATCAACTAGCCCATCCACCAGAGGCCAACTAATCAGCTAGCCCATCCACCAGAGGCCAACTAGTCAACTAAAACATTCACCAGAGGCCAACTAATCAACTAGCCCATCCACCAGAGGCCAACTAATCAACCAGCCCATCCACCACATGCCAACTAATCAACGAGCCCATCCACCAGAGGCCAACTAGACAACTAGCCCATCCACCAGAGGCCAACTAGTCAACTAAACCATTCACCAGAGGCCAACTAATCAACTAGCCCATCCACCAGAGGCCAACTAGTCAACTAAAACACTCACCAGAGGCCAACTAATCAACTAGCCCATTCACCAGAGGCCAACTAATCAACTAGCCCATCCACCACATGCCAACTAATCAACTAGCCCATCCACCAGAGGCCAACTAGTCGCCCATCCACCAGAGGTCAACTAGTCAACTAAAACATTCACCAGAGGCCAACTAATCAACTAGCCCATCCACCAGAGGCCAATTGGTCAACTAGCCCACCCACCAGATGCCAACTAGTCAACTAAAACATTCACCAGAGGCCAACTAATCTACTAGCCGCCCATCCACCAGAGGCCAACTAGTCAACTAAAACATTCACCAGAGGCCAACCAATCAACTAGCCCATTCATCAGAGGCCAACTGGACAACTAGCCACTCATCCACCAGAGGCCAACTAGTCAACTAAAACATTCACCAGAGGGCAACCAATCAACAAGCCCATTCACCAGAGGCCAACTAGCCGCCCATCCACCAGAGGTCAACTAGTCAACTAAAACATTCACCAGAGGCCAACTAATGAACCAGCCCATTCACCAGAGGCCAACTAATCAACTAAAACATTCACCAGAGGGCAACTAATCCACTAGCCCATTCACCAGAGGCCAACTAGACAACTAGCCGCCCATCCACCAGAGGCCAGCTAGTCAACTAAAATATTCACCAGAGGCCAACTAATCAACTTGCCGCCCATCCCCCAGAGGCCAACTAGTCAACTAAAACATTCACCAGAGGCCAATAAATCAACTAGCCCATCCACCAGAGGCCAACTAGACAACTAGCCGCCCATCCACCAGAGGCCAGCTAGTCAACTAAAATATTCACCAGAGTCCAACTAATCAACTAGCCCATTCACCGGAGGCCAACTTCACAACTAGCTGCCCATCCACCAGAGGCCAACTAGTCAACTAAAACATTCACCAGAGGGCAACTAATCCACTAGCCCATTCACCAGAGGCCAACTAGACAACTAGCCGCCCATCCACCAGAGGCCAGCTAGTCAACTAAAATATTCACCAGAGGCCAACTAATCAACTTGCCGCCCATCCCCCAGAGGCCAACTAGTCAACTAAAACATTCACCAGAGGCCAATAAATCAACTAGCCCATTCACCGGAGGCCAACTTAACAACTAGCTGCCCATCCACCAGAGGCCAACTAGTCAACTAAAACATTCACCAGAGGGCAACTAATCCACTAGCCCATTCACCAGAGGCCAACTAGACAGCTAGCCGCCCATCCACCAGAGGCCAGCTAGTCAACTAAAATATTCACCAGAGGCCAACTAATCAACTTGCCGCCCATCCCCCAGATGCCAACTAGTCAACTAAAACATTCACCAGAGGCCAATAAATCAACGAGCCCATTCACCGGAGGCCAACTTAACAACTAGCTGCCCATCCACCAGAGGCCAACTAGTCAACTAAAACATCCACCAGAGGCCAACTATTCAACTAAAACATTCACCAGACGCCAACTAATCAACTGGTCCATCCACCAGAGGCCAACTCGTCAACTAGCCGCTCATCCACCCGAGGTCAACTAATCAACTAGCTCATCAACCAGAGGCCAACTAGACAACTAGCCGCCCATCCACTAGAGGCCAACTGGTCAACTAGCCCATCCACCAGAGGCCAACTAGTCAACTAAAACATTCACCAGAGGCCAACTAATCAACGAGCCCATCCATCAGAGGCCAAATAATCAACTATCCCATCCACCAGAGGCCAACTCGTCAACTAAAACATTCATCAGAGGCCAACTAATCAACTAGCCGGCCATCCACCAGAGGCCAACTAGTCAACTAAAACATTCACCAGAGGCCAACTAATCAACTAGCCCATTCACCAGAGGCCAACTAGACAACTAGCCGCCCATCCACCAGAGGCCAACTCGTCAACGAAAACATTCACCAGAGGCAACTAATCAACTAGCCCATTCAATAGAGGCCAACTCGACAACGAGCCGCCCATCCACCAGAGACCAACGAGTCAACTAAAACATTCACCAGAGGCCAACTAATCAACTAGCCCATCCACCAGAGGCCAACTAGTCAACTAGCGCATCCACCAGAGGCCAACTAGTCAACTAAAACATTCACTAGAGGCCAACTAATCAACTAGCCCATTCACCAGAGGCCAACTAATCAACTAGCCCATCCACCAGAGGCCAACTAGACAACGAGACGCCCATCCACCAGAGGCCAACGAGTCAACTGAAACATTCACCAGAGGGCAACTCATCAACTAGCCCATCCACCAGAGGCCAACCAGTCAACTCACCTATCCACCAGAGGCCAACTAATCAACTAAAACATTCACCAGAGGCCAACGAATCAACTAGCCCATCCACCAGAGGGCAACCAGTCAACTAGCCCATCTACCAGAGGCCAACTAATCAATGAGCCCATTCACCAGAGGCCTGCGAGACAACTAGCCGCCCATCCACCAGAGACCAACTAGTCAACTGAAACATTCACCAGAGGGCAACTCATCAACTAGCCCATCCACCAGAGGCCAACCAGTCAACTCACCTATCCACCAGAGGCCAACTAATCAACTAAAACATTCACCAGAGACCAACGAATCAACTAGCCCATCCACCAGAGGCCAACTAATCAACTAGCCCATGCACCAGAGGCCAACTAGTCAACTAGCGCATCCACCAGAGGCCAATTAGTCAACTAAAACATTCACCAGAGGCCAACTAATCAACTAGCTCATTCACCAGAGGCCAACTAATCAACGAGCCCATCCACCAGAGGCCAACGAGACAACTACCCGCTCATCCACCAGAGGCCAACTAGTCAACTAAAACATTCACCAGAGGCCAACTAATCAATTAGCCCATCCACCAGAGGCCAACTAGTTAACTAGCCCATCCACCAAAGGCAAACTAGTCGAGTAAAACATTCACCAGAGGCCAACTAATCAACTAGCCCATCCACCAGAGGTCAACTAATCAACTAGTCCATCCACCAGAGGCCAACTAATCAACCAGCCCATCCACCAAACGCCAACTAGCCCATCCACCAGAGGCCAACTAATCAACTAGCCCATCCACCAGAGGCCAACTAGACAACTAGCCCATCCAGCAGAGGCCAACGAGACAACTAGCCGCCCATTCACCAGAGGCCAACTAGTCAACTAAACCATTCACCAGAGGCCAACTAGACAACTAGCCCATCCACCAGAGGCCAACTAGACAACTAGCCGCCCATTCACCAGAGGCCAACTAATCAACTAGCCCATTCACCAGAGGCCAACTAGACAACTAGCCGCCCATCCACCAGAGGCCAACTAATCAACTAAAACATTCACCAGAGGCCAACGAATCAACTAGCCCATCCACCAGAGGCCAACCAGTCAACTAGCCCATCTACCAGAGGCCAACTAGTCAACGAGCTCATTCACCAGAGGGCTGCGAGACAACGAGCCGCCCATCCACCAGAGGCCAACTAGTCAACTAAAACATTCACCAGAGGCCAACTAATCAACTAGCCCATCCACCAGAGGCCAACTAGACAACTAGCCCATCCACCAGAGGCCAACTAGACAACTAGCCACCCATTCACCAGAGGCAAACTAGTCAACTAAACCATTCACCAGAGGGCAACTAATCAACTAGCCCATCCACCAGAGGCCAACTAGTCAAGTAAAACATTCACCAGAGGCCAACTAATCAACTAGCCCATTCACCAGAGGCCAACTAATCAACTAGCCCAGCCACCACACGCCAACTAATCAACTAGCCCATCCACCAGAGGCTAACTAGTCAACTAGCCGCCCATCCACCAGAGGTCAACTAGTCAACGAAAACATTCACCAGAGGACAACTGATCAACTAGCCCATCCACCAGAGGTCAACTAGCCCATCCACCAGAGGGCAACTAGTCAACTATAACATTCACCAGAGGCCAACTAATCAGGGAGCCCATTCAGCAGAGGCCAACGAATCAACGAGCTGTCCATCCACCAGAGGCCAACTCGTCAACTAGCCCATCCACCAGAGGCAACTAGTCAACTAAAACATTCACCAGAGGCCAACTAATCAACTAGCCCATTCTACAGAGGCCAACCAATCAACTCGCCCATCCACCACACGCCAACTAATCAACTAGCCCATCCACCAGAGGACAACTAGTCAACTAGCCGCCCATCCACCAGAGGTCATAGGTTAACGTAAACATTCACCAGAGGCCAACTAATCAACGAGCCCATCCACCTGAGGTCAACTAGCCCATCCACCAGAGGTCAACTAGTCAACTATAACATTCACCAGAGGCCAACTAATCAAGTAACCCATTCACCAGAGGCCAACTAATCAACCAGCTGCCCATCCACCAGAGGCCAACTAGTCAACTAAAACATTCACCAGAGGCCAACTAATCAACTAGCCCATTCACCAGAGGCCAACTAGACATCTAGCCGCCCATCCACCAGAGGCCAACTAGTCAACTAAAACATTCACCAGAGGCCAACTAATCAACTAGCCCATCCACCAGAGGCCAACTAGTCAACTAGCCCATCCACCAGAGGCCAACTAATCAGCTAGCCCATCCACCAGAGGCCAACTAGTCAACTAAAACATTCACCAGAGGCCAACTAATCAACTAGCCCATCCACCAGAGGCCAACTAATCAACCAGCCCATCCACCACATGCCAACTAATCAACGAGCCCATCCACCAGAGGCCAACTAGACAACTAGCCCATCCACCAGAGGCCAACTAGTCAACTAAACCATTCACCAGAGGCCAACTAATCAACTAACCCATCCACCAGAGGCCAACTAATCAACCAGCCCATCCACCACATGCCAACTAATCAACGAGCCCATCCACCAGAGGCCAACTAGACAACTAGCCCATCCACCAGAGGCCAACTAGTCAACTAAACCATTCACCAGAGGCCAACTAATCAACTAGCCCATCCACCAGAGGCCAACTAGTCAACTAAAACATTCACCAGAGGCCAACTAATCAACTAGCCCATTCACCAGAGGCCAACTAATCAACTAGCCCATCCACCACATGCCAACTAATCAACTAGCCCATCCACCAGAGGCCAACTAGTCGCCCATCCAACAGAGGTCAACTAGTCAACTAAAACATTCACCAGAGGCCAACTAATCAATTAGCCCACCCACCAGATGCCAACTAGTCAACTAAAACATTCACCAGAGGCCAACTGATCTACTCGCCGCCCATCCACCAGAGGCCAACTAGTCAACTAAAACATTCACCAGAGGCCAACTAATCAACTAGCCCATTCATCAGAGGCCAACTGGACAACTAGCCACCCATCCACCAGAGGCCAACTAGTCAACTAAAACATTCACCAGAGGGCAACCAATCAACAAGCCCATTCACCAGAGGCCAACTAGCCGCCCATCCACCAGAGGTCAACTAGTCAACTAAAACATTCACCAGAGGCCAACTAATGAACCAGCCCATTCACCAGAGGCCAACTAATCAACTAGCCCATCCACCAGAGGCCAACTAGACAACTAGCCGCCCATCCACCAGAGGCCAGCTAGTCAACTAAAATATTCACCAGAGTCCAACTAATCAACTAGCCCATTCACCGGAGGCCAACTTAACAACTAGCTGCCCATCCACCAGAGGCCAACTAGTCAACTAAAACATTCACCAGAGGGCAACTAATCCACTAGCCCATTCACCAGAGGCCAACTAGACAGCTAGCCGCCCATCCACCAGAGGCCAGCTAGTCAACTAAAATATTCACCAGAGGCCAACTAATCAACTTGCCGCCCATCCACCAGATGCCAACTAGTCAACTAAAACATTCACCAGAGGCCAATAAATCAACTAGCCCATTCACCAGAGGCCAACTTAACAACTAGCTGCCCATCCACCAGAGGCCAACTAATCAACTAGCTCATTCACCAGAGGCCAACTAATCAACGAGCCCATCCACCAGAGGCCAACGAGACAACTACCCGCTCATCCACCAGAGGCCAACTAGTCAAGTAAAACATTCACCAGAGGCCAACTAATCAACTAGCCCATCCACCAGAGGCCAAATAATCAACGAGCCCATCCACCAGAGGCCAACGAGACAACTACCCGCTCATCCACCAGAGGCCAACTAGTCAACTAAAACATTCACCAGAGGCCAACTAATCAATTAGCCCATCCACCAGAGGCCAACTAGTTAACTAGCCCATCCACCAAAGGCCAACTAGTCAAGTAAAACATTCACCAGAGGCCAACTAATCAACTAGCCCATCCACCAGAGGTCAACTAATCAACTAGTCCATCCACCAGAGGCCAACTAATCAACCATCCCATCCACCAAACGCCAACTAGCCCATCCACCAGAGGCCAACTAATCAACTAGCCCATCCACCAGAGGCCAACTAGACAACTAGCCCATCCAGCAGAGGCCAACTAGACAACTAGCCGCCCATTCACCAGAGGCCAACTAGTCAACTAAACCATTCACCAGAGGCCAACTAATCAACTAGCCCATCCAGCAGAGGCCAACTAGACAACTAGCCGCCCATCCACCAGAGGCCAACTAATCAACTAGCCCATCCACCAGAGGCCAACTAGACAACTAGCCCATCCACCAGAGGCCAACTAGACAACTAGCCGCCCATTCACCAGAGGCCAACTAATCAACTAGCCCATTCACCAGAGGCCAACTAGACAACCAGCCGCCCATCCACCAGAGGCCAACCAATCAACTAAAACATTCACCAGAGGCCAACGAATCAACTAGCCCATCCACCAGAGGCCAACCAGTCAACTAGCCCATCTACTAGAGGCCAACTAGTCAACTAAAACATTCACCAGAGGCCAACTAATCAACTAGCCCATCCACCAGAGGCCAACTAATCAACGAGCCCATTCACCAGAGGCCTGCGAGATAACTAGCCGCCCATCCACCAGAGGCCAACTAGTCAACTAAAACATTCACCAGAGGCCAACTAATCAACGAGCCCATTCACCAGAGGCCAACTAATCAATGAGCCCATCCACCAGAGGCCAACGAGACAACTACCCGCTCATCCACAGAGGCCAACTAGTCAACTAAAACATTCACCAAAGGCCAACTAATCAATTAGCCCATCCACCAGAGGCCAACTAGTTAAGTAGCCCATCCACCAAAGGCCAACTAGTCAAGTAAAACATTCACCAGAGGCCAACTAATTAACTAGCCCATTCACCAGAGGCCAACTAATCAACTAGTCCATCCACCAGAGGCCAACTAATCAACCAGCCCATCCACCAAACGCCAACTAGTCCATCCACCAGAGGCCAACTAATCAACTAGCCCATCCACCAGAGGCCAACTAGACAACTAGCCCATCCACCAGAGGTCAACTAGACAACTAGCCGCCCATTCACGAGAGGCCAACTAGTCAACTAAACCATTCACCAGAGGGCAACTAATCAACCAGCCCATCCACCAGAGGCCAACTTGTCAAGTAAAACATTCACCAGAGACCAACTTATCAACGAGCCCATTCACCAGAGGCCAACTAATCAACTAGCCCATCCACCACACGCCAACTAATCAACTAGCCCATCCACCAGAGGCCAACGAGTCAACTAAAACATTCACCAGAGGTCAACTAATCAACTAGCCCATTCACCAGAGGCCAACTAATCAACTAGCCCATCCACCAGAGGCCAACTAGACAACTAGCCGCCCATCCACCAGAGGACAACTAATCAACTAAAACATTCACCAGAGGCCAATAAATCAACTAGCCTATTCACCAGAGGCCAACTTAACAACTAGCTGCCCATCCACCAGAGGCCAACTAATCAACTAGCTCATTCACCAGAGGCCAACTAATCAACGAGCCCATCCACCAGAGGCCAACGAGACAACTACCCGCTCATCCACCAGAGGCCAACTAGTCAAGTAAAACATTCACCAGAGGCCAACTAATCAACTAGCCCATCCACCAGAGGCCAAATAATCAACGAGCCCATCCACCAGAGGCCAACGAGACAACTACCCGCTCATCCACCAGAGGCCAACTAGTCAACTAAAACATTCACCAGAGGCCAACTAATCAATTAGCCCATCCACCAGAGGCCAACTAGTTAACTAGCCCATCCACCAAAGGCCAACTAGTCAAGTAAAACATTCACCAGAGGCCAACTAATCAACTAGCCCATCCACCAGAGGTCAACTAATCAACTAGTCCATCCACCAGAGGCCAACTAATCAACCATCCCATCCACCAAACGCCAACTAGCCCATCCACCAGAGGCCAACTAATCAACTAGCCCATCCACCAGAGGCCAACTAGACAACTAGCCCATCCAGCAGAGGCCAACTAGACAACTAGCCGCCCATTCACCAGAGGCCAACTAGTCAACTAAACCATTCACCAGAGGCCAACTAATCAACTAGCCCATCCAGCAGAGGCCAACTAGACAACTAGCCGCCCATCCACCAGAGGCCAACTAATCAACTAGCCCATCCACCAGAGGCCAACTAGACAACTAGCCCATCCACCAGAGGCCAACTAGACAACTAGCCGCCCATTCACCAGAGGCCAACTAATCAACTAGCCCATTCACCAGAGGCCAACTAGACAACCAGCCGCCCATCCACCAGAGGCCAACCAATCAACTAAAACATTCACCAGAGGCCAACGAATCAACTAGCCCATCCACCAGAGGCCAACCAGTCAACTAGCCCATCTACTAGAGGCCAACTAGTCAACTAAAACATTCACCAGAGGCCAACTAATCAACTAGCCCATCCACCAGAGGCCAACTAATCAACGAGCCCATTCACCAGAGGCCTGCGAGATAACTAGCCGCCCATCCACCAGAGGCCAACTAGTCAACTAAAACATTCACCAGAGGCCAACTAATCAACGAGCCCATTCACCAGAGGCCAACTAATCAATGAGCCCATCCACCAGAGGCCAACGAGACAACTACCCGCTCATCCACAGAGGCCAACTAGTCAACTAAAACATTCACCAAAGGCCAACTAATCAATTAGCCCATCCACCAGAGGCCAACTAGTTAAGTAGCCCATCCACCAAAGGCCAACTAGTCAAGTAAAACATTCACCAGAGGCCAACTAATTAACTAGCCCATTCACCAGAGGCCAACTAATCAACTAGTCCATCCACCAGAGGCCAACTAATCAACCAGCCCATCCACCAAACGCCAACTAGTCCATCCACCAGAGGCCAACTAATCAACTAGCCCATCCACCAGAGGCCAACTAGACAACTAGCCCATCCACCAGAGGTCAACTAGACAACTAGCCGCCCATTCACGAGAGGCCAACTAGTCAACTAAACCATTCACCAGAGGGCAACTAATCAACCAGCCCATCCACCAGAGGCCAACTTGTCAAGTAAAACATTCACCAGAGACCAACTTATCAACGAGCCCATTCACCAGAGGCCAACTAATCAACTAGCCCATCCACCACACGCCAACTAATCAACTAGCCCATCCACCAGAGGCCAACGAGTCAACTAAAACATTCACCAGAGGTCAACTAATCAACTAGCCCATTCACCAGAGGCCAACTAATCAACTAGCCCATCCACCAGAGGCCAACTAGACAACTAGCCGCCCATCCACCAGAGGACAACTAATCAACTAAAACATTCACCAGAGGCCAACTAATCAACTAGCCCATCCACCAGAGGCCAACTAGTTAACTAGCCCATCCACCAGAGGCCAACTAATCAACTAGTCCATCCACCAGAGGCCAACTAATCAACTAGCCCATTCACCAGAGGCCAACGAGACAACTAGCCGCCCATCCACCAGAGGCCAACTAGTCAACTAAAACATTCACCAGAGGCCAACTAATCAATTAGCCCATCCACCAGAGGCCAACGAGTCAACTAAAACATTCACCAGAGGCCAACTTATCAACTAGCCCATCCACCAGAGTCCAACTATTCAACTAGCCGCCCATCCACCAGCGGTCATAGGTCAACGTAAACATTCACCAGAGGCCAACTAATCAACTAGCCCATCCACCAGATGTCAACTAGCCCATCCAGCAGAGGCCAACTAGTCAACTATAACATTCACCAGAGGCCAACTAATCAAGTAGCCCATTCACCAGAGGCCAACTAGACAACTAGCCCATCCACCAGAGGCCAACTAGACACCTAGCCGCCCATTCACCAGAGGCCAACTAATCAACTAGCCCATTCACCAGAGGCCAACTAGACAATTAGCCGCCCATCCACCAGAGGCCAACTAATCAACTAAAACATTCACCAGAGGCCAACGAATCAACTAGCCCATCCACCAGAGGCCAACCAGTCAACTCGCCCATCTACCAGAGGCCAACTAGTCAACAAAAACATTCACCAGAGGCCAACTAATCAACTAGCCCATCCACCAGAGGCCAACTAATCAACGAGCCCATTCACCAGAGGCCTGCGAGACAACTAGCCGCCCATCCACCAGAGGCCAACTAGTCAACTAAAACATTCACCAGAGGCCAACTAATCAACGAGCCCATTCACCAGAGGCCAACTAATCAACGAGCCCATCCACCAGAGGCCAACGAGACAACTACCCGCTCATCCACCAGAGGCCAACTAGTCAACTAAAACATTCACCAGAGGCCAACTAATCAATTAGCCCATCCACCAGAGGCCAACTAGTTAAGTAGCCCATCCACCAAAGGCCAACTAGTCAAGTAAAACATTCACCAGAGGCCAACTAATTAACTAGCCCATTCACCAGAGGCCAACTAATCAACTAGTCCATCCACCAGAGGCCAACTAATCAACCAGCCCATCCACCAAACGCCAACTAGTCCATCCACCAGAGGCCAACTAATCAACTAGCCCATCCACCAGAGGCCAACTAGACAACTAGCCCATCCACCAGAGGCCAACTAGTCAACTAGCCGCCCATCCACCAGAGGTCAACTAGTCAACGAAAACATTCACCAGAGGCCAACTGATCAACTAGCCCATCCACCAGAGGCCAACGAGTCAACTAAAACATTCACCAGAGGTCAACTAATCAACTAGCCCATTCACCAGAGGCCAACTAATCAATTAGCCCATCCACCAGAGGCCAACTAGACAACTAGCCGCCCATCCACCAGAGGACAACTAATCAACTAAAACATTCACCAGAGGCCAACTAATCAACTAGCCCATCCACCAGAGGCCAACTAGTTAACTAGCCCATCCACCAGAGACCAACTAATCAACTAGTCCATCCACCAGAGGCCAACTAATCAACTAGCCCATTCACCAGAGGCCAACGAGACAACTAGCCGCCCATCCACCAGAGGCCAACTAGTCAACTAAAACATTCACCAGAGGCCAACTAATCAATTAGCCCATCCACCAGAGGCCAACTAGTCAACTAAACCATTCACCAGAGGCCAACTAATGAACTAGCCCATCCACCATAGGACAACTAGTCAACTAAAACATTCACCAGAGGCCAACTTATCAACTAGCCCATCCACCAGAGTCCAACTATTCAACTAGCCGCCCATCCATCAGCGGTCATAGGTCAACGGAAACATTCACCAGAGGCCAACTAATCAACTAGCCCATCCACCAGAGGTCAACTAGCCCATCCAGCAGAGGCCAACTAGTCAACTATAACATTCACCAGAGGCCAACTAATCAAGTAGCCCATTCACCAGAGGCCAACTAATCAACCAGCTGCCCATCCACCAGAGGCCAACTAGTCAACTAAAACATTCACCAGAGGCCAACTAATCAACTAGCCCATTCACCAGAGGCCAACTAGACAACGAGCCGCCCATCCACCAGAGGCCAACTAATCAACTAAAACATTCACCAGAGGCCAACTAATCAACTAGCCCATCCACCAGAGGCCAACTAGTCAACTAGCCCATCCACCAGAGGCCAACTAGTCAACTAAAACATTCACCAGAGGCCAACTAATGAACTAGCCCATCCACCAGAGGCCAACTAATCAACTAGCCCATCCACCAGAGGCCAACTAGACAACTAGCCGCCCATCCACCAGAGGCCAACTAGTCAACTAAAACATTCACCAGAGGCCAACTAATCAACTAGCCCATTCACCAGAGGCCAACTAATCAACGAGCCCATCCACCAGAGGCCAACTAATCAGCTAGCCCATCAACCAGAGGCCAACTAGTCAACTAAAACATTCACCAGAGGCCAACTAATCAACTAGCCCATCCACCAGAGGCCAACTAGTCAACTAAAACATTCACCAGAGGCCAACTAATCAACGAGCCCATTCACCAGAGGCCAACTAATCAACGAGCCCATCCACCAGAGGCCAACGAGACAACTACCCGCTCATCCACCAGAGGCCAACTAGTCAACTAAAACATTCACCAGAGGCCAACTAATCAATTAGCCCATCCACCAGAGGCCAACTAGTTAAGTAGCCCATCCACCAAAGGCCAACTAGTCAAGTAAAACATTCACCAGAGGCCAACTAATTAACTAGCCCATTCACCAGAGGCCAACTAATCAACTAGTCCATCCACCAGAGGCCAACTAATCAACCAGCCCATCCACCAAACGCCAACTAGTCCATCCACCAGAGGCCAACTAATCAACTAGCCCATCCACCAGAGGCCAACTAGACAACTAGCCCATCCACCAGAGGCCAACTAGACAACTAGCAGCCCATTCACGAGAGGCCAACTAGTCAACTAAACCATTCACCCGAGGGCAACTAATCAACTAGCCCATCCACCAGAGGCCAACTAGTCAAGTAAAACATTCACCACAGACCAACTAATCAACGAGCCCATTCACCAGAGGCCAACTAATCAACTAGCCCATCCACCACACGCCAACTAATCAACTAGCCCATCCACCAGAGGCCAACTAGTCAACTAGCCGCCCATCCACCAGAGGTCAACGAGTCAACGAAAACATTCACCAGAGGCCAACTGATCAACTAGCCCATCCACCAGAGGCCAACGAGTCAACTAAAACATTCACCAGAGGTCAACTAATCAACTAGCCCATTCACCAGAGGCCAACTAATCAACTAGCCCATCCACCAGAGGCCAACTAGACAACTAGCCGCCCATCCACCAGAGGACAACTAATCAACTAAAACATTCACCAGAGGCCAAATAATCAACTAGCCCATCCACCAGAGGCCAACTAGTTAACTAGCCCATCCACCAGAGGCCAACTAGTCAACTAAAACATTCACCAGAGGCCAACTAATCAATTAGCCCATCCACCAGAGGCCAACTAGTCAACTAAACCATTCACCAGAGGCCAACTAATGAACTAGCCCATCCACCATAGGACAACTAGTCAACTAAAACATTCACCAGAGGCCAACTTATCAACTAGCCCATCCACCAGAGTCCAACTATTCAACTAGCCGCCCATCCAGCAGCGGTCATAGGTCAACGTAAACATTCACCAGAGGCCAACTAATCAACTAGCCCATCCACCAGAGGTCAACTAGCCCATCCAGCAGAGGCCAACTAGTCAACTATAACATTCACCAGAGGCCAACTAATCAAGTAGCCCATTCACCAGAGGCCAACTAATCAACCAGCTGCCCATCCACCAGAGGCCAACTAGTCAACTAAAACATTCACCAGAGGCCAACTAATCAACTAGCCCATTCACCAGAGGCCAACTAGACAACTAGCCGCCCATCCACCAGAGGCCAACTAATCAACTAAAACATTCACCAGAGGCCAACTAATCAACTAGCCCATCCACCAGAGACCAACTAGTCAACTAGCCCATCCACCAGAGGCCAACTAGTCAACTAAAACATTCACCAGAGGCCAACTAATGAACTAGCCCATCCACCAGAGGCCAACTAATCAACTAGCCCATCCACCAGAGGCCAACTAGACAACTAGCCGCCCATCCACCAGAGGCCAACTAGTCAACTAAAACATTCACCAGAGGCCAACTAGTTAACTAGCCCATCCACCAGAGGCCAACTAGTCATCTAAAACATTCACCAGAGGCCAACTAATCAGCTAGCCCATCCACCAGAGGCCAACTAGTCAACTAAAACATTCACCAGAGGCCAACTAATTAACTAGCCCATTCACCAGAGGCCAACTAGACAACTAGCTGCCCATCCAAAAGAGGCCAACTAATCAACTAAAACGTTCACCAGAGGGCAACTAATCAACAAGTCCATCCACCAGAGGCCAACTAATCAACCAGCCCATCCACCAAACGCCAACTAGCCCATCCACCAGAGGCCAACTAATCAACTAGCCCATCCACCAGAGGCCAACTAGACAACTAGCCCATCCACCAGAGGCCAACTAGACAACTAGCCACCCATTCACCAGAGGCAAACTAGTCAACTAAACCATTCACCAGAGGGCAACTAATCAACTAGCCCATCCACCAGAGGCCAACTAGTCAAGTAAAACATTCACCAGAGGCCAACTAATCAACTAGCCCATTCACCAGAGGCCAACTAATCAACTAGCCCAGCCACCACACGCCAACTAATCAACTAGCCCATCCACCAGAGGCCAACTAGTCAACTAGCCGCTCATCCACCAGAGGTCAACTAGTCAACAAAAACATTCACCAGAGGACAACTGATCAACTAGCCCATCCACCAGAGGTCAACTAGCCCATCCACCAGAGGGCAACTAGTCAACTATAACATTCACCAGAGGCCAACTAATCAGGGAGCCCATTCAGCAGAGGCCAACGAATCAACGAGCTGCCCATCCACCAGAGGCCAACTCGTCAACTAGCCCATCCACCAGAGGCCAACTAGTCAACTAAAACATTCACCAGAGGCCAACTAATCAACTAGCCAATTCTACAGAGGCCAACCAATCAACTCGCCCATCCACCACACGCCAACTAATCAACTAGCCCATCCACCAGAGGCCAACTAGTCAACTAGCCGCCCATCCACCAGAGGTCATAGGTCAACGTAAACATTCACCAGAGGCCAACTAATCAACGAGCCCATCCACCTGAGGTCAACTAGCCCATCCACCAGAGGTCAACTAGTCAACTATAATATTCACCAGAGGCCAACTAATCAAGTAACCCATTCACCAGAGGCCAACTAATCAACCAGCTGCCCATCCACCAGAGGCCAACTAGTCAACTAAAACATTCACCAGAGGCCAACTAATCAACTAGCCCATTCACCAGAGGCCAACTAATCAACTAGCCCATCCACCAGAGGCCAACTAGTCAACTAAAACATTCACCAGAGGCAAATTAATCAACTAGCCCATTCATCAGAGGCCAACTGGACAACTCGCCACCCATCCACCAGAGGCCAACTGGTCAACTAAAACATTCACCAGAGGGCAACTAATCAACAAGCCCATTCACCAGAGGCCAACTAGCCGCCCATCCACCAGAGGTCAACTAGTCAACTAAAACATTCACCAGAGGCCAACTAATGAACCAGCCCATTCACCAGAGGCCAACTAATCAACTAGCCCATCCACCAGAGGCCAACTAGACAACTAGCCGCCCATCCACCAGAGGCCAGCTAGTCAACTAAAATATTCACCAGAGTCCAACTAATCAACTAGCCCATTCACCGGAGGCCAACTTAACAACTAGCTGCCCATCCACCAGAGCCCAACGAGTCAACTAAAACATTCACCAGAGGGCAACTAATCCACTAGCCCATTCACCAGAGGCCAACTAGACAACTAGCCGCCCATCCACCAGAGGCCAGCTAGTCAACTAAAATATTCACCAGAGGCCAACTAATCAACTTGCCGCCCATCCCCCAGAGGCCAACTAGTCAACTAAAACATTCACCAGAGGCCAATAAATCAACTAGCCCATTCACCGGAGGCCAACTTAACAACTAGCTGCCCATCCACCAGAGGCCAACTAGTCAACTAAAACATCCACCAGAGGCCAACTATTCAACTAAAACATTCACCAGACGCCAACTAATCAACTAGTCCATCCACCAGAGGCCAACTTGTCAACTATCCGCTCATCCACCAGAGGTCAACTAATCAACTAGCCCATCAACCAGAGGCCAACTAGACAACTAGCCGCCATCCACCAGAGGCCAACTAGTCAACTAGCCCATCCACCAGAGGCCAACTAGTCAACTAAAACATTCACCAGAGGCCAACTAATCAACGAGCCCATCCATCAGAGGCCAAATAATCAACTAGCCCATCCACCAGAGGCCAACTAGTCAACTAAAACATCCACCAGAGGCCAACTATTCAACTAAAACATTCACCAGACGCCAACTAATCAACTAGTCCATCCACCAGAGGCCAACTCGTCAACTAGCCGCTCATCCACCAGAGGTGAACTAATCAACTAGCCCATCAACCAGAGGCCAACTAGACAACTAGCCGCCATCCACCAGAGGCCAACTAGTCAACTAGCCCATCCACCAGAGGCCAACTAGACATCTAGCCGCCCATCCAACTGAGGCCAACTAGTCAACTAAAACATCCACCAGAGGCCAACTAATCTACTAGCCGCCCATCCACCAGAGGCCAACTAGTCAACTAAAACATTCACCAGAGGCCAACTAATCAACTAGCCCATTCATCAGAGGCCAACTGGACAACTCGCCACCCATCCACCAGAGGCCAACTAGTCAACTAAAACATTCACCAGAGGGCAACTAATCAACAAGCCCATTCACCAGAGGCCAACTAGCCGCCCATCCACCAGAGGTCAACTAGTCAACTAAAACATTCACCAGAGGCCAACTAATGAACCAGCCCATTCACCAGAGGCCAACTAATCAACTAGCCCATCCACCAGAGGCCAACTAGACAACTAGCCGCCCATCCACCAGAGGCCAGCTAGTCAACTAAAATATTCACCAGAGTCCAACTAATCAACTAGCCCATTCACCGGAGGCCAACTTAACAACTCGCTGCCCATCCACCAGAGGCCAACGAGTCAACTAAAACATTCACCAGAGGGCAACTAATCCACTAGCCCATTCACCAGAGGCCAACTAGACAACTAGCCGCCCATCCACCAGAGGCCAGCTAGTCAACTAAAATATTCACCAGAGGCCAACTAATCAACTTGCCGCCCATCCCCCAGAGGCCAACTAGTCAACTAAAACATTCACCAGAGGCCAATAAATCAACTAGCCCATTCACAGGAGGCCAACTTAACAACCAGCTGCCCATCCACCAGAGGCCAACTAGTCAACTAAAACATCCACCAGAGGCCAACTATTCAACTAAAACATTCACCAGACGCCAACTAATCAACTAGTCCATCCACCAGAGGCCAACTCGTCAACTATCCGCTCATCCACCAGAGGTCAACTAATCAACTAGCCCATCAACCAGAGGCCAACTAGACAACTAGCCGCCATCCACCAGAGGCCAACTAGTCAACTAGCCCATCCACCAGAGGCCAACTAGTCAACTAAAACATTCACCAGAGGCCAACTAATCAACGAGCCCATCCATCAGAGGCCAAATAATCAACTAGCCCATCCACCAGAGGCCAACTAGTCAACTAAAACATCCACCAGAGGCCAACTATTCAACTAAAACATTCACCAGACGCCAACTAATCAACTAGTCCATCCACCAGAGGCCAACTCGTCAACTAGCCGCTCATCCACCAGAGGTCAACTAATCAACTAGCCCATCAACCAGAGGCCAACTAGACAACTAGCCGCCCATCCACCAGAGGCCAACTAGTCAACTAGCCCATCCACCAGAGGCCAACTAGTCAACTAAAACATCCACCAGAGGCCAACTATTCAACTAAAACATTCACCAGACGCCAACTAATGAACTAGTCCATCCACCAGAGGCCAACTCGTCAACTATCCGCTCATCCACCAGAGGTCAACTAATCAACTAGCCCATCAACCAGAGGCCAACTAGACGCCATCCACCAGAGGCCAACTAGTCAACTAGCCCATCCACCAGAGGCCAACTAGTCAACTAAAACATTCACCAGAGGCCAACTAATCAACGAGCCCATCCATCAGAGGCCAAATAATCAACTAGCCCATCCACCAGAGGCCAACTAGTCAACTAAAACATCCACAAAGGCCAACTATTCAACTAAAACATTCACCAGACGCCAACTAATCAACTAGTCCATCCACCAGAGGCCAACTCGTCAACTAGCCGCTCATCCACCAGAGGTCAACTAATCAACTAGCCCATCAACCAGAGGCCAACTAGACAACTAGCCGCCCATCCACCAGAGGCCAACTAGTCAACTAGCCCATCCACCAGAGGCCAACTAGTCAAATAAAACATTCACCAAAGGCCAACTAATCAACGAGCCCATCCATCAGAGGCCAAATAATCAACTAGCCCATCCACCAGAGGTCAACTAGTCAACTAAAACATTCACCAGAGGCCAACTAATCTACTAGCCGCCCATCCACCAGAGGCCAACTAGTCAACTAAAACATTCACCAGAGGCCAAATAATCAACTAGCCCATTCATCAGAGGCCAACTGGACAACTAGCCACCCATCCACCAGAGGCCAACTCGTCAACTAAAACATTCACCAGAGGGCAACTAATCAACTAGCCCATTCACCAGAGGCCAACTAGCCGCCCATCCACCAGAGGTCAACTAGTCAACTAAAACATTCACCAGAGGCCAACTAATGAACCAGCCCATTCACCAGAGGCCAACTAATCAACTAGCCCATCCACCAGAGGCCAACTAGACAACTAGCCGCCCATCCAACAGAGGCCAGCTAGTCAACTAAAATATTCACCAGAGTCCAACTAATCAACTAGCCCATTCACCGGAGGCCAACTTAACAACTAGCTGCCCATCCACCACAGGCCAACTAGTCAACTAAAACATTCACCAGAGGGCAACTAATCCACTAGCCCATTCACCAGAGGCCAACTAGACAACTAGCCGCCCATCCACCAGAGGCCAGCTAGTCAACTAAAATATTCACCAGAGGCCAACTAACCAACTTGCCGCCCATCCCCCAGATGCCAACTAGTCAACTAAAACATTCACCAGAGGCCAATAAATCAACTAGCCCATTCACCGGAGGCCAACTTAACAACTAGCTGCCCATCTACCAGAGGCCAACTAGTCAACTAAAACATCCACCAGAGGCCAACTATTCAACTAAAACATTCACCAGACGCCAACTAATCAACTGGTCCATCCACCAGAGGCCAACTCGTCAACTAGCCGCTCATCCACCAGAGGTCAACTAATCAACTAGCCCATCAACCAGAGGCCAACTAGACAACTAGCCGCCCATCCACTAGAGGCCAACTAGTCAACTAGCCCATCCACCAGAGGCCAACTAGTCAACTAAAACATTCACCAGAGGCCAACTAATCAACGAGCCCATCCATCAGAGGCCAAATAATCAACTATCCCATCCACCAGAGGCCAACTCGTCAACTAAAACATTCATCAGAGGCCAACTAATCAACTAGCCGCCCATCCACCAGAGGCCAACTAGTCAACTAAAACATTCACCAGAGGCCAACTAATCAACTAGCCCATTCACCAGAGGCCAACTAGACAACTAGCCGCCCATCCACCAGAGGCCAACTCGTCAACGAAAACATTCACCAGAGGCAACTAATCAACTAGCCCATTCAATAGAGGCCAACTCGACAACTAGCCGCCCATCCACCAGAGGCCAACTAGTCAACTAAAATATTCACCAGAGGCCAACTAATCAACTAGACCATCCACCAGAGGCCAACTAGTCAACTAGCGCATCCACCAGAGGCCAACTAGTCAACTAAAACATTCACTAGAGGCCAACTAATCAACTAGCCCATTCACCAGAGGCCAACTAATCAACTAGCCCATCCACCAGAGGCCAACTAGACAACGAGCCGCCCATCCACCAGAGGCCAACTCGTCAACTAAAACATTCACCAGAGGCCAACTAATCAACTAGCCCATCCACCAGAGGCCAACTAGTCAACTAGCCCATCCACCAGAGGCCAACTAGTCAACTAAAACATTCACCAGAGGCCAACTAATCAACTAGCCCATCCACCAGAGGCCACCTAATCAACTAGCCCATCCACCAGAGGCCAACTAGTCAACTGAAACATTCACCAGAAGGCAACTCATCAACTAGCCCATCCACCAGAGGCCAACCAGTCAACTCGCCCATCCACCAGAGGCCAACTAATCAACTAAAACATTCACCAGAGGCCAACGAATCAACTAGCCCATCCACCAGAGGGCAACCAGTCAACTAGCCCATCTACCAGAGGCCAACTAATCAACGAGCCCATTCACCAGAGGCCTGCGAGACAACTAGCCGCCCATCCACCAGAGACCAACTAGTCAACTAAAACATTCACCAGAGGCCAACTAATCAACTAGCTCATTCACCAGAGGCCAACTAATCAACGAGCCCATCCACCAGAGGCCAACGAGACAACTACCCGCTCATCCACCAGAGGCCAACTAGTCAAGTAAAACATTCACCAGAGGCCAACTAATCAACTAGCCCATCCACCAGAGGCCAACTAATCAACAACCCCTTCACCAAAGGCCTGCGAGACAACTAGCCGCCCATCCACCAGAGACCAACTAGTCAACTAAAACATTCACCAGAGGCCAACTAATCAACTAGCTCATTCACCAAAGGCCAACTAATCAACGAGCCCATCCACCAGAGGCCAACGAGACAACTACCCGCTCATCCACCAGAGGCCAACTAGTCAACTAAAACATTCACCAGAGGCCAACTAATCAATTAGCCCATCCACCAGAGGCCAACTAGTTAACTAGCCCATCCACCAAAGGCCAACTAGTCAAGTAAAACATTCACCAGAGGCCAACTAATCAACTAGCCCATCCACCAGAGGTCAACTAATCAACTAGTCCATCCACCAGAGGCCAACTAATCAACCAGCCCATCCACCAAACGCCAACTAGCCCATCCACCAGAGGCCAACTAATCAACTAGCCCATCCACCAGAGGCCAACTAGACAACTAGCCCATCCAGCAGAGGCCAACTAGACAACTAGCCGCCCATTCACCAGAGGCCAACTAGTCAACTAAACCATTCACCAGAGGCCAACTATTCAACTAGCCCATCCATCAGAGGCCAACTAGACAACTAGCCGCCCATCCACCAGAGGCCAACTAATCAACTAGCCCATCCACCAGAGGCCAACTGGACAACTAGCCCATCCACCAGAGGCCAACTAGACAACTAGCCGCCCATTCACCAGAGGCCAACTAATCAACTAAAACATTCACCAGAGGCCAACTAGACAACTAGCCGCCCATCCACCAGAGGCCAACTAATCAACTAAAACATTCACCAGAGGCCAACGAATCAACTAGCCCATCCACCAGAGGCCAACCAGTCAACTAGCCCATCTACCAGAGGCCAACGAGTCAACTAAAACATTCACCAGAGGCCAACTAATCAACTAGCCCATCCACCAGAGGCCAACTAATCAACGAGCCCATTCACCAGAGGCCTGCGAGACAACTAGCCGATCATCCACCAGAGGCCAACTAGTCAACTAAAACATTCACCAGAGGCCAACTAATCAACGAGCCCATTCACCAGAGGCCAACTAATCAACGAGCCCATCCACCAGAGGCCAACGAGACAACTACCCGCTCATCCACCAGAGGCCAACTAGTCAACTAAAACATTCACCAGAGGCCAACTAATCAACGAACCCATCCACCAGAGGCCAACGAGACAACTACCCGCTCATCCACCAGAGGCCAACTAGTCAACTAAAACATTCACCAGAGGCCAACTAATCAATTAGCCCATCCACCAGAGGGCAACTAGTTAAGTAGCCCATCCACCAAAGGCCAACTAGTCAAGTAAAACATTCACCAGAGGCCAACTAATTAACTAGCCCATTCACCAGAGGCCAAGTAATCAACTAATCCATCCACCAGAGGCCAACTAATCAACCAGCCCATTCACCAAACGCCAACTAGTCCATCCACCAGAGGCCAACTAATCAACTAGCCCATCCACCAGAGGCCAACTAGACAACTAGCCCATCCACCAGAGGCCAACTAGACAACTAGCCGCCCATTCACGAGAGGCCAACTAGTCAACTAAACCATTCACCAGAGGGCAACTAATCAACTAGCCCATCCACCAGAGGCCAACTAGTCAAATAAAACATTCACTAGAGACCAACTAATCAACGAGCCCATTCACCAGAGGCCAACTAATCAACTAGCCCATCCACCAGAGGCCAACTAGACAACTAGCCGCCCATCCACCAGAGGACAACTAATCAACTAAAACATTCACCAGAAGCCAACTAATCAACTAGCCCATCCACTAGAGGCCAACTAGTTAACTAGCCCATCCACCAGAGGCCAACTAATCAACTAGTCCATCCACCAGAGGCCAACTAATCAACTAGCCCATTCACCAGAGGCCAACGAGACAACTAGCCGCCCATCCACCAGAGGCCAACTAGTCAACTAAAACATTCACCAGAGGCCAACTAATCAATTAGCCCATCCACCAGAGGCCAACTAGTCAACTAAACCATTCACCAGAGGCCAACTAATGAACTAGCCCATCCACCATAGGCCAACTAGTCAACTAAAACATTCACCAGAGGCCAACTAATCAACTAGCCCATCCACCAGAGTCCAACTATTCAACTAGCCGCCCATCCACCAGCGGTCATAGGTCAACGTAAACATTCACCAGAGGTCATCTAATCAACTAGCCCATCCACCAGAGGCCAACTAGACAACTAGCCGCCCATCCACCAGAGGCCAACTAGTCAACTAAAACATTCACCAGAGGCCAACTAGTTAACTAGCCCATCCACCAGAGGCCAACTAGTCAACTAAAACATTCACCAGAGGCCAACTAATCAACTAGCCCATTCACCAGAGGCCAACTAGACAACTAGCTGCCCATCCAAAAGAGGCCAACTAATCAACTAAAACGTTCACCAGAGGGCAACTAATCAACTAGCCCATTCACCAGAGGCCAATTAGTTAACTAGCCCATCCACCAAAGGCCAACTGGTGAAGTAAAACATTCACCAGAGGCCAACTAATCAACAAGTCCATCCACCAGAGGCCAACTAATCAACCAGCCCATCCACCAAACGCCAACTAGCCCATCCACCAGAGGCCAACTAATCAACTAGCCCATCCACCAGAGGCCAACTAGACATCTAGCCCATCCACCAGAGGCCAACTAGACAACTAGCCACCCATTCACCAGAGGCAAACTAGTCAACGAAAACATTCACCAGAGGCCAACTGATCAACTAGCCCATCCACCAGAGGTCAACTAGCCCATCCACCAGAGGGCAACTAGTCAACTATAACATTCACCAGAGGCCAACTAATCAGGGAGCCCATTCACCAGAGGCCAACTAATCAACTAGCCCATCCACCAGAGGCCAACTAGTCAAGTAAAACATTCACCAGAGGCCAACTAATCAACTAGCCCATTCACCAGAGGCCAACTAATCAACTAGCCCAACCACCACATGCCAACTAATCAACTAGCCCATCCACCAGAGGCCAACTAGTCAACTAGCCGCCCATCCACCAGAGGTCAACTAGTCAACGAAAACATTCACCAGAGGCCAACTGATCAACTAGCCCATCCACCAGAGGTCAACTAGCCCATCCACCAGAGGGCAACTAGTCAACTATAACATTCACCAGAGGCCAACTAATCAGGGAGCCCATTCAGCAGAGGCCAACGAATCAACGAGCTGCCCATCCATCAGAGGCCAACTCGTCAACTAGCCCATCCACCAGAGGCCAACTAGTCAACTAAAACATTCACCAGAGGCCAACGAATCAACTAGCCGCCCATCCACCAGAGGCCAACTAGTCAACTAAAACATTCACCAGAGGCCAACTAGTTAACTAGCCCATCCACCAGAGGCCAACTAGACAACGAGCCGCCCATCCAGCAGAGGCCAACTAGTCAACTAAAACATTCACCAGAGGCCAACTAATCAACTCGCCCATTCACCAGAGGCCATCTAGACAACTAGCCGCCCATCCACAAGAGGCCAACTAGTCAACTAAAACATTCACCAGAGGTCAACTAATCAACTAGCCCATTCACCAGAGGCCAACTAATCAACGAGCCCATCCACCAGAGGCCAACTAATCAACCAGCCCTTCCACCAAAGGCCAACTAGCCCATCCACCAGAGGCCAACTAGTCAACTCGCCCATCCACCAGAGGCCAACTAATCAACTAGCTCATCCATCAGAGGCCAACTAGACAACTAGCCCATCCACCAGAGGCCAACTAGACAACTAAAATATTCACCAGAGGCCAACTAATCAACGAGCCCATTCACCAGAGGCCAACCAATCAACTCGCCCATCCACCACACGCCAACTAATCAACTAGCCCATCCACCAGAGGCCAACTAGTCAACTAGCCGCCCATCCACCAGAGGTCAACTAGTCAACGAAAACATTCACCAGAGGCCAACTGATCAACTAGCCCATCCACCAGAGGTCAACTAGCCCATCCACCAGAGGGCAACTAGTCAACTATAACATTCACCAGAGGCCAACTAATCAGGGAGCCCATTCAGCAGAGGCCAACGAATCAACGAGCTGCCCATCCACCAGAGGCCAACTCGTCAACTAGCCCATCCACCAGAGGCCAACTAGTCAACTAAAACATTCACCAGAGGCCAACGAATCAACTAGCCGCCCATCCACCAGAGGCCAACTAGTCAACTAAAACATCCACCAGAGGCCAACTAGTTAACTAGCCCATCCACCAGAGGCCAACTAGACAATGAGCCGCCCATCCAGCAGAGGCCAACTAGTCAACTAAAACATTCACCAGAGGCCAACTAATCAACTCGCCCATTCACCAGAGGCCATCTAGACAACTAGCCGCCCATCCACAAGAGGCCAACTAGTCAACTAAAACATTCACCAGAGGTCAACTAATCAACTAGCCCATTCACCAGAGGCCAACTAATCAACGAGCCCATCCACCAGAGGCCAACTAATCAACCAGCCCTTCCACCAAAGGCCAACTAGCCCATCCACCAGAGGCCAACTAGTCAACTCGCCCATCCACCAGAGGCCAACTAATCAACTAGCTCATCCATCAGAGGCCAACTAGACAACTAGCCCATCCACCAGAGGCCAACTAGACAACTAAAACATTCACCAGAGGCCAACTAATCAACGAGCCCATTCACCAGAGGCCAACCAATCAACTCGCCCATCCACCACACGCCAACTAATCAACTAGCCCATCCACCAGAGGCCAACTAGTCAACTAGCCGCCCATCCACCAGAGGTCATAGGTCAACGTAAACATTCACCTGAGGCCAACTAATCAACGAGCCCATCCACCAGAGGTCAACTAGCCCATCCAGCAGAGGCCAACTAGTCAACTAAAACATTCACCAGAGGCCAACTAATCAACTCGCCCATTCACCAGAGGCCATCTAGACAACTAGCCGCCCATCCACAAGAGGCCAACTAGTCAACTAAAACATTCACCAGAGGTCAACTAATCAACTAGCCCATTCACCAGAGGCCAACTAATCAACCAGCTGCCCATCCACCAGAGGCCAACTAGTCAACTAGCCGCCCATCCACCAGAGGCCAACTAATCAACTAAAACAATCACCAGAGGCCAACAAATCAACTAGCCCATCCACCAGAGGCCAACTAGTTAACTAGCCCATCCACCAGAGGCCAACTAATCAACTAGCCCATTCACCAGAGGCCAACGAGACAACTAGCCGCCCATCCACCAGAGGGCAACGAGTCAACTAAAACATTCACCAGAGGCCAACTAATTAATTAGCCCATCCACCAGAGGCCAACTAGTCAAGTTAAACATTCAACAGAGGCCAACTAATCAACTAGCCTATCCACCAGAGGCCAACAAATCAACTAGCCCATCCACCAGAGGCCAACTAATCAACCAGCCCTTCCACCAAAGGCCAACTAGCCCATCCACCAGAGGCCAACTAGTCAACTCGCCCATCCACCAGAGGCCAACTAATCAACTAGCTCATCCATCAGAGGCCAACTAGACAACTAGCCCATCCACCAGAGGCCAACTAGTCAACTAAAACATTCACCAGAGGCCAACTAATCAACTAGCCCATTCACCAGAGGCCAACCAATCAACTCGCCCATCCACCACACGCCAACTAATCAACTAGCCCATCCACCAGAGGCCAACTAGTCAACTAGCCGCCCATCCACCAGAGGTCATAGGTCAACGTAAACATTCACCAGAGGCCAACTAATCAACGAGCCCATCCACCAGAGGTCAACTAGCCTATCCACCAGAGGCCAACTAGTCAACTATAACATTCACCAGAGGCCAACTAATCAACTAGCCCATTCACCAGAGGCCAACTAGACATCTAGCCGCCCATCCACCAGAGGCCAACTAGTCAACTAAAACATTCACCAGAGGCCAACTAATCAACTAGCCCATCCACCAGAGGCCAACTAGTCAACTAGCCCATCCACCAGAGGCCAACTAATCAGCTAGCCCATCCACCAGAGGCCAACTAGTCAACTAAAACATTCACGAGAGGCCAACTAATCAACTAGCCCATCCACCAGAGGCCAACTAGTCAACTAGCCCATCCATCAGAGGCCAACTAGTCAAGTATAACATTCACCAGAGGCCAACTAATCAACTAGCCCATTCACCAGAGGCCAACTAGTCAACTAGCCCACCCACCAGAGGCCAACTAGTCAACTAAAACATTCACCAGAGGGCAACTAATCAACTAGTCCATTCACCAGAGGCCAACTAATCAACTAGCCCATCCACCACATGCCAACTAATCAACTAGCCCATCCACCAGAGGCCAACTAGTCAACTAAAACATTCACCAGAGGCCAACTAATCAACTAGCCCATCCACCAGAGGCCAACTAGTCAACTAGCCCATCCACCAGAGGCCAACTAATCAGCTAGCCCATCCACCAGAGGCCAACTAGTCAACTAAAACATTCACCAGAGGCCAACTAATCAACTAGCCCATCCACCAGAGGCCAACTAGTCAACTAGCCCATCCACCAGAGGCCAACTAGTCAAGTATAACATTCACCAGAGGCCAACTAATCAACTAGCCCATTCACCAGAGGCCAACTAGTCAACTAGCCCACCCACCAGAGGCCAACTAGTCAACTAAAACATTCACCAGAGGGCAACTAATCAACTAGTCCATTCACCAGAGGCCAACTAATCAACTAGCCCATCCACCACATGCCAACTAATCAACTAGCCCATCCACCAGAGGCCAACTAGTCAACTGAAACATTCACCAGAGGGCAACTCATCAACTAGCCCATCCACCAGAGGCCAAGCAGTCAACTCGCCCATCCACCAGAGGCCAACTAATCAACTAAAACATTCACCAGAGGCCAACTAATCAACTAGCCCATCCACCAGAGGCCAACTAGTCAACTAGCCCATCCACCAGAGGCCAACTAGTCAAGTATAACATTCACCAGAGGCCAACTAATCAACTAGCCCATTCACCAGAGGCCAACTAGTCAACTAGCCCACCCACCAGAGGCCAACTAGTCAACTAAAACATTCACCAGAGGCCAACTAATCAACTAGCCCATTCACCACATGCCAACTAATCAACTAGCCCATCCACCAGAGGCCAACTAGTCAACTGAAACATTCACCAGAGGGCAACTCATCAACTAGCCCATCCACCAGAGGCCAACCAGTCAACTCGCCCATCCACCAGAGGCCAACTAATCAACTAAAACATTCACCAGAGGCCAACGAATCAACTAGCCCATCCACCAGAGGGCAACCAGTCAACTAGCCCATCTACCAGAGGCCAACTAATCAACGAGCCCATTCACCAGAGGCCTGCGAGACAACTAGCCGCCCATCCACCAGAGACCAACTAGTCAACTAAAACATTCACCAGAGGCCAACTAATCAACTAGCTCATTCACCAGAGGCCAACTAATCAACGAGGCCATCCACCAGAGGCCAACGAGACAACTACCCGCTCATCCACCAGAGGCCAACTAGTCAAGTAAAACATTCACCAGAGGCCAACTAATCAACTAACCCATCCACCAGAGGCCAACTAATCAACGAGCCCATTCACCAGAGGCCTGCGAGACAACTAGCCGCCCATCCACCAGAGACCAACTAGTCAACTAAAACATTCACCAGAGGCCAACTAATCAACTAGCTCATTCACCAGAGGCCAACTAATCAACGAGCCCATCCACCAGAGGCCAACGAGACAACTACCCGCTCATCCACCAGAGGCCAACTAGTCAACTAAAACATTCACCAGAGGCCAACTAATCAATTAGCCCATCCACCAGAGGCCAACTAGTTAACTAGCCCATCCACCAAAGGCCAACTAGTCAAGTAAAACATTCACCAGAGGCCAACTAATCAACTAGCCCATCCACCAGAGGTCAACTAATCAACTAGTCCATCCACCAGAGGCCAACTAATCAACCAGCCCATCCACCAAATGCCAACTAGCCCATCCACCAGAGGCCAACTAATCAACTAGCCCATCCACCAGAGGCCAACTAGACAACTAGCACATCCACCAGAGGCCAACTAGACAACTAGCCGCCCATTCACCAGAGGCCAACTAGTCAACTAAACCATTCACCAGAGGCCAACTAATCAACTAGCCCATCCATCAGAGGCCAATTAGACAACTAGCCGCCCATCCACCAGAGGCCAACTAATCAACTAGCCCATCCACCAGAGGCCAACTGGACAACTAGCCCATCCACCAGAGGCCAACTAGACAACTAGCCGCCCATTCACCAGAGGCCAACTAATCAACTAAAACATTCACCAGAGGCCAACTAGACAACTAGCCGCCCATTCACCAGAGGCCAACTAATCAACTAAAACATTCACCAGAGGCCAACGAATCAACTAGCCCATCCACCAGAGGCCAACCAGTTAACTAGCCCATCTACCAGAGGCCAACTAGTCAACTAAAACATTCACCAGAGGCCAACTAATCAACTAGCCCATCCACCAGAGGCCAACTAATCAACGAGCCCATTCACCAGAGGCCTGCGAGACAACTAGCCGATCATCCACCAGAGGCCAACTAGTCAACTAAAACATTCACCAGAGGCCAACTAATCAACGAGCCCATTCACCAGAGGCCAACTAATCAACGAGCCCATCCACCAGAGGCCAACGAGACAACTACCCGCTCATCCACCAGAGGCCAACTAGTCAACTAAAACATTCACCAGAGGCCAACTAATCAACGAGCCCATTCACCAGAGGCCAACTAATCAACGAGCCCATCCACCAGAGGCCTGCGAGACAACTACCCGCTCATCCACCAGAGGCCAACTAGTCAAGTAAAACATTCACCAGAGGCCAACTAATTAACTAGCCCATTCACCAGAGGCCAAGTAATCAACTAGTCCATCCACCAGAGGCCAACTAATCAACCAGCCCATCCACCAAACGCCAACTAGTCCATCCACCAGAGGCCAACTAATCAACTAGCCCATCCACCAGAGGCCAACTAGACAACTAGCCCATCCACCAGAGGCCAACTAGACAACTAGCCGCCCATTCACGAGAGGCCAACTAGTCAACTAAACCATTCACCAGAGGGCAACTAATCAACTAGCCCATCCACCAGAGGCCAACTAGTCAAGTAAAACATTCACTAGAGACCAACTAATCAACGAGCCCATTCACCAGAGGCCAACTAATCAACTAGCCCATCCACCAGAGGCCAACTAGACAACTAGCCGCCCATCCACCAGAGGACAACTAATCAACTAAAACTTTCACCAGAGGCCAACTAATCAACTAGCCCATCCACTAGAGGCCAACTAGTTAACTAGCCCATCCACCAGAGGCCAACTAATCAACTAGTCCATCCACCAGAGGCCAACTTATCAACTAGCCCATTCACCAGAGGCCAACGAGACAACTAGCCACCCATCCACCAGAGGCCAACTAGTCAACTAAAACATTCACCAGAGGCCAACTAATCAATTAGCCCATCCACCAGAGGCCAACTAGTCAACTAAACCATTCACCAGAGGCCAACTAATCAACTAGCCCATCCACCAGAGTCCAACTATTCAACTAGCCGCCCATCCACCAGCGGTCATAGGTCAACGTAAACATTCACCAGAGGTCAACTAATCAACTAGCCCATCCACCAGAGGCCAACTAGACAACTAGCCGCCCATCCACCAGAGGCCAACTAGTCAACTAAAACATTCACCAGAGGCCAACTAATCAACTAGCCCATTCACCAGAGGCCAACTAGACAACTAGCTGCCCATCCAAAAGAGGCCAACTAATCAACTAAAACGTTCACCAGAGGGCAACTAATCAACTAGCCCATTCACCAGAGGCCAATTAGTTAACCAGCCCATCCACCAAAGGCCAACTAGTGAAGTAAAACATTCACCAGAGGCCAACTAATCAACAAGTCCATCCACCAGAGGCCAACTAATCAACCAGCCCATCCACCAAACGCCAACTAGCCCATCCACCAGAGGCCAACTAATCAACTAGCCCATCCACCAGAGGCCAACTAGACAACTATCCCATCCACCAGAGGCCAACTAGACAACTAGCCACCCATTCACCGGAGGCAAACTAGTCAACTAAACCATTCACCAGAGGGCAACTAATCAACTAGCCCATCCACCAGAGGCCAACTAGTCAAGTAAAACATTCACCAGAGGCCAACTAATCAACTAGCCCATTCACCAGAGGCCAACTAATCAACTAGCCCAACCACCACACGCCAACTAATCAACTAGCCCATCCACCGGAGGCCAACTAGTCAACTAGCCGCCCATCCACCAGAGGTCAACTAGTCAACGAAAACATTCACCAGAGGCCAACTGATCAACTAGCCCATCCACCAGAGGTCAACTAGCCCATCCACCAGAGGCCAACTAGTCAACTATAACATTCACCAGAGGCCAACTAATCAGGGAGCCCATTCAGCAGAGGCCAACGAATCAACGAGCTGCCCATCCACCAGAGGCCAACTTGTCAAGTAGCCCATCCACCAGAGGCCAACTAGTCAACTAAAACATTCACCAGAGGCCAACGAATCAACTAGCCGCCCATCCACCAGAGGCCAACTAGTCAACTAAAACATTCACCAGAGGCCAGCTAGTTAACTAGCCCATCCACCAGAGGCCAACTAGACAACGAGCCGCCCATCCAGCATAGGCCAACTAGTCAACTAAAACATTCACCAGAGGCCAACTAATCAACTCGCCCATTCACCAGAGGCCATCTAGACAACTAGCCGCCCATCCACAAGAGGCCAACAAGTCAACTAAAACATTCACCAGAGGTCAACTAATCAACTAGCCCATTCACCAGAGGCCAACTAATCACCGAGCCCATCCACCAGAGGCCAACTAATCAACCAGCCCTTCCACCAAAGGCCAACTAGCCCATCCACCAGAGGCCAACTAGTCAACTCGCCCATCCACCAGAGGCCAACTAATCAACTAGCTCATCCATCAGAGGCCAACTAGACAACTAGCCCATCCACCAGAGGCCAACTAGACAACTAAAACATTCACCAGAGGCCAACTAATCAACGAGCCCATTCACCAGAGGCCAACCAATCAACTCGCCCATCCACCACACGCCAACTAATCAACTAGCCCATCCACCAGAGGCCAACTAGTCAACTAGCCGCCCATCCACCAGAGGTCATAGGTCAACGTAAACATTCACCAGAGGCCAACTAATCAACGAGCCCATCCACCAGAGGTCAACTAGCCCATCCAGCAGAGGCCAACTAGTCAACTAAAACATTCACCAGAGGCCAACTAATCAACTCGCCCATTCACCAGAGGCCATCTAGACAACTAGCCGCCCATCCACAAGAGGCCACCTAGTCAACTAAAACATTCACCAGAGGTCAACTAATCAACTAGCCCATTCACCAGAGGCCAACTAATCAACCAGCTGCCCATCCACCAGAGGCCAACTAGTCAACTAGCCGCCCATCCACCAGAGGCCAACTAATCAACTAAAACAATCACCAGAGGCCAACTAATCAACTAGCCCATCCACCAGAGGCCAACTAGTTAACTAGCCCATCCACCAGAGGCCAACTAATCAACTAGCCCATTCACCAGAGGCCAACGAGACAACTAGCCGCCCATCCACCAGAGGGCAACGAGTCAACTAAAACATTCACCAGAGGCCAACTAATTAATTAGCCCATCCACCAGAGGCCAACTAGTCAAGTTAAACATTCAACAGAGGCCAACTAATCAACTAGCCTATCCACCAGAGGCCAACTAATCAACTAGCCCATCCACCAGAGGCCAACTAATCAACCAGCCCTTCCACCAAAGGCCAACTAGCCCATCCACCAGAGGCCAACTAGTCAACTCGCCCATCCACCAGAGGCCAACTAATCAACTAGCTCATCCATCAGAGGCCAACTAGACAACTAGCCCATCCACCAGAGGCCAACTAGTCAACTAAAACATTCACCAGAGGCCAACTAATCAACTAGCCCATTCACCAGAGGCCAACCAATCAACTCGCCCATCCACCACACGCCAACTAATCAACTAGCCCATCCACCAGAGGCCAACTAGTCAACTAGCCGCCCATTCACCAGAGGTCATAGGTCAACGTAAACATTCACCAGAGGCCAACTAATCAACGAGCCCATCCACCAGAGGTCAACTAGCCTATCCACCAGAGGCCAACTAGTCAACTATAACATTCACCAGAGGCCAACTAATCAAGTAGCCCATTCACCAGAGGCCAACTAATCAACCAGCTGCCCATCCACCAGAGGCCAACTAGTCAACTAAAACATTCACCAGAGGCCAACTAATCAACTAGCCCATTCACCAGAGGCCAACTAGACATCTAGCCGCCCATCCACCAGAGGCCAACTAGTCAACTAAAACATTCACCAGAGGCCAACTAATCAACTAGCTCATCCACCAGAGGCCAACTAGTCAACTAGCCCATCCACCAGAGGCCAACTAATCAGCTAGCCCATCCACCAGAGGCCAACTAGTCAACTAAAACATTCACCAGAGGCCAACTAATCAACTAGCCCATCCACCAGAGGCCAACTAGTCAACTAGCCCATCCACCAGAGGCCAACTAGTCAACTAAAACATTCACCAGAGGGCAACTAATCAACTAGTCCATTCACCAGAGGCCAACTAATCAACTAGCCCATCCACCACATGCCAACTAATCAACTAGCCCATCCACCAGAGGCCAACTGGACAACTAGCCCATCCACCAGAGGCCAACTAGTCAACTCGCCCAGCTACCAGAACACAACCAACAAGCTGCCTGCCCATCGTCAGCCAGCATTTGGAAAATAGCTTGCTCGTCACCAGAAGCCAACCAGACGGCCGCCAAAAGTTAACCAGCTGTCAACCACTGACAAATGAGCCAAGCAACGGAAGCCAGAGAGCAGTAAGCAACTAGACAAAACACATGGCCAAATAGCTGCCACAGGTCCCGTATCCTTGCTACTTGAGGAAAGCTACACATCCAGTCACCCAGCAAAAGGCATCCCCTCGACCGTCATCCCTCCCTCCCACTGACATCCCCCCTCCCCCACCCCTCCCCTCGACATCCCTCCCTCCCCCCCACCATCATCCCTCGCTCCTGCCTCCCTTCCCCCCCACACCCACATGAGCAAACTGTGATATATTACACTCGGTCCCCTCATAAGAACATAAGAAATAGGAACAGGAGTAGGCCATTTGTCCCATGGAGCCTGCTCCATTTAATATGATCATGGCTGATCCTATCATGGACTCAGGTCCACTTCCCTCCCGCTCCCCATAGCCCCTTATCATTTAAGAAACTGTCTATTTCTGTCTTAAATGTATTCAATGTCCCAGCTTCCACAGCTCTTTGAGGCAGTAAATTCCACAGATTTGCAAGCCTCTGAGAGAAGAAATTTCTCCTCATCTCAGTTTTAAATGGGCGGCCCCTTATTCTAAGATCATGCCTCTAGTTCTAGTCTCCGCCATCAGTGGAAACATCCTCTCCGCATTTACCTTGTCAAGCCCCCTCATAATCTTATACGTTTCGATAAGATCACCTCTCATTCTTCTGCATTCCAATGAATAGAGGCCCAACCTCCTCAACCTTTCCTCATAAGTCAACCCCCTCATCCCCGAAATCAACCTAGTGAACCTTCTCTGAACTGCCTCCAAAGCAAGTATATCCTTTCGTAAATATGGAAACCAAAACTGCACGCAGTATTACAGGTGTGACCCCACCAATACCCTGTATAGCTGTAACAAGACTTCCCCGCTTTTATACTTCATCCCCTTTGTAATAAAGGCTAAGATTCCATTGGCCTTCCTGATCACTTGCTGTACCTGCATACTAACCTTTTGTGTTTCATTTCTAAGTCATTGATATAGATTGCAAATAGCTGAGGCCCCAGCATTGATCCCCTTGTGTGGCACCTTATCGAATGCTTCCTGAAAATCCAAATACCCTACATCCACTGGTTTCTCCCTTTTCTATCCTGCTAGTTAAAACCTAAAATATAATCATTAGATTTGTCAAACGATTTCCCTTTCATAAATAAACACTTTAAGATGATAATTGAGAAGAACATAGTTATGACGAAGACCAGGGTAATAGATTGGGGAAAAGCTCATTTTGAGGGGCTGAGAATAGAATTTGGCAAAATAAAATGGGCAACAACATTGCCAAAACCCGATGTAGAGCAACAATGGGAAACATTTAAAACGGTGCAGGAACAAACTTAACACTAATGAGACTCCATGGATGGATAAAGCCATAAGGGAACAATTGAGAGTAAGGAAAGAGGCAGATATTCAGTACACAGACAGCTGGGAGAGCATGATAAGGGAAAAAAGATTAGGAGAGAAGTCAAAAAAACAATCAGGAAGGCAAAGAAGAACTATGAAATTAAATTATCAAGGAAATTAAAACAAAATAGAAAAATATTTTACAGGCACATCAAAAGGAAGATTGGGATGGGAATAGGGCCATTTAGGGAGAGACAGGATAATACCACAGGTAATGATAGGGAGATGGCAGAAATATTAAATCATTATTTTGCTTCAGTATTTACCAGGGAGATAGAACAGATGGACCTGACATTGAATGATGAGATTAGTAATGAGATAAGTGAATTTAAAATAAAGAGGGGATATATTAAATAAACTAATCCAACTGAAAGAGGATTAAACCCCTGATCCGGATGGATTGCATCCATGCATTTTAAAATAATCTAGGGGAGAGATAGCAGAGGCATTACTACACATATTTAATAATTTGTTAGCAAAAAGTGGAGGACTGGCAGATAGCTAACGTAATACCTATATTTAAGAAGTGGGATAGACCATGTCCAGGGAATTATAGACCAGTCAGCTAGGCGTCGGTGGTAGGAAAAATAATGGAATCCCTACTAAAGGAGAGGAACATCTAGAAACCAAAAGTATAATAATAAATAGTCAGCATGGATTGTAAAAGGGAAAGTCTTGCTTGACCAACCTCATTGAATTTCTAAAGAGGTAAAAGAGAGAGTAGACAGGGGTAATGCAGTCGATGTAAGTTACCTAGATTTTCAAAAGGCCTTCGATAAGGTCCCCCATCATAGACTGATGAACAAGATCAGAGAATGCAGAGTCAGGGGATAAGTAGCAGAATGGATCGCTGGCTGGCTTCAAGACAGAAAGCAGAGAGTCGGGGTAAAGGGCAGTATTCACAGGGGCAGAAGGTGTGTAGTGGTGTTCCACAAGGATCAGTGCTGGGACCACTGTTGTTCACAATTTATATTAACCATTTAGACTTCGGAATCAAAAACACAATTTCTAAATTTGCGGATGACACCAAATTGGGGGGACAGTCAATACTGAGGAGGACTGCAAAACATTACAGGAGGACATTAATAAACTTGCAGAATGGATAAATAATTGGCAAATGAAGTTCAACACAGATAAATGTGAGGTATTACATTTTGTTAGGAAGAATAGAGAGGTCACTTATTACTGGGAGGGGGAGCGTCTAAGAACAAAGGGAGCTCGGATACAAATACACAAATCACTAAACGTTGTGACATAGGTTAGCGAGGCCATAAAAAGCAAACCCAGCACTAGGGTTTATGTCTAGAGGTAATGGGTTCAATTTTCCCCAGTTATCTGTGCTGTTCTTTCGGCGTGAGCCGCTTTTTCAGGCCTAAATTAAAATATCCAAGTTTCCCCAAAGATTGTGTGCCAGCGTAACTCAGTTAGTTACGATTTTTTTAGGTTCATATTTTTGCTTCATTGGGGGCGTAAACTGATGTCTGCGCCAGTTTTTCACATTTATGCAAGTTTGGCCAACTTACATTTTTCCTTGGACAGTGTATGTGACCACTCTCAAAAACCTTCTGGGCACTTAAGAAAAACCAGCGCACATTAAAAACTCGGCACAGAAAGACGCCATTGCTTTCAGGCAAAGTTTTGGAGGGAGTCAAGAACACATTAAATATGCATCATGAAGCTTAATTTTTTCAAATTTAAAATGCAGAAAATGGAAGTTTCTCGCAATTGTTTAATTTTGGATTTTTTTTCAAAGTGCCACGCCACCACCGAACATCTCCAAACTGGGCTCAAGAGTCGGTGCTTGGGCCGGCAGAATCAGTCCCTCACCTGGACACAGGGGCTCAGCTTCAAAAGTAGTCCGGTGGGGCGGGGGTGGGGGGTCGTGTTTGCCGAGCCCGTGTCAGGGCGACGGAGCAATTCTGCCGGCCAACCCTCGAGCCCAGTGAAGAGACATTCGCTTGGTGGTGGGGTGGTACTTTGAAAAAGATTTAAAATTAAAGAATTGCATTAGACTTCGTTGCCCCAAATGTCCTCATTGAATGCCTAGCTTCCCATTCTAAGCAAGCCTATTGCGCATGCGCAGAGCAGGGTGTGGTCCATACTAGGGCGTCGCCCTTGGGGAGAGAGACAACAAAGAACCTTGTCCTGCCTGCTGTTTGAGCTTCTTGAAAAGGTACAATTTAATCATGGGGACAATACTGATAGCGCGATACCTCGTGCAAGCCTTCTGCATGATGGTGCTGTGGAAGAGACAATTGATTCGACGTCATCGCATGAGGAACCTCAGAGCACGTAGGATGATGGGCAGGAGGCCTTACCCATGTCGAGTATATAGAGTGATGCAGACTGTCAGGAGACTGCGTTTCCACAAAGAAGTTGTAACTGAGATCTGTGAGTTAGTAAAAGCAGACCGACAACCTAGAAGTATCAGGAGGATTGCTTTGTCAGTTGAAGTGAAGGTTACAGCTGCACTTTCATTCTATGCATCTGGATCGTTCCAGGCCACAACTGGGGATGTGCGCGCCATTCTCAACATGCAACACATATCTGCATTCGGCCGGTGGCTGCTGCAGTATATGCCCGGATGAATGACGACATAAAGCTCCCCATGACCGCCCAGGCAATGCGTGAAAGAGCTGTGGGCTTCTCCAGGATTGCTGGCTTCCCAAAGGTACAGGGCGGCATTGATTGTACCCACATCGCCTTGTGAGCACCTTTGAAGGATTCTGAGATGTACAGGAACAGAAAAGGCTTTCACTCCGTTACTGTGCAGCTCATGTGTGACAACATGCATCATATCATGTTAGTCAGTGCAAGATATCCTAGGAGCACCCAAGATGCGCTCATCCTATGCGAGGGCACTATATCTGCCATGTTTCAGCAGCAGCCAGAAGGGCAGAGCTGGCTACTGGGATACAAAGGGTATGGCCTCGCCACCTGGCTCATGACGCCTCTATGTGTAACCCGGACGGAAGCTGACCGGGAATACAACATATCGCATAAGTTGTAAGTTATGTAAATTTACAAGTTTAAAAGTTTTCAAGTGATCTTAAAGTTTGTAAGTGATCTTAATTGAAAACTTTAAAGTTTGATACAAGAATATTTTTATTAAAGTTAAGTAGAAACAAATGTTAAACTTTTGAATAAAATATATTTTAAATTATAACTGACGCGCAGCATAATAGAGAGGACCATTGGCATCTTGAAAAGCCTGGACCATTCCGGAGGCTACTTGCAATACTCCCCTGAGATTGTCGGTCAGTTCACTGTTGTGTGCTGCATGCTGCATAACTTAGCCATCATGAGGCAGCAGCAGCAGGTAGTGGAAGACCCACCTGAGGTGAGAGTGGCTGATGATGATGAAAATGCAGATGACAAGGAGGAGGACGAGGAAGCCATGCAACTACCTGAACCCGGAGCACGATGGCGGAGGAGGGCGGGCCGCTGTGCCCCTTTAACGATTGCTCGAGTTTTGTGCCAGCAGCTCATCTGTGAACGTTTACTGATGCCTGAGGGCTCAGCGACAACTATTCCACATAGACCATGTTTACTGTTTGGAGCTGTTCCGTAATGTTGTGTTGTGTTAATGGAACAAATAATGGAAATTATTCTTCTTTACTTCAAAAAGTTGTGTTAATAATGGAACAAATAATGGAAATGATTCATTTATAATTTAAAATATATTTTATTCAAAAGTTTATAACACTTGTTTGTACTTAACTTAACTTTAATAAAAATATTCTTGTACCAAACTTTAAAGTTTTCAGTTAAGATCACTTACAAACTTTAAGATCACTAGAAAACTTGTAAATTTACAAAACTTACAATTTTTAATTTGAGAACAGTTACAACAGTAACAACAATAATAACAACAGCAAAGAAAGGCTGCACCCACTCATCTCTCCTCCAGCTTATTGTAAGACCATCCACCTGAGGTCAACTAGCCCATCCACCAGAGGTCAACTAGTCAACTATAACATTCACCAGAGGCCAACTAATCAAGTAACCCATTCACCAGAGGCCAACTAATCAACCAGCTGCCCATCCACCAGAGGCCAACTAGTCAACTAAAACATTCACCAGAGGCCAACTAATCAACTAGCCCATTCACCAGAGGCCAACTAGACATCTAGCCGCCCATCCACCAGAGGCCAACTAGTCAAATAAACATTCACCAGAGGCCAACTAATCAACTAGCCCATCCAACAGAGGCCAACTGGTCAACTAGCCCATCCACCAGAGGCCAACTAATCAGCTAGCCCATCCACCAGAGGCCAACTAGTCAACTAAAACATTCACCAGAGGCCAACTAATCAACTAGCCCATCCACCAGAGGCCAACAAATCAACCAGCCCATCCACCACATGCCAACTAATCAACGAGCCCATCCACCAGAGGCCAACTAGACAACTAGCCCATCCACCAGAGGCCAACTAGTCAACTAAACCATTCACCAGAGGCCAACTAATCAACTAGCCCATCCACCAGAGGCCAACTAATCAACCAGCCCATCCACCACATGCCAACTAATCAATGAGCCCATCCACCAGAGGCCAACTAGACAACTAGCCCATCCACCAGAGGTCAACTAGTCAACTAAAACATTCACCAGAGGCCAACTAATCAACTAGCCCATCCACCAGAGGTCAACTCGCCCATCCACCAGAGGCCAACTAGTCAACTATAACATTCACCAGAGGCCAACTCATCAAGTAGCCCATTCACCAGAGGCCAACTTATCAACGAGCTGCACATCCACCAGAGGCCAACTAGTCAACTAGCCCATCGACCAGAGGGCAACTAGTCAACTAAAACATTCACCAGAGGCCAATTAATCAACTAGCCGCCCATCCACCAGAGGCCAACTAGTCAACTAGCCCATCCACTAGAGGCCAACTAGTCAACGAAAACATTCACCAGAGGCCAACTAATCAACTAGCCGCCCATCCACCAGAGGCCAACTAGTCAACTAAAACATTCACCAGAGGCAACTAATCAACTAGCCCATCCACCAACGGTCAACTCGCCCATCCACCAGAGGCCAACTAGTCAACTAGCCCATCCACTAGAGGCCAACTAGTCAACGAAAACATCCACCAGAGGCCAACTAGTCAACTAGCCCATCCACCGGAGGCCAACTAGTCAACTAAAACATTCACCAGAGGGCAACTAATCAACTAGCCCACTCACCAGAGGCCAACTAGACAACTCGCCGCCCATCCACCAGAGGCCAACTAGTCAACTAAAACATTCACCAGAGGCCAACTAATCCACTAGACCATTCACCAGAGGCCAACTAATCAACTAGCCCATCCACCAGAGGCCAACTAGTCAACTAAAACATTCACCAGAGGCCAACTAATCAACTAGCCCATCCACCACATGTCAACTAATCAACTAGCCCATCCACCAGAGGCCAACTCATCAACCAGCCCATCCACCAAAGGCCAACTAGCCCATCCACCAGAGGCAAAATAGTCAACTCGCCCATCCACCAGAGGCCAACTAATCAACTAGCCCAGCCACCAGAGGCCAACGAGACAACTCGCCCATCCACCAGAGGCCAACTAATCCACTAGCCCAGCCACCAGAGGCCAACTCAGCAACCAGCCCATCCACCAGAGGCCAACTCGTCAACTATAACATTCACCAGAGGCCAACGAATCAACGAGCCCATCCACCAGAGGCCAACTAATCAACTAGCCGCCCATCCACCAGAGGCCAACTAGTCAACTAGCCCATCCACTAGAGGCCAACTTGTCAACTAAAACATACACCACAGGTGGCCAACTAATCAACTAGCCGCCCAAACACCAGAGGCCAACTCGTCAACTAAAACATTCACCAGAGGCCAACTAATCAACTAGAACAGTCACCAGAGGCCAACTAGACAATGAGCCGCCCATCCACCAGAGGCCAACTAGTCAACTAAAACATTCACCAGAGGGCAACAAATCAACTAGCCCATTCACCAGAGGCCAACTAGACAACTAGCCGCCCATCCACCAGAGGCCAACTAGTCAACTAAAACATTCACCAGAGGCCAACTAATCAACTAGCCCATTCACCAGAGGCCAACTAATCAACTAGCCCATCCACCAGAGGCCAATTGACAACTAGCCACCCATCCACCAGAGGCCAGCTAGTCAACTAAAACATTTACCAGAGGCCAACTAATCAACTAGCCCATCCACCAGAGGCCAACTAGTCAACTAGCCCATCCACCAGAGGCCAACTAGTCAACGAAAACATTCACCAGAGGCCAACTAATCAACTAGCCGCCCATCCACCAGAGGCCAACTAGCCAACTAAAACATTCACCAGAGGCCAACAAATCAACTAGCCCATTCACCAGAGGCCAACTTAACAACTAGTTTCTCATCCACCAGAGGCCAACTAATCATCTAGCCCATCCACCAGAGGCCAACTAGTCAACTCGCCGATACACCAGAGGCCAACTAATCAACTAGCCCATCCACCAGAGGCCAACTAGTCAACTAAAACATTCACCAAAGGCCAACTAATCAACCAGCCCATTCACCAGAGGCCATCTAATCAACAAGCCCATCCACCAGAGGCCAACTAGACAACTACCCGCCCATCCACCAGAGGCCAACTCATCAACTAAAACATTCACCAGAGGCCAACTAATCAACTAGCCCATCCACCAGAGGCCAACTAATCAACTAGCCCATCCACCAGAGGCCAACTAGTTAACTAGCCCATCCACCAGAGGCCAACGAGTCAAGTAAAACATTCAACAGAGGCCAACTAATCAACTAGCCCATCCACCAGAGGCCAACTAATCAACTAGCCCATCCACCAGAGACCAAATAACCCATCCACCAGAGGCCAACTCGTCAACTCACCCATCCACCAGAGGCCAACTAATCAACAAGCCCATTCACCAGAGGCCAACTAATCAACTGGCCGCCCATCCACCAGAGGCCAACTCGTCAACTAAAACATTCACCAGAGGGCAACAAATCAACTAGCCCATTCACCAGAGGCCAACTAGACAACTAGCCGCCCATGCACCAGAGGCCAACTAGTCAACTAAAACATTCACCAGAGGCCAACTAATCAACTAGCCCATTCACCAGAGGCCAACTAATCAACTAGCCCATCCACCAGAGGCCAACTAGTCAACTAGCCCATCCACCAGAGGCCAACTAGTCAACGAAAACATTCACCAGAGGCCAACTAATCAACTAGCCGCCCATCCACCAGAGGCCAACTAGCCAACTAAAACATTCACCAGAGGCCAACTAGTCAACAAAAACATTCACCAGAGGCCAACTAATCAACTAGCCGCCCATCCACCAGAGGCCAACTAGTCAACTAAAACATTCACCAGAGGCCAACTAATCAACTAGCCCAGCCACCAGAGGCCAACGAGACAACTCGCCCATCCACCAGAGGCCAATTAATCCACTAGCCCAGCCACCAGAGGCCAACTCAGCAACCAGCCCATCCACCAGAGGCCAACTCGTCAACTATAACATTCACCAGAGGCCAATAAATCAACTAGCTCATTCACCGGAGGCCAACTTAACAACTAGCTGCCCATCCACCAGAGGCCAACTAGTCAACTAAAACATCCACCAGAGGACAACTATTCAACTAAAACATTCACCAGAGGCCAACTAATCAACTAGCCCATTCTACAGAGGCCAACCAATCAACTCGCCCATCCACCACATGCCAACTAATCAACTAGCCCATCCACCAGAGGCCAACTAGTCAACTAGCCGCCCATCCACCAGAGGTCAAAGGTCAACGTAAACATTCACCAGAGGCCAACTAATCAACGAGCCCATCCACCTGAGGTCAACTAGCCCATCCACCAGAGGTCAACTAGTCAACTATAACATTCACCAGAGGCCAACTAATCAAGTAACCCATTCACCAGAGGCCAACTAATCAACCAGCTGCCCATCCACCAGAGGCCAACTAGTCAACTAAAACATTCACCAGAGGCCAACTAATCAACTAGCCCATTCACCAGAGGCCAACTGGACATCGAGCCGCCCATCCACCAGAGGCCAACTAGTCAACTAAAACATTCACCAGAGGCCAACTAATCAACTAGCCCATCCACCAGAGGCCAACTAATCAACTAGCCCATCCACCAGAGGCCAACTAATCAACCAGCCCATCCACCACATGCCAACTAATCAACGAGCCCATCCACCAGAGGCCAACTAGACAACTAGCCCATCCACCAGAGGCCAACTAGTCAACTAAACCATTCACCAGAGGCCAACTAATCAACTAGCCCATCCACCAGAGGCCAACTAGTCAACTAAAACACTCACCAGAGGCCAACTAATCAACTAGCCCATTCACCAGAGGCCAACTAATCAACTAGCCCATCCACCACATGCCAACTAATCAACTAGCCCATCCACCAGAGGCCAACTAGTCGCCCATCCACCAGAGGTCAACTAGTCAACTAAAACATTCACCAGAGGCCAACTAATCAACTAGCCCATCCACCAGAGGCCAACTGGTCAACTAGCCCACCCACCAGATGCCAACTAGTCAACTAAAACATTCACCAGAGGCCAACTAATCTACTAGCCGCCCATCCACCAGAGGCCAACTAGTCAACTAAAACATTCACCAGAGGCCAACCAATCAACTAGCCCATTCATCAGAGGCCAACTGGACAACTAGCCACTCATCCACCAGAGGCCAACTAGTCAACTAAAACATTCACCAGAGGGCAACCAATCAACAAGCCCATTCACCAGAGGCCAACTAGCCGCCCATCCACCAGAGGTCAACTAGTCAACTAAAACATTCACCAGAGGCCAACTAATGAACCAGCCCATTCACCAGAGGCCAACTAATCAACTAAAACATTCACCAGAGGGCAACTAATCCACTAGCCCATTCACCAGAGGCCAACTAGACAACTAGCCGCCCATCCACCAGAGGCCAGCTAGTCAACTAAAATATTCACCAGAGGCCAACTAATCAACTTGCCGCCCATCCCCCAGAGGCCAACTAGTCAACTAAAACATTCACCAGAGGCCAATAAATCAACTAGCCCATCCACCAGAGGCCAACTAGACAACTAGCCGCCCATCCACCAGAGGCCAGCTAGTCAACTAAAATATTCACCAGAGTCCAACTAATCAACTAGCCCATTCACCGGAGGCCAACTTCACAACTAGCTGCCCATCCACCAGAGGCCAACTAGTCAACTAAAACATTCACCAGAGGGCAACTAATCCACTAGCCCATTCACCAGAGGCCAACTAGACAACTAGCCGCCCATCCACCAGAGGCCAGCTAGTCAACTAAAATATTCACCAGAGGCCAACTAATCAACTTGCCGCCCATCCCCCAGAGGCCAACTAGTCAACTAAAACATTCACCAGAGGCCAATAAATCAACTAGCCCATTCACCGGAGGCCAACTTAACAACTAGCTGCCCATCCACCAGAGGCCAACTAGTCAACTAAAACATTCACCAGAGGGCAACTAATCCACTAGCCCATTCACCAGAGGCCAACTAGACAGCTAGCCGCCCATCCACCAGAGGCCAGCTAGTCAACTAAAATATTCACCAGAGGCCAACTAATCAACTTGCCGCCCATCCCCCAGATGCCAACTAGTCAACTAAAACATTCACCAGAGGCCAATAAATCAACGAGCCCATTCACCGGAGGCCAACTTAACAACTAGCTGCCCATCCACCAGAGGCCAACTAGTCAACTAAAACATCCACCAGAGGCCAACTATTCAACTAAAACATTCACCAGACGCCAACTAATCAACTGGTCCATCCACCAGAGGCCAACTCGTCAACTAGCCGCTCATCCACCCGAGGTCAACTAATCAACTAGCTCATCAACCAGAGGCCAACTAGACAACTAGCCGCCCATCCACTAGAGGCCAACTGGTCAACTAGCCCATCCACCAGAGGCCAACTAGTCAACTAAAACATTCACCAGAGGCCAACTAATCAACGAGCCCATCCATCAGAGGCCAAATAATCAACTATCCCATCCACCAGAGGCCAACTCGTCAACTAAAACATTCATCAGAGGCCAACTAATCAACTAGCCGGCCAGCCACCAGAGGCCAACTAGTCAACTAAAACATTCACCAGAGGCCAACTAATCAACTAGCCCATTCACCAGAGGCCAACTAGACAACTAGCCGCCCATCCACCAGAGGCCAACTCGTCAACGAAAACATTCACCAGAGGCAACTAATCAACTAGCCCATTCAATAGAGGCCAACTCGACAACGAGCCGCCCATCCACCAGAGACCAACGAGTCAACTAAAACATTCACCAGAGGCCAACTAATCAACTAGCCCATCCACCAGAGGCCAACTAGTCAACTAGCGCATCCACCAGAGGCCAACTAGTCAACTAAAACATTCACTAGAGGCCAACTAATCAACTAGCCCATTCACCAGAGGCCAACTAATCAACTAGCCCATCCACCAGAGGCCAACTAGACAACGAGACGCCCATCCACCAGAGGCCAACGAGTCAACTGAAACATTCACCAGAGGGCAACTCATCAACTAGCCCATCCACCAGAGGCCAACCAGTCAACTCACCTATCCACCAGAGGCCAACTAATCAACTAAAACATTCACCAGAGGCCAACGAATCAACTAGCCCATCCACCAGAGGGCAACCAGTCAACTAGCCCATCTACCAGAGGCCAACTAATCAATGAGCCCATTCACCAGAGGCCTGCGAGACAACTAGCCGCCCATCCACCAGAGACCAACTAGTCAACTGAAACATTCACCAGAGGGCAACTCATCAACTAGCCCATCCACCAGAGGCCAACCAGTCAACTCACCTATCCACCAGAGGCCAACTAATCAACTAAAACATTCACCAGAGACCAACGAATCAACTAGCCCATCCACCAGAGGCCAACTAATCAACTAGCCCATGCACCAGAGGCCAACTAGTCAACTAGCGCATCCACCAGAGGCCAATTAGTCAACTAAAACATTCACCAGAGGCCAACTAATCAACTAGCTCATTCACCAGAGGCCAACTAATCAACGAGCCCATCCACCAGAGGCCAACGAGACAACTACCCGCTCATCCACCAGAGGCCAACTAGTCAACTAAAACATTCACCAGAGGCCAACTAATCAATTAGCCCATCCACCAGAGGCCAACTAGTTAACTAGCCCATCCACCAAAGGCAAACTAGTCGAGTAAAACATTCACCAGAGGCCAACTAATCAACTAGCCTATCCACCAGAGGTCAACTAATCAACTAGTCCATCCACCAGAGGCCAACTAATCAACCAGCCCATCCACCAAACGCCAACTAGCCCATCCACCAGAGGCCAACTAATCAACTAGCCCATCCACCAGAGGCCAACTAGACAACTAGCCCATCCAGCAGAGGCCAACGAGACAACTAGCCGCCCATTCACCAGAGGCCAACTAGTCAACTAAACCATTCACCAGAGGCCAACTAGACAACTAGCCCATCCACCAGAGGCCAACTAGACAACTAGCCGCCCATTCACCAGAGGCCAACTAATCAACTAGCCCATTCACCAGAGGCCAACTAGACAACTAGCCGCCCATCCACCAGAGGCCAACTAATCAACTAAAACATTCACCAGAGGCCAACGAATCAACTAGCCCATCCACCAGAGGCCAACCAGTCAACTAGCCCATCTACCAGAGGCCAACTAGTCAACGAGCTCATTCACCAGAGGGCTGCGAGACAACGAGCCGCCCATCCACCAGAGGCCAACTAGTCAACTAAAACATTCACCAGAGGCCAACTAATCAACTAGCCCATCCACCAGAGGCCAACTAGACAACTAGCCCATCCACCAGAGGCCAACTAGACAACTAGCCACCCATTCACCAGAGGCAAACTAGTCAACTAAACCATTCACCAGAGGGCAACTAATCAACTAGCCCATCCACCAGAGGCCAACTAGTCAAGTAAAACATTCACCAGAGGCCAACTAATCAACTAGCCCATTCACCAGAGGCCAACTAATCAACTAGCCCAGCCACCACACGCCAACTAATCAACTAGCCCATCCACCAGAGGCTAACTAGTCAACTAGCCGCCCATCCACCAGAGGTCAACTAGTCAACGAAAACATTCACCAGAGGACAACTGATCAACTAGCCCATCCACCAGAGGTCAACTAGCCCATCCACCAGAGGGCAACTAGTCAACTATAACATTCACCAGAGGCCAACTAATCAGGGAGCCCATTCAGCAGAGGCCAACGAATCAACGAGCTGTCCATCCACCAGAGGCCAACTCGTCAACTAGCCCATCCACCAGAGGCAACTAGTCAACTAAAACATTCACCAGAGGCCAACTAATCAACTAGCCCATTCTACAGAGGCCAACCAATCAACTCGCCCATCCACCACACGCCAACTAATCAACTAGCCCATCCACCAGAGGACAACTAGTCAACTAGCCGCCCATCCACCAGAGGTCATAGGTTAACGTAAACATTCACCAGAGGCCAACTAATCAACGAGCCCATCCACCTGAGGTCAACTAGCCCATCCACCAGAGGTCAACTAGTCAACTATAACATTCACCAGAGGCCAACTAATCAAGTAACCCATTCACCAGAGGTCAACTAATCAACCAGCTGCCCATCCACCAGAGGCCAACTAGTCAACTAAAACATTCACCAGAGGCCAACTAATCAACTAGCCCATTCACCAGAGGCCAACTAGACATCTAGCCGCCCATCCACCAGAGGCCAACTAGTCAACTAAAACATTCACCAGAGGCCAACTAATCAACTAGCCCATCCACCAGAGGCCAACTAGTCAACTAGCCCATCCACCAGAGGCCAACTAATCAGCTAGCCCATCCACCAGAGGCCAACTAGTCAACTAAAACATTCACCAGAGGCCAACTAATCAACTAGCCCATCCACCAGAGGCCAACTAATCAACCAGCCCATCCACCACATGCCAACTAATCAACGAGCCCATCCACCAGAGGCCAACTAGACAACTAGCCCATCCACCAGAGGCCAACTAGTCAACTAAACCATTCACCAGAGGCCAACTAATCAACTAACCCATCCACCAGAGGCCAACTAATCAACCAGCCCATCCACCACATGCCAACTAATCAACGAGCCCATCCACCAGAGGCCAACTAGACAACTAGCCCATCCACCAGAGGCCAACTAGTCAACTAAACCATTCACCAGAGGCCAACTAATCAACTAGCCCATCCACCAGAGGCCAACTAGTCAACTAAAACATTCACCAGAGGCCAACTAATCAACTAGCCCATTCACCAGAGGCCAACTAATCAACTAGCCCATCCACCACATGCCAACTAATCAACTAGCCCATCCACCAGAGGCCAACTAGTCGCCCATCCAACAGAGGTCAACTAGTCAACTAAAACATTCACCAGAGGCCAACTAATCAATTAGCCCACCCACCAGATGCCAACTAGTCAACTAAAACATTCACCAGAGGCCAACTGATCTACTCGCCGCCCATCCACCAGAGGCCAACTAGTCAACTAAAACATTCACCAGAGGCCAACTAATCAACTAGCCCATTCATCAGAGGCCAACTGGACAACTAGCCACCCATCCACCAGAGGCCAACTAGTCAACTAAAACATTCACCAGAGGGCAACCAATCAACAAGCCCATTCACCAGAGGCCAACTAGCCGCCCATCCACCAGAGGTCAACTAGTCAACTAAAACATTCACCAGAGGCCAACTAATGAACCAGCCCATTCACCAGAGGCCAACTAATCAACTAGCCCATCCACCAGAGGCCAACTAGACAACTAGCCGCCCATCCACCAGAGGCCAGCTAGTCAACTAAAATATTCACCAGAGTCCAACTAATCAACTAGCCCATTCACCGGAGGCCAACTTAACAACTAGCTGCCCATCCACCAGAGGCCAACTAGTCAACTAAAACATTCACCAGAGGGCAACTAATCCACTAGCCCATTCACCAGAGGCCAACTAGACAACTAGCCGCCCATCCACCAGAGGCCAGCTAGTCAACTAAAATATTCACCAGAGGCCAACTAATCAACTTGCCGCCCATCCCCCAGAGGCCAACTAGTCAACTAAAACATTCACCAGAAGCCAATAAATCAACTAGCCCATTCACCGGAGGCCAACTTAACAACTAGCTGCCCATCCACCAGAGGCCAACTAGTCAACTAAAACATTCACCAGAGGCCAACTAATCAACGAGCCCATCCACCAGAGGCCAACGAGACAACTACCCGCTCATCCACCAGAGGCCAACTAGTCAAGTAAAACATTCACCAGAGGCCAACTAATCAACTAGCCCATCCACCAGAGGCCAAATAATCAACGAGCCCATCCACCAGAGGCCAACGAGACAACTACCCGCTCATCCACCAGAGGCCAACTAGTCAACTAAAACATTCACCAGAGGCCAACTAATCAATTAGCCCATCCACCAGAGGCCAACTAGTTAACTAGCCCATCCACCAAAGGCCAACTAGTCAAGTAAAACATTCACCAGAGGCCAACTAATCAACTAGCCCATCCACCAGAGGTCAACTAATCAACTAGTCCATCCACCAGAGGCCAACTAATCAACCATCCCATCCACCAAACGCCAACTAGCCCATCCACCAGAGGCCAACTAATCAACTAGCCCATCCACCAGAGGCCAACTAGACAACTAGCCCATCCAGCAGAGGCCAACTAGACAACTAGCCGCCCATTCACCAGAGGCCAACTAGTCAACTAAACCATTCACCAGAGGCCAACTAATCAACTAGCCCATCCAGCAGAGGCCAACTAGACAACTAGCCGCCCATCCACCAGAGGCCAACTAATCAACTAGCCCATCCACCAGAGGCCAACTAGACAACTAGCCCATCCACCAGAGGCCAACTAGACAACTAGCCGCCCATTCACCAGAGGCCAACTAATCAACTAGCCCATTCACCAGAGGCCAACTAGACAACCAGCCGCCCATCCACCAGAGGCCAACCAATCAACTAAAACATTCACCAGAGGCCAACGAATCAACTAGCCCATCCACCAGAGGCCAACCAGTCAACTAGCCCATCTACTAGAGGCCAACTAGTCAACTAAAACATTCACCAGAGGCCAACTAATCAACTAGCCCATCCACCAGAGGCCAACTAATCAACGAGCCCATTCACCAGAGGCCTGCGAGATAACTAGCCGCCCATCCACCAGAGGCCAACTAGTCAACTAAAACATTCACCAGAGGCCAACTAATCAACGAGCCCATTCACCAGAGGCCAACTAATCAATGAGCCCATCCACCAGAGGCCAACGAGACAACTACCCGCTCATCCACAGAGGCCAACTAGTCAACTAAAACATTCACCAAAGGCCAACTAATCAATTAGCCCATCCACCAGAGGCCAACTAGTTAAGTAGCCCATCCACCAAAGGCCAACTAGTCAAGTAAAACATTCACCAGAGGCCAACTAATTAACTAGCCCATTCACCAGAGGCCAACTAATCAACTAGTCCATCCACCAGAGGCCAACTAATCAACCAGCCCATCCACCAAACGCCAACTAGTCCATCCACCAGAGGCCAACTAATCAACTAGCCCATCCACCAGAGGCCAACTAGACAACTAGCCCATCCACCAGAGGTCAACTAGACAACTAGCCGCCCATTCACGAGAGGCCAACTAGTCAACTAAACCATTCACCAGAGGGCAACTAATCAACCAGCCCATCCACCAGAGGCCAACTTGTCAAGTAAAACATTCACCAGAGACCAACTTATCAACGAGCCCATTCACCAGAGGCCAACTAATCAACTAGCCCATCCACCACACGCCAACTAATCAACTAGCCCATCCACCAGAGGCCAACGAGTCAACTAAAACATTCACCAGAGGTCAACTAATCAACTAGCCCATTCACCAGAGGCCAACTAATCAACTAGCCCATCCACCAGAGGCCAACTAGACAACTAGCCGCCCATCCACCAGAGGACAACTAATCAACTAAAACATTCACCAGAGGCCAACTAATCAACTAGCCCATCCACCAGAGGCCAACTAGTTAACTAGCCCATCCACCAGAGGCCAACTAATCAACTAGTCCATCCACCAGAGGCCAACTAATCAACTAGCCCATTCACCAGAGGCCAACGAGACAACTAGCCGCCCATCCACCAGAGGCCAACTAGTCAACTAAAACATTCACCAGAGGCCAACTAATCAATTAGCCCATCCACCAGAGGCCAACGAGTCAACTAAAACATTCACCAGAGGCCAACTTATCAACTAGCCCATCCACCAGAGTCCAACTATTCAACTAGCCGCCCATCCACCAGCGGTCATAGGTCAACGTAAACATTCACCAGAGGCCAACTAATCAACTAGCCCATCCACCAGATGTCAACTAGCCCATCCAGCAGAGGCCAACTAGTCAACTATAACATTCACCAGAGGCCAACTAATCAAGTAGCCCATTCACCAGAGGCCAACTAGACAACTAGCCCATCCACCAGAGGCCAACTAGACACCTAGCCGCCCATTCACCAGAGGCCAACTAATCAACTAGCCCATTCACCAGAGGCCAACTAGACAATTAGCCGCCCATCCACCAGAGGCCAACTAATCAACTAAAACATTCACCAGAGGCCAACGAATCAACTAGCCCATCCACCAGAGGCCAACCAGTCAACTCGCCCATCTACCAGAGGCCAACTAGTCAACAAAAACATTCACCAGAGGCCAACTAATCAACTAGCCCATCCACCAGAGGCCAACTAATCAACGAGCCCATTCACCAGAGGCCTGCGAGACAACTAGCCGCCCATCCACCAGAGGCCAACTAGTCAACTAAAACATTCACCAGAGGCCAACTAATCAACGAGCCCATTCACCAGAGGCCAACTAATCAACGAGCCCATCCACCAGAGGCCAACGAGACAACTACCCGCTCATCCACCAGAGGCCAACTAGTCAACTAAAACATTCACCAGAGGCCAACTAATCAATTAGCCCATCCACCAGAGGCCAACTAGTTAAGTAGCCCATCCACCAAAGGCCAACTAGTCAAGTAAAACATTCACCAGAGGCCAACTAATTAACTAGCCCATTCACCAGAGGCCAACTAATCAACTAGTCCATCCACCAGAGGCCAACTAATCAACCAGCCCATCCACCAAACGCCAACTAGTCCATCCACCAGAGGCCAACTAATCAACTAGCCCATCCACCAGAGGCCAACTAGACAACTAGCCCATCCACCAGAGGCCAACTAGTCAACTAGCCGCCCATCCACCAGAGGTCAACTAGTCAACGAAAACATTCACCAGAGGCCAATTGATCAACTAGCCCATCCACCAGAGGCCAACGAGTCAACTAAAACATTCACCAGAGGTCAACTAATCAACTAGCCCATTCACCAGAGGCCAACTAATCAATTAGCCCATCCACCAGAGGCCAACTAGACAACTAGCCGCCCATCCACCAGAGGACAACTAATCAACTAAAACATTCACCAGAGGCCAACTAATCAACTAGCCCATCCACCAGAGGCCAACTAGTTAACTAGCCCATCCACCAGAGACCAACTAATCAACTAGTCCATCCACCAGAGGCCAACTAATCAACTAGCCCATTCACCAGAGGCCAACGAGACAACTAGCCGCCCATCCACCAGAGGCCAACTAGTCAACTAAAACATTCACCAGAGGCCAACTAATCAATTAGCCCATCCACCAGAGGCCAACTAGTCAACTAAACCATTCACCAGAGGCCAACTAATGAACTAGCCCATCCACCATAGGACAACTAGTCAACTAAAACATTCACCAGAGGCCAACTTATCAACTAGCCCATCCACCAGAGTCCAACTATTCAACTAGCCGCCCATCCATCAGCGGTCATAGGTCAACGGAAACATTCACCAGAGGCCAACTAATCAACTAGCCCATCCACCAGAGGTCAACTAGCCCATCCAGCAGAGGCCAACTAGTCAACTATAACATTCACCAGAGGCCAACTAATCAAGTAGCCCATTCACCAGAGGCCAACTAATCAACCAGCTGCCCATCCACCAGAGGCCAACTAGTCAACTAAAACATTCACCAGAGGCCAACTAATCAACTAGCCCATTCACCAGAGGCCAACTAGACAACGAGCCGCCCATCCACCAGAGGCCAACTAATCAACTAAAACATTCACCAGAGGCCAACTAATCAACTAGCCCATCCACCAGAGGCCAACTAGTCAACTAGCCCATCCACCAGAGGCCAACTAGTCAACTAAAACATTCACCAGAGGCCAACTAATGAACTAGCCCATCCACCAGAGGCCAACTAATCAACTAGCCCATCCACCAGAGGCCAACTAGACAACTAGCCGCCCATCCACCAGAGGCCAACTAGTCAACTAAAACATTCACCAGAGGCCAACTAATCAACTAGCCCATTCACCAGAGGCCAACTAATCAACGAGCCCATCCACCAGAGGCCAACTAATCAGCTAGCCCATCAACCAGAGGCCAACTAGTCAACTAAAACATTCACCAGAGGCCAACTAATCAACTAGCCCATCCACCAGAGGCCAACTAGTCAACTAAAACATTCACCAGAGGCCAACTAATCAACGAGCCCATTCACCAGAGGCCAACTAATCAACGAGCCCATCCACCAGAGGCCAACGAGACAACTACCCGCTCATCCACCAGAGGCCAACTAGTCAACTAAAACATTCACCAGAGGCCAACTAATCAATTAGCCCATCCACCAGAGGCCAACTAGTTAACTAGCCCATCCACCAAAGGCCAACTAGTCAAGTAAAACATTCACCAGAGGCCAACTAATTAACTAGCCCATTCACCAGAGGCCAACTAATCAACTAGTCCATCCACCAGAGGCCAACTAATCAACCAGCCCATCCACCAAACGCCAACTAGTCCATCCACCAGAGGCCAACTAATCAACTAGCCCATCCACCAGAGGCCAACTAGACAACTAGCCCATCCACCAGAGGCCAACTAGACAACTAGCAGCCCATTCACGAGAGGCCAACTAGTCAACGAGACAATTCACCAGAGGCCAACTAATCAACTAGCCCATCCACCACACGCCAACTAATCAACTAGCCCATCCACCAGAGGCCAACTAGTCAACTAGCCGCCCATCCACCAGAGGTCAACGAGTCAACGAAAACATTCACCAGAGGCCAACTGATCAACTAGCCCATCCACCAGAGGCCAACGAGTCAACTAAAACATTCACCAGAGGTCAACTAATCAACTAGCCCATTCACCAGAGGCCAACTAATCAACTAGCCCATCCACCAGAGGCCAACTAGACAACTAGCCGCCCATCCACCAGAGGACAACTAATCAACTAAAACATTCACCAGAGGCCAAATAATCAACTAGCCCATCCACCAGAGGCCAACTAGTTAACTAGCCCATCCACCAGAGGCCAACTAGTCAACTAAAACATTCACCAGAGGCCAACTAATCAATTAGCCCATCCACCAGAGGCCAACTAGTCAACTAAACCATTCACCAGAGGCCAACTAATGAACTAGCCCATCCACCATAGGACAACTAGTCAACTAAAACATTCACCAGAGGCCAACTTATCAACTAGCCCATCCACCAGAGTCCAACTATTCAACTAGCCGCCCATCCACCAGCGGTCATAGGTCAACGTAAACATTCACCAGAGGCCAACTAATCAACTAGCCCATCCACCAGAGGTCAACTAGCCCATCCAGCAGAGGCCAACTAGTCAACTATAACATTCACCAGAGGCCAACTAATCAAGTAGCCCATTCACCAGAGGCCAACTAATCAACCAGCTGCCCATCCACCAGAGGCCAACTAGTCAACTAAAACATTCACCAGAGGCCAACTAATCAACTAGCCCATTCACCAGAGGCCAACTAGACAACTAGCCGCCCATCCACCAGAGGCCAACTAATCAACTAAAACATTCACCAGAGGCCAACTAATCAACTAGCCCATCCACCAGAGACCAACTAGTCAACTAGCCCATCCACCAGAGGCCAACTAGTCAACTAAAACATTCACCAGAGGCCAACTAATGAACTAGCCCATCCACCAGAGGCCAACTAATCAACTAGCCCATCCACCAGAGGCCAACTAGACAACTAGCCGCCCATCCACCAGAGGCCAACTAGTCAACTAAAACATTCACCAGAGGCCAACTAGTTAACTAGCCCATCCACCAGAGGCCAACTAGTCATCTAAAACATTCACCAGAGGCCAACTAATCAGCTAGCCCATCCACCAGAGGCCAACTAGTCAACTAAAACATTCACCAGAGGCCAACTAATTAACTAGCCCATTCACCAGAGGCCAACTAGACAACTAGCTGCCCATCCAAAAGAGGCCAACTAATCAACTAAAACGTTCACCAGAGGGCAACTAATCAACAAGTCCATCCACCAGAGGCCAACTAATCAACCAGCCCATCCACCAAACGCCAACTAGCCCATCCACCAGAGGCCAACTAATCAACTAGCCCATCCACCAGAGGCCAACTAGACAACTAGCCCATCCACCAGAGGCCAACTAGACAACTAGCCACCCATTCACCAGAGGCAAACTAGTCAACTAAACCATTCACCAGAGGGCAACTAATCAACTAGCCCATCCACCAGAGGCCAACTAGTCAAGTAAAACATTCACCAGAGGCCAACTAATCAACTAGCCCATTCACCAGAGGCCAACTAATCAACTAGCCCAGCCACCACACGCCAACTAATCAACTAGCCCATCCACCAGAGGCCAACTAGTCAACTAGCCGCTCATCCACCAGAGGTCAACTAGTCAACAAAAACATTCACCAGAGGACAACTGATCAACTAGCCCATCCACCAGAGGTCAACTAGCCCATCCACCAGAGGGCAACTAGTCAACTATAACATTCACCAGAGGCCAACTAATCAGGGAGCCCATTCAGCAGAGGCCAACGAATCAACGAGCTGCCCATCCACCAGAGGCCAACTCGTCAACTAGCCCATCCACCAGAGGCCAACTAGTCAACTAAAACATTCACCAGAGGCCAACTAATCAACTAGCCAATTCTACAGAGGCCAACCAATCAACTCGCCCATCCACCACACGCCAACTAATCAACTAGCCCATCCACCAGAGGCCAACTAGTCAACTAGCCGCCCATCCACCAGAGGTCATAGGTCAACGTAAACATTCACCAGAGGCCAACTAATCAACGAGCCCATCCACCTGAGGTCAACTAGCCCATCCACCAGAGGTCAACTAGTCAACTATAATATTCACCAGAGGCCAACTAATCAAGTAACCCATTCACCAGAGGCCAACTAATCAACCAGCTGCCCATCCACCAGAGGCCAACTAGTCAACTAAAACATTCACCAGAGGCCAACTAATCAACTAGCCCATTCACCAGAGGCCAACTAATCAACTAGCCCATCCACCAGAGGCCAACTAGTCAACTAAAACATTCACCAGAGGCAAACTAATCAACTAGCCCATTCATCAGAGGCCAACTGGACAACTCGCCACCCATCCACCAGAGGCCAACTGGTCAACTAAAACATTCACCAGAGGGCAACTAATCAACAAGCCCATTCACCAGAGGCCAACTAGCCGCCCATCCACCAGAGGTCAACTAGTCAACTAAAACATTCACCAGAGGCCAACTAATGAACCAGCCCATTCACCAGAGGCCAACTAATCAACTAGCCCATCCACCAGAGGCCAACTAGACAACTAGCCGCCCATCCACCAGATGCCAGCTAGTCAACTAAAATATTCACCAGAGTCCAACTAATCAACTAGCCCATTCACCGGAGGCCAACTTAACAACTAGCTGCCCATCCACCAGAGCCCAACGAGTCAACTAAAACATTCACCAGAGGGCAACTAATCCACTAGCCCATTCACCAGAGGCCAACTAGACAACTAGCCGCCCATCCACCAGAGGCCAGCTAGTCAACTAAAATATTCACCAGAGGCCAACTAATCAACTTGCCGCCCATCCCCCAGAGGCCAACTAGTCAACTAAAACATTCACCAGAGGCCAATAAATCAACTAGCCCATTCACCGGAGGCCAACTTAACAACTAGCTGCCCATCCACCAGAGGCCAACTAGTCAACTAAAACATCCACCAGAGGCCAACTATTCAACTAAAACATTCACCAGACGCCAACTAATCAACTAGTCCATCCACCAGAGGCCAACTTGTCAACTATCCGCTCATCCACCAGAGGTCAACTAATCAACTAGCCCATCAACCAGAGGCCAACTAGACAACTAGCCGCCATCCACCAGAGGCCAACTAGTCAACTAGCCCATCCACCAGAGGCCAACTAGTCAACTAAAACATTCACCAGAGGCCAACTAATCAACGAGCCCATCCATCAGAGGCCAAATAATCAACTAGCCCATCCACCAGAGGCCAACTAGTCAACTAAAACATCCACCAGAGGCCAACTATTCAACTAAAACATTCACCAGACGCCAACTAATCAACTAGTCCATCCACCAGAGGCCAACTCGTCAACTAGCCGCTCATCCACCAGAGGTGAAATAATCAACTAGCCCATCAACCAGAGGCCAACTAGACAACTAGCCGCCATCCACCAGAGGCCAACTAGTCAACTAGCCCATCCACCAGAGGCCAACTAGACATCTAGCCGCCCATCCAACTGAGGCCAACTAGTCAACTAAAACATCCACCAGAGGCCAACTAATCTACTAGCCGCCCATCCACCAGAGGCCAACTAGTCAACTAAAACATTCACCAGAGGCCAACTAATCAACTAGCCCATTCATCAGAGGCCAACTGGACAACTCGCCACCCATCCACCAGAGGCCAACTAGTCAACTAAAACATTCACCAGAGGGCAACTAATCAACAAGCCCATTCACCAGAGGCCAACTAGCCGCCCATCCACCAGAGGTCAACTAGTCAACTAAAACATTCACCAGAGGCCAACTAATGAACCAGCCCATTCACCAGAGGCCAACTAATCAACTAGCCCATCCACCAGAGGCCAACTAGACAACTAGCCGCCCATCCACCAGAGGCCAGCTAGTCAACTAAAATATTCACCAGAGTCCAACTAATCAACTAGCCCATTCACCGGAGGCCAACTTAACAACTCGCTGCCCATCCACCAGAGGCCAACGAGTCAACTAAAACATTCACCAGAGGGCAACTAATCCACTAGCCCATTCACCAGAGGCCAACTAGACAACTAGCCGCCCATCCACCAGAGGCCAGCTAGTCAACTAAAATATTCACCAGAGGCCAACTAATCAACTTGCCGCCCATCCCCCAGAGGCCAACTAGTCAACTAAAACATTCACCAGAGGCCAATAAATCAACTAGCCCATTCACAGGAGGCCAACTTAACAACCAGCTGCCCATCCACCAGAGGCCAACTAGTCAACTAAAACATCCACCAGAGGCCAACTATTCAACTAAAACATTCACCAGACGCCAACTAATCAACTAGTCCATCCACCAGAGGCCAACTCGTCAACTATCCGCTCATCCACCAGAGGTCAACTAATCAACTAGCCCATCAACCAGAGGCCAACTAGACAACTAGCCGCCATCCACCAGAGGCCAACTAGTCAACTAGCCCATCCACCAGAGGCCAACTAGTCAACTAAAACATTCACCAGAGGCCAACTAATCAACGAGCCCATCCATCAGAGGCCAAATAATCAACTAGCCCATCCACCAGAGGCCAACTAGTCAACTAAAACATCCACCAGAGGCCAACTATTCAACTAAAACATTCACCAGACGCCAACTAATCAACTAGTCCATCCACCAGAGGCCAACTCGTCAACTAGCCGCTCATCCACCAGAGGTCAACTAATCAACTAGCCCATCAACCAGAGGCCAACTAGACAACTAGCCGCCCATCCACCAGAGGCCAACTAGTCAACTAGCCCATCCACCAGAGGCCAACTAGTCAACTAAAACATCCACCAGAGGCCAACTATTCAACTAAAACATTCACCAGACGCCAACTAATGAACTAGTCCATCCACCAGAGGCCAACTCGTCAACTATCCGCTCATCCACCAGAGGTCAACTAATCAACTAGCCCATCAACCAGAGGCCAACTAGACGCCATCCACCAGAGGCCAACTAGTCAACTAGCCCATCCACCAGAGGCCAACTAGTCAACTAAAACATTCACCAGAGGCCAACTAATCAACGAGCCCATCCATCAGAGGCCAAATAATCAACTAGCCCATCCACCAGAGGCCAACTAGTCAACTAAAACATCCACAAAGGCCAACTATTCAACTAAAACATTCACCAGACGCCAACTAATCAACTAGTCCATCCACCAGAGGCCAACTCGTCAACTAGCCGCTCATCCACCAGAGGTCAACTAATCAACTAAAACATTCACCAGAGGCCAACTAATCAACTAGCCCATCCACCAGAGGCCAACTAGTTAACTAGCCCATCCACCAGAGACCAACTAATCAACTAGTCCATCCACCAGAGGCCAACTAATCAACTAGCCCATTCACCAGAGGCCAACGAGACAACTAGCCGCCCATCCACCAGAGGCCAACTAGTCAACTAAAACATTCACCAGAGGCCAACTAATCAATTAGCCCATCCACCAGAGGCCAACTAGTCAACTAAACCATTCACCAGAGGCCAACTAATGAACTAGCCCATCCACCATAGGACAACTAGTCAACTAAAACATTCACCAGAGGCCAACTTATCAACTAGCCCATCCACCAGAGTCCAACTATTCAACTAGCCGCCCATCCATCAGCGGTCATAGGTCAACGGAAACATTCACCAGAGGCCAACTAATCAACTAGCCCATCCACCAGAGGTCAACTAGCCCATCCAGCAGAGGCCAACTAGTCAACTATAACATTCACCAGAGGCCAACTAATCAAGTAGCCCATTCACCAGAGGCCAACTAATCAACCAGCTGCCCATCCACCAGAGGCCAACTAGTCAACTAAAACATTCACCAGAGGCCAACTAATCAACTAGCCCATTCACCAGAGGCCAACTAGACAACGAGCCGCCCATCCACCAGAGGCCAACTAATCAACTAAAACATTCACCAGAGGCCAACTAATCAACTAGCCCATCCACCAGAGGCCAACTAGTCAACTAGCCCATCCACCAGAGGCCAACTAGTCAACTAAAACATTCACCAGAGGCCAACTAATGAACTAGCCCATCCACCAGAGGCCAACTAATCAACTAGCCCATCCACCAGAGGCCAACTAGACAACTAGCCGCCCATCCACCAGAGGCCAACTAGTCAACTAAAACATTCACCAGAGGCCAACTAATCAACTAGCCCATTCACCAGAGGCCAACTAATCAACGAGCCCATCCACCAGAGGCCAACTAATCAGCTAGCCCATCAACCAGAGGCCAACTAGTCAACTAAAACATTCACCAGAGGCCAACTAATCAACTAGCCCATCCACCAGAGGCCAACTAGTCAACTAAAACATTCACCAGAGGCCAACTAATCAACGAGCCCATTCACCAGAGGCCAACTAATCAACGAGCCCATCCACCAGAGGCCAACGAGACAACTACCCGCTCATCCACCAGAGGCCAACTAGTCAACTAAAACATTCACCAGAGGCCAACTAATCAATTAGCCCATCCACCAGAGGCCAACTAGTTAACTAGCCCATCCACCAAAGGCCAACTAGTCAAGTAAAACATTCACCAGAGGCCAACTAATTAACTAGCCCATTCACCAGAGGCCAACTAATCAACTAGTCCATCCACCAGAGGCCAACTAATCAACCAGCCCATCCACCAAACGCCAACTAGTCCATCCACCAGAGGCCAACTAATCAACTAGCCCATCCACCAGAGGCCAACTAGACAACTAGCCCATCCACCAGAGGCCAACTAGACAACTAGCAGCCCATTCACGAGAGGCCAACTAGTCAACGAGACAATTCACCAGAGGCCAACTAATCAACTAGCCCATCCACCACACGCCAACTAATCAACTAGCCCATCCACCAGAGGCCAACTAGTCAACTAGCCGCCCATCCACCAGAGGTCAACGAGTCAACGAAAACATTCACCAGAGGCCAACTGATCAACTAGCCCATCCACCAGAGGCCAACGAGTCAACTAAAACATTCACCAGAGGTCAACTAATCAACTAGCCCATTCACCAGAGGCCAACTAATCAACTAGCCCATCCACCAGAGGCCAACTAGACAACTAGCCGCCCATCCACCAGAGGACAACTAATCAACTAAAACATTCACCAGAGGCCAAATAATCAACTAGCCCATCCACCAGAGGCCAACTAGTTAACTAGCCCATCCACCAGAGGCCAACTAGTCAACTAAAACATTCACCAGAGGCCAACTAATCAATTAGCCCATCCACCAGAGGCCAACTAGTCAACTAAACCATTCACCAGAGGCCAACTAATGAACTAGCCCATCCACCATAGGACAACTAGTCAACTAAAACATTCACCAGAGGCCAACTTATCAACTAGCCCATCCACCAGAGTCCAACTATTCAACTAGCCGCCCATCCACCAGCGGTCATAGGTCAACGTAAACATTCACCAGAGGCCAACTAATCAACTAGCCCATCCACCAGAGGTCAACTAGCCCATCCAGCAGAGGCCAACTAGTCAACTATAACATTCACCAGAGGCCAACTAATCAAGTAGCCCATTCACCAGAGGCCAACTAATCAACCAGCTGCCCATCCACCAGAGGCCAACTAGTCAACTAAAACATTCACCAGAGGCCAACTAATCAACTAGCCCATTCACCAGAGGCCAACTAGACAACTAGCCGCCCATCCACCAGAGGCCAACTAATCAACTAAAACATTCACCAGAGGCCAACTAATCAACTAGCCCATCCACCAGAGACCAACTAGTCAACTAGCCCATCCACCAGAGGCCAACTAGTCAACTAAAACATTCACCAGAGGCCAACTAATGAACTAGCCCATCCACCAGAGGCCAACTAATCAACTAGCCCATCCACCAGAGGCCAACTAGACAACTAGCCGCCCATCCACCAGAGGCCAACTAGTCAACTAAAACATTCACCAGAGGCCAACTAGTTAACTAGCCCATCCACCAGAGGCCAACTAGTCATCTAAAACATTCACCAGAGGCCAACTAATCAGCTAGCCCATCCACCAGAGGCCAACTAGTCAACTAAAACATTCACCAGAGGCCAACTAATTAACTAGCCCATTCACCAGAGGCCAACTAGACAACTAGCTGCCCATCCAAAAGAGGCCAACTAATCAACTAAAACGTTCACCAGAGGGCAACTAATCAACAAGTCCATCCACCAGAGGCCAACTAATCAACCAGCCCATCCACCAAACGCCAACTAGCCCATCCACCAGAGGCCAACTAATCAACTAGCCCATCCACCAGAGGCCAACTAGACAACTAGCCCATCCACCAGAGGCCAACTAGACAACTAGCCACCCATTCACCAGAGGCAAACTAGTCAACTAAACCATTCACCAGAGGGCAACTAATCAACTAGCCCATCCACCAGAGGCCAACTAGTCAAGTAAAACATTCACCAGAGGCCAACTAATCAACTAGCCCATTCACCAGAGGCCAACTAATCAACTAGCCCAGCCACCACACGCCAACTAATCAACTAGCCCATCCACCAGAGGCCAACTAGTCAACTAGCCGCTCATCCACCAGAGGTCAACTAGTCAACAAAAACATTCACCAGAGGACAACTGATCAACTAGCCCATCCACCAGAGGTCAACTAGCCCATCCACCAGAGGGCAACTAGTCAACTATAACATTCACCAGAGGCCAACTAATCAGGGAGCCCATTCAGCAGAGGCCAACGAATCAACGAGCTGCCCATCCACCAGAGGCCAACTCGTCAACTAGCCCATCCACCAGAGGCCAACTAGTCAACTAAAACATTCACCAGAGGCCAACTAATCAACTAGCCAATTCTACAGAGGCCAACCAATCAACTCGCCCATCCACCACACGCCAACTAATCAACTAGCCCATCCACCAGAGGCCAACTAGTCAACTAGCCGCCCATCCACCAGAGGTCATAGGTCAACGTAAACATTCACCAGAGGCCAACTAATCAACGAGCCCATCCACCTGAGGTCAACTAGCCCATCCACCAGAGGTCAACTAGTCAACTATAATATTCACCAGAGGCCAACTAATCAAGTAACCCATTCACCAGAGGCCAACTAATCAACCAGCTGCCCATCCACCAGAGGCCAACTAGTCAACTAAAACATTCACCAGAGGCCAACTAATCAACTAGCCCATTCACCAGAGGCCAACTAATCAACTAGCCCATCCACCAGAGGCCAACTAGTCAACTAAAACATTCACCAGAGGCAAACTAATCAACTAGCCCATTCATCAGAGGCCAACTGGACAACTCGCCACCCATCCACCAGAGGCCAACTGGTCAACTAAAACATTCACCAGAGGGCAACTAATCAACAAGCCCATTCACCAGAGGCCAACTAGCCGCCCATCCACCAGAGGTCAACTAGTCAACTAAAACATTCACCAGAGGCCAACTAATGAACCAGCCCATTCACCAGAGGCCAACTAATCAACTAGCCCATCCACCAGAGGCCAACTAGACAACTAGCCGCCCATCCACCAGATGCCAGCTAGTCAACTAAAATATTCACCAGAGTCCAACTAATCAACTAGCCCATTCACCGGAGGCCAACTTAACAACTAGCTGCCCATCCACCAGAGCCCAACGAGTCAACTAAAACATTCACCAGAGGGCAACTAATCAACTAGCCCATCAACCAGAGGCCAACTAGACAACTAGCCGCCATCCACCAGAGGCCAACTAGTCAACTAGCCCATCCACCAGAGGCCAACTAGACATCTAGCCGCCCATCCAACTGAGGCCAACTAGTCAACTAAAACATCCACCAGAGGCCAACTAATCTACTAGCCGCCCATCCACCAGAGGCCAACTAGTCAACTAAAACATTCACCAGAGGCCAACTAATCAACTAGCCCATTCATCAGAGGCCAACTGGACAACTCGCCACCCATCCACCAGAGGCCAACTAGTCAACTAAAACATTCACCAGAGGGCAACTAATCAACAAGCCCATTCACCAGAGGCCAACTAGCCGCCCATCCACCAGAGGTCAACTAGTCAACTAAAACATTCACCAGAGGCCAACTAATGAACCAGCCCATTCACCAGAGGCCAACTAATCAACTAGCCCATCCACCAGAGGCCAACTAGACAACTAGCCGCCCATCCACCAGAGGCCAGCTAGTCAACTAAAATATTCACCAGAGTCCAACTAATCAACTAGCCCATTCACCGGAGGCCAACTTAACAACTCGCTGCCCATCCACCAGAGGCCAACGAGTCAACTAAAACATTCACCAGAGGGCAACTAATCCACTAGCCCATTCACCAGAGGCCAACTAGACAACTAGCCGCCCATCCACCAGAGGCCAGCTAGTCAACTAAAATATTCACCAGAGGCCAACTAATCAACTTGCCGCCCATCCCCCAGAGGCCAACTAGTCAACTAAAACATTCACCAGAGGCCAATAAATCAACTAGCCCATTCACAGGAGGCCAACTTAACAACCAGCTGCCCATCCACCAGAGGCCAACTAGTCAACTAAAACATCCACCAGAGGCCAACTATTCAACTAAAACATTCACCAGACGCCAACTAATCAACTAGTCCATCCACCAGAGGCCAACTCGTCAACTATCCGCTCATCCACCAGAGGTCAACTAATCAACTAGCCCATCAACCAGAGGCCAACTAGACAACTAGCCGCCATCCACCAGAGGCCAACTAGTCAACTAGCCCATCCACCAGAGGCCAACTAGTCAACTAAAACATTCACCAGAGGCCAACTAATCAACGAGCCCATCCATCAGAGGCCAAATAATCAACTAGCCCATCCACCAGAGGCCAACTAGTCAACTAAAACATCCACCAGAGGCCAACTATTCAACTAAAACATTCACCAGACGCCAACTAATCAACTAGTCCATCCACCAGAGGCCAACTCGTCAACTAGCCGCTCATCCACCAGAGGTCAACTAATCAACTAGCCCATCAACCAGAGGCCAACTAGACAACTAGCCGCCCATCCACCAGAGGCCAACTAGTCAACTAGCCCATCCACCAGAGGCCAACTAGTCAACTAAAACATCCACCAGAGGCCAACTATTCAACTAAAACATTCACCAGACGCCAACTAATGAACTAGTCCATCCACCAGAGGCCAACTCGTCAACTATCCGCTCATCCACCAGAGGTCAACTAATCAACTAGCCCATCAACCAGAGGCCAACTAGACGCCATCCACCAGAGGCCAACTAGTCAACTAGCCCATCCACCAGAGGCCAACTAGTCAACTAAAACATTCACCAGAGGCCAACTAATCAACGAGCCCATCCATCAGAGGCCAAATAATCAACTAGCCCATCCACCAGAGGCCAACTAGTCAACTAAAACATCCACAAAGGCCAACTATTCAACTAAAACATTCACCAGACGCCAACTAATCAACTAGTCCATCCACCAGAGGCCAACTCGTCAACTAGCCGCTCATCCACCAGAGGTCAACTAATCAACTAGCCCATCAACCAGAGGCCAACTAGACAACTAGCCGCCCATCCACCAGAGGCCAACTAGTCAACTAGCCCATCCACCAGAGGCCAACTAGTCAAATAAAACATTCACCAAAGGCCAACTAATCAACGAGCCCATCCATCAGAGGCCAAATAATCAACTAGCCCATCCACCAGAGGTCAACTAGTCAACTAAAACATTCACCAGAGGCCAACTAATCTACTAGCCGCCCATCCACCAGAGGCCAACTAGTCAACTAAAACATTCACCAGAGGCCAAATAATCAACTAGCCCATTCATCAGAGGCCAACTGGACAACTAGCCACCCATCCACCAGAGGCCAACTCGTCAACTAAAACATTCACCAGAGGGCAACTAATCAACTAGCCCATTCACCAGAGGCCAACTAGCCGCCCATCCACCAGAGGTCAACTAGTCAACTAAAACATTCACCAGAGGCCAACTAATGAACCAGCCCATTCACCAGAGGCCAACTAATCAACTAGCCCATCCACCAGAGGCCAACTAGACAACTAGCCGCCCATCCAACAGAGGCCAGCTAGTCAACTAAAATATTCACCAGAGTCCAACTAATCAACTAGCCCATTCACCGGAGGCCAACTTAACAACTAGCTGCCCATCCACCACAGGCCAACTAGTCAACTAAAACATTCACCAGAGGGCAACTAATCCACTAGCCCATTCACCAGAGGCCAACTAGACAACTAGCCGCCCATCCACCAGAGGCCAGCTAGTCAACTAAAATATTCACCAGAGGCCAACTAACCAACTTGCCGCCCATCCCCCAGATGCCAACTAGTCAACTAAAACATTCACCAGAGGCCAATAAATCAACTAGCCCATTCACCGGAGGCCAACTTAACAACTAGCTGCCCATCTACCAGAGGCCAACTAGTCAACTAAAACATCCACCAGAGGCCAACTATTCAACTAAAACATTCACCAGACGCCAACTAATCAACTGGTCCATCCACCAGAGGCCAACTCGTCAACTAGCCGCTCATCCACCAGAGGTCAACTAATCAACTAGCCCATCAACCAGAGGCCAACTAGACAACTAGCCGCCCATCCACTAGAGGCCAACTAGTCAACTAGCCCATCCACCAGAGGCCAACTAGTCAACTAAAACATTCACCAGAGGCCAACTAATCAACGAGCCCATCCATCAGAGGCCAAATAATCAACTATCCCATCCACCAGAGGCCAACTCGTCAACTAAAACATTCATCAGAGGCCAACTAATCAACTAGCCGCCCATCCACCAGAGGCCAACTAGTCAACTAAAACATTCACCAGAGGCCAACTAATCAACTAGCCCATTCACCAGAGGCCAACTAGACAACTAGCCGCCCATCCACCAGAGGCCAACTCGTCAACGAAAACATTCACCAGAGGCAACTAATCAACTAGCCCATTCAATAGAGGCCAACTCGACAACTAGCCGCCCATCCACCAGAGGCCAACTAGTCAACTAAAATATTCACCAGAGGCCAACTAATCAACTAGACCATCCACCAGAGGCCAACTAGTCAACTAGCGCATCCACCAGAGGCCAACTAGTCAACTAAAACATTCACTAGAGGCCAACTAATCAACTAGCCCATTCACCAGAGGCCAACTAATCAACTAGCCCATCCACCAGAGGCCAACTAGACAACGAGCCGCCCATCCACCAGAGGCCAACTCGTCAACTAAAACATTCACCAGAGGCCAACTAATCAACTAGCCCATCCACCAGAGGCCAACTAGTCAACTAGCCCATCCACCAGAGGCCAACTAGTCAACTAAAACATTCACCAGAGGCCAACTAATCAACTAGCCCATCCACCAGAGGCCACCTAATCAACTAGCCCATCCACCAGAGGCCAACTTGTCAACTGAAACATTCACCAGAAGGCAACTCATCAACTAGCCCATCCACCAGAGGCCAACCAGTCAACTCGCCCATCCACCAGAGGCCAACTAATCAACTAAAACATTCACCAGAGGCCAACGAATCAACTAGCCCATCCACCAGAGGGCAACCAGTCAACTAGCCCATCTACCAGAGGCCAACTAATCAACGAGCCCATTCACCAGAGGCCTGCGAGACAACTAGCCGCCCATCCACCAGAGACCAACTAGTCAACTAAAACATTCACCAGAGGCCAACTAATCAACTAGCTCATTCACCAGAGGCCAACTAATCAACGAGCCCATCCACCAGAGGCCAACGAGACAACTACCCGCTCATCCACCAGAGGCCAACTAGTCAAGTAAAACATTCACCAGAGGCCAACTAATCAACTAGCCCATCCACCAGAGGCCAACTAATCAACAACCCCTTCACCAGAGGCCTGCGAGACAACTAGCCGCCCATCCACCAGAGACCAACTAGTCAACTAAAACATTCACCAGAGGCCAACTAATCAACTAGCTCATTCACCAAAGGCCAACTAATCAACGAGCCCATCCACCAGAGGCCAACGAGACAACTACCCGCTCATCCACCAGAGGCCAACTAGTCAACTAAAACATTCACCAGAGGCCAACTAATCAATTAGCCCATCCACCAGAGGCCAACTAGTTAACTAGCCCATCCACCAAAGGCCAACTAGTCAAGTAAAACATTCACCAGAGGCCAACTAATCAACTAGCCCATCCACCAGAGGTCAACTAATCAACTAGTCCATCCACCAGAGGCCAACTAATCAACCAGCCCATCCACCAAACGCCAACTAGCCCATCCACCAGAGGCCAACTAATCAACTAGCCCATCCACCAGAGGCCAACTAGACAACTAGCCCATCCAGCAGAGGCCAACTAGACAACTAGCCGCCCATTCACCAGAGGCCAACTAGTCAACTAAACCATTCACCAGAGGCCAACTATTCAACTAGCCCATCCATCAGAGGCCAACTAGACAACTAGCCGCCCATCCACCAGAGGCCAACTAATCAACTAGCCCATCCACCAGAGGCCAACTGGACAACTAGCCCATCCACCAGAGGCCAACTAGACAACTAGCCGCCCATTCACCAGAGGCCAACTAATCAACTAAAACATTCACCAGAGGCCAACTAGACAACTAGCCGCCCATCCACCAGAGGCCAACTAATCAACTAAAACATTCACCAGAGGCCAACGAATCAACTAGCCCATCCACCAGAGGCCAACCAGTCAACTAGCCCATCTACCAGAGGCCAACGAGTCAACTAAAACATTCACCAGAGGCCAACTAATCAACTAGCCCATCCACCAGAGGCCAACTAATCAACGAGCCCATTCACCAGAGGCCTGCGAGACAACTAGCCGATCATCCACCAGAGGCCAACTAGTCAACTAAAACATTCACCAGAGGCCAACTAATCAACGAGCCCATTCACCAGAGGCCAACTAATCAACGAGCCCATCCACCAGAGGCCAACGAGACAACTACCCGCTCATCCACCAGAGGCCAACTAGTCAACTAAAACATTCACCAGAGGCCAACTAATCAACGAACCCATCCACCAGAGGCCAACGAGACAACTACCCGCTCATCCACCAGAGGCCAACTAGTCAACTAAAACATTCACCAGAGGCCAACTAATCAATTAGCCCATCCACCAGAGGGCAACTAGTTAAGTAGCCCATCCACCAAAGGCCAACTAGTCAAGTAAAACATTCACCAGAGGCCAACTAATTAACTAGCCCATTCACCAGAGGCCAAGTAATCAACTAGTCCATCCACCAGAGGCCAACTAATCAACCAGCCCATTCACCAAACGCCAACTAGTCCATCCACCAGAGGCCAACTAATCAACTAGCCCATCCACCAGAGGCCAACTAGACAACTAGCCCATCCACCAGAGGCCAACTAGACAACTAGCCGCCCATTCACGAGAGGCCAACTAGTCAACTAAACCATTCACCAGAGGGCAACTAATCAACTAGCCCATCCACCAGAGGCCAATTAGTCAAGTAAAACATTCACTAGAGACCAACTAATCAACGAGCCCATTCACCAGAGGCCAACTAATCAACTAGCCCATCCACCAGAGGCCAACTAGACAACTAGCCGCCCATCCACCAGAGGACAACTAATCAACTAAAACATTCACCAGAAGCCAACTAATCAACTAGCCCATCCACTAGAGGCCAACTAGTTAACTAGCCCATCCACCAGAGGCCAACTAATCAACTAGTCCATCCACCAGAGGCCAACTAATCAACTAGCCCATTCACCAGAGGCCAACGAGACAACTAGCCGCCCATCCACCAGAGGCCAACTAGTCAACTAAAACATTAACCAGAGGCCAACTAATCAATTAGCCCATCCACCAGAGGCCAACTAGTCAACTAAACCATTCACCAGAGGCCAACTAATGAACTAGCCCATCCACCATAGGCCAACTAGTCAACTAAAACATTCACCAGAGGCCAACTAATCAACTAGCCCATCCACCAGAGTCCAACTATTCAACTAGCCGCCCATCCACCAGCGGTCATAGGTCAACGTAAACATTCACCAGAGGTCATCTAATCAACTAGCCCATCCACCAGAGGCCAACTAGACAACTAGCCGCCCATCCACCAGAGGCCAACTAGTCAACTAAAACATTCACCAGAGGCCAACTAGTTAACTAGCCCATCCACCAGAGGCCAACTAGTCAACTAAAACATTCACCAGAGGCCAACTAATCAACTAGCCCATTCACCAGAGGCCAACTAGACAACTAGCTGCCCATCCAAAAGAGGCCAACTAATCAACTAAAACGTTCACCAGAGGGCAACTAATCAACTAGCCCATTCACCAGAGGCCAATTAGTTAACTAGCCCATCCACCAAAGGCCAACTGGTGAAGTAAAACATTCACCAGAGGCCAACTAATCAACAAGTCCATCCACCAGAGGCCAACTAATCAACCAGCCCATCCACCAAACGCCAACTAGCCCATCCACCAGAGGCCAACTAATCAACTAGCCCATCCACCAGAGGCCAACTAGACAACTAGCCCATCCACCAGAGGCCAACTAGACAACTAGCCACCCATTCACCAGAGGCAAACTAGTCAACGAAAACATTCACCAGAGGCCAACTGATCAACTAGCCCATCCACCAGAGGTCAACTAGCCCATCCACCAGAGGGCAACTAGTCAACTATAACATTCACCAGAGGCCAACTAATCAGGGAGCCCATTCACCAGAGGCCAACTAATCAACTAGCCCATCCACCAGAGGCCAACTAGTCAAGTAAAACATTCACCAGAGGCCAACTAATCAACTAGCCCATTCACCAGAGGCCAACTAATCAACTAGCCCAACCACCACATGCCAACTAATCAACTAGCCCATCCACCAGAGGCCAACTAGTCAACTAGTCGCCCATCCACCAGAGGTCAACTAGTCAACGAAAACATTCACCAGAGGCCAACTGATCAACTAGCCCATCCACCAGAGGTCAACTAGCCCATCCACCAGAGGGCAACTAGTCAACTATAACATTCACCAGAGGCCAACTAATCAGGGAGCCCATTCAGCAGAGGCCAACGAATCAACGAGCTGCCCATCCATCAGAGGCCAACTCGTCAACTAGCCCATCCACCAGAGGCCAACTAGTCAACTAAAACATACACCAGAGGCCAACGAATCAACGAGCCGCCCATCCAGCAGAGGCCAACTAGTCAACTAAAACATTCACCAGAGGCCAACTAATCAACTCGCCCATTCACCAGAGGCCATCTAGACAACTAGCCGCCCATCCACAAGAGGCCAACTAGTCAACTAAAACATTCACCAGAGGTCAACTAATCAACTAGCCCATTCACCAGAGGCCAACTAATCAACGAGCCCATCCACCAGAGGCCAACTAATCAACCAGCCCTTCCACCAAAGGCCAACTAGCCCATCCACCAGAGGCCAACTAGTCAACTCGCCCATCCACCAGAGGCCAACTAATCAACTAGCTCATCCATCAGAGGCCAACTAGACAACTAGCCCATCCACCAGAGGCCAACTAGACAACTAAAATATTCACCAGAGGCCAACTAATCAACGAGCCCATTCACCAGAGGCCAACCAATCAACTCGCCCATCCACCACACGCCAACTAATCAACTAGCCCATCCACCAGAGGCCAACTAGTCAACTAGCCGCCCATCCACCAGAGGTCAACTAGTCAATGAAAACATTCACCAGAGGCCAACTGATCAACTAGCCCATCCACCAGAGGTCAACTAGCCCATCCACCAGAGGGCAACTAGTCAACTATAACATTCACCAGAGGCCAACTAATCAGGGAGCCCATTCAGCAGAGGCCAACGAATCAACGAGCTGCCCATCCACCAGAGGCCAACTCGTCAACTAGCCCATCCACCAGAGGCCAACTAGTCAACTAAAACATTCACCAGAGGCCAACGAATCAACTAGCCGCCCATCCACCAGAGGCCAACTAGTCAACTAAAACATCCACCAGAGGCCAACTAGTTAACTAGCCCATCCACCAGAGGCCAACTAGACAATGAGCCGCCCATCCAGCAGAGGCCAACTAGTCAACTAAAACATTCACCAGAGGCCAACTAATCAACTCGCCCATTCACCAGAGGCCATCTAGACAACTAGCCGCCCATCCACAAGAGGCCAACTAGTCAACTAAAACATTCACCAGAGGTCAACTAATCAACTAGCCCATTCACCAGAGGCCAACTAATCAACGAGCCCATCCACCAGAGGCCAACTAATCAACCAGCCCTTCCACCAAAGGCCAACTAGCCCATCCACCAGAGGCCAACTAGTCAACTCGCCCATCCACCAGAGGCCAACTAATCAACTAGCTCATCCATCAGAGGCCAACTAGACAACTAGCCCATCCACCAGAGGCCAACTAGACAACTAAAACATTCACCAGAGGCCAACTAATCAACGAGCCCATTCACCAGAGGCCAACCAATCAACTCGCCCATCCACCACACGCCAACTAATCAACTAGCCCATCCACCAGAGGCCAACTAGTCAACTAGCCGCCCATCCACCAGAGGTCATAGGTCAACGTAAACATTCACCTGAGGCCAACTAATCAACGAGCCCATCCACCAGAGGTCAACTAGCCCATCCAGCAGAGGCCAACTAGTCAACTAAAACATTCACCAGAGGCCAACTAATCAACTCGCCCATTCACCAGAGGCCATCTAGACAACTAGCCGCCCATCCACAAGAGGCCAACTAGTCAACTAAAACATTCACCAGAGGTCAACTAATCAACTAGCCCATTCACCAGAGGCCAACTAATCAACCAGCTGCCCATCCACCAGAGGCCAACTAGTCAACTAGCCGCCCATCCACCAGAGGCCAACTAATCAACTAAAACAATCACCAGAGGCCAACAAATCAACTAGCCCATCCACCAGAGGCCAACTAGTTAACTAGCCCATCCACCAGAGGCCAACTAATCAACTAGCCCATTCACCAGAGGCCAACGAGACAACTAGCCGCCCATCCACCAGAGGGCAACGAGTCAACTAAAACATTCACCAGAGGCCAACTAATTAATTAGCCCATCCACCAGAGGCCAACTAGTCAAGTTAAACATTCAACAGAGGCCAACTAATCAACTAGCCTATCCACCAGAGGCCAACAAATCAACTAGCCCATCCACCAGAGGCCAACTAATCAACCAGCCCTTCCACCAAAGGCCAACTAGCCCATCCACCAGAGGCCAACTAGTCAACTCGCCCATCCACCAGAGGCCAACTAATCAACTAGCTCATCCATCAGAGGCCAACTAGACAACTAGCCCATCCACCAGAGGCCAACTAGTCAACTAAAACATTCACCAGAGGCCAACTAATCAACTAGCCCATTCACCAGAGGCCAACCAATCAACTCGCCCATCCACCACACGCCAACTAATCAACTAGCCCATCCACCAGAGGCCAACTAGTCAACTAGCCGCCCATCCACCAGAGGTCATAGGTCAACGTAAACATTCACCAGAGGCCAACTAATCAACGAGCCCATCCACCAGAGGTCAACTAGCCTATCCACCAGAGGCCAACTAGTCAACTATAACATTCACCAGAGGCCAACTAATCAACTAGCCCATTCACCAGAGGCCAACTAGATATCTAGCCGCCCATCCACCAGAGGCCAACTAGTCAACTAAAACATTCACCAGAGGCCAACTAATCAACTAGCCCATCCACCAGAGGCCAACTAGTCAACTAGCCCATCCACCAGAGGCCAACTAATCAGCTAGCCCATCCACCAGAGGCCAACTAGTCAACTAAAACATTCACGAGAGGCCAACTAATCAACTAGCCCATCCACCAGAGGCCAACTAGTCAACTAGCCCATCCATCAGAGGCCAACTAGTCAAGTATAACATTCACCAGAGGCCAACTAATCAACTAGCCCATTCACCAGAGGCCAACTAGTCAACTAGCCCACCCACCAGAGGCCAACTAGTCAACTAAAACATTCACCAGAGGGCAACTAATCAACTAGTCCATTCACCAGAGGCCAACTAATCAACTAGCCCATCCACCACATGCCAACTAATCAACTAGCCCATCCACCAGAGGCCAACTAGTCAACTAAAACATTCACCAGAGGCCAACTAATCAACTAGCCCATCCACCAGAGGCCAACTAGTCAACTAGCCCATCCACCAGAGGCCAACTAATCAGCTAGCCCATCCACCAGAGGCCAACTAGTCAACTAAAACATTCACCAGAGGCCAACTAATCAACTAGCCCATCCACCAGAGGCCAACTAGTCAACTAGCCCATCCACCAGAGGCCAACTAGTCAAGTATAACATTCACCAGAGGCCAACTAATCAACTAGCCCATTCACCAGAGGCCAACTAGTCAACTAGCCCACCCACCAGAGGCCAACTAGTCAACTAAAACATTCACCAGAGGGCAACTAATCAACTAGTCCATTCACCAGAGGCCAACTAATCAACTAGCCCATCCACCACATGCCAACTAATCAACTAGCCCATCCACCAGAGGCCAACTAGTCAACTGAAACATTCACCAGAGGGCAACTCATCAACTAGCCCATCCACCAGAGGCCAAGCAGTCAACTCGCCCATCCACCAGAGGCCAACTAATCAACTAAAACATTCACCAGAGGCCAACTAATCAACTAGCCCATCCACCAGAGGCCAACTAGTCAACTAGCCCATCCACCAGAGGCCAACTAGTCAAGTATAACATTCACCAGAGGCCAACTAATCAACTAGCCCATTCACCAGAGGCCAACTAGTCAACTAGCCCACCCACCAGAGGCCAACTAGTCAACTAAAACATTCACCAGAGGCCAACTAATCAACTAGCCCATTCACCACATGCCAACTAATCAACTAGCCCATCCACCAGAGGCCAACTAGTCAACTGAAACATTCACCAGAGGGCAACTCATCAACTAGCCCATCCACCAGAGGCCAACCAGTCAACTCGCCCATCCACCAGAGGCCAACTAATCAACTAAAACATTCACCAGAGGCCAACGAATCAACTAGCCCATCCACCAGAGGGCAACCAGTCAACTAGCCCATCTACCAGAGGCCAACTAATCAACGAGCCCATTCACCAGAGGCCTGCGAGACAACTAGCCGCCCATCCACCAGAGACCAACTAGTCAACTAAAACATTCACCAGAGGCCAACTAATCAACTAGCTCATTCACCAGAGGCCAACTAATCAACGAGGCCATCCACCAGAGGCCAACGAGACAACTACCCGCTCATCCACCAGAGGCCAACTAGTCAAGTAAAACATTCACCAGAGGCCAACTAATCAACTAACCCATCCACCAGAGGCCAACTAATCAACGAGCCCATTCACCAGAGGCCTGCGAGACAACTAGCCGCCCATCCACCAGAGACCAACTAGTCAACTAAAACATTCACCAGAGGCCAACTAATCAACTAGCTCATTCACCAGAGGCCAACTAATCAACGAGCCCATCCACCAGAGGCCAACGAGACAACTACCCGCTCATCCACCAGAGGCCAACTAGTCAACTAAAACATTCACCAGAGGCCAACTAATCAATTAGCCCATCCACCAGAGGCCAACTAGTTAACTAGCCCATCCACCAAAGGCCAACTAGTCAAGTAAAACATTCACCAGAGGCCAACTAATCAACTAGCCCATCCACCAGAGGTCAACTAATCAACTAGTCCATCCACCAGAGGCCAACTAATCAACCAGCCCATCCACCAAATGCCAACTAGCCCATCCACCAGAGGCCAACTAATCAACTAGCCCATCCACCAGAGGCCAACTAGACAACTAGCACATCCACCAGAGGCCAACTAGACAACTAGCCGCCCATTCACCAGAGGCCAACTAGTCAACTAAACCATTCACCAGAGGCCAACTAATCAACTAGCCCATCCATCAGAGGCCAACTAGACAACTAGCCGCCCATCCACCAGAGGCCAACTAATCAACTAGCCCATCCACCAGAGGCCAACTGGACAACTAGCCCATCCACCAGAGGCCAACTAGACAACTAGCCGCCCATTCACCAGAGGCCAACTAGTCAACTAAAACATTCACCAGAGGCCAACTAATCAACGAGCCCATTCACCAGAGGCCAACTAATCAACGAGCCCATCCACCAGAGGCCAACGAGACAACTACCCGCTCATCCACCAGAGGCCAACTAGTCAACTAAAACATTCACCAGAGGCCAACTAATCAACGAGCCCATTCACCAGAGGCCAACTAATCAACGAGCCCATCCACCAGAGGCCTGCGAGACAACTACCCGCTCATCCACCAGAGGCCAACTAGTCAACTAAAACATTCACCAGAGGCCAACTAATCAATAAGCCCATCCACCAGAGGGCAACTAGTTAAGTAGCCCATCCACCAAAGGCCAACTAGTCAAGTAAAACATTCACCAGAGGCCAACTAATTAACTAGCCCATTCACCAGAGGCCAAGTAATCAACTAGTCCATCCACCAGAGGCCAACTAATCAACCAGCCCATTCACCAAACGCCAACTAGTCCATCCACCAGAGGCCAACTAATCAACTAGCCCATCCACCAGAGGCCAACTAGACAACTAGCCCATCCACCAGAGGCCAACTAGACAACTAGCCGCCCATTCACGAGAGGCCAACTAGTCAACTAAACCATTCACCAGAGGGCAACTAATCAACTAGCCCATCCACCAGAGGCCAACTAGTCAAGTAAAACATTCACTAGAGACCAACTAATCAACGAGCCCATTCACCAGAGGCCAACTAATCAACTAGCCCATCCACCAGAGGCCAACTAGACAACTAGCCGCCCATCCACCAGAGGACAACTAATCAACTAAAACTTTCACCAGAGGCCAACTAATCAACTAGCCCATCCACTAGAGGCCAACTAGTTAACTAGCCCATCCACCAGAGGCCAACTAATCAACTAGTCCATCCACCAGAGGCCAACTTATCAACTAGCCCATTCACCAGAGGCCAACGAGACAACTAGCCACCCATCCACCAGAGGCCAACTAGTCAACTAAAACATTCACCAGAGGCCAACTAATCAATTAGCCCATCCACCAGAGGCCAACTAGTCAACTAAACCATTCACCAGAGGCCAACTAATCAACTAGCCCATCCACCAGAGTCCAACTATTCAACTAGCCGCCCATCCACCAGCGGTCATAGGTCAACGTAAACATTCACCAGAGGTCAACTAATCAACTAGCCCATCCACCAGAGGCCAACTAGACAACTAGCCGCCCATCCACCAGAGGCCAACTAGTCAACTAAAACATTCACCAGAGGCCAACTAATCAACTAGCCCATTCACCAGAGGCCAATTAGTTAACCAGCCCATCCACCAAAGGCCAACTAGTGAAGTAAAACATTCACCAGAGGCCAACTAATCAACAAGTCCATCCACCAGAGGCCAACTAATCAACCAGCCCATCCACCAAACGCCAACTAGCCCATCCACCAGAGGCCAACTAATCAACTAGCCCATCCACCAGAGGCCAACTAGACAACTATCCCATCCACCAGAGGCCAACTAGACAACTAGCCACCCATTCACCGGAGGCAAACTAGTCAACTAAACCATTCACCAGAGGGCAACTAATCAACTAGCCCATCCACCAGAGGCCAACTAGTCAAGTAAAACATTCACCAGAGGCCAACTAATCAACTAGCCCATTCACCAGAGGCCAACTAATCAACTAGCCCAACCACCACACGCCAACTAATCAACTAGCCCATCCACCGGAGGCCAACTAGTCAACTAGCCGCCCATCCACCAGAGGTCAACTAGTCAACGAAAACATTCACCAGAGGCCAACTGATCAACTAGCCCATCCACCAGAGGTCAACTAGCCCATCCACCAGAGGCCAACTAGTCAACTATAACATTCACCAGAGGCCAACTAATCAGGGAGCCCATTCAGCAGAGGCCAACGAATCAACGAGCTGCCCATCCACCAGAGGCCAACTTGTCAAGTAGCCCATCCACCAGAGGCCAACTAGTCAACTAAAACATTCACCAGAGGCCAACGAATCAACTAGCCGCCCATCCACCAGAGGCCAACTAGTCAACTAAAACATTCACCAGAGGCCAACTAGTTAACTAGCCCATCCACCAGAGGCCAACTAGACAACGAGCCGCCCATCCAGCATAGGCCAACTAGTCAACTAAAACATTCACCAGAGGCCAACTAATCAACTCGCCCATTCACCAGAGGCCATCTAGACAACTAGCCGCCCATCCACAAGAGGCCAACAAGTCAACTAAAACATTCACCAGAGGTCAACTAATCAACTAGCCCATTCACCAGAGGCCAACTAATCACCGAGCCCATCCACCAGAGGCCAACTAATCAACCAGCCCTTCCACCAAAGGCCAACTAGCCCATCCACCAGAGGCCAACTAGTCAACTCGCCCATCCACCAGAGGCCAACTAATCAACTAGCTCATCCATCAGAGGCCAACTAGACAACTAGCCCATCCACCAGAGGCCAACTAGACAACTAAAACATTCACCAGAGGCCAACTAATCAACGAGCCCATTCACCAGAGGCCAACCAATCAACTCGCCCATCCACCGCACGCCAACTAATCAACTAGCCCATCCACCAGAGGCCAACTAGTCAACTAGCCGCCCATCCACCAGAGGTCATAGGTCAACGTAAACATTCACCAGAGGCCAACTAATCAACGAGCCCATCCACCAGAGGTCAACTAGCCCATCCAGCAGAGGCCAACTAGTCAACTAAAACATTCACCAGAGGCCAACTAATCAACTCGCCCATTCACCAGAGGCCATCTAGACAACTAGCCGCCCATCCACAAGAGGCCACCTAGTCAACTAAAACATTCACCAGAGGTCAACTAATCAACTAGCCCATTCACCAGAGGCCAACTAATCAACCAGCTGCCCATCCACCAGAGGCCAACTAGTCAACTAGCCGCCCATCCACCAGAGGCCAACTAATCAACTAAAACAATCACCAGAGGCCAACTAATCAACTAGCCCATCCACCAGAGGCCAACTAGTTAACTAGCCCATCCACCAGAGGCCAACTAATCAACTAGCCCATTCACCAGAGGCCAACGAGACAACTAGCCGCCCATCCACCAGAGGGCAACGAGTCAACTAAAACATTCACCAGAGGCCAACTAATTAATTAGCCCATCCACCAGAGGCCAACTAGTCAAGTTAAACATTCAACAGAGGCCAACTAATCAACTAGCCTATCCACCAGAGGCCAACTAATCAACTAGCCCATCCACCAGAGGCCAACTAATCAACCAGCCCTTCCACCAAAGGCCAACTAGCCCATCCACCAGAGGCCAACTAGTCAACTCGCCCATCCACCAGAGGCCAACTAATCAACTAGCTCATCCATCAGAGGCCAACTAGACAACTAGCCCATCCACCAGAGGCCAACTAGTCAACTAAAACATTCACCAGAGGCCAACTAATCAACTAGCCCATTCACCAGAGGCCAACCAATCAACTCGCCCATCCACCACACGCCAACTAATCAACTAGCCCATCCACCAGAGGCCAACTAGTCAACTAGCCGCCCATTCACCAGAGGTCATAGGTCAACGTAAACATTCACCAGAGGCCAACTAATCAACGAGCCCATCCACCAGAGGTCAACTAGCCTATCCACCAGAGGCCAACTAGTCAACTATAACATTCACCAGAGGCCAACTAATCAAGTAGCCCATTCACCAGAGGCCAACTAATCAACCAGCTGCCCATCCACCAGAGGCCAACTAGTCAACTAAAACATTCACCAGAGGCCAACTAATCAACTAGCCCATTCACCAGAGGCCAACTAGACATCTAGCCGCCCATCCACCAGAGGCCAACTAGTCAACTAAAACATTCACCAGAGGCCAACTAATCAACTAGCCCATCCACCAGAGGCCAACTAGTCAACTAGCCCATCCACCAGAGGCCAACTAATCAGCTAGCCCATCCACCAGAGGCCAACTAGTCAACTAAAACATTCACCAGAGGCCAACTAATCAACTAGCCCATCCACCAGAGGCCAACTAGTCAACTAGCCCATCCACCAGAGGCCAACTAGTCAACTAAAACATTCACCAGAGGGCAACTAATCAACTAGTCCATTCACCAGAGGCCAACTAATCAACTAGCCCATCCACCACATGCCAACTAATCAACTAGCCCATCCACCAGAGGCCAACTGGACAACTAGCCCATCCACCAGAGGCCAACTAGTCAACTCGCCCAGCTACCAGAACACAACCAACAAGCTGCCTGCCCATCGTCAGCCAGCATTTGGAAAATAGCTTGCTCGTCACCAGAAGCCAACCAGACGGCCGCCAAAAGTTAACCAGCTGTCAACCACTGACAAATGAGCCAAGCAACGGAAGCCAGAGAGCAGTAAGCAACTAGACAAAACACATGGCCAAATAGCTGCCACAGGTCCCGTATCCTTGCTACTTGAGGAAAGCTACACATCCAGTCACCCAGCAAAAGGCATCCCCTCGACCGTCATCCCTCCCTCCCACTGACATCCCCCCTCCCCCACCCCTCCCCTCGACATCCCTCCCTCCCCCCCACCATCATCCCTCGCTCCTGCCTCCCTTCCCCCCCACACCCACATGAGCAAACTGTGATATATTACACTCGGTCCCCTCATAAGAACATAAGAAATAGGAACAGGAGTAGGCCATTTGTCCCATGGAGCCTGCTCCATTTAATATGATCATGGCTGATCCTATCATGGACTCAGGTCCACTTCCCTCCCGCTCCCCATAGCCCCTTATCATTTAAGAAACTGTCTATTTCTGTCTTAAATGTATTCAATGTCCCAGCTTCCACAGCTCTTTGAGGCAGTAAATTCCACAGATTTGCAAGCCTCTGAGAGAAGAAATTTCTCCTCATCTCAGTTTTAAATGGGCGGCCCCTTATTCTAAGATCATGCCTCTAGTTCTAGTCTCCGCCATCAGTGGAAACATCCTCTCCGCATTTACCTTGTCAAGCCCCCTCATAATCTTATACGTTTCGATAAGATCACCTCTCATTCTTCTGCATTCCAATGAATAGAGGCCCAACCTCCTCAACCTTTCCTCATAAGTCAACCCCCTCATCCCCGAAATCAACCTAGTGAACCTTCTCTGAACTGCCTCCAAAGCAAGTATATCCTTTCGTAAATATGGAAACCAAAACTGCACGCAGTATTACAGGTGTGACCCCACCAATACCCTGTATAGCTGTAACAAGACTTCCCCGCTTTTATACTTCATCCCCTTTGTAATAAAGGCTAAGATTCCATTGGCCTTCCTGATCACTTGCTGTACCTGCATACTAACCTTTTGTGTTTCATTTCTAAGTCATTGATATAGATTGCAAATAGCTGAGGCCCCAGCATTGATCCCCTTGTGTGGCACCTTATCGAATGCTTCCTGAAAATCCAAATACCCTACATCCACTGGTTTCTCCCTTTTCTATCCTGCTAGTTAAAACCTAAAATATAATCATTAGATTTGTCAAACGATTTCCCTTTCATAAATAAACACTTTAAGATGATAATTGAGAAGAACATAGTTATGACGAAGACCAGGGTAATAGATTGGGGAAAAGCTCATTTTGAGGGGCTGAGAATAGAATTTGGCAAAATAAAATGGGCAACAACATTGCCAAAACCCGATGTAGAGCAACAATGGGAAACATTTAAAACGGTGCAGGAACAAACTTAACACTAATGAGACTCCATGGATGGATAAAGCCATAAGGGAACAATTGAGAGTAAGGAAAGAGGCAGATATTCAGTACACAGACAGCTGGGAGAGCATGATAAGGGAAAAAAGATTAGGAGAGAAGTCAAAAAAACAATCAGGAAGGCAAAGAAGAACTATGAAATTAAATTATCAAGGAAATTAAAACAAAATAGAAAAATATTTTACAGGCACATCAAAAGGAAGATTGGGATGGGAATAGGGCCATTTAGGGAGAGACAGGATAATACCACAGGTAATGATAGGGAGATGGCAGAAATATTAAATCATTATTTTGCTTCAGTATTTACCAGGGAGATAGAACAGATGGACCTGACATTGAATGATGAGATTAGTAATGAGATAAGTGAATTTAAAATAAAGAGGGGATATATTAAATAAACTAATCCAACTGAAAGAGGATTAAACCCCTGATCCGGATGGATTGCATCCATGCATTTTAAAATAATCTAGGGGAGAGATAGCAGAGGCATTACTACACATATTTAATAATTTGTTAGCAAAAAGTGGAGGACTGGCAGATAGCTAACGTAATACCTATATTTAAGAAGTGGGATAGACCATGTCCAGGGAATTATAGACCAGTCAGCTAGGCGTCGGTGGTAGGAAAAATAATGGAATCCCTACTAAAGGAGAGGAACATCTAGAAACCAAAAGTATAATAATAAATAGTCAGCATGGATTGTAAAAGGGAAAGTCTTGCTTGACCAACCTCATTGAATTTCTAAAGAGGTAAAAGAGAGAGTAGACAGGGGTAATGCAGTCGATGTAAGTTACCTAGATTTTCAAAAGGCCTTCGATAAGGTCCCCCATCATAGACTGATGAACAAGATCAGAGAATGCAGAGTCAGGGGATAAGTAGCAGAATGGATCGCTGGCTGGCTTCAAGACAGAAAGCAGAGAGTCGGGGTAAAGGGCAGTATTCACAGGGGCAGAAGGTGTGTAGTGGTGTTCCACAAGGATCAGTGCTGGGACCACTGTTGTTCACAATTTATATTAACCATTTAGACTTCGGAATCAAAAACACAATTTCTAAATTTGCGGATGACACCAAATTGGGGGGACAGTCAATACTGAGGAGGACTGCAAAACATTACAGGAGGACATTAATAAACTTGCAGAATGGATAAATAATTGGCAAATGAAGTTCAACACAGATAAATGTGAGGTATTACATTTTGTTAGGAAGAATAGAGAGGTCACTTATTACTGGGAGGGGGAGCGTCTAAGAACAAAGGGAGCTCGGATACAAATACACAAATCACTAAACGTTGTGACATAGGTTAGCGAGGCCATAAAAAGCAAACCCAGCACTAGGGTTTATGTCTAGAGGTAATGGGTTCAATTTTCCCCAGTTATCTGTGCTGTTCTTTCGGCGTGAGCCGCTTTTTCAGGCCTAAATTAAAATATCCAAGTTTCCCCAAAGATTGTGTGCCAGCGTAACTCAGTTAGTTACGATTTTTTTAGGTTCATATTTTTGCTTCATTGGGGGCGTAAACTGATGTCTGCGCCAGTTTTTCACATTTATGCAAGTTTGGCCAACTTACATTTTTCCTTGGACAGTGTATGTGACCACTCTCAAAAACCTTCTGGGCACTTAAGAAAAACCAGCGCACATTAAAAACTCGGCACAGAAAGACGCCATTGCTTTCAGGCAAAGTTTTGGAGGGAGTCAAGAACACATTAAATATGCATCATGAAGCTTAATTTTTTCAAATTTAAAATGCAGAAAATGGAAGTTTCTCGCAATTGTTTAATTTTGGATTTTTTTTCAAAGTGCCACGCCACCACCGAACATCTCCAAACTGGGCTCAAGAGTCGGTGCTTGGGCCGGCAGAATCAGTCCCTCACCTGGACACAGGGGCTCAGCTTCAAAAGTAGTCCGGTGGGGCGGGGGTGGGGGGTCGTGTTTGCCGAGCCCGTGTCAGGGCGACGGAGCAATTCTGCCGGCCAACCCTCGAGCCCAGTGAAGAGACATTCGCTTGGTGGTGGGGTGGTACTTTGAAAAAGATTTAAAATTAAAGAATTGCATTAGACTTCGTTGCCCCAAATGTCCTCATTGAATGCCTAGCTTCCCATTCTAAGCAAGCCTATTGCGCATGCGCAGAGCAGGGTGTGGTCCATACTAGGGCGTCGCCCTTGGGGAGAGAGACAACAAAGAACCTTGTCCTGCCTGCTGTTTGAGCTTCTTGAAAAGGTACAATTTAATCATGGGGACAATACTGATAGCGCGATACCTCGTGCAAGCCTTCTGCATGATGGTGCTGTGGAAGAGACAATTGATTCGACGTCATCGCATGAGGAACCTCAGAGCACGTAGGATGATGGGCAGGAGGCCTTACCCATGTCGAGTATATAGAGTGATGCAGACTGTCAGGAGACTGCGTTTCCACAAAGAAGTTGTAACTGAGATCTGTGAGTTAGTAAAAGCAGACCGACAACCTAGAAGTATCAGGAGGATTGCTTTGTCAGTTGAAGTGAAGGTTACAGCTGCACTTTCATTCTATGCATCTGGATCGTTCCAGGCCACAACTGGGGATGTGCGCGCCATTCTCAACATGCAACACATATCTGCATTCGGCCGGTGGCTGCTGCAGTATATGCCCGGATGAATGACGACATAAAGCTCCCCATGACCGCCCAGGCAATGCGTGAAAGAGCTGTGGGCTTCTCCAGGATTGCTGGCTTCCCAAAGGTACAGGGCGGCATTGATTGTACCCACATCGCCTTGTGAGCACCTTTGAAGGATTCTGAGATGTACAGGAACAGAAAAGGCTTTCACTCCGTTACTGTGCAGCTCATGTGTGACAACATGCATCATATCATGTTAGTCAGTGCAAGATATCCTAGGAGCACCCAAGATGCGCTCATCCTATGCGAGGGCACTATATCTGCCATGTTTCAGCAGCAGCCAGAAGGGCAGAGCTGGCTACTGGGATACAAAGGGTATGGCCTCGCCACCTGGCTCATGACGCCTCTATGTGTAACCCGGACGGAAGCTGACCGGGAATACAACATATCGCATAAGTTGTAAGTTATGTAAATTTACAAGTTTAAAAGTTTTCAAGTGATCTTAAAGTTTGTAAGTGATCTTAATTGAAAACTTTAAAGTTTGATACAAGAATATTTTTATTAAAGTTAAGTAGAAACAAATGTTAAACTTTTGAATAAAATATATTTTAAATTATAACTGACGCGCAGCATAATAGAGAGGACCATTGGCATCTTGAAAAGCCTGGACCATTCCGGAGGCTACTTGCAATACTCCCCTGAGATTGTCGGTCAGTTCACTGTTGTGTGCTGCATGCTGCATAACTTAGCCATCATGAGGCAGCAGCAGCAGGTAGTGGAAGACCCACCTGAGGTGAGAGTGGCTGATGATGATGAAAATGCAGATGACAAGGAGGAGGACGAGGAAGCCATGCAACTACCTGAACCCGGAGCACGATGGCGGAGGAGGGCGGGCCGCTGTGCCCCTTTAACGATTGCTCGAGTTTTGTGCCAGCAGCTCATCTGTGAACGTTTACTGATGCCTGAGGGCTCAGCGACAACTATTCCACATAGACCATGTTTACTGTTTGGAGCTGTTCCGTAATGTTGTGTTGTGTTAATGGAACAAATAATGGAAATTATTCTTCTTTACTTCAAAAAGTTGTGTTAATAATGGAACAAATAATGGAAATGATTCATTTATAATTTAAAATATATTTTATTCAAAAGTTTATAACACTTGTTTGTACTTAACTTAACTTTAATAAAAATATTCTTGTACCAAACTTTAAAGTTTTCAGTTAAGATCACTTACAAACTTTAAGATCACTAGAAAACTTGTAAATTTACAAAACTTACAATTTTTAATTTGAGAACAGTTACAACAGTAACAACAATAATAACAACAGCAAAGAAAGGCTGCACCCACTCATCTCTCCTCCAGCTTATTGTAAGACCATCCACCTGAGGTCAACTAGCCCATCCACCAGAGGTCAACTAGTCAACTATAACATTCACCAGAGGCCAACTAATCAAGTAACCCATTCACCAGAGGCCAACTAATCAACCAGCTGCCCATCCACCAGAGGCCAACTAGTCAACTAAAACATTCACCAGAGGCCAACTAATCAACTAGCCCATTCACCAGAGGCCAACTAGACATCTAGCCGCCCATCCACCAGAGGCCAACTAGTCAAATAAACATTCACCAGAGGCCAACTAATCAACTAGCCCATCCAACAGAGGCCAACTGGTCAACTAGCCCATCCACCAGAGGCCAACTAATCAGCTAGCCCATCCACCAGAGGCCAACTAGTCAACTAAAACATTCACCAGAGGCCAACTAATCAACTAGCCCATCCACCAGAGGCCAACAAATCAACCAGCCCATCCACCACATGCCAACTAATCAACGAGCCCATCCACCAGAGGCCAACTAGACAACTAGCCCATCCACCAGAGGCCAACTAGTCAACTAAACCATTCACCAGAGGCCAACTAATCAACTAGCCCATCCACCAGAGGCCAACTAATCAACCAGCCCATCCACCACATGCCAACTAATCAATGAGCCCATCCACCAGAGGCCAACTAGACAACTAGCCCATCCACCAGAGGTCAACTAGTCAACTAAAACATTCACCAGAGGCCAACTAATCAACTAGCCCATCCACCAGAGGTCAACTCGCCCATCCACCAGAGGCCAACTAGTCAACTATAACATTCACCAGAGGCCAACTCATCAAGTAGCCCATTCACCAGAGGCCAACTTATCAACGAGCTGCACATCCACCAGAGGCCAACTAGTCAACTAGCCCATCGACCAGAGGGCAACTAGTCAACTAAAACATTCACCAGAGGCCAATTAATCAACTAGCCGCCCATCCACCAGAGGCCAACTAGTCAACTAGCCCATCCACTAGAGGCCAACTAGTCAACGAAAACATTCACCAGAGGCCAACTAATCAACTAGCCGCCCATCCACCAGAGGCCAACTAGTCAACTAAAACATTCACCAGAGGCAACTAATCAACTAGCCCATCCACCAACGGTCAACTCGCCCATCCACCAGAGGCCAACTAGTCAACTAGCCCATCCACTAGAGGCCAACTAGTCAACGAAAACATCCACCAGAGGCCAACTAGTCAACTAGCCCATCCACCGGAGGCCAACTAGTCAACTAAAACATTCACCAGAGGGCAACTAATCAACTAGCCCACTCACCAGAGGCCAACTAGACAACTCGCCGCCCATCCACCAGAGGCCAACTAGTCAACTAAAACATTCACCAGAGGCCAACTAATCCACTAGACCATTCACCAGAGGCCAACTAATCAACTAGCCCATCCACCAGAGGCCAACTAGTCAACTAAAACATTCACCAGAGGCCAACTAATCAACTAGCCCATCCACCACATGTCAACTAATCAACTAGCCCATCCACCAGAGGCCAACTCATCAACCAGCCCATCCACCAAAGGCCAACTAGCCCATCCACCAGAGGCAAAATAGTCAACTCGCCCATCCACCAGAGGCCAACTAATCAACTAGCCCAGCCACCAGAGGCCAACGAGACAACTCGCCCATCCACCAGAGGCCAACTAATCCACTAGCCCAGCCACCAGAGGCCAACTCAGCAACCAGCCCATCCACCAGAGGCCAACCCGTCAACTATAACATTCACCAGAGGCCAACGAATCAACGAGCCCATCCACCAGAGGCCAACTAATCAACTAGCCGCCCATCCACCAGAGGCCAACTAGTCAACTAGCCCATCCACTAGAGGCCAACTTGTCAACTAAAACATACACCACAGGTGGCCAACTAATCAACTAGCCGCCCAAACACCAGAGGCCAACTCGTCAACTAAAACATTCACCAGAGGCCAACTAATCAACTAGAACAGTCACCAGAGGCCAACTAGACAATGAGCCGCCCATCCACCAGAGGCCAACTAGTCAACTAAAACATTCACCAGAGGGCAACAAATCAACTAGCCCATTCACCAGAGGCCAACTAGACAACTAGCCGCCCATCCACCAGAGGCCAACTAGTCAACTAAAACATTCACCAGAGGCCAACTAATCAACTAGCCCATTCACCAGAGGCCAACTAATCAACTAGCCCATCCACCAGAGGCCAATTGACAACTAGCCACCCATCCACCAGAGGCCAGCTAGTCAACTAAAACATTTACCAGAGGCCAACTAATCAACTAGCCCATCCACCAGAGGCCAACTAGTCAACTAGCCCATCCACCAGAGGCCAACTAGTCAACGAAAACATTCACCAGAGGCCAACTAATCAACTAGCCGCCCATCCACCAGAGGCCAACTAGCCAACTAAAACATTCACCAGAGGCCAACAAATCAACTAGCCCATTCACCAGAGGCCAACTTAACAACTAGTTTCTCATCCACCAGAGGCCAACTAATCATCTAGCCCATCCACCAGAGGCCAACTAGTCAACTCGCCGATACACCAGAGGCCAACTAATCAACTAGCCCATCCACCAGAGGCCAACTAGTCAACTAAAACATTCACCAAAGGCCAACTAATCAACCAGCCCATTCACCAGAGGCCATCTAATCAACAAGCCCATCCACCAGAGGCCAACTAGACAACTACCCGCCCATCCACCAGAGGCCAACTCATCAACTAAAACATTCACCAGAGGCCAACTAATCAACTAGCCCATCCACCAGAGGCCAACTAATCAACTAGCCCATCCACCAGAGGCCAACTAGTTAACTAGCCCATCCACCAGAGGCCAACGAGTCAAGTAAAACATTCAACAGAGGCCAACTAATCAACTAGCCCATCCACCAGAGGCCAACTAATCAACTAGCCCATCCACCAGAGACCAAATAACCCATCCACCAGAGGCCAACTCGTCAACTCACCCATCCACCAGAGGCCAACTAATCAACAAGCCCATTCACCAGAGGCCAACTAATCAACTGGCCGCCCATCCACCAGAGGCCAACTCGTCAACTAAAACATTCACCAGAGGGCAACAAATCAACTAGCCCATTCACCAGAGGCCAACTAGACAACTAGCCGCCCATGCACCAGAGGCCAACTAGTCAACTAAAACATTCACCAGAGGCCAACTAATCAACTAGCCCATTCACCAGAGGCCAACTAATCAACTAGCCCATCCACCAGAGGCCAACTAGTCAACTAGCCCATCCACCAGAGGCCAACTAGTCAACGAAAACATTCACCAGAGGCCAACTAATCAACTAGCCGCCCATCCACCAGAGGCCAACTAGCCAACTAAAACATTCACCAGAGGCCAACTAGTCAACAAAAACATTCACCAGAGGCCAACTAATCAACTAGCCGCCCATCCACCAGAGGCCAACTAGTCAACTAAAACATTCACCAGAGGCCAACTAATCAACTAGCCCAGCCACCAGAGGCCAACGAGACAACTCGCCCATCCACCAGAGGCCAATTAATCCACTAGCCCAGCCACCAGAGGCCAACTCAGCAACCAGCCCATCCACCAGAGGCCAACTCGTCAACTATAACATTCACCAGAGGCCAATAAATCAACTAGCTCATTCACCGGAGGCCAACTTAACAACTAGCTGCCCATCCACCAGAGGCCAACTAGTCAACTAAAACATCCACCAGAGGACAACTATTCAACTAAAACATTCACCAGAGGCCAACTAATCAACTAGCCCATTCTACAGAGGCCAACCAATCAACTCGCCCATCCACCACATGCCAACTAATCAACTAGCCCATCCACCAGAGGCCAACTAGTCAACTAGCCGCCCATCCACCAGAGGTCAAAGGTCAACGTAAACATTCACCAGAGGCCAACTAATCAACGAGCCCATCCACCTGAGGTCAACTAGCCCATCCACCAGAGGTCAACTAGTCAACTATAACATTCACCAGAGGCCAACTAATCAAGTAACCCATTCACCAGAGGCCAACTAATCAACCAGCTGCCCATCCACCAGAGGCCAACTAGTCAACTAAAACATTCACCAGAGGCCAACTAATCAACTAGCCCATTCACCAGAGGCCAACTGGACATCGAGCCGCCCATCCACCAGAGGCCAACTAGTCAACTAAAACATTCACCAGAGGCCAAGTAATCAACTAGCCCATCCACCAGAGGCCAACTAATCAGCTAGCCCATCCACCAGAGGCCAACTAGTCAACTAAAACATTCACCAGAGGCCAACTAATCAACTAGCCCATCCACCAGAGGCCAACTAATCAACCAGCCCATCCACCACATGCCAACTAATCAACGAGCCCATCCACCAGAGGCCAACTAGACAACTAGCCCATCCACCAGAGGCCAACTAGTCAACTAAACCATTCACCAGAGGCCAACTAATCAACTAGCCCATCCACCAGAGGCCAACTAGTCAACTAAAACACTCACCAGAGGCCAACTAATCAACTAGCCCATTCACCAGAGGCCAACTAATCAACTAGCCCATCCACCACATGCCAACTAATCAACTAGCCCATCCACCAGAGGCCAACTAGTCGCCCATCCACCAGAGGTCAACTAGTCAACTAAAACATTCACCAGAGGCCAACTAATCAACTAGCCAATCCACCAGAGGCCAACTGGTCAACTAGCCCACCCACCAGATGCCAACTAGTCAACTAAAACATTCACCAGAGGCCAACTAATCTACTAGCCGCCCATCCACCAGAGGCCAACTAGTCAACTAAAACATTCACCAGAGGCCAACCAATCAACTAGCCCATTCATCAGAGGCCAACTGGACAACTAGCCACTCATCCACCAGAGGCCAACTAGTCAACTAAAACATTCACCAGAGGGCAACCAATCAACAAGCCCATTCACCAGAGGCCAACTAGCCGCCCATCCACCAGAGGTCAACTAGTCAACTAAAACATTCACCAGAGGCCAACTAATGAACCAGCCCATTCACCAGAGGCCAACTAATCAACTAAAACATTCACCAGAGGGCAACTAATCCACTAGCCCATTCACCAGAGGCCAACTAGACAACTAGCCGCCCATCCACCAGAGGCCAGCTAGTCAACTAAAATATTCACCAGAGGCCAACTAATCAACTTGCCGCCCATCCCCCAGAGGCCAACTAGTCAACTAAAACATTCACCAGAGGCCAATAAATCAACTAGCCCATCCACCAGAGGCCAACTAGACAACTAGCCGCCCATCCACCAGAGGCCAGCTAGTCAACTAAAATATTCACCAGAGTCCAACTAATCAACTAACCCATTCACCGGAGGCCAACTTCACAACTAGCTGCCCATCCACCAGAGGCCAACTAGTCAACTAAAACATTCACCAGAGGGCAACTAATCCACTAGCCCATTCACCAGAGGCCAACTAGACAACTAGCCGCCCATCCACCAGAGGCCAGCTAGTCAACTAAAATATTCACCAGAGGCCAACTAATCAACTTGCCGCCCATCCCCCAGAGGCCAACTAGTCAACTAAAACATTCACCAGAGGCCAATAAATCAACTAGCCCATTCACCGGAGGCCAACTTAACAACTAGCTGCCCATCCACCAGAGGCCAACTAGTCAACTAAAACATTCACCAGAGGGCAACTAATCCACTAGCCCATTCACCAGAGGCCAACTAGACAGCTAGCCGCCCATCCACCAGAGGCCAGCTAGTCAACTAAAATATTCACCAGAGGCCAACTAATCAACTTGCCGCCCATCCCCCAGATGCCAACTAGTCAACTAAAACATTCACCAGAGGCCAATAAATCAACGAGCCCATTCACCGGAGGCCAACTTAACAACTAGCTGCCCATCCACCAGAGGCCAACTAGTCAACTAAAACATCCACCAGAGGCCAACTATTCAACTAAAACATTCACCAGACGCCAACTAATCAACTGGTCCATCCACCAGAGGCCAACTCGTCAACTAGCCGCTCATCCACCCGAGGTCAACTAATCAACTAGCTCATCAACCAGAGGCCAACTAGACAACTAGCCGCCCATCCACTAGAGGCCAACTGGTCAACTAGCCCATCCACCAGAGGCCAACTAGTCAACTAAAACATTCACCAGAGGCCAACTAATCAACGAGCCCATCCATCAGAGGCCAAATAATCAACTATCCCATCCACCAGAGGCCAACTCGTCAACTAAAACATTCATCAGAGGCCAACTAATCAACTAGCCGGCCATCCACCAGAGGCCAACTAGTCAACTAAAACATTCACCAGAGGCCAACTAATCAACTAGCCCATTCACCAGAGGCCAACTAGACAACTAGCCGCCCATCCACCAGAGGCCAACTCGTCAACGAAAACATTCACCAGAGGCAACTAATCAACTAGCCCATTCAATAGAGGCCAACTCGACAACGAGCCGCCCATCCACCAGAGACCAACGAGTCAACTAAAACATTCACCAGAGGCCAACTAATCAACTAGCCCATCCACCAGAGGCCAACTAGTCAACTAGCGCATCCACCAGAGGCCAACTAGTCAACTAAAACATTCACTAGAGGCCAACTAATCAACTAGCCCATTCACCAGAGGCCAACTAATCAACTAGCCCATCCACCAGAGGCCAACTAGACAACGAGACGCCCATCCACCAGAGGCCAACGAGTCAACTGAAACATTCACCAGAGGGCAACTCATCAACTAGCCCATCCACCAGAGGCCAACCAGTCAACTCACCTATCCACCAGAGGCCAACTAATCAACTAAAACATTCACCAGAGGCCAACGAATCAACTAGCCCATCCACCAGAGGGCAACCAGTCAACTAGCCCATCTACCAGAGGCCAACTAATCAATGAGCCCATTCACCAGAGGCCTGCGAGACAACTAGCCGCCCATCCACCAGAGACCAACTAGTCAACTGAAACATTCACCAGAGGGCAACTCATCAACTAGCCCATCCACCAGAGGCCAACCAGTCAACTCACCTATCCACCAGAGGCCAACTAATCAACTAAAACATTCACCAGAGACCAACGAATCAACTAGCCCATCCACCAGAGGCCAACTAATCAACTAGCCCATGCACCAGAGGCCAACTAGTCAACTAGCGCATCCACCAGAGGCCAATTAGTCAACTAAAACATTCACCAGAGGCCAACTAATCAACTAGCTCATTCACCAGAGGCCAACTAATCAACGAGCCCATCCACCAGAGGCCAACGAGACAACTACCCGCTCATCCACCAGAGGCCAACTAGTCAACTAAAACATTCACCAGAGGCCAACTAATCAATTAGCCCATCCACCAGAGGCCAACTAGTTAACTAGCCCATCCACCAAAGGCAAACTAGTCGAGTAAAACATTCACCAGAGGCCAACTAATCAACTAGCCCATCCACCAGAGGTCAACTAATCAACTAGTCCATCCACCAGAGGCCAACTAATCAACCAGCCCATCCACCAAACGCCAACTAGCCCATCCACCAGAGGCCAACTAATCAACTAGCCCATCCACCAGAGGCCAACTAGACAACTAGCCCATCCAGCAGAGGCCAACGAGACAACTAGCCGCCCATTCACCAGAGGCCAACTAGTCAACTAAACCATTCACCAGAGGCCAACTAGACAACTAGCCCATCCACCAGAGGCCAACTAGACAACTAGCCGCCCATTCACCAGAGGCCAACTAATCAACTAGCCCATTCACCAGAGGCCAACTAGACAACTAGCCGCCCATCCACCAGAGGCCAACTAATCAACTAAAACATTCACCAGAGGCCAACGAATCAACTAGCCCATCCACCAGAGGCCAACCAGTCAACTAGCCCATCTACCAGAGGCCAACTAGTCAACGAGCTCATTCACCAGAGGGCTGCGAGACAACGAGCCGCCCATCCACCAGAGGCCAACTAGTCAACTAAAACATTCACCAGAGGCCAACTAATCAACTAGCCCATCCACCAGAGGCCAACTAGACAACTAGCCCATCCACCAGAGGCCAACTAGACAACTAGCCACCCATTCACCAGAGGCAAACTAGTCAACTAAACCATTCACCAGAGGGCAACTAATCAACTAGCCCATCCACCAGAGGCCAACTAGTCAAGTAAAACATTCACCAGAGGCCAACTAATCAACTAGCCCATTCACCAGAGGCCAACTAATCAACTAGCCCAGCCACCACACGCCAACTAATCAACTAGCCCATCCACCAGAGGCTAACTAGTCAACTAGCCGCCCATCCACCAGAGGTCAACTAGTCAACGAAAACATTCACCAGAGGACAACTGATCAACTAGCCCATCCACCAGAGGTCAACTAGCCCATCCACCAGAGGGCAACTAGTCAACTATAACATTCACCAGAGGCCAACTAATCAGGGAGCCCATTCAGCAGAGGCCAACGAATCAACGAGCTGTCCATCCACCAGAGGCCAACTCGTCAACTAGCCCATCCACCAGAGGCAACTAGTCAACTAAAACATTCACCAGAGGCCAACTAATCAACTAGCCCATTCTACAGAGGCCAACCAATCAACTCGCCCATCCACCACACGCCAACTAATCAACTAGCCCATCCACCAGAGGACAACTAGTCAACTAGCCGCCCATCCACCAGAGGTCATAGGTTAACGTAAACATTCACCAGAGGCCAACTAATCAACGAGCCCATCCACCTGAGGTCAACTAGCCCATCCACCAGAGGTCAACTAGTCAACTATAACATTCACCAGAGGCCAACTAATCAAGTAACCCATTCACCAGAGGTCAACTAATCAACCAGCTGCCCATCCACCAGAGGCCAACTAGTCAACTAAAACATTCACCAGAGGCCAACTAATCAACTAGCCCATTCACCAGAGGCCAACTAGACATCTAGCCGCCCATCCACCAGAGGCCAACTAGTCAACTAAAACATTCACCAGAGGCCAACTAATCAACTAGCCCATCCACCAGAGGCCAACTAGTCAACTAGCCCATCCACCAGAGGCCAACTAATCAGCTAGCCCATCCACCAGAGGCCAACTAGTCAACTAAAACATTCACCAGAGGCCAACTAATCAACTAGCCCATCCACCAGAGGCCAACTAATCAACCAGCCCATCCACCACATGCCAACTAATCAACGAGCCCATCCACCAGAGGCCAACTAGACAACTAGCCCATCCACCAGAGGCCAACTAGTCAACTAAACCATTCACCAGAGGCCAACTAATCAACTAACCCATCCACCAGAGGCCAACTAATCAACCAGCCCATCCACCACATGCCAACTAATCAACGAGCCCATCCACCAGAGGCCAACTAGACAACTAGCCCATCCACCAGAGGCCAACTAGTCAACTAAACCATTCACCAGAGGCCAACTAATCAACTAGCCCATCCACCAGAGGCCAACTAGTCAACTAAAACATTCACCAGAGGCCAACTAATCAACTAGCCCATTCACCAGAGGCCAACTAATCAACTAGCCCATCCACCACATGCCAACTAATCAACTAGCCCATCCACCAGAGGCCAACTAGTCGCCCATCCAACAGAGGTCAACTAGTCAACTAAAACATTCACCAGAGGCCAACTAATCAATTAGCCCACCCACCAGATGCCAACTAGTCAACTAAAACATTCACCAGAGGCCAACTGATCTACTCGCCGCCCATCCACCAGAGGCCAACTAGTCAACTAAAACATTCACCAGAGGCCAACTAATCAACTAGCCCATTCATCAGAGGCCAACTGGACAACTAGCCACCCATCCACCAGAGGCCAACTAGTCAACTAAAACATTCACCAGAGGGCAACCAATCAACAAGCCCATTCACCAGAGGCCAACTAGCCGCCCATCCACCAGAGGTCAACTAGTCAACTAAAACATTCACCAGAGGCCAACTAATGAACCAGCCCATTCACCAGAGGCCAACTAATCAACTAGCCCATCCACCAGAGGCCAACTAGACAACTAGCCGCCCATCCACCAGAGGCCAGCTAGTCAACTAAAATATTCACCAGAGTCCAACTAATCAACTAGCCCATTCACCGGAGGCCAACTTAACAACTAGCTGCCCATCCACCAGAGGCCAACTAGTCAACTAAAACATTCACCAGAGGGCAACTAATCCACTAGCCCATTCACCAGAGGCCAACTAGACAACTAGCCGCCCATCCACCAGAGGCCAGCTAGTCAACTAAAATATTCACCAGAGGCCAACTAATCAACTTGCCGCCCATCCCCCAGAGGCCAACTAGTCAACTAAAACATTCACCAGAAGCCAATAAATCAACTAGCCCATTCACCGGAGGCCAACTTAACAACTAGCTGCCCATCCACCAGAGGCCAACTAGTCAACTAAAACATTCACCAGAGGCCAACTAATCAACGAGCCCATCCACCAGAGGCCAACGAGACAACTACCCGCTCATCCACCAGAGGCCAACTAGTCAAGTAAAACATTCACCAGAGGCCAACTAATCAACTAGCCCATCCACCAGAGGCCAAATAATCAACGAGCCCATCCACCAGAGGCCAACGAGACAACTACCCGCTCATCCACCAGAGGCCAACTAGTCAACTAAAACATTCACCAGAGGCCAACTAATCAATTAGCCCATCCACCAGAGGCCAACTAGTTAACTAGCCCATCCACCAAAGGCCAACTAGTCAAGTAAAACATTCACCAGAGGCCAACTAATCAACTAGCCCATCCACCAGAGGTCAACTAATCAACTAGTCCATCCACCAGAGGCCAACTAATCAACCATCCCATCCACCAAACGCCAACTAGCCCATCCACCAGAGGCCAACTAATCAACTAGCCCATCCACCAGAGGCCAACTAGACAACTAGCCCATCCAGCAGAGGCCAACTAGACAACTAGCCGCCCATTCACCAGAGGCCAACTAGTCAACTAAACCATTCACCAGAGGCCAACTAATCAACTAGCCCATCCAGCAGAGGCCAACTAGACAACTAGCCGCCCATCCACCAGAGGCCAACTAATCAACTAGCCCATCCACCAGAGGCCAACTAGACAACTAGCCCATCCACCAGAGGCCAACTAGACAACTAGCCGCCCATTCACCAGAGGCCAACTAATCAACTAGCCCATTCACCAGAGGCCAACTAGACAACCAGCCGCCCATCCACCAGAGGCCAACCAATCAACTAAAACATTCACCAGAGGCCAACGAATCAACTAGCCCATCCACCAGAGGCCAACCAGTCAACTAGCCCATCTACTAGAGGCCAACTAGTCAACTAAAACATTCACCAGAGGCCAACTAATCAACTAGCCCATCCACCAGAGGCCAACTAATCAACGAGCCCATTCACCAGAGGCCTGCGAGATAACTAGCCGCCCATCCACCAGAGGCCAACTAGTCAACTAAAACATTCACCAGAGGCCAACTAATCAACGAGCCCATTCACCAGAGGCCAACTAATCAATGAGCCCATCCACCAGAGGCCAACGAGACAACTACCCGCTCATCCACAGAGGCCAACTAGTCAACTAAAACATTCACCAAAGGCCAACTAATCAATTAGCCCATCCACCAGAGGCCAACTAGTTAAGTAGCCCATCCACCAAAGGCCAACTAGTCAAGTAAAACATTCACCAGAGGCCAACTAATTAACTAGCCCATTCACCAGAGGCCAACTAATCAACTAGTCCATCCACCAGAGGCCAACTAATCAACCAGCCCATCCACCAAACGCCAACTAGTCCATCCACCAGAGGCCAACTAATCAACTAGCCCATCCACCAGAGGCCAACTAGACAACTAGCCCATCCACCAGAGGTCAACTAGACAACTAGCCGCCCATTCACGAGAGGCCAACTAGTCAACTAAACCATTCACCAGAGGGCAACTAATCAACCAGCCCATCCACCAGAGGCCAACTTGTCAAGTAAAACATTCACCAGAGACCAACTTATCAACGAGCCCATTCACCAGAGGCCAACTAATCAACTAGCCCATCCACCACACGCCAACTAATCAACTAGCCCATCCACCAGAGGCCAACGAGTCAACTAAAACATTCACCAGAGGTCAACTAATCAACTAGCCCATTCACCAGAGGCCAACTAATCAACTAGCCCATCCACCAGAGGCCAACTAGACAACTAGCCGCCCATCCACCAGAGGACAACTAATCAACTAAAACATTCACCAGAGGCCAACTAATCAACTAGCCCATCCACCAGAGGCCAACTAGTTAACTAGCCCATCCACCAGAGGCCAACTAATCAACTAGTCCATCCACCAGAGGCCAACTAATCAACTAGCCCATTCACCAGAGGCCAACGAGACAACTAGCCGCCCATCCACCAGAGGCCAACTAGTCAACTAAAACATTCACCAGAGGCCAACTAATCAATTAGCCCATCCACCAGAGGCCAACGAGTCAACTAAAACATTCACCAGAGGCCAACTTATCAACTAGCCCATCCACCAGAGTCCAACTATTCAACTAGCCGCCCATCCACCAGCGGTCATAGGTCAACGTAAACATTCACCAGAGGCCAACTAATCAACTAGCCCATCCACCAGATGTCAACTAGCCCATCCAGCAGAGGCCAACTAGTCAACTATAACATTCACCAGAGGCCAACTAATCAAGTAGCCCATTCACCAGAGGCCAACTAGACAACTAGCCCATCCACCAGAGGCCAACTAGACACCTAGCCGCCCATTCACCAGAGGCCAACTAATCAACTAGCCCATTCACCAGAGGCCAACTAGACAATTAGCCGCCCATCCACCAGAGGCCAACTAATCAACTAAAACATTCACCAGAGGCCAACGAATCAACTAGCCCATCCACCAGAGGCCAACCAGTCAACTCGCCCATCTACCAGAGGCCAACTAGTCAACAAAAACATTCACCAGAGGCCAACTAATCAACTAGCCCATCCACCAGAGGCCAACTAATCAACGAGCCCATTCACCAGAGGCCTGCGAGACAACTAGCCGCCCATCCACCAGAGGCCAACTAGTCAACTAAAACATTCACCAGAGGCCAACTAATCAACGAGCCCATTCACCAGAGGCCAACTAATCAACGAGCCCATCCACCAGAGGCCAACGAGACAACTACCCGCTCATCCACCAGAGGCCAACTAGTCAACTAAAACATTCACCAGAGGCCAACTAATCAATTAGCCCATCCACCAGAGGCCAACTAGTTAAGTAGCCCATCCACCAAAGGCCAACTAGTCAAGTAAAACATTCACCAGAGGCCAACTAATTAACTAGCCCATTCACCAGAGGCCAACTAATCAACTAGTCCATCCACCAGAGGCCAACTAATCAACCAGCCCATCCACCAAACGCCAACTAGTCCATCCACCAGAGGCCAACTAATCAACTAGCCCATCCACCAGAGGCCAACTAGACAACTAGCCCATCCACCAGAGGCCAACTAGTCAACTAGCCGCCCATCCACCAGAGGTCAACTAGTCAACGAAAACATTCACCAGAGGCCAACTGATCAACTAGCCCATCCACCAGAGGCCAACGAGTCAACTAAAACATTCACCAGAGGTCAACTAATCAACTAGCCCATTCACCAGAGGCCAACTAATCAATTAGCCCATCCACCAGAGGCCAACTAGACAACTAGCCGCCCATCCACCAGAGGACAACTAATCAACTAAAACATTCACCAGAGGCCAACTAATCAACTAGCCCATCCACCAGAGGCCAACTAGTTAACTAGCCCATCCACCAGAGACCAACTAATCAACTAGTCCATCCACCAGAGGCCAACTAATCAACTAGCCCATTCACCAGAGGCCAACGAGACAACTAGCCGCCCATCCACCAGAGGCCAACTAGTCAACTAAAACATTCACCAGAGGCCAACTAATCAATTAGCCCATCCACCAGAGGCCAACTAGTCAACTAAACCATTCACCAGAGGCCAACTAATGAACTAGCCCATCCACCATAGGACAACTAGTCAACTAAAACATTCACCAGAGGCCAACTTATCAACTAGCCCATCCACCAGAGTCCAACTATTCAACTAGCCGCCCATCCATCAGCGGTCATAGGTCAACGGAAACATTCACCAGAGGCCAACTAATCAACTAGCCCATCCACCAGAGGTCAACTAGCCCATCCAGCAGAGGCCAACTAGTCAACTATAACATTCACCAGAGGCCAACTAATCAAGTAGCCCATTCACCAGAGGCCAACTAATCAACCAGCTGCCCATCCACCAGAGGCCAACTAGTCAACTAAAACATTCACCAGAGGCCAACTAATCAACTAGCCCATTCACCAGAGGCCAACTAGACAACGAGCCGCCCATCCACCAGAGGCCAACTAATCAACTAAAACATTCACCAGAGGCCAACTAATCAACTAGCCCATCCACCAGAGGCCAACTAGTCAACTAGCCCATCCACCAGAGGCCAACTAGTCAACTAAAACATTCACCAGAGGCCAACTAATGAACTAGCCCATCCACCAGAGGCCAACTAATCAACTAGCCCATCCACCAGAGGCCAACTAGACAACTAGCCGCCCATCCACCAGAGGCCAACTAGTCAACTAAAACATTCACCAGAGGCCAACTAATCAACTAGCCCATTCACCAGAGGCCAACTAATCAACGAGCCCATCCACCAGAGGCCAACTAATCAGCTAGCCCATCAACCAGAGGCCAACTAGTCAACTAAAACATTCACCAGAGGCCAACTAATCAACTAGCCCATCCACCAGAGGCCAACTAGTCAACTAAAACATTCACCAGAGGCCAACTAATCAACGAGCCCATTCACCAGAGGCCAACTAATCAACGAGCCCATCCACCAGAGGCCAACGAGACAACTACCCGCTCATCCACCAGAGGCCAACTAGTCAACTAAAACATTCACCAGAGGCCAACTAATCAATTAGCCCATCCACCAGAGGCCAACTAGTTAACTAGCCCATCCACCAAAGGCCAACTAGTCAAGTAAAACATTCACCAGAGGCCAACTAATTAACTAGCCCATTCACCAGAGGCCAACTAATCAACTAGTCCATCCACCAGAGGCCAACTAATCAACCAGCCCATCCACCAAACGCCAACTAGTCCATCCACCAGAGGCCAACTAATCAACTAGCCCATCCACCAGAGGCCAACTAGACAACTAGCCCATCCACCAGAGGCCAACTAGACAACTAGCAGCCCATTCACGAGAGGCCAACTAGTCAACTAAACCATTCACCCGAGGGCAACTAATCAACTAGCCCATCCACCAGAGGCCAACTAGTCAAGTAAAACATTCACCACAGACCAACTAATCAACGAGACAATTCACCAGAGGCCAACTAATCAACTAGCCCATCCACCACACGCCAACTAATCAACTAGCCCATCCACCAGAGGCCAACTAGTCAACTAGCCGCCCATCCACCAGAGGTCAACGAGTCAACGAAAACATTCACCAGAGGCCAACTGATCAACTAGCCCATCCACCAGAGGCCAACGAGTCAACTAAAACATTCACCAGAGGTCAACTAATCAACTAGCCCATTCACCAGAGGCCAACTAATCAACTAGCCCATCCACCAGAGGCCAACTAGACAACTAGCCGCCCATCCACCAGAGGACAACTAATCAACTAAAACATTCACCAGAGGCCAAATAATCAACTAGCCCATCCACCAGAGGCCAACTAGTTAACTAGCCCATCCACCAGAGGCCAACTAGTCAACTAAAACATTCACCAGAGGCCAACTAATCAATTAGCCCATCCACCAGAGGCCAACTAGTCAACTAAACCATTCACCAGAGGCCAACTAATGAACTAGCCCATCCACCATAGGACAACTAGTCAACTAAAACATTCACCAGAGGCCAACTTATCAACTAGCCCATCCACCAGAGTCCAACTATTCAACTAGCCGCCCATCCACCAGCGGTCATAGGTCAACGTAAACATTCACCAGAGGCCAACTAATCAACTAGCCCATCCACCAGAGGTCAACTAGCCCATCCAGCAGAGGCCAACTAGTCAACTATAACATTCACCAGAGGCCAACTAATCAAGTAGCCCATTCACCAGAGGCCAACTAATCAACCAGCTGCCCATCCACCAGAGGCCAACTAGTCAACTAAAACATTCACCAGAGGCCAACTAATCAACTAGCCCATTCACCAGAGGCCAACTAGACAACTAGCCGCCCATCCACCAGAGGCCAACTAATCAACTAAAACATTCACCAGAGGCCAACTAATCAACTAGCCCATCCACCAGAGACCAACTAGTCAACTAGCCCATCCACCAGAGGCCAACTAGTCAACTAAAACATTCACCAGAGGCCAACTAATGAACTAGCCCATCCACCAGAGGCCAACTAATCAACTAGCCCATCCACCAGAGGCCAACTAGACAACTAGCCGCCCATCCACCAGAGGCCAACTAGTCAACTAAAACATTCACCAGAGGCCAACTAGTTAACTAGCCCATCCACCAGAGGCCAACTAGTCATCTAAAACATTCACCAGAGGCCAACTAATCAGCTAGCCCATCCACCAGAGGCCAACTAGTCAACTAAAACATTCACCAGAGGCCAACTAATTAACTAGCCCATTCACCAGAGGCCAACTAGACAACTAGCTGCCCATCCAAAAGAGGCCAACTAATCAACTAAAACGTTCACCAGAGGGCAACTAATCAACAAGTCCATCCACCAGAGGCCAACTAATCAACCAGCCCATCCACCAAACGCCAACTAGCCCATCCACCAGAGGCCAACTAATCAACTAGCCCATCCACCAGAGGCCAACTAGACAACTAGCCCATCCACCAGAGGCCAACTAGACAACTAGCCACCCATTCACCAGAGGCAAACTAGTCAACTAAACCATTCACCAGAGGGCAACTAATCAACTAGCCCATCCACCAGAGGCCAACTAGTCAAGTAAAACATTCACCAGAGGCCAACTAATCAACTAGCCCATTCACCAGAGGCCAACTAATCAACTAGCCCAGCCACCACACGCCAACTAATCAACTAGCCCATCCACCAGAGGCCAACTAGTCAACTAGCCGCTCATCCACCAGAGGTCAACTAGTCAACAAAAACATTCACCAGAGGACAACTGATCAACTAGCCCATCCACCAGAGGTCAACTAGCCCATCCACCAGAGGGCAACTAGTCAACTATAACATTCACCAGAGGCCAACTAATCAGGGAGCCCATTCAGCAGAGGCCAACGAATCAACGAGCTGCCCATCCACCAGAGGCCAACTCGTCAACTAGCCCATCCACCAGAGGCCAACTAGTCAACTAAAACATTCACCAGAGGCCAACTAATCAACTAGCCAATTCTACAGAGGCCAACCAATCAACTCGCCCATCCACCACACGCCAACTAATCAACTAGCCCATCCACCAGAGGCCAACTAGTCAACTAGCCGCCCATCCACCAGAGGTCATAGGTCAACGTAAACATTCACCAGAGGCCAACTAATCAACGAGCCCATCCACCTGAGGTCAACTAGCCCATCCACCAGAGGTCAACTAGTCAACTATAATATTCACCAGAGGCCAACTAATCAAGTAACCCATTCACCAGAGGCCAACTAATCAACCAGCTGCCCATCCACCAGAGGCCAACTAGTCAACTAAAACATTCACCAGAGGCCAACTAATCAACTAGCCCATTCACCAGAGGCCAACTAATCAACTAGCCCATCCACCAGAGGCCAACTAGTCAACTAAAACATTCACCAGAGGCAAACTAATCAACTAGCCCATTCATCAGAGGCCAACTGGACAACTCGCCACCCATCCACCAGAGGCCAACTGGTCAACTAAAACATTCACCAGAGGGCAACTAATCAACAAGCCCATTCACCAGAGGCCAACTAGCCGCCCATCCACCAGAGGTCAACTAGTCAACTAAAACATTCACCAGAGGCCAACTAATGAACCAGCCCATTCACCAGAGGCCAACTAATCAACTAGCCCATCCACCAGAGGCCAACTAGACAACTAGCCGCCCATCCACCAGATGCCAGCTAGTCAACTAAAATATTCACCAGAGTCCAACTAATCAACTAGCCCATTCACCGGAGGCCAACTTAACAACTAGCTGCCCATCCACCAGAGCCCAACGAGTCAACTAAAACATTCACCAGAGGGCAACTAATCCACTAGCCCATTCACCAGAGGCCAACTAGACAACTAGCCGCCCATCCACCAGAGGCCAGCTAGTCAACTAAAATATTCACCAGAGGCCAACTAATCAACTTGCCGCCCATCCCCCAGAGGCCAACTAGTCAACTAAAACATTCACCAGAGGCCAATAAATCAACTAGCCCATTCACCGGAGGCCAACTTAACAACTAGCTGCCCATCCACCAGAGGCCAACTAGTCAACTAAAACATCCACCAGAGGCCAACTATTCAACTAAAACATTCACCAGACGCCAACTAATCAACTAGTCCATCCACCAGAGGCCAACTTGTCAACTATCCGCTCATCCACCAGAGGTCAACTAATCAACTAGCCCATCAACCAGAGGCCAACTAGACAACTAGCCGCCATCCACCAGAGGCCAACTAGTCAACTAGCCCATCCACCAGAGGCCAACTAGTCAACTAAAACATTCACCAGAGGCCAACTAATCAACGAGCCCATCCATCAGAGGCCAAATAATCAACTAGCCCATCCACCAGAGGCCAACTAGTCAACTAAAACATCCACCAGAGGCCAACTATTCAACTAAAACATTCACCAGACGCCAACTAATCAACTAGTCCATCCACCAGAGGCCAACTCGTCAACTAGCCGCTCATCCACCAGAGGTGAAATAATCAACTAGCCCATCAACCAGAGGCCAACTAGACAACTAGCCGCCATCCACCAGAGGCCAACTAGTCAACTAGCCCATCCACCAGAGGCCAACTAGACATCTAGCCGCCCATCCAACTGAGGCCAACTAGTCAACTAAAACATCCACCAGAGGCCAACTAATCTACTAGCCGCCCATCCACCAGAGGCCAACTAGTCAACTAAAACATTCACCAGAGGCCAACTAATCAACTAGCCCATTCATCAGAGGCCAACTGGACAACTCGCCACCCATCCACCAGAGGCCAACTAGTCAACTAAAACATTCACCAGAGGGCAACTAATCAACAAGCCCATTCACCAGAGGCCAACTAGCCGCCCATCCACCAGAGGTCAACTAGTCAACTAAAACATTCACCAGAGGCCAACTAATGAACCAGCCCATTCACCAGAGGCCAACTAATCAACTAGCCCATCCACCAGAGGCCAACTAGACAACTAGCCGCCCATCCACCAGAGGCCAGCTAGTCAACTAAAATATTCACCAGAGTCCAACTAATCAACTAGCCCATTCACCGGAGGCCAACTTAACAACTCGCTGCCCATCCACCAGAGGCCAACGAGTCAACTAAAACATTCACCAGAGGGCAACTAATCCACTAGCCCATTCACCAGAGGCCAACTAGACAACTAGCCGCCCATCCACCAGAGGCCAGCTAGTCAACTAAAATATTCACCAGAGGCCAACTAATCAACTTGCCGCCCATCCCCCAGAGGCCAACTAGTCAACTAAAACATTCACCAGAGGCCAATAAATCAACTAGCCCATTCACAGGAGGCCAACTTAACAACCAGCTGCCCATCCACCAGAGGCCAACTAGTCAACTAAAACATCCACCAGAGGCCAACTATTCAACTAAAACATTCACCAGACGCCAACTAATCAACTAGTCCATCCACCAGAGGCCAACTCGTCAACTATCCGCTCATCCACCAGAGGTCAACTAATCAACTAGCCCATCAACCAGAGGCCAACTAGACAACTAGCCGCCATCCACCAGAGGCCAACTAGTCAACTAGCCCATCCACCAGAGGCCAACTAGTCAACTAAAACATTCACCAGAGGCCAACTAATCAACGAGCCCATCCATCAGAGGCCAAATAATCAACTAGCCCATCCACCAGAGGCCAACTAGTCAACTAAAACATCCACCAGAGGCCAACTATTCAACTAAAACATTCACCAGACGCCAACTAATCAACTAGTCCATCCACCAGAGGCCAACTCGTCAACTAGCCGCTCATCCACCAGAGGTCAACTAATCAACTAGCCCATCAACCAGAGGCCAACTAGACAACTAGCCGCCCATCCACCAGAGGCCAACTAGTCAACTAGCCCATCCACCAGAGGCCAACTAGTCAACTAAAACATCCACCAGAGGCCAACTATTCAACTAAAACATTCACCAGACGCCAACTAATGAACTAGTCCATCCACCAGAGGCCAACTCGTCAACTATCCGCTCATCCACCAGAGGTCAACTAATCAACTAGCCCATCAACCAGAGGCCAACTAGACGCCATCCACCAGAGGCCAACTAGTCAACTAGCCCATCCACCAGAGGCCAACTAGTCAACTAAAACATTCACCAGAGGCCAACTAATCAACGAGCCCATCCATCAGAGGCCAAATAATCAACTAGCCCATCCACCAGAGGCCAACTAGTCAACTAAAACATCCACAAAGGCCAACTATTCAACTAAAACATTCACCAGACGCCAACTAATCAACTAGTCCATCCACCAGAGGCCAACTCGTCAACTAGCCGCTCATCCACCAGAGGTCAACTAATCAACTAGCCCATCAACCAGAGGCCAACTAGACAACTAGCCGCCCATCCACCAGAGGCCAACTAGTCAACTAGCCCATCCACCAGAGGCCAACTAGTCAAATAAAACATTCACCAAAGGCCAACTAATCAACGAGCCCATCCATCAGAGGCCAAATAATCAACTAGCCCATCCACCAGAGGTCAACTAGTCAACTAAAACATTCACCAGAGGCCAACTAATCTACTAGCCGCCCATCCACCAGAGGCCAACTAGTCAACTAAAACATTCACCAGAGGCCAAATAATCAACTAGCCCATTCATCAGAGGCCAACTGGACAACTAGCCACCCATCCACCAGAGGCCAACTCGTCAACTAAAACATTCACCAGAGGGCAACTAATCAACTAGCCCATTCACCAGAGGCCAACTAGCCGCCCATCCACCAGAGGTCAACTAGTCAACTAAAACATTCACCAGAGGCCAACTAATGAACCAGCCCATTCACCAGAGGCCAACTAATCAACTAGCCCATCCACCAGAGGCCAACTAGACAACTAGCCGCCCATCCAACAGAGGCCAGCTAGTCAACTAAAATATTCACCAGAGTCCAACTAATCAACTAGCCCATTCACCGGAGGCCAACTTAACAACTAGCTGCCCATCCACCACAGGCCAACTAGTCAACTAAAACATTCACCAGAGGGCAACTAATCCACTAGCCCATTCACCAGAGGCCAACTAGACAACTAGCCGCCCATCCACCAGAGGCCAGCTAGTCAACTAAAATATTCACCAGAGGCCAACTAACCAACTTGCCGCCCATCCCCCAGATGCCAACTAGTCAACTAAAACATTCACCAGAGGCCAATAAATCAACTAGCCCATTCACCGGAGGCCAACTTAACAACTAGCTGCCCATCTACCAGAGGCCAACTAGTCAACTAAAACATCCACCAGAGGCCAACTATTCAACTAAAACATTCACCAGACGCCAACTAATCAACTGGTCCATCCACCAGAGGCCAACTCGTCAACTAGCCGCTCATCCACCAGAGGTCAACTAATCAACTAGCCCATCAACCAGAGGCCAACTAGACAACTAGCCGCCCATCCACTAGAGGCCAACTAGTCAACTAGCCCATCCACCAGAGGCCAACTAGTCAACTAAAACATTCACCAGAGGCCAACTAATCAACGAGCCCATCCATCAGAGGCCAAATAATCAACTATCCCATCCACCAGAGGCCAACTCGTCAACTAAAACATTCATCAGAGGCCAACTAATCAACTAGCCGCCCATCCACCAGAGGCCAACTAGTCAACTAAAACATTCACCAGAGGCCAACTAATCAACTAGCCCATTCACCAGAGGCCAACTAGACAACTAGCCGCCCATCCACCAGAGGCCAACTCGTCAACGAAAACATTCACCAGAGGCAACTAATCAACTAGCCCATTCAATAGAGGCCAACTCGACAACTAGCCGCCCATCCACCAGAGGCCAACTAGTCAACTAAAATATTCACCAGAGGCCAACTAATCAACTAGACCATCCACCAGAGGCCAACTAGTCAACTAGCGCATCCACCAGAGGCCAACTAGTCAACTAAAACATTCACTAGAGGCCAACTAATCAACTAGCCCATTCACCAGAGGCCAACTAATCAACTAGCCCATCCACCAGAGGCCAACTAGACAACGAGCCGCCCATCCACCAGAGGCCAACTCGTCAACTAAAACATTCACCAGAGGCCAACTAATCAACTAGCCCATCCACCAGAGGCCAACTAGTCAACTAGCCCATCCACCAGAGGCCAACTAGTCAACTAAAACATTCACCAGAGGCCAACTAATCAACTAGCCCATCCACCAGAGGCCACCTAATCAACTAGCCCATCCACCAGAGGCCAACTAGTCAACTGAAACATTCACCAGAAGGCAACTCATCAACTAGCCCATCCACCAGAGGCCAACCAGTCAACTCGCCCATCCACCAGAGGCCAACTAATCAACTAAAACATTCACCAGAGGCCAACGAATCAACTAGCCCATCCACCAGAGGGCAACCAGTCAACTAGCCCATCTACCAGAGGCCAACTAATCAACGAGCCCATTCACCAGAGGCCTGCGAGACAACTAGCCGCCCATCCACCAGAGACCAACTAGTCAACTAAAACATTCACCAGAGGCCAACTAATCAACTAGCTCATTCACCAGAGGCCAACTAATCAACGAGCCCATCCACCAGAGGCCAACGAGACAACTACCCGCTCATCCACCAGAGGCCAACTAGTCAAGTAAAACATTCACCAGAGGCCAACTAATCAACTAGCCCATCCACCAGAGGCCAACTAATCAACAACCCCTTCACCAGAGGCCTGCGAGACAACTAGCCGCCCATCCACCAGAGACCAACTAGTCAACTAAAACATTCACCAGAGGCCAACTAATCAACTAGCTCATTCACCAAAGGCCAACTAATCAACGAGCCCATCCACCAGAGGCCAACGAGACAACTACCCGCTCATCCACCAGAGGCCAACTAGTCAACTAAAACATTCACCAGAGGCCAACTAATCAATTAGCCCATCCACCAGAGGCCAACTAGTTAACTAGCCCATCCACCAAAGGCCAACTAGTCAAGTAAAACATTCACCAGAGGCCAACTAATCAACTAGCCCATCCACCAGAGGTCAACTAATCAACTAGTCCATCCACCAGAGGCCAACTAATCAACCAGCCCATCCACCAAACGCCAACTAGCCCATCCACCAGAGGCCAACTAATCAACTAGCCCATCCACCAGAGGCCAACTAGACAACTAGCCCATCCAGCAGAGGCCAACTAGACAACTAGCCGCCCATTCACCAGAGGCCAACTAGTCAACTAAACCATTCACCAGAGGCCAACTATTCAACTAGCCCATCCATCAGAGGCCAACTAGACAACTAGCCGCCCATCCACCAGAGGCCAACTAATCAACTAGCCCATCCACCAGAGGCCAACTGGACAACTAGCCCATCCACCAGAGGCCAACTAGACAACTAGCCGCCCATTCACCAGAGGCCAACTAATCAACTAAAACATTCACCAGAGGCCAACTAGACAATTAGCCGCCCATCCACCAGAGGCCAACTAATCAACTAAAACATTCACCAGAGGCCAACGAATCAACTAGCCCATCCACCAGAGGCCAACCAGTCAACTAGCCCATCTACCAGAGGCCAACGAGTCAACTAAAACATTCACCAGAGGCCAACTAATCAACTAGCCCATCCACCAGAGGCCAACTAATCAACGAGCCCATTCACCAGAGGCCTGCGAGACAACTAGCCGATCATCCACCAGAGGCCAACTAGTCAACTAAAACATTCACCAGAGGCCAACTAATCAACGAGCCCATTCACCAGAGGCCAACTAATCAACGAGCCCATCCACCAGAGGCCAACGAGACAACTACCCGCTCATCCACCAGAGGCCAACTAGTCAACTAAAACATTCACCAGAGGCCAACTAATCAACGAACCCATCCACCAGAGGCCAACGAGACAACTACCCGCTCATCCACCAGAGGCCAACTAGTCAACTAAAACATTCACCAGAGGCCAACTAATCAATTAGCCCATCCACCAGAGGGCAACTAGTTAAGTAGCCCATCCACCAAAGGCCAACTAGTCAAGTAAAACATTCACCAGAGGCCAACTAATTAACTAGCCCATTCACCAGAGGCCAAGTAATCAACTAGTCCATCCACCAGAGGCCAACTAATCAACCAGCCCATTCACCAAACGCCAACTAGTCCATCCACCAGAGGCCAACTAATCAACTAGCCCATCCACCAGAGGCCAACTAGACAACTAGCCCATCCACCAGAGGCCAACTAGACAACTAGCCGCCCATTCACGAGAGGCCAACTAGTCAACTAAACCATTCACCAGAGGGCAACTAATCAACTAGCCCATCCACCAGAGGCCAATTAGTCAAGTAAAACATTCACTAGAGACCAACTAATCAACGAGCCCATTCACCAGAGGCCAACTAATCAACTAGCCCATCCACCAGAGGCCAACTAGACAACTAGCCGCCCATCCACCAGAGGACAACTAATCAACTAAAACATTCACCAGAAGCCAACTAATCAACTAGCCCATCCACTAGAGGCCAACTAGTTAACTAGCCCATCCACCAGAGGCCAACTAATCAACTAGTCCATCCACCAGAGGCCAACTAATCAACTAGCCCATTCACCAGAGGCCAACGAGACAACTAGCCGCCCATCCACCAGAGGCCAACTAGTCAACTAAAACATTAACCAGAGGCCAACTAATCAATTAGCCCATCCACCAGAGGCCAACTAGTCAACTAAACCATTCACCAGAGGCCAACTAATGAACTAGCCCATCCACCATAGGCCAACTAGTCAACTAAAACATTCACCAGAGGCCAACTAATCAACTAGCCCATCCACCAGAGTCCAACTATTCAACTAGCCGCCCATCCACCAGCGGTCATAGGTCAACGTAAACATTCACCAGAGGTCATCTAATCAACTAGCCCATCCACCAGAGGCCAACTAGACAACTAGCCGCCCATCCACCAGAGGCCAACTAGTCAACTAAAACATTCACCAGAGGCCAACTAGTTAACTAGCCCATTCACCAGAGGCCAACTAGTCAACTAAAACATTCACCAGAGGCCAACTAATCAACTAGCCCATTCACCAGAGGCCAACTAGACAACTAGCTGCCCATCCAAAAGAGGCCAACTAATCAACTAAAACGTTCACCAGAGGGCAACTAATCAACTAGCCCATTCACCAGAGGCCAATTAGTTAACTAGCCCATCCACCAAAGGCCAACTGGTGAAGTAAAACATTCACCAGAGGCCAACTAATCAACAAGTCCATCCACCAGAGGCCAACTAATCAACCAGCCCATCCACCAAACGCCAACTAGCCCATCCACCAGAGGCCAACTAATCAACTAGCCCATCCACCAGAGGCCAACTAGACAACTAGCCCATCCACCAGAGGCCAACTAGACAACTAGCCACCCATTCACCAGAGGCAAACTAGTCAACGAAAACATTCACCAGAGGCCAACTGATCAACTAGCCCATCCACCAGAGGTCAACTAGCCCATCCACCAGAGGGCAACTAGTCAACTATAACATTCACCAGAGGCCAACTAATCAGGGAGCCCATTCACCAGAGGCCAACTAATCAACTAGCCCATCCACCAGAGGCCAACTAGTCAAGTAAAACATTCACCAGAGGCCAACTAATCAACTAGCCCATTCACCAGAGGCCAACTAATCAACTAGCCCAACCACCACATGCCAACTAATCAACTAGCCCATCCACCAGAGGCCAACTAGTCAACTAGTCGCCCATCCACCAGAGGTCAACTAGTCAACGAAAACATTCACCAGAGGCCAACTGATCAACTAGCCCATCCACCAGAGGTCAACTAGCCCATCCACCAGAGGGCAACTAGTCAACTATAACATTCACCAGAGGCCAACTAATCAGGGAGCCCATTCAGCAGAGGCCAACGAATCAACGAGCTGCCCATCCATCAGAGGCCAACTCGTCAACTAGCCCATCCACCAGAGGCCAACTAGTCAACTAAAACATACACCAGAGGCCAACGAATCAACTAGCCGCCCATCCACCAGAGGCCAACTAGTCAACTAAAACATTCACCAGAGGCCAACTAGTTAACTAGCCCATCCACCAGAGGCCAACTAGACAACGAGCCGCCCATCCAGCAGAGGCCAACTAGTCAACTAAAACATTCACCAGAGGCCAACTAATCAACTCGCCCATTCACCAGAGGCCATCTAGACAACTAGCCGCCCATCCACAAGAGGCCAACTAGTCAACTAAAACATTCACCAGAGGTCAACTAATCAACTAGCCCATTCACCAGAGGCCAACTAATCAACGAGCCCATCCACCAGAGGCCAACTAATCAACCAGCCCTTCCACCAAAGGCCAACTAGCCCATCCACCAGAGGCCAACTAGTCAACTCGCCCATCCACCAGAGGCCAACTAATCAACTAGCTCATCCATCAGAGGCCAACTAGACAACTAGCCCATCCACCAGAGGCCAACTAGACAACTAAAATATTCACCAGAGGCCAACTAATCAACGAGCCCATTCACCAGAGGCCAACCAATCAACTCGCCCATCCACCACACGCCAACTAATCAACTAGCCCATCCACCAGAGGCCAACTAGTCAACTAGCCGCCCATCCACCAGAGGTCAACTAGTCAATGAAAACATTCACCAGAGGCCAACTGATCAACTAGCCCATCCACCAGAGGTCAACTAGCCCATCCACCAGAGGGCAACTAGTCAACTATAACATTCACCAGAGGCCAACTAATCAGGGAGCCCATTCAGCAGAGGCCAACGAATCAACGAGCTGCCCATCCACCAGAGGCCAACTCGTCAACTAGCCCATCCACCAGAGGCCAACTAGTCAACTAAAACATTCACCAGAGGCCAACGAATCAACTAGCCGCCCATCCACCAGAGGCCAACTAGTCAACTAAAACATCCACCAGAGGCCAACTAGTTAACTAGCCCATCCACCAGAGGCCAACTAGACAATGAGCCGCCCATCCAGCAGAGGCCAACTAGTCAACTAAAACATTCACCAGAGGCCAACTAATCAACTCGCCCATTCACCAGAGGCCATCTAGACAACTAGCCGCCCATCCACAAGAGGCCAACTAGTCAACTAAAACATTCACCAGAGGTCAACTAATCAACTAGCCCATTCACCAGAGGCCAACTAATCAACGAGCCCATCCACCAGAGGCCAACTAATCAACCAGCCCTTCCACCAAAGGCCAACTAGCCCATCCACCAGAGGCCAACTAGTCAACTCGCCCATCCACCAGAGGCCAACTAATCAACTAGCTCATCCATCAGAGGCCAACTAGACAACTAGCCCATCCACCAGAGGCCAACTAGACAACTAAAACATTCACCAGAGGCCAACTAATCAACGAGCCCATTCACCAGAGGCCAACCAATCAACTCGCCCATCCACCACACGCCAACTAATCAACTAGCCCATCCACCAGAGGCCAACTAGTCAACTAGCCGCCCATCCACCAGAGGTCATAGGTCAACGTAAACATTCACCTGAGGCCAACTAATCAACGAGCCCATCCACCAGAGGTCAACTAGCCCATCCAGCAGAGGCCAACTAGTCAACTAAAACATTCACCAGAGGCCAACTAATCAACTCGCCCATTCACCAGAGGCCATCTAGACAACTAGCCGCCCATCCACAAGAGGCCAACTAGTCAACTAAAACATTCACCAGAGGTCAACTAATCAACTAGCCCATTCACCAGAGGCCAACTAATCAACCAGCTGCCCATCCACCAGAGGCCAACTAGTCAACTAGCCGCCCATCCACCAGAGGCCAACTAATCAACTAAAACAATCACCAGAGGCCAACAAATCAACTAGCCCATCCACCAGAGGCCAACTAGTTAACTAGCCCATCCACCAGAGGCCAACTAATCAACTAGCCCATTCACCAGAGGCCAACGAGACAACTAGCCGCCCATCCACCAGAGGGCAACGAGTCAACTAAAACATTCACCAGAGGCCAACTAATTAATTAGCCCATCCACCAGAGGCCAACTAGTCAAGTTAAACATTCAACAGAGGCCAACTAATCAACTAGCCTATCCACCAGAGGCCAACAAATCAACTAGCCCATCCACCAGAGGCCAACTAATCAACCAGCCCTTCCACCAAAGGCCAACTAGCCCATCCACCAGAGGCCAACTAGTCAACTCGCCCATCCACCAGAGGCCAACTAATCAACTAGCTCATCCATCAGAGGCCAACTAGACAACTAGCCCATCCACCAGAGGCCAACTAGTCAACTAAAACATTCACCAGAGGCCAACTAATCAACTAGCCCATTCACCAGAGGCCAACCAATCAACTCGCCCATCCACCACACGCCAACTAATCAACTAGCCCATCCACCAGAGGCCAACTAGTCAACTAGCCGCCCATCCACCAGAGGTCATAGGTCAACGTAAACATTCACCAGAGGCCAACTAATCAACGAGCCCATCCACCAGAGGTCAACTAGCCTATCCACCAGAGGCCAACTAGTCAACTATAACATTCACCAGAGGCCAACTAATCAACTAGCCCATTCACCAGAGGCCAACTAGATATCTAGCCGCCCATCCACCAGAGGCCAACTAGTCAACTAAAACATTCACCAGAGGCCAACTAATCAACTAGCCCATCCACCAGAGGCCAACTAGTCAACTAGCCCATCCACCAGAGGCCAACTAATCAGCTAGCCCATCCACCAGAGGCCAACTAGTCAACTAAAACATTCACGAGAGGCCAACTAATCAACTAGCCCATCCACCAGAGGCCAACTAGTCAACTAGCCCATCCATCAGAGGCCAACTAGTCAAGTATAACATTCACCAGAGGCCAACTAATCAACTAGCCCATTCACCAGAGGCCAACTAGTCAACTAGCCCACCCACCAGAGGCCAACTAGTCAACTAAAACATTCACCAGAGGGCAACTAATCAACTAGTCCATTCACCAGAGGCCAACTAATCAACTAGCCCATCCACCACATGCCAACTAATCAACTAGCCCATCCACCAGAGGCCAACTAGTCAACTAAAACATTCACCAGAGGCCAACTAATCAACTAGCCCATCCACCAGAGGCCAACTAGTCAACTAGCCCATCCACCAGAGGCCAACTAATCAGCTAGCCCATCCACCAGAGGCCAACTAGTCAACTAAAACATTCACCAGAGGCCAACTAATCAACTAGCCCATCCACCAGAGGCCAACTAGTCAACTAGCCCATCCACCAGAGGCCAACTAGTCAAGTATAACATTCACCAGAGGCCAACTAATCAACTAGCCCATTCACCAGAGGCCAACTAGTCAACTAGCCCACCCACCAGAGGCCAACTAGTCAACTAAAACATTCACCAGAGGGCAACTAATCAACTAGTCCATTCACCAGAGGCCAACTAATCAACTAGCCCATCCACCACATGCCAACTAATCAACTAGCCCATCCACCAGAGGCCAACTAGTCAACTGAAACATTCACCAGAGGGCAACTCATCAACTAGCCCATCCACCAGAGGCCAAGCAGTCAACTCGCCCATCCACCAGAGGCCAACTAATCAACTAAAACATTCACCAGAGGCCAACTAATCAACTAGCCCATCCACCAGAGGCCAACTAGTCAACTAGCCCATCCACCAGAGGCCAACTAGTCAAGTATAACATTCACCAGAGGCCAACTAATCAACTAGCCCATTCACCAGAGGCCAACTAGTCAACTAGCCCACCCACCAGAGGCCAACTAGTCAACTAAAACATTCACCAGAGGCCAACTAATCAACTAGCCCATTCACCACATGCCAACTAATCAACTAGCCCATCCACCAGAGGCCAACTAGTCAACTGAAACATTCACCAGAGGGCAACTCATCAACTAGCCCATCCACCAGAGGCCAACCAGTCAACTCGCCCATCCACCAGAGGCCAACTAATCAACTAAAACATTCACCAGAGGCCAACGAATCAACTAGCCCATCCACCAGAGGGCAACCAGTCAACTAGCCCATCTACCAGAGGCCAACTAATCAACGAGCCCATTCACCAGAGGCCTGCGAGACAACTAGCCGCCCATCCACCAGAGACCAACTAGTCAACTAAAACATTCACCAGAGGCCAACTAATCAACTAGCTCATTCACCAGAGGCCAACTAATCAACGAGGCCATCCACCAGAGGCCAACGAGACAACTACCCGCTCATCCACCAGAGGCCAACTAGTCAAGTAAAACATTCACCAGAGGCCAACTAATCAACTAACCCATCCACCAGAGGCCAACTAATCAACGAGCCCATTCACCAGAGGCCTGCGAGACAACTAGCCGCCCATCCACCAGAGACCAACTAGTCAACTAAAACATTCACCAGAGGCCAACTAATCAACTAGCTCATTCACCAGAGGCCAACTAATCAACGAGCCCATCCACCAGAGGCCAACGAGACAACTACCCGCTCATCCACCAGAGGCCAACTAGTCAACTAAAACATTCACCAGAGGCCAACTAATCAATTAGCCCATCCACCAGAGGCCAACTAGTTAACTAGCCCATCCACCAAAGGCCAACTAGTCAAGTAAAACATTCACCAGAGGCCAACTAATCAACTAGCCCATCCACCAGAGGTCAACTAATCAACTAGTCCATCCACCAGAGGCCAACTAATCAACCAGCCCATCCACCAAATGCCAACTAGCCCATCCACCAGAGGCCAACTAATCAACTAGCCCATCCACCAGAGGCCAACTAGACAACTAGCACATCCACCAGAGGCCAACTAGACAACTAGCCGCCCATTCACCAGAGGCCAACTAGTCAACTAAACCATTCACCAGAGGCCAACTAATCAACTAGCCCATCCATCAGAGGCCAACTAGACAACTAGCCGCCCATCCACCAGAGGCCAACTAATCAACTAGCCCATCCACCAGAGGCCAACTGGACAACTAGCCCATCCACCAGAGGCCAACTAGACAACTAGCCGCCCATTCACCAGAGGCCAACTAGTCAACTAAAACATTCACCAGAGGCCAACTAATCAACGAGCCCATTCACCAGAGGCCAACTAATCAACGAGCCCATCCACCAGAGGCCAACGAGACAACTACCCGCTCATCCACCAGAGGCCAACTAGTCAACTAAAACATTCACCAGAGGCCAACTAATCAACGAGCCCATTCACCAGAGGCCAACTAATCAACGAACCCATCCACCAGAGGCCTGCGAGACAACTACCCGCTCATCCACCAGAGGCCAACTAGTCAACTAAAACATTCACCAGAGGCCAACTAATCAATAAGCCCATCCACCAGAGGGCAACTAGTTAAGTAGCCCATCCACCAAAGGCCAACTAGTCAAGTAAAACATTCACCAGAGGCCAACTAATTAACTAGCCCATTCACCAGAGGCCAAGTAATCAACTAGTCCATCCACCAGAGGCCAACTAATCAACCAGCCCATTCACCAAACGCCAACTAGTCCATCCACCAGAGGCCAACTAATCAACTAGCCCATCCACCAGAGGCCAACTAGACAACTAGCCCATCCACCAGAGGCCAACTAGACAACTAGCCGCCCATTCACGAGAGGCCAACTAGTCAACTAAACCATTCACCAGAGGGCAACTAATCAACTAGCCCATCCACCAGAGGCCAACTAGTCAAGTAAAACATTCACTAGAGACCAACTAATCAACGAGCCCATTCACCAGAGGCCAACTAATCAACTAGCCCATCCACCAGAGGCCAACTAGACAACTAGCCGCCCATCCACCAGAGGACAACTAATCAACTAAAACTTTCACCAGAGGCCAACTAATCAACTAGCCCATCCACTAGAGGCCAACTAGTTAACTAGCCCATCCACCAGAGGCCAACTAATCAACTAGTCCATCCACCAGAGGCCAACTTATCAACTAGCCCATTCACCAGAGGCCAACGAGACAACTAGCCACCCATCCACCAGAGGCCAACTAGTCAACTAAAACATTCACCAGAGGCCAACTAATCAATTAGCCCATCCACCAGAGGCCAACTAGTCAACTAAACCATTCACCAGAGGCCAACTAATCAACTAGCCCATCCACCAGAGTCCAACTATTCAACTAGCCGCCCATCCACCAGCGGTCATAGGTCAACGTAAACATTCACCAGAGGTCAACTAATCAACTAGCCCATCCACCAGAGGCCAACTAGACAACTAGCCGCCCATCCACCAGAGGCCAACTAGTCAACTAAAACATTCACCAGAGGCCAACTAATCAACTAGCCCATTCACCAGAGGCCAACTAGACAACTAGCTGCCCATCCAAAAGAGGCCAACTAATCAACTAAAACGTTCACCAGAGGGCAACTAATCAACTAGCCCATTCACCAGAGGCCAATTAGTTAACCAGCCCATCCACCAAAGGCCAACTAGTGAAGTAAAACATTCACCAGAGGCCAACTAATCAACAAGTCCATCCACCAGAGGCCAACTAATCAACCAGCCCATCCACCAAACGCCAACTAGCCCATCCACCAGAGGCCAACTAATCAACTAGCCCATCCACCAGAGGCCAACTAGACAACTATCCCATCCACCAGAGGCCAACTAGACAACTAGCCACCCATTCACCGGAGGCAAACTAGTCAACTAAACCATTCACCAGAGGGCAACTAATCAACTAGCCCATCCACCAGAGGCCAACTAGTCAAGTAAAACATTCACCAGAGGCCAACTAATCAACTAGCCCATTCACCAGAGGCCAACTAATCAACTAGCCCAACCACCACACGCCAACTAATCAACTAGCCCATCCACCGGAGGCCAACTAGTCAACTAGCCGCCCATCCACCAGAGGTCAACTAGTCAACGAAAACATTCACCAGAGGCCAACTGATCAACTAGCCCATCCACCAGAGGTCAACTAGCCCATCCACCAGAGGCCAACTAGTCAACTATAACATTCACCAGAGGCCAACTAATCAGGGAGCCCATTCAGCAGAGGCCAACGAATCAACGAGCTGCCCATCCACCAGAGGCCAACTTGTCAAGTAGCCCATCCACCAGAGGCCAACTAGTCAACTAAAACATTCACCAGAGGCCAACGAATCAACTAGCCGCCCATCCACCAGAGGCCAACTAGTCAACTAAAACATTCACCAGAGGCCAACTAGTTAACTAGCCCATCCACCAGAGGCCAACTAGACAACGAGCCGCCCATCCAGCATAGGCCAACTAGTCAACTAAAACATTCACCAGAGGCCAACTAATCAACTCGCCCATTCACCAGAGGCCATCTAGACAACTAGCCGCCCATCCACAAGAGGCCAACAAGTCAACTAAAACATTCACCAGAGGTCAACTAATCAACTAGCCCATTCACCAGAGGCCAACTAATCACCGAGCCCATCCACCAGAGGCCAACTAATCAACCAGCCCTTCCACCAAAGGCCAACTAGCCCATCCACCAGAGGCCAACTAGTCAACTCGCCCATCCACCAGAGGCCAACTAATCAACTAGCTCATCCATCAGAGGCCAACTAGACAACTAGCCCATCCACCAGAGGCCAACTAGACAACTAAAACATTCACCAGAGGCCAACTAATCAACGAGCCCATTCACCAGAGGCCAACCAATCAACTCGCCCATCCACCGCACGCCAACTAATCAACTAGCCCATCCACCAGAGGCCAACTAGTCAACTAGCCGCCCATCCACCAGAGGTCATAGGTCAACGTAAACATTCACCAGAGGCCAACTAATCAACGAGCCCATCCACCAGAGGTCAACTAGCCCATCCAGCAGAGGCCAACTAGTCAACTAAAACATTCACCAGAGGCCAACTAATCAACTCGCCCATTCACCAGAGGCCATCTAGACAACTAGCCGCCCATCCACAAGAGGCCACCTAGTCAACTAAAACATTCACCAGAGGTCAACTAATCAACTAGCCCATTCACCAGAGGCCAACTAATCAACCAGCTGCCCATCCACCAGAGGCCAACTAGTCAACTAGCCGCCCATCCACCAGAGGCCAACTAATCAACTAAAACAATCACCAGAGGCCAACTAATCAACTAGCCCATCCACCAGAGGCCAACTAGTTAACTAGCCCATCCACCAGAGGCCAACTAATCAACTAGCCCATTCACCAGAGGCCAACGAGACAACTAGCCGCCCATCCACCAGAGGGCAACGAGTCAACTAAAACATTCACCAGAGGCCAACTAATTAATTAGCCCATCCACCAGAGGCCAACTAGTCAAGTTAAACATTCAACAGAGGCCAACTAATCAACTAGCCTATCCACCAGAGGCCAACTAATCAACTAGCCCATCCACCAGAGGCCAACTAATCAACCAGCCCTTCCACCAAAGGCCAACTAGCCCATCCACCAGAGGCCAACTAGTCAACTCGCCCATCCACCAGAGGCCAACTAATCAACTAGCTCATCCATCAGAGGCCAACTAGACAACTAGCCCATCCACCAGAGGCCAACTAGTCAACTAAAACATTCACCAGAGGCCAACTAATCAACTAGCCCATTCACCAGAGGCCAACCAATCAACTCGCCCATCCACCACACGCCAACTAATCAACTAGCCCATCCACCAGAGGCCAACTAGTCAACTAGCCGCCCATTCACCAGAGGTCATAGGTCAACGTAAACATTCACCAGAGGCCAACTAATCAACGAGCCCATCCACCAGAGGTCAACTAGCCTATCCACCAGAGGCCAACTAGTCAACTATAACATTCACCAGAGGCCAACTAATCAAGTAGCCCATTCACCAGAGGCCAACTAATCAACCAGCTGCCCATCCACCAGAGGCCAACTAGTCAACTAAAACATTCACCAGAGGCCAACTAATCAACTAGCCCATTCACCAGAGGCCAACTAGACATCTAGCCGCCCATCCACCAGAGGCCAACTAGTCAACTAAAACATTCACCAGAGGCCAACTAATCAACTAGCCCATCCACCAGAGGCCAACTAGTCAACTAGCCCATCCACCAGAGGCCAACTAATCAGCTAGCCCATCCACCAGAGGCCAACTAGTCAACTAAAACATTCACCAGAGGCCAACTAATCAACTAGCCCATCCACCAGAGGCCAACTAGTCAACTAGCCCATCCACCAGAGGCCAACTAGTCAACTAAAACATTCACCAGAGGGCAACTAATCAACTAGTCCATTCACCAGAGGCCAACTAATCAACTAGCCCATCCACCACATGCCAACTAATCAACTAGCCCATCCACCAGAGGCCAACTGGACAACTAGCCCATCCACCAGAGGCCAACTAGTCAACTCGCCCAGCTACCAGAACACAACCAACAAGCTGCCTGCCCATCGTCAGCCAGCATTTGGAAAATAGCTTGCTCGTCACCAGAAGCCAACCAGACGGCCGCCAAAAGTTAACCAGCTGTCAACCACTGACAAATGAGCCAAGCAACGGAAGCCAGAGAGCAGTAAGCAACTAGACAAAACACATGGCCAAATAGCTGCCACAGGTCCCGTATCCTTGCTACTTGAGGAAAGCTACACATCCAGTCACCCAGCAAAAGGCATCCCCTCGACCGTCATCCCTCCCTCCCACTGACATCCCCCCTCCCCCACCCCTCCCCTCGACATCCCTCCCTCCCCCCCACCATCATCCCTCGCTCCTGCCTCCCTTCCCCCCCACACCCACATGAGCAAACTGTGATATATTACACTCGGTCCCCTCATAAGAACATAAGAAATAGGAACAGGAGTAGGCCATTTGTCCCATGGAGCCTGCTCCATTTAATATGATCATGGCTGATCCTATCATGGACTCAGGTCCACTTCCCTCCCGCTCCCCATAGCCCCTTATCATTTAAGAAACTGTCTATTTCTGTCTTAAATGTATTCAATGTCCCAGCTTCCACAGCTCTTTGAGGCAGTAAATTCCACAGATTTGCAAGCCTCTGAGAGAAGAAATTTCTCCTCATCTCAGTTTTAAATGGGCGGCCCCTTATTCTAAGATCATGCCTCTAGTTCTAGTCTCCGCCATCAGTGGAAACATCCTCTCCGCATTTACCTTGTCAAGCCCCCTCATAATCTTATACGTTTCGATAAGATCACCTCTCATTCTTCTGCATTCCAATGAATAGAGGCCCAACCTCCTCAACCTTTCCTCATAAGTCAACCCCCTCATCCCCGAAATCAACCTAGTGAACCTTCTCTGAACTGCCTCCAAAGCAAGTATATCCTTTCGTAAATATGGAAACCAAAACTGCACGCAGTATTCCAGGTGTGACCCCACCAATACCCTGTATAGCTGTAACAAGACTTCCCCGCTTTTATACTTCATCCCCTTTGTAATAAAGGCTAAGATTCCATTGGCCTTCCTGATCACTTGCTGTACCTGCATACTAACCTTTTGTGTTTCATTTCTAAGTCATTGATATAGATTGCAAATAGCTGAGGCCCCAGCATTGATCCCCTTGTGTGGCACCTTATCGAATGCTTCCTGAAAATCCAAATACCCTACATCCACTGGTTTCTCCCTTTTCTATCCTGCTAGTTAAAACCTAAAATATAATCATTAGATTTGTCAAACGATTTCCCTTTCATAAATAAACACTTTAAGATGATAATTGAGAAGAACATAGTTATGACGAAGACCAGGGTAATAGATTGGGGAAAAGCTCATTTTGAGGGGCTGAGAATAGAATTTGGCAAAATAAAATGGGCAACAACATTGCCAAAACCCGATGTAGAGCAACAATGGGAAACATTTAAAACGGTGCAGGAACAAACTTAACACTAATGAGACTCCATGGATGGATAAAGCCATAAGGGAACAATTGAGAGTAAGGAAAGAGGCAGATATTCAGTACACAGACAGCTGGGAGAGCATGATAAGGGAAAAAAGATTAGGAGAGAAGTCAAAAAAACAATCAGGAAGGCAAAGAAGAACTATGAAATTAAATTATCAAGGAAATTAAAACAAAATAGAAAAATATTTTACAGGCACATCAAAAGGAAGATTGGGATGGGAATAGGGCCATTTAGGGAGAGACAGGATAATACCACAGGTAATGATAGGGAGATGGCAGAAATATTAAATCATTATTTTGCTTCAGTATTTACCAGGGAGATAGAACAGGTGGACCTGACATTGAATGATGAGATTAGTAATGAGATAAGTGAATTTAAAATAAAGAGGGGATATATTAAATAAACTAATCCAACTGAAAGAGGATTAAACCCCTGATCCGGATGGATTGCATCCATGCATTTTAAAATAATCTAGGGGAGAGATAGCAGAGGCATTACTACACATATTTAATAATTTGTTAGCAAAAAGTGGAGGACTGGCAGATAGCTAACGTAATACCTATATTTAAGAAGTGGGATAGACCATGTCCAGGGAATTATAGACCAGTCAGCTAGGCGTCGGTGGTAGGAAAAATAATGGAATCCCTACTAAAGGAGAGGAACATCTAGAAACCAAAAGTATAATAATAAATAGTCAGCATGGATTGTAAAAGGGAAAGTCTTGCTTGACCAACCTCATTGAATTTCTAAAGAGGTAAAAGAGAGAGTAGACAGGGGTAATGCAGTCGATGTAAGTTACCTAGATTTTCAAAAGGCCTTCGATAAGGTCCCCCATCATAGACTGATGAACAAGATCAGAGAATGCAGAGTCAGGGGATAAGTAGCAGAATGGATCGCTGGCTGGCTTCAAGACAGAAAGCAGAGAGTCGGGGTAAAGGGCAGTATTCACAGGGGCAGAAGGTGTGTAGTGGTGTTCCACAAGGATCAGTGCTGGGACCACTGTTGTTCACAATTTATATTAACCATTTAGACTTCGGAATCAAAAACACAATTTCTAAATTTGCGGATGACACCAAATTGGGGGGACAGTCAATACTGAGGAGGACTGCAAAACATTACAGGAGGACATTAATAAACTTGCAGAATGGATAAATAATTGGCAAATGAAGTTCAACACAGATAAATGTGAGGTATTACATTTTGTTAGGAAGAATAGAGAGGTCACTTATTACTGGGAGGGGGAGCGTCTAAGAACAAAGGGAGCTCGGATACAAATACACAAATCACTAAACGTTGTGACATAGGTTAGCGAGGCCATAAAAAGCAAACCCAGCACTAGGGTTTATGTCTAGAGGTAATGGGTTCAATTTTCCCCAGTTATCTGTGCTGTTCTTTCGGCGTGAGCCGCTTTTTCAGGCCTAAATTAAAATATCCAAGTTTCCCCAAAGATTGTGTGCCAGCGTAACTCAGTTAGTTACGATTTTTTTAGGTTCATATTTTTGCTTCATTGGGGGCGTAAACTGATGTCTGCGCCAGTTTTTCACATTTATGCAAGTTTGGCCAACTTACATTTTTCCTTGGACAGTGTATGTGACCACTCTCAAAAACCTTCTGGGCACTTAAGAAAAACCAGCGCACATTAAAAACTCGGCACAGAAAGACGCCATTGCTTTCAGGCAAAGTTTTGGAGGGAGTCAAGAACACATTAAATATGCATCATGAAGCTTAATTTTTTCAAATTTAAAATGCAGAAAATGGAAGTTTCTCGCAATTGTTTAATTTTGGATTTTTTTTCAAAGTGCCACGCCACCACCGAACATCTCCAAACTGGGCTCAAGAGTCGGTGCTTGGGCCGGCAGAATCAGTCCCTCACCTGGACACAGGGGCTCAGCTTCAAAAGTAGTCCGGTGGGGCGGGGGTGGGGGGTCGTGTTTGCCGAGCCCGTGTCAGGGCGACGGAGCAATTCTGCCGGCCAACCCTCGAGCCCAGTGAAGAGACATTCGCTTGGTGGTGGGGTGGTACTTTGAAAAAGATTTAAAATTAAAGAATTGCATTAGACTTCGTTGCCCCAAATGTCCTCATTGAATGCCTAGCTTCCCATTCTAAGCAAGCCTATTGCGCATGCGCAGAGCAGGGTGTGGTCCATACTAGGGCGTCGCCCTTGGGGAGAGAGACAACAAAGAACCTTGTCCTGCCTGCTGTTTGAGCTTCTTGAAAAGGTACAATTTAATCATGGGGACAATACTGATAGCGCGATACCTCGTGCAAGCCTTCTGCATGATGGTGCTGTGGAAGAGACAATTGATTCGACGTCATCGCATGAGGAACCTCAGAGCACGTAGGATGATGGGCAGGAGGCCTTACCCATGTCGAGTATATAGAGTGATGCAGACTGTCAGGAGACTGCGTTTCCACAAAGAAGTTGTAACTGAGATCTGTGAGTTAGTAAAAGCAGACCGACAACCTAGAAGTATCAGGAGGATTGCTTTGTCAGTTGAAGTGAAGGTTACAGCTGCACTTTCATTCTATGCATCTGGATCGTTCCAGGCCACAACTGGGGATGTGCGCGCCATTCTCAACATGCAACACATATCTGCATTCGGCCGGTGGCTGCTGCAGTATATGCCCGGATGAATGACGACATAAAGCTCCCCATGACCGCCCAGGCAATGCGTGAAAGAGCTGTGGGCTTCTCCAGGATTGCTGGCTTCCCAAAGGTACAGGGCGGCATTGATTGTACCCACATCGCCTTGTGAGCACCTTTGAAGGATTCTGAGATGTACAGGAACAGAAAAGGCTTTCACTCCGTTACTGTGCAGCTCATGTGTGACAACATGCATCATATCATGTTAGTCAGTGCAAGATATCCTAGGAGCACCCAAGATGCGCTCATCCTATGCGAGGGCACTATATCTGCCATGTTTCAGCAGCAGCCAGAAGGGCAGAGCTGGCTACTGGGATACAAAGGGTATGGCCTCGCCACCTGGCTCATGACGCCTCTATGTGTAACCCGGACGGAAGCTGACCGGGAATACAACATATCGCATAAGTTGTAAGTTATGTAAATTTACAAGTTTAAAAGTTTTCAAGTGATCTTAAAGTTTGTAAGTGATCTTAATTGAAAACTTTAAAGTTTGATACAAGAATATTTTTATTAAAGTTAAGTAGAAACAAATGTTAAACTTTTGAATAAAATATATTTTAAATTATAACTGACGCGCAGCATAATAGAGAGGACCATTGGCATCTTGAAAAGCCTGGACCATTCCGGAGGCTACTTGCAATACTCCCCTGAGATTGTCGGTCAGTTCACTGTTGTGTGCTGCATGCTGCATAACTTAGCCATCATGAGGCAGCAGCAGCAGGTAGTGGAAGACCCACCTGAGGTGAGAGTGGCTGATGATGATGAAAATGCAGATGACAAGGAGGAGGACGAGGAAGCCATGCAACTACCTGAACCCGGAGCACGATGGCGGAGGAGGGCGGGCCGCTGTGCCCCTTTAACGATTGCTCGAGTTTTGTGCCAGCAGCTCATCTGTGAACGTTTACTGATGCCTGAGGGCTCAGCGACAACTATTCCACATAGACCATGTTTACTGTTTGGAGCTGTTCCGTAATGTTGTGTTGTGTTAATGGAACAAATAATGGAAATTATTCTTCTTTACTTCAAAAAGTTGTGTTAATAATGGAACAAATAATGGAAATGATTCATTTATAATTTAAAATATATTTTATTCAAAAGTTTATAACACTTGTTTGTACTTAACTTAACTTTAATAAAAATATTCTTGTACCAAACTTTAAAGTTTTCAGTTAAGATCACTTACAAACTTTAAGATCACTAGAAAACTTGTAAATTTACAAAACTTACAATTTTTAATTTGAGAACAGTTACAACAGTAACAACAATAATAACAACAGCAAAGAAAGGCTGCACCCACTCATCTCTCCTCCAGCTTATTGTAAGACCGCTCGCTGCGCTTGGTCTTGGTGACTCCACCCCTGCTCGCAGGCAGTGGCGCAGTATTCTCAGGATGGTACCAAGCTTATTCTTTCGAATATCTCGGGTAATGCACACTTTTTGATGGGGTGGCTCGGGTGTGGGCGGACGGTAATGTGGAAGGCCCGGATTGGGCCTCTTCAGAGGCTGGTCTGGGGATTGGAGTGGAAGTGGCAGGTGATTCTGGCAATGGGCGCGGGGTCTGTGCGTGCTCCCTTACTGCAGCAGCTAACTCCGACATTCTCTCCCTTATGTGCCCTGACAGTATCTCAATTACCTCCACCATTCCCTCCCTCATGTTCGCCGACAGTGTCTAAACTTCCTGTGACATTCCCTCCCTCATGTTGAGCAACAATGTGTCAACTACCTGTGACATTCTCTCCCTCATGTTCACTGACAGCGCATCAGCTACCTGCGACATTCCCTCCCTCATGTTCCCGAATAATGTTCCCATTTCTCGTGAGAGTGTTGTTACTTCTCCTGACAGTCCCGATACCTCATCACCCACCCCACTGATGGTGTCCAGGAGAGATCAGGTAAAGTCAATGCTCTCTGCACTCATTGCCATCATCTGAACCACATCTGTTGGATCCTGCACCTCAGGAGAGCGCTGTCGAGTGCTCCTTCCCCTCCTCACCCTGGGTGTGGCTCACTGCATCCCACTGGGACTCGCAGCCTCAGACTGTGGGGCTCTGGGTGTGACTCGCTGCACCCCACTGGGACCCACAGCCTCAGACTGTGAGGAACCATGGAATATCCCACCAACATTTGTACCAATCAGGGAAGGGGCTGGCATCTCAATGGGCGGCACTTGCACCTCCTCCAGAGTGAGTACAACAGTGGGGGCTTCATCCATCCCATCCCCCTGACCCTCATGCTCTTGGTCTGGAAGGTGGGATTGGAAATGTTCTCCTTTTCAGGCTCATCCTCATCTGAATCTCTGCATCGTCAGGGTTGGCGTCAAGTTCTGCAAAATATAACAGAACAGACAAATGGTTAGCAGCAGAGGAGGGGGCAGGGTGGGTGGCGTGAGTAGGATCACACAGTGCAGGCAGCGGGCGGATTTGAAGGACCACGATGAATGATAGCACATTGCATCAACCAAAGCGTAGCTGACTGAGACATTGCATGAACTGAAGCATGGATAGCCCGCGCAGTACTTAACATTTAGCAAAGCCAGACTGTGGAATTTGCAGGACTTACCCTCTCCCTCGCGTGTGGGCCCAGCTTGTGCAATGGTGGTTGCTTTTCTCCAGGCAGGACCCATCAAAGCTGTGACCCTGTCTTCTAAGGGTGTCAGTGGGTGCAGATTTGCCGGGCCTCCTCCTGTTCGAGTTCTTTCCTTTTTGTTGTGTGCCACCTTCCTCTACAAAGATGAAAATATAACTTTTTAGAGAGGGTGTCTTTCTGCTGGGTGGGACATATACAGATGGTCACATTTACAACTGCAATTCCAGTGAATAAATGAAAATATTACTTACACTAACTACTTGACCAAGGTCCTGCCACTTCTTTTTGCACTGGCCTCCAGACCTCGGGGTGGTCACCATTGCACAGTAATCTTCTGCAAGTTTGTTCCAGCGTTTCCTCATTTCTTTGGGTGGAACTTTTGTGTGACCTCTGCTGGTGTCCAGCTCTTGCCATCTGGCCTCAATCACAGTAACCAGTGCCTCCACTTCATCCTGTGAGAAATTCTTGGTCCTTGAGCTGTGTTGCATCTTGTATTGTAGCTCCGATTTTTCCGATGAGCATTAAAGTTCTCACAAACAACTGGCTCTTTAAGAATGGCTGAATGCAGACCGGGAGTTGTACTGGGCATGCGCGCCCAGAGCAATCACCTCAAAAACCTCTTTTTTTTTCGTGCATGCGCAGAGGGGGGGGGGGGGGGGGGGGCGGGACATTGTTTTTTTGGGGGAAGACATTAGGCTCCACCCCCCGAAGCTAAAGGATAGGCTGCTCGGCGGCAATTTCAAAAAATAGAACAAGGAAACTTGCTACTTTTTTTTGAAGTAGTCGGGGCCAAAAAGCTGGGCGTAACTCTGGCAATATGCCAAAAAACGGCATTGGGGAAAATTGAGCCCATAAAATTGTAAAGTAGGGAAGTTATGCTAAACCTGTATCGAACATTAGTTAGACTACACTTAGAGTACTGCGTACAGTTCTGGTCGCCATGTTATAAAAAGGATATTGAGGCACTGACGAGGGTGCAGAGAAGATTTAAAAGGATGATCCCAGAAATGTGAGGGTATATATATCAGGAAAGGATGAACAGGCTGGATCTCTTTTCTCTTGAAAAAAGGCTGAGGGATGACCTAATAGAGGGCTTTAAAATGATGAAAGGTTTTGATAGAATGGATACAGAGACAATGTTTCCACTTGTGGGGAAGACCATAACTAGAGGCCATCAATATAAGATAGTCACCGAGAAATCCAATGGGGAATTCAGGAGAAACTTCTTTACCCAGAGAGGGGTGAGAATGTGGAACTCGCTGCCACAGGGAGGGGTTGAGGTGAATAGTATCGATGTATTTAAGGGAAGGCTGGACAAGCATATGGGGGAGAAGGGAATAGAGGGTTATGCTGATAGAGTTAGATGAGGAAAGACGGGAAGAGGCTCGAGTGGAGCATAAACGCCGGCTTGGACTGGTTGGGCCGAATGGCCTGTTTCTGTGCCATGTATTCAATGCAATCCTGTGTAATGCTATGTAAAAATAAAATTGGGACGAATTGAATATCTTTCAAAGAACCAGCATTATCACAATGGGACGAATGGCCTCTTTCTGTGCTCTGCCTTGACATCCACCTTAACAGCCCACCGACATCAATCTAACCCACTCACACCCAGCCCACCCCACCCACACCCAGCCCACCCACACTCACACCCAGCCCACTCACACCCAGCCCACCCACACCCACACCCAGCCCACTCACAACCAGCCCACCCACACCCAGGCCACTCACACCCACACCCAGCCCACTCACACCCAGCCCACCCACACCCAGCCCACCCACACTCACACCCAGCCCACTCACAACCAGCCCACCCACACCCAGCCCACCCACACCCACATCCAGCCCACTCACACCCAACCCACCCACACCCAACCCACTCACACCCAACCCACCCACACCCAGCCCACTCACACCCACATACAACCCACCCACACCCAGCCCACTCACACCCACAACCCACCCACACCCAACCCACTCACACCCACACACAACCCACCCACACCCAACCCACCCACACCCAGCCTACTCACACCCAACCCACCCACACCCAGCACACTCACACCCACACACAACCCACCCACACCCAGCCCACTCACACCCAGCCCACCCACACCCAGCCCACTCACACCCAGCCCACCTACACCCAGCCCACTCACACCCAGCCCACCCACACACAACCAGCCTTATTTCCAGGACACCTACATCCAGCCTGTACATCAATTCCATCCACACCTTTCTCCAGTTGGGGAGGGTGAGGCTGCCAAGACAGTTACCCTAACAACATCTGCTGTCACCCCTCAGCACAAGTCAGTACCTCTGATTTGGGGCTTGGCTGATTCGGTAATACTGCAGAGAGTTGCCCGCTGTTCTAATTTCCTTTTTGCCACTGGCAAGTGTGAATTTTTTTTGGCCAAACCCTCGGTGGGCGCCTATTGTCCCTGTTACTGCTCTTCATAAGAACATAACAAGTAGGAGCAGGAGTCGGCCATTTGGCCCCTCGAGCCTGCTCTGCCATTCAATACGATCATGGCTGATCTTCTACCTCAATTCCAGTTCCCTGCACTGTCCCCATATCCCTTGATTCCTTAATATCCAAAAATCTATCGATCTCTGATTAAATATACTCAAAGATTGAGCCTTCACAGCCCTCTGGGGCAGAGAATTCCAAAGATTCACCATCCTCTGAGTGAAGACATTTGTTATTTTCCAAGTGCCCTGTTACTGCATCCTTTATAATAGATTCTAGTATTTTCCCTACTACTGACGTCAGGCTAACTGGTCTGTCGTTCCCCGTTGTCTCTCTCCCTCCTTTCTGAAATAGCAGGGTTACATTTGCTCCCTTCCAACTGGCGGGACATTGTCCACAACCAGTGTATCAGTGTGGAGTGGGGCAGCACTGATTGTTCTAACCGGCTCCGACTCTAGTCCCAGGGCCCGGGGTGGGGGAAGGAGAGGTCAGGGGTGAGGGGCCGGGGAGGGGGGGGAGGGGAGAGGTCAGGGGTGAGGGGCCGGGGGGAGAGGTCAGGGCCTGGTGGGAAAAGGTCAGGGGTGAGGGGCCGGGGGGGGGGGTAAAGAGGTCAGGGGTGAGGGGCTGGGGGGGGGGAAGAGGTCAGGGGTGAGGGTTAGGGTTGGGGGGGGGGAGGTCAGGGCCTGGGGGTGGAGGTTAGGGCCTGGGGGTTGGGGTGGGTGAGAGGTTAGGGGTGAGGGGCCGGGATGGGAGGAGGTCAGGGCCTGGGGGTTGGGGTGGGTGAGAGGTCAGGGGTGAGGGGCCGGGTGGGAGGAGGTCAGGGCCTGGGGGTTGGGGTGGCTGAGAGGTCAGGGGTGAGGGGCCGGGGTGGGAGGTTAGGGCCCGCGGGGGGGAGGTCAGGGGTGAGCGGCCAGGGTGGGAGGTCAGGGCCGCCCACACTACCCTCAGGCTGGGGATGGGAGCAGCCGAGGCCCGGATGCCAGCGCGGAGCAGCGGCTCCTCCCCCTGAGCAGGTCCGGGACTGGAGGCTCCGCCCGCGGTGGGCTGGGCCGGGCCGGGCCGGGGGAGGCGTTGCTGAGGTTGCTCCGGGATCGATCCGCTCCGTCCGCCGCCCGCCCGCCATGGAGAGCGATTCCGTGTGGGAGGGGGACATCCGTGAGTACCCGGGAGGGGGGAGCAGTGTGACGGGGAGGTGTATGTGGGAGTGGTGGAACAGACTGAATTTGCTCCTGTCCCTGTCCGGGAGTGGCAGGGCGGGTTCAGAATACGGTGTAAGAGAAGCTGTGGCCTGCTTCGGTCTGTTCCACACCTCCCTGTTGGGACTGAAAAGGAATTTGATTTCGATTGGATAGCGATCTGAAGCATATATTTTAAATACATTTGACCTTTTCCGTGAGCTGGACCTGCTCAATTCTTTTAGTAATTTTCAGGATACAAAAAAGGTGAGATAGAAGGGCCAGGAATGAGCAACTGGAGAACCCGAGGCCAAAGTTGTGGAACATAGAAACATAGAAAATAGGTGCAGGAGCAGGCCATTCAATAGGATTATGGCTGATTATGCAACTTCAGTACCCCTTTCCTGCTTTCCCTCCATACCCCTTGATCCCTTTAGCCGAAAGGGCCATATCTAACTCCCTTTTGAATATATCCAACGAACTGGCCTCAACAACTTTCTGTGGTAGAGAATTCCACAGGTTCACAATTCTCTGAGTGAAGAGAATGGCCTGCCCCTTATCCTTAGACTGTGACCCCTGGTTCTGGACTTCCCTAACATTGGGAACATTCTTCCTGTATCTAACCTGTCCAGTCCCGTCAGAATTTTATATGTTTCGATGAGATCCCCTCTCATCCTTCTAAACTCCAGTGAATAAAGGCCCAGTCGATCCAGTCTCTCCTCATATGTCAGTCCTGCCATCCCGGGAATCAGTCTGGTGAACCTTCGGTGCAGTCCCTTAATAGCAAGAACGTACTTCCTCAGATTAGGAGACCAAAACTGATCACAATATTCCAGGTGAGGCCTCACTAAGGCCCTGTACAACTGCAGTAAGACCTCCCTGATCCTATACTCAAATCCATTAGCTATGAAGGCCAACATACCATTTGTCTTCTTCACTACCTGCTGTACCTGCATGCCAACCTTCAATGACTGATGTACCATGACACCCAGGTCTTGTTGCACCTCCCTTTTTCCTAAAACAGCAGATATTTCATTGAAGGGCAGTATCTTTCTACGGATTTGCAGTACAAGCATGAATTAGATCGAGGGCAGACATTTACAGGGCTATGGGGAACGAGCGGGGGGAGTGGGACTAAATGCTTTGCTCTACGAAAGAGCCGGAACAGGCGCGATGGGCTGAATGACCTCATGATACTCGGATATCAGAAAGTCAGTTCAGCAGTGAGAGGCCTATTTCCCCCCTCCCCCTGTTCCCCCCCTCCCCTCCCCTCCCCTCCCCCTGTTTTCCCCCTCTCCCTGTTTTCCCCCTCCCCTCCCCTCCCCCTGTTTTCCCCCTCCCCTCCCCCTGTTTTCCCCCTCCCCTCCCCTCCCCCTGTTTTCCCCCTCCCCTCCCCCTGTTTTCCCCCTCCCCTCCCCCTGTTTTCCCCCTCCCCTCCCCCTGTTTTCCCCCTCCCCTCCCCCTGTTTTCCCCCTCCCCTCCCCCTGTTTTCCCCCTTCCCCCCGTTTCCTGTTCCCCTCCCCCCCGTTTCCCCTCCCCCCATTTCCCCTCCCCCCGTTTCCCCTCCCGCCCCATTTCCCCTCCCGCCCCATTTCCCCTCCCCCCCATTTACCCTCCCCCCATTCCCCCCCATTCCCCCCCATTTCCCCTCCCCCATTTCCCCCCGTTCCCCCTCCCGTTTCCGCCCGTTTACCCTCCCGTTTCCGCCCGTTTACCCTCCCCCCGTTTCCCCTCTCCCCCCGTTTCCCCTCTCCTCCAGGTTCCCCTCCCCCGTTTCCCCTCTCCCCCTGTTTCCCCTCCCCCCCTGTTTCCCCTCCCCCCCTGTTTCCCCTCCCCCCATTTCCCCTCTTCCCCCCATTTCCCCTCTTCCCCCCCCATTTCCCCTCTTCCCCACCATTTCCCCTCTTCCCCCATTTCCCCCTCTT